>NC_081408.1:714128618-714799868 GCF_030272615.1 Cryptomeria japonica | reverse complement strand
TTAAATGTTCATTTTCCAAGGAGATTTGACACTTTTTGTGGGGGTCTTGGAATTAGGCACGTGTCTATGCCACCTCTCTAATTGAATACTAAGGTCATCTAGGGAAATGTTTAGTTAAGACTACCTTCCATCTAGCCAAGAATGTGTCAACATGTTAAAAGGAAGGTCTAGAGAGAAGGTAGTTGGTCTCCCCCACCTCAAGGATTTTTGAAGATTAATACTAATGGTTCTTTTGGGGGGAATCTTGGGCATGCTGGAATTGGAGGTATTGGTAGAGACATGTCGAGGATGGTCTTGTTTTTCTTTTCTATATATATAAAGAACAACATACTAATATCTTCATGCAATTTTTGGCTATTCTCTTTGCCTTGGAAAGAGATTGTTTCCTTGGCTAAGGAAAGATTATATGTAAATCAAAAAATTATATAGCTAGCTAAGTAGATTCTTCCTAAAGCCTCTAATGATAGAAATATCATTGCAAATTAATTTTTATCAATCAAAGTATAATAGTTTAAAGTTTCTAAAAATAAATTATATTTAGAAAATTAAACATGAAATGAAGTCTTATATAATAGAGAATCCTTGGGGTTGAACGAATTAACTTATGAAGATTTGAAAGAGATAGACTAAATATAAATAAATAGAAGTACAAAGGCAAATAATTCCAAAAGGAAAATGGGGGAGGAACAAATTTGAATAGTACAAGAACAGTTAAGAATATAACAATGGCTTTCTTAATAAAATACTTGAAAATAAGATCAAAATAAACACAATTACAACATACTACTTTCCCAATACTAATAGCATGATGAACAAATAATAAGGACATCATGTGAAAACTTAACAATGATCATTTCATACATGAACAATTAAGTATAGATTTACAAATGCACTAAATTGAAACCTCAATACTTTTACTGAGCATAAATTTATACAGAGGTCGCCATGCTTGATCTTCATAGATCTAAGATACAAGGTAAGAAACCATTGATATGCAAAAAATAGACTAGAATATGTATACATTTCTAATAATATAACTCTCCACTAGATGACTTCAAAACCTCTACAAAACAATATCCCTATGATAAACAATATCCCTATCATAGCAAGAATGAGTAAATATAGATCATAATAGAGCATCGTTTAGAGAATAATGAAACCAAATGTATGTTTGTAAATCATGGATTCAACTACACCTTAACTCACCAATTTCCGAGCTCATCTAATAATCACTCCTCTACTCCCTTTGTCTCTCTGACTTCTACTACTGGCTTCTTCTCCTAACTGTGTCCCATTCTTCTATCACATATTCTATCAAGGTGACTTACTAATAATGTAGTTATTCATGCATTACTGGTAAAGAATCTCAGTTGATCGATGCCTCTAATGATACGCATGGGGAGAATAATCTTTTATGTTGAAAAAGAAAATGATTTGCCTTCAGCAAGGCATTACACTACATAATGGGAATAATGCTATTTTTACATATTCTTCTCAAAGATACCCATTGATGATATATGCAAATGCCAAATGCGGTGAGTTACTTAATATTTCTGATTTTATTATAGTAATGGCTATCTACATCCATGATACAAAAGAGAAGTAATTGAAATATAGTTGGTGCATCATTACTTAAGGTTGGAGGTTACATTATGCAAAGATGAAATCTACATACCATTCACATCAATATGCATTGCTTGTATTTATATGAATCAGATACTAGTCATGAATAAGAAGATGAGGAGATGAAGAACATAGCCAAAATAAAAAACCCCATGAGTTACAATCGAGAAGGGCCCAAAAAGATCAATTGAAGGTAATTGGAGACCCAACCTCCTCTGTACGGCCAGCCTTAAACCATACACACTAAGCTACATATTAAGTCTAGAGAATGTCAGTCAATTCTGGGTGTTTAACACTTTTAAGTCTAGAAGTCAAAGCATAGTGTGTGTGATTTAAGCCGCCTACCCATGTAGAATATATCTCATGAACCAAAAAGCGAGAGAAAAACCAAAATTCACCAAAAAACTAGAGAGAACCCCAAAACAATTTACTCTACTTCCCAATAGAATTCATCAGAGGCCACAACAAGAGAAAACCACTCAAGCCGTAAAAAAAAATCATCATTGTCTATACCCACTGTATGCGGGAAAAGTGGGCGAATAAAACTTAATATGTGAAAATATTATAGAAAACTAGTCCACACACACACACAGGACTTCTTGATGCAAGCTATGGAGTAAGGTAGTGTTACTCAGCTTCCCAAGGAGGGTCCCATGGTTCTCTATCTCACAATGTCCCTCAAACCAACGTTTTTGCTCTCAGATTACTGAGCAAAATGGTTTAGGGATGGCAAATATGAGAACGAGAGATGCTTTTGATTGATTTAGTATGAAATAGATATGAAACTATGTATGATGCTAAAAATGCAATAAACTAGATGATAAGATGACGAGGTTAGTATGAATACTATCCTAGCATACTATATTTAGTCTATGATTGAACTAAAATGATAAAGAAAGTAATCTAAGCATGCATATTTGATCTAAAAGAGGCTAAATGAAGAGCATAAAGATGATGAAAAAGCTTGAAAGTATTTGAGCATAAGTATAATGCTTCAAATTTGAAAGATGATTGTTTAGAATGGAGGATTGAGAGCTCTATTTATAGCACAAACAGGGCAATGGATGGTCAGGATTGAAAGGTTTAATCAAGGGCCAAGTTTGAAAGTTGAGGATCCATGTGCACAATTGGCACCAATGACATGGTGACAAATGTCCACACAGGATTGGGTTGAAAGAAGAGGTTGGAGGCATTAAAGGCCTGAGAAGACCTCATGGTTATCTAAAGGCTAAGGGTCAAGTCTAAGTTAGGTTTACCCAATGGATTAAGATTTAATCTAAGGATAAACCTTTGTGCAAATGATTAAGAGATAATCCTGGTCAATGCATTAATGGCCTGATAAGACCCTTGGGTTGGGTAGAGGTTGAGTCAAAACAAATGTTTTAACCATGTGGGAGGGTTTGAAATAACCATTAATGGTTATTGGAGACTTTGGGGATTAAGTGGTTGAAGGTTGGAAGCCTTCAATGGTTTTCAAAGACTTTAAGGGTTTTGGTGGTTGAAGGTTGAAAACCTTCAATGGTTATCCAAGACTTTGGGTCATTTGAGAAGTGACCTCCCTTTGCTTAGGGATGTGACAAAGTTTAGAGGAGGGTTAGGTTAATTAGAATCGATTAGAAGATTCTAGAAGGGATTAGGAAGGGGTTTGGGATTTTGCAAGTAGATGGGGGATAATAGGATTTAATTGAATTAAATGATTTAATTCAATTTGGTTATAATTTGGGGAAATTAAATGAATTAGATTTATTCAATTTAGGATAACTATTTAATTAAATTTGAATTTAATTAAAAGTGGCTAGGGGGATTTAATTGAATAAAATGATTTATTCATTAAATGGATATAGTGAATTTTATTTAAATAAATTGAATAATTTATTTAATAAAATAGAAGAATGTGGATAATTTAATTAAATTGGATTTAATTAAATAGAGAAATGAACAGAAAATATTCATTTAGGAATATGGTCATTTTTATTCGTCTACATTTTGCCCCTCTTTGAAGTGACGTGTGTGCACATGTTATTTCAAAGAAAAATGATGTGTTTTTGTGATTTATGATCAAATGCAATTTTTGTGTCACTCTTTTAATTTGCCAATGATGCCCCAGATTTGATGTGATACCCCAGATTTGATATTTGATGTGATGCCCCCTCGGGAGATGAATCAATTTTTTTTGAAATTTTTTGATTTAAATTGATGAAGTTCGTATGATGTGTAGGATTCCGTGCTTGTAGAAAGTGTGTAAATTGATTCATCTCCCGATAAATTACATCTGATTTGGTATAGGGGAGACCGCGACCATATTACAGGTCCAGTTGGCTAACCCTAATTTCATTTTTCTCTTATAAAAGGTGAAAAGGGGTTAATCTAAAGTCATTTGTGCTTTGTTGACTTTGAAGAAAAGAGAATTTGCTCTGGAGAGAAAATGCCTATTCCTTATCACAGACACCGTTTCGAGCGCGTCCGGAGATATCAGAGACGAGTAGCGCGTGGACCACCAGTAAGTCAACATTTTTGACCCCTTTTGGATTTTTTATTTTGTCGTTGTCAGGTGTTTTTTTGATTTTTAAAGTTTGAACTTTTCGGTTTAGCGCATCTAGGGTTTAATTTAGCGCATACGAAGTGTAGAGTAGCGCATCAAGGTCAATTTTAGGGGTTGCGTTCGAAAATGATTTTCTAGTGCATAGGACATTTATGTTAGCGCGTGCACGTAGAACAGCGCATGCAAAGGCTATGGTAGCGCGTAGGGGAAACAGGGTAGCGCGTAGGTATGACCTAGCGCATTGGAGCTGCCGGGGTTCGCATAGGCAAAGGGGTTTAGCGCGTAGGATTAACCTAGCGCATAGGGCTAAAAGGGTAGCGCCTAGGAGGGATAGATTAGCGCGTAGATAGGTTCTAGCGCATAGGATAGATTAGGTAGCGCAACAGAAGAAAAGAGTAGTGCGTAGATATATTCTAGTGCATAGGCCAGATAGGTTAGCGCGTAGGACAAGCAGCCTAGCGTGTGGGTTTGTTTTAGCACAGTGAAGGTCTGTTTTAGCACATCCAAGAAAAATTTGCAGTTTTGGCCGAGTTTGAAAAGTTGTGTTTTTGTGTGCCTATCATGTTTTTGATGCATTTATCCAAGATGAGTATTTGTATAACTTGTTTTGATGTGCAATTTTCCAAGTTATGTATAGATTATCAAGCTGTTGTTTTGATGAGAAAATGATGTATTTGCGTTTGTCTGTTTCAAGTTCAATGTGTATGAAAGCCTGAGTTGTTTTACAAGCCGATATGGGTTGGAAACTTGAGTTGTTTTACAAGTTTTGATATGGGTGGGAAACTTGAGTTGTTTTACAAGTTTATGTGATTTTGGTACTTGAGTTGTTTTACAAGTTTTGATATGGTTTTTAAAGAACTTGAGTTGTGTTACAAGTTGATATGAAATGATAGGATTTTGAACTTTGATTGTAGATGAGCAAATTGTTTCATGTTTTTGATGTAAGTTTTATTTTGATATCTTTGTGTTGATGTGGAAACTGATATTGGATTTGTTTTTGTTTGTCGACAGGAGCAATTAGGTATCGTGCAGTCGAGGGAGAGATTCTCGAGACCATGGACGCTGATACCACATCTGTCACAGGAAGACTTGTATATTATAGAGAGATGTGGATTGACCTCGCTTCTGGATATGCCTCGGTTCACTGTGAACCGAGGACTTTTGACAGAATTGGCAGAGAGGTGGCATAGCGACACAAACACCTTTCATTTTGCCACTGGAGAGATGACAGTGACACCGGAGGATTGCTACCGGATTTTGTGCATTCCTGTGGTAGGGGCACTGCTACCCTACGAACAGACAGAGGAGGGCGGCACAGAGGCACTACGCCGTATATTTCATGATGAGAGTGTCTGTGGCTATGAGATCCCTTGGCAGGAGTTTTTGGATCTGGATTATGCACCGCTACCATCTGTATTGGCAGGATTCATTGGGGGATTCCTTTGTCCTGATCGCAGGTCAAAGGGATTTTCAGTAGGATGGGGGCTGGTCCTGGAGCAAATGGTTACATAGGGTCGGAGATTTGCGTGGGGGTCAGCGATGTTGGCCCATCTTTATAGGAGCCTTCATGAGGTAGTATACCTCAGTTATGGGAGCTTATCAGCAGGTGTGACCCTATTACAGGTATGGTGCTGGGAGCACATCCCAGTAGCGAGGCCAGTGGCAGACAGAGATAGGCCCATAGGTGCAGCATACGCCTATGGATACAAAGGCTTAGTTGTCCAGCATAAGCTGGGCAAACTAGAGCACTGGAGGAGAGTTTTTGATGACATAGATATGGTCACTTGGAGACCGTATACAGGTTGCGAGGTGTGGGCAGAGGATGGGATAGAGATGCCATTCGTTTTCATGACGAGGTATCTGATTGGGAGGACTCCATTCGTTATTGAACGGTTTTTGGTGACCCAAGTTTTGCGGCAGTTCGGGAGGCAGCAGGGGATTCCACAGGGAGCGTGCTTGTATGCACGGCGGCAGCAGGATATGGCCAATTGGGGGCCGACTATTGATAGTGCCATGGCCATAGAGGAGTTTACAGGGTTAGCTAGATAGGTCTGGGACTATGCCCTAGAGATACAGGATGTCGGGATGACAGAGGAGTTCGCCCATTTGTTTACTGCGCGGGCAGTGGCGAGGATCTCAGATCCCGAGGAGATGAGGCCAGCATTTGATTTAGATGGAGAGGAGGAGGGAGATGATGGAGATGACGAAGATGATGGAGATGATGGAGGAGGTAGAGGAGCCAGGGGGAGGTAGGGTGGCAGAGGTGTGCAGAGAGCGGTATGGCAGGGTAGGATTGAGAGGGGGAGAGGAGGATTGGCCATTGGAGCCGGGAGAGAGGGGAGAGTGACAGAGGTTTTGGCGGTAGTGGGGGGTGAGGAGGAGATGGTGAGACCAGCTCAGAGGAGGAGGGTAGATATACTCCCACCTCTAGTACCGAGGATAGGGCAAGTGGGAGGGGTTCCTCCAGCACAGGGACCATTGCGTGTTCGAGTGCCGGGTCATGTAGAGGATGCATAGATCCGGACCCTACAGATTACTATGCAGTAGCTGCAGGCATAGATTTTGACCTATCAGCGGCAGATTTCGCAGTTGACCATTGAGAGAGATATGGAGATAGAGTGGCGAGGTCGAGCAGAGGAGGCTTTAGCGACTGTGCAGAGAGCAGTGGCGGGTGGTCCTTTGAGAGACACCCTGAGAGAGCTGACACAGAGAGTACAGGAGGTTGAGTATTATAGGCGGCATTATGAGGCTGCAGTTCCCAGAGACCGGCGTGTAGAGAGTTTTGCACAGTCGAGATCAAGTCGATCTCGAACTGCTGGGACACGATCTGAGAGCTAAGGAGTGACTGGGCCGGCGAGACAGAACCCTCCTGCAGATCCAGGGGCGAGTGTATCTGGAGCTAGAGAGGACCCTCCTGGAGATCCAGGGGCGAGTGCAGCTGGAGCGAGACCATCTCCGTTTGGAGATAGTCATACTTGAGAGACAGTGTCTCTGTTGTATTTTTGGATCTTTTGTATACTGTGTACTGGACATAGTGTTGAGGCACATTTTGTAGATTTGGATCATTTTTGAGATATATATATACAACACCATTTTTGATCGATGTGATGTGTTTATGGATGCATTGTTATGTGTGCTACTTGCTTTTTAGATGATGATGTAATGTTTACATAGATGATGTAATGTATGTTTTTATATGCTGTGAGACGTAAGATGATATGATGAAAAATGATGTAATAATGATGCAAAATGATATGTAATAATATGCAACTAATTGAAAAAATGATATGCGACTAATTGTATAATGATATGCAACTAATTGTAAAATGATATGCAACTAATTGTAAAATGATATGCAACTAACTATTTTTGGAGCATCTCTCATTCTGTATTTGCTTATCCGATATAACCATTTATTTACTTTCTTTGTAAATATCATCATGGAGCATTTATTGATTTTTGGATATGTTGAAAATTTATACAAGCATAATGGTATAATGGAACCATAATGACTTGAGGAAAATTTACATGATATTTGATTTTGCAAGATAGCACAAGCGTCAAGGTATAATTGAACCAGGACGACCTGAGTGCGTATTGCATAAACAGACAAGAGTAGATCATTTATATGCATGAAATGGAATCAGGCCTTCAGTGATATGTATCATGTCTCGAGGCAAATATTCACACAGTACAAGTGATCGCCTCCCAGATAGAAGACTAAGAAAATTTTGGAAGTTCCTCATGATCTCTGGCTGTGAAGGTTTTTATGAGATAAAGAGAAGATTCCAATCAATTTAAAAAGTTCAAAATGCAAAATAATCAAGACTTTAATGTGATAATGCAACATTTAGTACTTCAGAAAATCATCCATCCTTGAGTTTCTTGTGTATTTGTTTGTGTTTTGGTTGTTGTGATGTAGTGTAGTTGTGTTTGTTGGATGTCATATGTCTGAGTTTTGCAATAGTTGGCATGTCTTGAATGTTTGTAAGTTTTTGAACAATTTAATGCCCCTAGCTGAGTGTACCTCTGGATATGATTATGTACAATGATTTCCAAGCCATGGTGGAATGCGGTAGATGAATAACTCAGGATAGTGACTACGCTAAATATGTTCTGAATGGATATATGCTAAGTGTTGGGCGATGGCCGATAGTATTTTGATGGATAAAATGGCATGGATATAGATAGAGGAGCCGTTCTTTCACAAGGGCACCTGTTTACCAGATTTTCACCATTTGTTTTTATTGTAATTTGTATTTTTGCTTTTTCTGGATTTTTTTTTTTTTTTAATTTTTAATTTTTAATTTTTAATTTATTTTTTTTGGCTTTTTCCGTGCACTAGGCTACCTTAAGTATATTACTTCTTCAAATGAATGCTGTTAGTTGGATCATCGAGCACATCTCCTTCAGAATTTGTTAGTTGATAGGCACCTGATCCATAGAATGATATGATGACATAGGGACCCAACCAGTTAGGTTTAAATTTCCCTTTCTTTTCTCGATCCTGCTGATTTCTTGGATTTTCTTTGAGGACTAGATCACCAACTTTGAAGTTGTGAGGAATGACCTTGTGATTGTAGCTTCTGCACATGCGTTGTTGATATGCTCTGAGATGAGTATAAGCATGTTGGTGTCTTTCATCTAATAGTTCCAGTTCTTGCAGTCGGTTAACTCGATACTCTTCATCGGGGATCAAACCTTTCAAAGAGACTCTAAGAGATGGAATTTCTACCTCTAAGGGTAAAATAGCCTCTGATCCATATACCAATGAATATGGTGTTGCTCCTGTAGGTGTGCGAATGCTAGTCCTATATGCCCAAAGTGTTGGATTGAGTTGTACGTGCCAATCTTTACCTGCATCATTCACTGTTTTCTTGAGGATTTTTAGGATTATTTTGTTAGATGCTTCTGCTTGACCATTTCCTTGTGGGTAGTATGGTGTAGAAAACTGATGTTGGATTTTGAATTTTTCACATAGTTCTTGGATATCTTGATTTTTGAAGGGCCGTCCATTATCTGTGATGATTGAACTTGGAATACCATATCTACAGATCAGATAATTTAGGATAAAAGAGGCAATTTGTTTCCCGATCACTGTGGTCATGGGAACCGCTTCGATCCATTTTGTAAAGTATTCTGTTGCTGTTATAATGAACTTGTGGCCATTTGAAGAGGATGGATGAATTTTGCCAATTAGGTCCAGTCCCCACTGACAAAAGGGCCATGATGTTGTAAAGGGTTGTAGTTCCTGTGCTGGTGCATGTATCAGATTACCATGGATCTAGCATTTAGGACATTTCTTGGCAAAGTGATATGAATCTTTCTCCATTGTAGGCCAATAGTATCCAATCCTTACAAGCTTTTTAGCAAGAGTAGTGCCACTTGAATGTGTGCCACAAATACCTTCATGAAGCTCATGTAAAGATGAATCAAAATCATTACGATCAAGACAATGAAGAAGAGTACCATCGAGACCTCGACGATATAGAGTATCAGTGGTAAGGGTGTAACGGGCAGCTTGTCGAATAAAGTTACATTTTTGGTTACGGGATTGGTCAATGGGTAAGATATTATGCTTGAGGTAGTCGTATATCGGTCCATATAGCGGAGAATCGGAACCAGTCAAGGCATAGATAACATGGGATTCAGAGTGGTCATAGGCAGGGGAGAACAATTGCTCTACCAGGAACTCATAACGACTCTGTTGCTCAGGAATTTGTAGTAGCGAAGCGATTGTAGCCATTGCATCGGCTGCTTTGTTGTTCAACCTTCGTATTTGCTCAAAGGTGATGTGCACAAAATACTGTTTGAAGTCATCCACCATTCATTTGTAAGGTAGTAGCTTGTCGTCCTTTGTCTGATAGTTGTTATTAATTTGATTAATGACCAGTTGTGAGTCTCCATAGACTTTTAACTCTGTGATTTTCCATTCTACGACCATTTTGATGCTGATGACCAGTGCTTCATATTCAACCACATTATTTGTGCATGGAAACATAAGTCTGTATGATTTTGGCATAGTGTGTCTGTGTAGGAGAAAAAGTGACACTAAGCAAACATGCCCTAATCTCACTTTCAACCACACACTTGTGGAATACGAAAGAGCCTAGAGGTATCACACAATTGGCTACTTCTTTTTGTGGAAGAGAGAGCCACGGGCTACCTATTAGGATTTCTATTCCTTTGTTGTAATTGAAAGATAGAATGATGCAAGTTCAATTCCTAACCCCAAAATGCAAGTATGAACTAATGACAAGATTGCAGAATCGAACACAAGGACAAGACAAGAATGTAAATGCGTACCCGGAGTCAAAATCTGAGTGAAAATGTTCAGGACGGGGGTGCGGGCGCCACTGTCCTAATTCTGCCCCTGAAACTGCTCCGGAAACTGCTGTTTTGCACTCTAGAAAAGCTGTCAAAAATGCTGAAAATGCTATCTGTCGGGAGGACCAGGGCACCCAGCACCCCTGTCCCAGGGACGAGGGCACCCAGTGCCCCTGTCTTGGCAGAACCAGGGCGCCCCACGCCCCTATCCTAGTCTTTTGCTCTGCAAGTTGGTGTGAAGTTCGGTCTACGTCTGCTTCTTTCGGATCTGTAACCTGCGGCGTCGTTCGAGTCCCGAAACCTGCACTTATATCTGAAAAGGGTATGGGCGGCTATATAAGGTTTTGCCTTAGTCAAACCTCCACTTCGGTGATTTCCACCTCCACGAATAGCCAAGTTGTATTGTAAAATGTATTGTGTGTGTAGACCTAGTGTGTGTGCAAGGTCCTTAAATGCAAGAAAGCAAACTAGAGCAACCTAGAAAGTAAACCCTAATTGCTTGTAAATGATAATGTAAATGCTCTAAATCAAGATGCAAAGTGATCTAAAGCATGAATAAAGGATATATTGAAGCTTATGAAAACAACATGAAATCATACCCAACCCTTAAGGGAGGAGTACAAGCCAATCTTCAGTCGGTAATCTCCTATTGTTCTTCAATGTCTCCCAAGCCCTAAATGAATGAAATTGATGAATGCTTGATGGATGGATGTTGAATGTTATTGAAGTCTTCAAAGATTTTCTCTTTCGCTGCATAGAAGGTCCTCGAAAGCCAAAATTCAGGATCCTTTCAAATGAAGAAAGAGAGCTCTTATATATGAAACCCTAGGTCTTAATTTCAACTTTTGGCTGACCTAGAGATTGAATATCCCACCAATTTCTTGGGGTTAAGCTTTATTTTATGATTGGATCGCGTTCCTAAAATTTTGGGAAAAA
Source organism: Cryptomeria japonica (assembly GCF_030272615.1). Classification (NCBI taxonomy): domain Eukaryota; kingdom Viridiplantae; phylum Streptophyta; class Pinopsida; order Cupressales; family Cupressaceae; genus Cryptomeria; species Cryptomeria japonica. The sequence goes on along the minus strand of NC_081408.1, from coordinate 714,788,440 downwards.
TGTCCGGGACCATGTGCACTACGGGCGCCATGGTCCTTTCCGGGGGCCATGGTTCCAACAACTTTTCACCAAATTTTCAGGGCCGTCGGATATGATGATTTTAGAGAGAATCCCAAAGTTACAGCTGATTTCGAGATGTTTTGACCCCCGAAATCAAGCCCCCAAGTTCAAAATAGGACCTAATTAGGGTTTTTGATTAAATGATGTATTGGAAGAATAAAATGAAAGGGGCACACTTTAATGAAAGGGCCCAACTTTATGATGTGGGAGATGATGAAATAGAACCTTAGACCTAATTAATTTGACTAATTAAGTGCTAAAGGGGAAATGCAATGCAAAATGCAAAATGCGCCAAGGTGGGTGCTAAACTAGGTGTGAAATTGTACCACCCTAGCAAGTGCGTACAATTTACGATGCTACATTTAGCCCCCACTTTAGTGGTCATATGAACACTACGTGCATATGCAAGCTAAAGTATAGAAAAGTAAACATTATTTGAAAAATGATATATCCATAAGTCTGTCGAACGAAGCCCCCAGCGGTATCTGTAGTACACAGTTAGGAACCGCACCCTACAAAACACACGTTAGATCACAAAATGACCTAATGCTTACTAAGGAAGGTGATGAAAATTCGAGGGTAGCTATATGCCCCCCTTGTTTCGGCTTGCTAATTTTAGTGAGTTGAAACAGGGTATCATGTTTACCACTTCGAATTGTTAAAGAATATTGATGACAAATGCTCACAAGAAGATTTGATATGAGTTCAAAAACTAATGGAGAATCATTTGGTAAGAAAGAGGACTAAATCTCAATTCCAACACAACAAAGAGTGTGAGGATTTGAGAGTTCTCTAACACAAGATGAAGGATGTAAATGGAAACAAAATGCAAACAGAAGAAAAGAAAGGAAAAAAGCATGAATACACACATTGGTGATCCATGAGAAAAATAGTGAGAGAGAAAACATGGACTTCTCGCTCCTAGATCTTGTCTAGGTGATCCATGGGAAAAGGACATGGAAAACTAGCCCCTAGAGTCTGTCTAGGTGATCCATGTAAGGGAGGAGAGTGAGAAAGTCTAGCCTTATGCCTCTAGTTCCACTCAGCCTCGTGCATGTGTGTGTAAGGGAGGTTAGGAGCACCTCATAGGAGTCTATGCCCCAGTATGCTACAACCTGTATATGTATAGTACAAAAGCGTGACATCTCGCTCTAAGAGTCTATGCTTTGGTTCCGAGAATAATCACCTTGCATAAAAGAAAAATGGAGACATCTCGCTCTAAGAGTCTATGCTCTGGTTCTGAGAATGACCCATTGCTCAAAAAGTGTAATGTTTATGTCATAAGCAAAGTAGAACAAGGATACCTACCTTCATCACAAAAGAAGATACCCCAAAAATGCAACAATGTCATAGATCCAAGCAAGAGAGTTTTGCACTCTTTAAGCAAGGATAAGATAGTTGAAAAGGGATATCTTGTAGTATGTGTAAAGGAGATCCTTAGAGGAGAAGAGATATTTGTACAAAAGACACCTATCCCCGAGAGGAATTGTGTTAGACAAATATAACATCTTCTAGAATAAGACAAAGAAGAGAATAAGAATGCAATACTTCCTTCTTTTGCGAGGTGAAAGTGATTCTTAATGAAGGATGACGCTCTTTTTAACCCAATTGGGAGAGTGAATTCATTATGGATGTATTTTACCAAGTGCAAAAGAGGTTGTAGTCAAGGACTTACACCTCTTGTAAGAGAGAATCCTTGAACAAACAACAACAAATGCATACAAGGAATAACATCAAGTAATAAAGTTCACATCATCCACAAAATAGGAAAAAGTGGATCCTTAGATAAAAAATAAGGAAAGATCATTGTCTCCCAAGGATAAGGACAATGAGAAGGACTTACACAATCTTCTAGGGAGAGATTTAGACATAAGCAAAATGTACTACATACTCACATGAGTTCATGCAAGCAAGACATTAGTGTATGTAAAATGCTCCTCACAAGAAGTGGGTAAGGTAAGAAAGAGAATACACATCTTCTCCCATATCTAGGAAAAGAGGATTCTAAAGAAAAGATGATCAATATTTCCACATTATTACCCCATAGGAACAAGAGATAACATAGAAAAACTAGGCTATTATGTTGCTTCAAAAATATGATTGCACTTGAAATTGTACCATCATGAATGAGAATGAGCCCCCAGTAAATGAGCTACCAATGTCACATAATGATGAGCAACATAATAGCCATTAATGTTATTTAAAGACATGATAGATTGAATGAGGTATTTGAATATGACATTCTAAATGCTCAACTATAAGTGAGATCAAAAACATGTATAAAATGATAAAAATTGAAGAAGAAAAGTCACAAGAAATCTTAGAAGAGGGATGAGTGTAATTTATTAGAGCCTTATCCTTGGAGGAAAGGACTTTATGATGAATAGGAGATAAAGATTCATAAGTGGATCTAGAAATTTGAGGGGATTCATAAAGAGATTTGTTCATCGCCCAGATTTCCTTATGAGGGGAATGAGAGTTGATAGAAGTAGGAGATGATTTAGTTGAAGTGAGATCATCATCACTACTAAATATAGCATTCACATTGAGAGATGGTCTTTTAGATGCTTTGGTACGTTTGCAGGGATTATAGCCGAGTCCAAAGGCATAATTGTGAAAATTAGTCTCTAGAGGAACCTTTATCCCTTGTTCATGAGCACCACAACCATTTCCATGATACCCATGCTTAGCAAAAATGCGAAAGCCACGACCATAACGATCAGCCATTTCAGGAAGAGAAGGTGGTTTTTCATAAGACAAAGAATCAAACTCTTCATAATCAGAGGTGTGAGGAGAAGAAGTTTGAGAAGCGGCCACAAAATTATTGCTCATAGGTTCAAGTAAGATTGATTGATTTTTAGTTTCTTCCCTCTTTTTAACTTTAAACTCTCTAGGAGGAACCCTATACTCACCTACAAAGGTGGGATTAAAGTCAAGAGATCCCCAATCGTCTTCTGCGAGAACCTTCTCAGGATCAAAAGCCTTTTTATGCGTATATTCAAGTCGAGAAGGATCTTCTTCAGGAGCTTCAGACTCATCCAAAGAATTTTGATTATCAGAGGGTAAAGGTTCATCCATAGGTATCTTGTTCAAAGAGTCATTACTAGAAGAGGAAGGCTTAGATGTTTGCAAACAAGCTTGGAGATTAGTGTCACCTATCAAGGTATATGTCTTATTGTTGTAAATGAATTTAACTTGTCTATGCAATGTAGAGGGGACAACTTGCATACTGTGAATCCAAGGCCTCCCTAATAACAAGTTGTATGTTAGATTTCCTGACATAACATTGATAGGAGTAAGCAAAGTAACAGGTCCCACTGTGACGGGTAAGGTGATAATACCTAATGAAGACTTAGCCACATTATCAAAGCCTTGAATGGGACGAGAGTCAGGCTCAATAAGGGATGTATCCACATTCATCTTATGCAATAGATTAATGCTACACACATTAAGGCCAGAGCCATTATCTACCAGTGTTCGTCTTATAGCAGTGTCATTTATGATAACCACAATCATCAAGGGATCATATTGATGTTGAATTTCACTAGTAGGCAACTCATCTTGAGTAAACACAATTTGAGTTTTAGGATTCATCACAGAGTTCACCAAAGACACTATATTACTAGATGTATTAGGTGGAGGAACATTCAAATCTTTCAAGGCATCTTGTAACATTCCATGATGAGCGGAAGAAGTTTGGATCAAATCCCAAAGGGATATCTTAGCAGGGGTAGCTTTAAGTTGTTCTATGAGATCATATTCCTTACCAAGAACTTGTGAAATATGTGGAGCTTGGGGAAGAATAGGTTGGGAAGGAGGAAGTGAAGTTGGGATAACTGGAGGAGGATTAGGTTGCCTATTGTTTCTAGTATTATAAGTATGGGCAACCGCATGATAACTCTCTCTAGTCAATTGCTTTGCATACTCATAAGGGCTCTTAGAGGAATAACCTCCTTGCACAGTAATAATAGGTTTCTTAAGAGTGCAAAAAGAATCATTAGCATAACCACCTTGAACCACTAAGATAGGCTTATTTAAAGGTTGAGAATTTTGAGAAGGACAAGCACCTTGGACAGTGAAGAGAGGTTTGCTAGGTGTTTCATTCACATGTATCATATTGATTGAGGATGGTTTAGAGGAATGAACAAAAGTGTTGGAAGAATTATTGATAGTCTTCTCGTGCACTAAAATCTTATCACAGATTAGATAAATTTTAGGAGAGAGACAAGGGATAGGCATTGATGTTCTAGTAGGAAGGGTAATACTAGGAAAAGTCATATCATCCTCTATCAAAGGATCTACATGGGGAATAAACTCTCTAGGAGAAGGACCAACATTACTCTCTAAAGTCTCACTTTTGAGAGGGAGATCTTTGAAAGAGATGTTAACCATCTTGCTTTGAACTAGGGTATCCTTATGAGTAGAACCAAGTTGAGGAGAGGGAGATGCTTTATTTTTAGAGGGAGAATAATTGAGATTCAAGGAAGGGGAGAAACTATCAAGGGAGTTTAAAATCTTGATTTCATCCCATTTGGCTAGGGGTAGAGAATAATCTATACCTTCTTCTAATGGTTCATCCCAAATAGTGAGGTTGTTGAAAGGAATGTTTGAAGTATTGTCAATTTCGGGAGAGGAGATAACATTGTTTATTAATTCCTCATCCTTAGGAGGGAGAGCATCAATAGATGTGTTAAACTCATCCTCTTTCCTCAAAATATGTTCAATAGGGGAGAGAGAATTAAGGAAATTGCTTATTATTTCATCTTCTTTCTCTAAGGGATGCTTATGGGTAAGACCAAATTTAGGAGAAGGGTAAGCATTTACCATTAATTCATCATCTCTAGTGGGAATTTTGTTGGAAAAGGAAAGGCCATCACTAGGAAATGTAGGGATAATGTCATCTTCTTGCACAAAAGGATCCTCATGAAGGGAGTGTTTTTTAGGAGACACAAAGGCATCAAGGGCATCATTCAACAAAGCATGATCATATCTATTAAAAGGTTTATCTTTTGATTCAAAAGGAGATATCTCTTCATAGAGGGGATCATTGAAAACAACCATGTTACTAGATTTAGTGGAAGAGCTGATAGGAATGTACCCTTGAGAGGAATCATTCGACTTATCTTTCTCATCACAACGAAATGGCATAGTAACAATGTTTATGAGTTTTTGGTAAAATGAAGGTTTGGTATATTTATGTTTCAAAAATTCATCTAAAGCTTCATCTAACTCATAATCATCACAAATATGAACATCTTGCAAACAAAAATCTGACATTTTGAAATAAAAATTGCACACAATGCAAAGAAATAAAACACACTCTTTCTTTTCCTTCTTTTTTTTCTTTTTGAAAATGAAACTTAAATGAAACACGCTAAATCTAGATTTAGATCTAACAAATGCAATGCAAGAGGAAGCAATGATAGATTCACGTCGGGTTCACCAAAATGTGTGGGAGAAAAAGTGACACTAAGCAAACATGCCCTAATCTCACTTTCAACCACACACTTGTGGAATACGAAAGAGCCTAGAGGTATCACACAATTGGCTACTTCTTTTTGTGGAAGAGAGAGCCACGGGCTACCTATTAGGATTTCTATTCCTTTGTTGTAATTGAAAGATAGAATGATGCAAGTTCAATTCCTAACCCCAAAATGCAAGTATGAACTAATGACAAGATTACAGAATTGAACACAAGGACAAGACAAGAATGTAAATGCATACCCGGAGTCAAAATTTGAGTGAAAATGTTCGGGACGGGGGTGCGGGCGCCACTGTCCTAATTCTGCCCCTGAAACTACTCCGGAAACTGCTGTTTTGCACTCTGGAAAAGCTGTCAAAAATGCTGAAAATGCTATCTGTCGGGAGGACCAGGGCACCCAGCGCCCCTGTCCCAGGGACCAGGGCGCCCAGCGCCCCTGTCCTGGTAGGACCAGGGCGCCCAGCGCCCCTGTCCTGGTCTTTTGCTCTGCAATTTGGTGTGAAGTTCGGTCTCCGTCTGCTTCTTCTGGATCTGTAACCTGCGGCGTCGTCCGAGTCCCGAAACTTGTACTTATATCTGAAAAGGGTATGGGTGGCTATATAGGGTTTTGCCTTAGTCAAACCCCCGCTTCGGTGATTTCCACCTCCACGAATAGCCAAGTTGTATTGTAAAATGTATTGTGTGTGCAGACCTAGTGTGTGTGCAAGGTCCTTAAATGCAAGAAAGCAAACTAGAGCAACCTAGAAAGTAAACCCTAATTGCTTGTAAATGATAATGTAAATGCTCTAAATCAAGATGCAAAGTGATCTAAAGCATGAATAAAGGATATATTGAAGCTTATGAAAACAACATGAAATCATACCCAACCCTTAAGGGAGGAGTACAAGCCAATCTTCAGTCGGTAATCTCCTATTGTTCTTCAATGTCTCCCAAGCCCTAAATGAATGAAATTGATGAATGCTTGATGGATGGATGTTGAATGTTATTGAAGTCTTCAAAGATCTGCTCTTTCGCTGCATAGAAGGTCCTCGAAAGCCAAAATTCGGGATCCTTTCAAATGAAGAAAGAGAGCTCTTATATATGAAACCCTAGGTCTTAATTTCAACTTTTGGCCGACCTAGAGATTGAATATCCCGCCAATTTCTTAGGGTTAAGCTTTATTTTATGATTGGATCACACTCCTAAAATTTTGGGAAAAATGTCCGGGACCATGTGCACTCCGGGCGCCATGGTCCTTTCCGGGCGCCATGGTCCCAACAACTTTTCACCAAATTTTCAGGGCCGTCGGATATGATGATTTTAGAGAGAATCCCGAAGTTACAGCTGATTTCGAGATGTTTTGACCCCCGAAATCAAGCCCCCAAGTTCAAAATAGGACCTAATTAGGGTTTTTGATTAAATGATGTATTGGAAGAATAAAATGAAAGGGGCACACTTTAATGAAAGGGCCCAACTTTATGATGTGGGAGATGATGAAATAGAACCTTATACCTAATTAATTTGACTAATTAAGTGCTAAAGGGGAAATGCAATGCAAAATGCAAAATGCGCCAAGGCGGGTGCTAAACTAGGTGTGAAATTGTACCACCCTAGCAAGTGCGTACAATTTACGATGCTACAGTGTCCTTCAGGAGTGATGAACAGAATGTCGGCACCTGAACCATGTTGAGTATAGGATCCGTCAAAGTATAGGGTCCATTGTTTAGTAAAAAGAGCGAGTACATCCCTGTCTGGAAATTCAACCTCCATGGTTTGTTTGCCTGGTAGCGGTGCTTCGGCCAACTGATCTGCAATTGCTTGTCCTTTGATGGCTCATCTTTCTGTGTATTGGATGTCGAATTCACTGAGAATCATGACCCATTTAGCCAATCGGCCTGTAAGAACGGCTTTGCTGAGTAGATATTTGAGAGGATCAATTTTTGCAACTAGCTTTATGGTGTGTGCTAGCATGTAATGTCGGAATTTCTGAGATGCAAAGACTACTATTAGGCAAGCTTTTTCAATGAATGTATAGTTGAGCTCATAGCCATTCAATGTTCTACTGATGTAGTATATGGCGCATTCCTTTCCCTGTTGATCTTCCTGTGCCAATAGTGCCCCCAGTGAAATATCTGTTGTTGAGATATATAGTATAAGAGGCTTTCCGGCAACTGGTGGTACTAGAACCGGTGGATTCATCAGGTACTGTTTAATTTGGTAAAAAGATTCTGCACACTTAGTCTCCCATCTGAACGGTACATTTTTGTGTAGCAAGTGGTTAAATGGCAGACTTTTATCTGCTAGTTGAGCGATGAATCGCCTGATTGATTGAAGTCGTCCTTGGAGAGATCGAAGTTGACTAATATTCTTTGGTGGTGGCATATCCATGATTGCTTGTACCTTTGCTGGATCAACTTCAATACCTTTAGCTGAGACGATATAACCTAGTAACTTGCCTGATGTAACCCCGAAGACACACTTCTTAGGGTTGAGTTGGACTTGGAATTTTTGCAATCGATCAAAGATCTTTGTTAGGATGCCAAGATGTTCAGCTCTGGTGAAGGATTTTGCTAGTAAATCATCCACATAGTCTTCCATAAATGTGTGCATCATATCATGGAATATTGTGGTCATTGCTCTTTGATAAGTGGCCCCTGCATTCTTCAAGCCAAAAGGCATGACATTCCAACAGTACGTCCCCCAAGGACAGGTGAATGCTGTTTTATCTTGATCTTCAGGAGCTATCTTAATTTGGTTATAACCTGAGAAACCATCCATTAGTGAGAGCATTGCATGGCCTGCTGTGAGATCTACAATTATGTCGATACTTGGCAGAGGAAAGTCATCTTTTGGACAAGCTTTGTTAATGTCTCTGAAGTCAGTGCATATTCTGATACTACCATCTGGTTTTGATACTGGAACTATATTGGATACCCACTCTGCATAGTCAATGGGTTGGATGAATCCGACGTCTAATAATTTTTTTAGTTCAGTTTTGACCATGAGTGCCACCTGTGGATTCATCTTTCGTAGCTTTTGCTTGACTGGCTTAACTCCGGTAGAGATGGACAAGTGATGCATGATTAAGTGTGGATCTACTCCGGGCATATCAGCATATGACCAAGCAAAGTTGATTTGCCGTTCTTTAAAGAAGATGATGAATGCCAATCTTTCTTCCTCTGTTAGAGATTCTGCAAGATGTATATTTCTGGCTGCTTCTGTGGTACCAATGTTGATTGATTGAGAGGGCTCAATCAATATGGGCGATCGCTCATGAAAGTGCTCAGGAAGGGTGTCAAGTCTCCCATCGTTAGGTGCCTTAAAAAGGTTTTCACCCTCCGATGCATCCTTTATTTTTACTTTTTTATGATCTAGAGCTGCCATTGACTGGTTTTTAGCATTAGATTCATTATTTGATGCATTTTTGCGACTGAGAGACTTGGCACTCCCTGATTGACAAATATCATTATTTCGTTCACTGGTAGAGCCTGTTTCTGGATTTATGGTACATAGGTAATGGACAATAGATGCATCATCTGGGAAAATAGGTATATCACTTGTTTCAGGTTCGTCCCAGTCGATTAGGTCAGGAAAGACAAGTGGTAAGGAATCATTGGGTGGATCAAGTTTGGCTACCGTAAGTGTTAGGATAGAGTTTTCAGCGTGCTGGGTTTTTGGTTTAAAGAAATTTAGGATTGCGTCAAGGTCCTCGATGGTATCATCTTCCACATAGATTTGTTCATAATGTTTCTGTTCACTTTTTGAAGCGTCATAGATATGTTGTGGTCCAAATTCAAGAGGTCTATCCTCTGCGTTATGTTCTTCCGGAGAAAGGGATATAGAATCAGTATCATCTAGGATATCAGTAGTAGCATTGGAGCAGGTACCCCATTCATATTCATTGGAATCTGTTTCATAGGCATCATCCCAGATTCTATCTGTGCTGTAAACAGGGGTGTTGTATGGTGAAAACAAATCTTTGATGATGGATACTATTTTGATATTTTGTGTTGATTCTGTATCAGATCCATCTTCTACTTGCTGGATTTGTTCATAGACTGTGCTTCTTCGGGGAGTAATAACGGTATTTGAAGATGTCCTGATTTGTTCTTGAGATATTGGTGTTTGAATATGAGCTACTGCTGCAGATAGGGCCTTCTTATGACTTAGAAGTTTTTCCTGATGTAACTTCTGATCTTAACGTTCCCGTGCCTTGCGGATTATTTCTGCTGATTCAAAAAGTGCTTCCTGCCAGGATTCTTCTTTGTACTTCTTCTTTTGCTTCCATTGAGGTTTGATAGGTAGGTGAGGCAGCTGCTTTAATAGGAACGTGAGTTTAGAGCCCAATCCTGCTTTGTTTCTGCTAGGTTGTGAAGGAAGATTGATAGGTTTAGTAACTCCCTCTTTGCGTTTGCCAATAGGTCCTTTACCATCATATCCCATTTGCTTCATGATTAAGTAGCCTTTTCCATACATGTGTGTTGGTAGCACAATGTCCAGAGCAGCTTCTCTATGATTTTCTTCTTCATCTTTGTATAACCAGCTAAGAATATCTTTGTCTTCTGATTCATGTGCTAGAGTACCCAATTGGATGAAAGTACCATCAAATTTAGTGATGGGCTGAGTAACCAGTTGTGTTGATGTAGTAGGCAAACCATGCGATCTAGGTGAGGTGGGCAATTTTGCCAAACATAAAGGTTCCAAAGAGTATTCTCCCATGCCTTGGTCTTTGATTTGCATTTTCTACTTGAAGTCTCCCCATAAGGAGTTGGATTTTGCTGTATATGGATTTGATGTTGAAGATTGCTGCTTTTCTCTATTATGAGGAACCAAACTGTCCTGGGCTGCCCCCATTGCATTGCAATGTTGAAATGGATTATGATCAGCAGATATGGAGATTTCTTGTCCATCATAAGGAAACTTGACACACTGGTGATATGTAGAAGGGACTGCTTGCATTTCATGTATCCAGGGTCGTCCTAACAAAATATTGTAGGTTAGATCAATATCTAAGACTTGACAAATAGTATCCTTTTGTACTGGGCCTACTTGAATAGGTAATATGACTGTGCCTTTAGAGGACCATTCCTCATCATCATATGATTTTATGGTAATCTTTTTGCAAGGATCAATAGATTCTTTTGAGAAGCCTAATGCACGGATAAGCTTTAAAGTACAGATATTAAGGCCGGCTCCTCCATCTATTAGGACTCTCTTGACTCGGTGTTTGCAAACAATGACTTCAATATGGAGAGGGGTATTATGCGGATGACTCAATGAGGTATTGTCGTGCTCTGAGAAGGTGAGGTTATGAGATTCTGTCATATGGGCGACCATGGCTTGAAATCTGTCTGTATCCAGATTTTGAGGTACATTTGTTTCCAATAATGCGTGCTCCAATATGTCTTTGTGCTTGGGTGATAGTTTTAATAATTCCAGGATAGATATCTGAGCTGGAGTCTTGCGTAGTTGGTTAACCAAGTCATATTGGATTTTAGGTGTGGTAGTTGTAGGTGCAGTATGTCCCTTCAAGACATATTTCTGAGTGCGGGTTGTTACATTGACAGATTCATGATCATGCTGATCTCGGATGGTGATGACATTTACTTGATGATCTTCAGCTGATATATGATTGATAGTGTTATCGTAAATGTGATTAATACGAGCTCCGCGTGTATCATTTGAAGTTGATGCTCCATCTTTGTTGTAATTTGGGAGAGGATTTTTGAAGGCATCGTGATCATTATTTGTTTTGAGACCATCTACCGTTAAGTCACCTCGATCAATCATGTCCTGGATTATGTGTTTCAACCTCATGCACTCGTTTGTTCTATGACCCTTGTTGCGATGGAAATCACAATAGTGTGAATCATTCCACCAAGGTGGTTTGACTGGGGGTTCATAATTGTTGAGTGGTGGTAAAGAAAGAACCTTGTTTGCCAAAAGTTCTCTGAGTGCGGATTCTAGTGATTGTCCCAGTGGTGTGAAGATACGCTTTTGGAAATTGTTTGTATTGTTGTGTGGATTGTTTTTAGGTCCTGGATTCATGTTTTTGCCTCGATTATCGTTGGTGTTGTTGGTGTTGATTTGTCCTTGATCAGTGTTTTGCGCATACGTATTAGCACTGGGAGTAGCATTTTTAGCATTTTTCGTGTTCTGAGGATTTCCAGATAATGCAAGTACTGGTTGTTTCGATTTAGGATCATGTGGTTCATTGTTGCTTTCATTTTTGTTTCGAGTCCAAAATCTAGATTTGTCAAAGTTGGTGTTGTTTTGGTTATTGTAGTTTGATGAATTTGTTCCTTCCTTGTAGAATTTGAGTGTTCCCTTTTTGACACAAGTTTCCTCTACTTGAATGCCATTTTCAATCAATTTGGCAAAGGATGGTATGCATTGAAGTTTGAGTCTGTAACTCATTTCGCCATTTAAGTTATCAATGAAGATTTCTATTTTCTCCTTTTCAAGAATATCGCGAGGATATCTAGATACCATGCGTCGCCAACGCTGAAGGAACAACATGAATGTTTCATTGTTCTTTTGTTTGGTGTTGCAAACATCTAGCATGGTTATGGCATGTTTGATGTTGTAAGAATAGTGGGTGATGAATTTGTTAACCAATTCGTCAAATGATCTGACAGGTGGTGTAATCTTGGATAGCCATTCCATTGTTTGTCCTCCCAGGCTTCTTGGGAACAACCTCATTAGATAAGTGTCATCATGAGAAAATTCAAGACTCATGGTGCAAAATTCTCGAACATGATCCCGAGGATCACCTTTCCCATCATATTTATCAAATTTGGGAACGTCTGAGTTTGGAGGAAAAGGTACCATGTTCAAGCTTCTATCAAATGGATAAGGACAGATTTCGTTTAAAGAGTACCGCACTGTTGTCCCTTGTTGCATATCCTGTATTTGCCTTTGTAACATTTGCATTTGTTGAGTAAGAGCAATCAAGGGTGCATTGTCTTGCCGAGGAAAAAGTTTTTGCCTTGTATTGGCTCTCAGCTGAAAGGGAGTGGTAAATGGTATATGTTGCTCTGGTGTTTCTAGTTCAGGTATATGCATTTTTGGTATGCGTTGTTCTGGAATGTGTTGTTCAAAGTTATGTTGTTCAGGTATGTGAGTTTCTTCTTCTCGGTTTTGTTCTTGAGATGCATATTGCCGGGATTCGGTTTGAAAAAGATTTGGGTCGAAATCTTCCGGAAGTTTAACGCCCTTGATTGTGAGCATCAACAAATATTTTTCCTTGTCATTTTCTATGAGCTTTTCGACAAGTTTTTGGAAGGCGGGATTTACTTGACATTCTCTAAGAAGGGTGTCGGTAATTTCAAGTTCTTCTACGGGTGGAACTTCAAAAGGATTTGATAATCTTCGATTCATACTTGATTCTACGTGTGTCTCACTTTGTTTGTCTCGTTGAGAGCGAGTAACAGGCATTTTAGTAGAAGCTTTCAGTGATGAAAGGAACAAAAGCCTCTTCGATGTGTTGTTCGGGCGTTGGTGGTTCTGGTCAAGATGTGTTATATGTGATGCACTCATCGAGTAAGAATGCTGGATTGATTTTCCCACCTCGGTTTATCTTTTGATTAAAAGCAGACTTTTGATAGTATGCTCTTGTTTTCAGGGGTTCTCTGTCAAATTCGCTAGATTTGTTTTGGATATAACGTTTGACGTGATAAAGAAATACCCGATGAGATTTGAAGAGTTGACGATTGATGTATAAAAACTTGTTTCGCTTGATGAATTTGGAAAAGCTAGGTTTGTTGTTTCTTCAATGTGATGTTACGATAGAGGTTCTTTCTTCTCAGAATAAGGGGATTAGTCATGCATGAGTGATCAATGATTTCCTTTGATTTGTTTGGATTTAGTTGATTCTTGTTTTGAAAATTTCAAATTTTACTTTATCAGAATGAAGGTTTAGATATCTCTTCACGATAAAGTGTGTCAAATGATATGGATAAGAAGTTTCCTGATCTGGAAACTAGATTTGACAATTTGAAAATTTTTAGACAAGTGTTTGTGAGATAAAATCTGTAAGATGTTAAAGGATTTGATTGATACTAATGATGAAAATTTTCCGGATTATGATAGGAGAGACGTCCTTTATCGTGCGATTCATTTTCAGATTCTGACAACTTTGTTTGACACAAATTTAACCTTGAGAAAAGTTTTTAACCATTTGTTTTTGTCACTCTGGTTTGATAAAAGATGATTTTTGATGAAAAACTCTTTTTAAAATATTTTTGAAATTTTCAAAAATTTTCGGTTTTTAACTCTCTATTTTTCTGCCTTGTCTCACGCGCTAAAACAGAGGTTTGATGCGCTACTGAATTTTCTTGATGCGCTAAAACATTTTGCACATGCACTAATCTGCCCCTAGTTACGCGCTAAAATTTTGATTCTGGAAAAAATTTGCTCTAACAGGTGGAAAATCCACGCGCTAGACTGGGTTTGACACGCGCTAACTGTTTTGGTTAATGCGCTAAAATATGGTTTTCATGCGCTAAGCTGTTTCTCTCACGCGCTAAAATTCAGCCTGTTGTAAATTGCTGTTAAGTTTGCTTGGAAAAACTACGCGCTACACTATGCCTCCTACGCGCTAACTGTTTTCTTTTATGTGCTAGTTGTGGGTACCTACGCGCTAATATGTTCCTGAGACGCACTAGAATGTGTTTTCGACGTGCTAAAGGATTGTCCACTGTTTTGCCTTAGGATTGAAACGCTACTATTTTAGTTGTACGCGCTCATTTGATTTTTGGATGCGCTGATAAAACTGTTACACGCGCTAAGATGTTGCTCTTACGCGCTAGATTGCCCTGATTTTTCTTTTTGTGTGTTTTTGTGAGGATGTTGAATTTTGTTGAGAAAATTTTCAAGTGTGATGGATGATTTTCTGAAATAAAAAATGCAAGCACGACACACAAAGTACAATCATTTCGCCTAATCTAACAGAAAGTGTATTTTCTGTCGAGGATGTGTTCAAATCCCCAATGTTTTAACAGGTTTTGATACAAAGTAAGACACTTCAAAAAGACTCTTTATTCAAGGGTCATAAGTAACATCATAGCCCACTAGTCTCGATACTCCGTCAGCTCAAACAACCGTGTCACCCCCTAGAGGGCGCCCATTTTTTTGCCTTTTGCCAGAAGTTAACCCAAAGTGAATTGCTTCACAATTGAGTAGTTATCTTGGGAGATATATGGTGAGTAATCTTGGGGGCGGATTCTTCCCCACCCTTGCACTATGATGTTACAAATGTTTGGATACTGACTTGACTCAAAGCTTCTAGTTCTATGGTTCGTAATCAGGCTTCCTGTTCGGCCGTCAGTGATAAACTTCCTCAGGAGGCTTCCCAACCTTTAGAACAAAGGCTTTACGTATCTCGAAAATACTGGGGGAAGGCTAATCACTGCGTGCAACCATTGAAAAGGACTTTCATCACTTTCCACATTTAATTATAGTGGGTTGGAATTCTTGGCATCAAAGCCGTTCCCCACTTAGGTCATTCCCTTCACACCGGCCATAAACGGCTTTAAGAGTTGATTGCAACTCCTCAGGAAGGTAGGCCTGCTAAAGGATTTAAATGCATGAAGTACTGAAAGCGTAAGAGTGGTTTGGCTTTTTGATCACCCAGTTAAGGGGAGAGCATATACCTTCCACTTTCGAGACAAAGAAAACAATGAGGTCTTATTTTAGCCTTTCAAATCAGTGATTTTCTAATATCTATGCAGAGATGTTGCTCCACAAAAACATGATATTCTTTTTAATCGTTCAAAGTAATGATTGTCTGATCTATGAAAAGAAATAGTCAACAAAGCAAATTCGATGTTTTTGAAGGTCAACAAAAGAAAATCGTTTTGCTGTAAAACCAAATTTCCTCGATTTACCTGCAAGAAACCATTAAAACCCTGCAAATAAACAAAACGATAAGATGGCCAGTTGATTCGGGGGACTTCTACAAGTCTAGAATTTTGGTTCGGTTACAATAATTTTTTTTTGGTTTGTTTTGTCTGTGATGCGCTACAGAATAAACTGTACGCGCTACAATATGCTCCAGATGCGCTATATTTTCTTTTCTCTGCGCTATTCTATTATCTGGATGCGCTACTCTGTGTGTCGTTAGCGCTACTCTGTGTTTTTCTTTTTTCCGAGGTCAGTCATGCAGGAAAAGTTTGATTCTGATGTGCTAATGTTTGGCTTCAACGCGCTGGAAGATGTAGTATAAGCGCTAAAAGGTTGAGCTGATGCGCTAATCTATTAAGTATATGCGCTATTATGTGTTTTGCCCACGTCGACACCTACAGGAAAATTTATTAAATAGGATCATGCGCTAAGGAAAAGTGTTTACGCGCTAAGACAGAAAGCCCACGCGCTAAACAGTAGGCTAGAAGCGCTAAACTGTTAGGCAGATGCGCTAATATATCTTTTCGACGCACTGATTCCCATTTCCCGTGGACCTGCAAAAATGATCAATTTCAAAAACCGATGTGTTATTTGGGGTCGGGCCCCACGGTGGGTGCCAGAAATGTATGCGGGAAAAGTGGGCGAATAAAACTTAATATGTGAAAATATTATAGAAAACTAGTCCACACACACACACAGGACTTCTTGATGCAAGCTATGGAGTAACGTAGTGTTACTCAGCTTCCCAAGGAGGGTCCCATGGTTCTCTATCTTACAATGTCCCTCAAACCAATGTTTTTGCTCTCAGATTACTGAGCAAAATGGTTTAGGGATGGCAAATATGAGAACGAGAGATGCTTTTGATTGATTTAGTATGAAATAGATATGAAACTATGTATGATGCTAAAAATGCAATAAACTAGATGATAAGATGACGAGGTTAGTATGAATACTATCCTAGCATACTATATTTAGTCTATGATTGAACTAAAATGATAAAGAAAGTAATCTAAGCATGCATATTTGATCTAAAAGAGGCTAAATGAAGAGCATAAAGATGATGAAAAAGCTTGAAAGTATTTGAGCATAAGTATAATGCTTCAAATTTGAAAGATGATTGTTTAGAATGGAGGATTGAGAGCTCTATTTATAGCACAAACAGGGCAATGGATGGTCAGGATTGAAAGGTTTAATCAAGGGCCAAGTTTGAAAGTTGAGGATCCATGTGCACAATTGGCACCAATGACATGGTGACAAATGTCCACACAGGATTGGGTTGAAAGAAGAGGTTGGAGGCATTAAAGGCCTGAGAAGACCTCATGGTTATCTAAAGGCTAAGGGTCAAGTCTAAGTTAGGTTTACCCAATGGATTAAGATTTAATCTAAGGATAAACCTTTGTGCAAATGGTTAAGAGATAATCCTGGTCAATGCATTAATGGCCTGATAAGACCCTTGGGTTGGGTAGAGGTTGAGTCAAAACAAATGTTTTAACCATGTGGGAGGGTTTGAAATAACCATTAATGGTTATTGGAGACTTTGGGGATTAAGTGGTTGAAGGTTGGAAGCCTTCAATGGTTTTCAAAGACTTTAAGGGTTTTGGTGGTTGAAGGTTGAAAACCTTCAATGGTTATCCAAGACTTTGGGTCATTTGAGAAGTGACCTCCCTTTGCTTAGGGATGTGACAAAGTTTAGAGGAGGGTTAGGTTAATTAGAATCGATTAGAAGATTCTAGAAGGGATTAGGAAGGGGTTTGGGATTTTGCAAGTAGATGGGGGATAATAGGATTTAATTGAATTAAATGATTTAATTGAATTAAATGATTTAATTCAATTTGGTTATAATTTGGGGAAATTAAATGAATTAGATTTATTCAATTTAGGATAACTATTTAATTAAATTTGAATTTAATTAAAAGTGGCTAGGGGGATTTAATTGAATAAAATGATTTATTCATTAAATGGATATAGTGAATTTTATTTAAATAAATTGAATAATTTATTTAATAAAATAGAAGAATGTGGATAATTTAATTAAATTGGATTTAATTAAATAGAGAAATGAACATAAAATATTCATTTAGGAATATGGTCATTTTTATACGTCTACACCCACCACCTAGCAAATAAAGTCTCTACAAAGTGTGGCTTGCTAGCGATGTTGAGAAAATGCTTACGCATCCAAATTTAGCAGGATGATTTCCTTTGCACCAATGCCCCTAATTGAAACAATTTCAAGGTAAGTCTCTCAACTAAGGAATACTGACACCAGGTTTGAGCAAGATCACAATATCAATATCATCCAACAAAAAATATAGTTTGAACACTTCTCAAAGAAGCAAAAATGTTTGCACCTCCATCTCACTTAAGTCCAATAGGGAAGCCAAAAAGTGAGATGAAATGATTGTATTATCTCTATAACAATGCATGGATTTGATGGAACCTCAATCAAGGACCATGAATATGGCCTCCATCGCTAATAGACTAGGCTCTTTGCAAAAAAATTAGCCTCTAGTTCATAATAAGGCCAAGACAAGAAATTTGCCTCTTTTTAATCCTTATTCTAATGGGTGTATCCATTGTGAAGTCGAGTGAGAAAGATAGAGGGAAATTTCCTCAATATGGAAGATTCCATTGTAACCTCACATAAGCAACTAGGACGGGAAAAGAAAGGAAATGAAGATTGATTTCCTTTAGAGAATATCAAAGTGTCATGTTGCTCATCACCATTGAGGGTTGAAAGCTTGAAAGGACAAAGATCCTCAGAAATTGGAGAAAATCTCATGCCAACTATTTTAATAATAAATGAAAATAGTTAACGAAAAGATCCCTTTATGCAATCCTTCTTATCAAAATTAATGAGTTTGGTTTAAATTTTCCCCTGTAGAGATGTAATTACCATCAATAGCTAAGTTAGCCAATTTGTAGGCCTCTCTATTTCCTTCCTTGAATATATGATTAATGCTATGTGTTTTGAAAAATTGGAGCAACTCCAAGGCTCATTCCAAAAGGATCTTTGATTTCCAATTCAGGGTATTTCCTAGTTGGATAGCATTTACAATAATGGTTGAGTCACCTTCAATTTCAATTATTTTAATGGCTAGATCCTTGCAAATGTGGAGGCCATGTATCAAGGCTTAGAACTCTACCTCATTATTTGTTCCTTGGGGTAGAGGTTTGGAAGAGGAACACATCATTGACCCATGTCAATCCTTAATAATACAACTAGCACCCAAGGCACTTAGATCACCTCTCGTTATCCCATAAAGTTTTATCTTATACCATCCTACCTAAGGTGAGGACCACAATTCCTAGTCTCTTGTTGAGATAGAGATAGAGCCCCCATCCCCAAAGCATGGAGGGACTCCCAGCCCTTGTCAATTGCACCTCATTGTTGAATCCTAAAATGTGAAAATGGCATTCTTTGGAGTCAATTGAGATATAGCCTACTATTGACCACCTCAATTGAAACCACCTCCACCTTGTTTAGAAAATATGTCATATTCATCTCCTTTTTTAGGAATAATCTCATGTTTCTTTCCTTCCAAATTTCCTTTAAAAGGATGGAGGATAAAGTTATCCATAAGCTACCAAACTAATAATATCACTTAGGAGGGTGCATGACCATCCCAACTTGGCACAAAGATAGTGCCAACACTCATGGGAGAAATGATAACCTAGGAGAATATGATCCACTAACTCTTCTTGATCTTTGCAAAGAATGCAGCTAAAGGTGCCATGAAAGTAGCCAGAGTGAAGGTTCTTTCTTTTGGGAGACAAAATTTACTCCAACAAAGGTGAAGTGGGATGCTTGTGTTTGTCTACTCCTCATCTTTAGACAATCTTAGATATCTATCCTTAGAATTATTGTTGGTGTAAACTATGTCTCATATTACACTTTACTTAAGTTGACTTAGGATAATGCATTCATTGTAGTTTGCATATGAGACACTTAGGGAAGTGTGCATCTAGGTAACATAGGTGTAAGAGAAATTCTACCTTTTGTGGTCTTATCTTGTTGTCCCATTCCACCTTCAGTAGATGATCCACCTATTGTGGAATATTTTATTATTTCTCCTACTTACGCTCACTGATAAGTTGATGCTTTGACATGTTCTTTTATCATGACTCTTAGGTTTTTGGCATCTTTTGGTTTGCATTGTGATAGTAAATTATTATGAATTGACTATATGTAATCCATGTTTTAAATTTGAACTTATGAAATCATGTTTGAACTTTGTCGGTTAATTCCTGCAGCCAAATGATTTGTCCTTGTGATATGTGGATTATTTAGGATAATGTCATATGTGAGTTAATGAATGTATTAATTGAGTAAGATACATATGCATGTCCTTGTATGTTGTTTTTGTTTTAGTGCAGATAATAATTGATGCTACGGTGGATGATTTTCTTTCCTGCCTAAGGACTGGAGAATCACGTTCAGATAACTGGAGATCAAACTGAAGGGGATCCAATCAAGCGCAATGTATGGCATAATCAGAGTAGTTATACTTCACCATGGGAGTTTAAATCTAGTGCATATTGAATTTGCAAAATATCGCTTTGGTGTGCAAAGACTGTGGTTCAGTTTTAGATCCACAGTTCCTGCAGCCAAGCTCTCAGTTATCTCCTTCATTTGACAATCATCCACCTCTTCTTCTGGGTGTGATTTGAGTTGTCCATTGTAGTTTATCTTTTCTTTATAATAAGCTCTTCCTTCTTTCTTAGAGTTAGACAAGATAGAAAGGAATTGAGCATAGTTTTGACAAGCATTTTGAATTTTCTCTTTTAGAATATGTAATCATTTTTAGGAAGAAATGAATAAAGAATATGTTGTTCTGATCTATTAAAAGTATTTTGCTGGAAGTTTGATATCACTCATCCAAGGGGGCCCACTTGGTGAGTGATCCTATGTTTATGATCATTGAAGTTAGTTTTTACTTAGTTGCAGTAGAAATTCATGACTGGATTGTTCCTGCAGCCACTGGAAATAGATCCACTGACTGTTCCTACAACCAAGACAGAATAATGTTATTTCTATTATTTTCATTAGATCATTCCAGCATTGTTTTGTGAAGCTTTTATGTAGCCTTTTATGATTTCCATTCGTGCCTTTCCTTTCTGCATAATGTTAGTTACTGCAGTAATGCAAAATAATCATTTAAGGAGCTTAGTGCATATATATTGCAGACCCATTTCAAGTTTTACATTCCTGGATTGATAACTAAATGAACACCAACCATGAAAATAGTAAACTCTACCATATGAATGTCCAAACTTCAGATTGAGATTTTAATTAGAGATATTATTATCATTATAGTCGGGGTAGACACTCACCTACGCGTGTATCTCATTGGGCCACATGTCATGATTGTGTGCTCTCATTTCCATATGGCCTTGCCTTTATAAGTAGGCTCATCATCATTGTATATTTTATCTTGTTGATCACTTTTTACATTTTGATGAGAATACAGTTTGTTCTTATCAATCTTTCGCTCCCTTGTATTGTGTTATTCATTGGGTTCTAGATCTTGGTTATTATTGGCAAATTCTTATAATTATACTGACTCATTTTAGATTCACACCATATCAAATCATCCTCTCCATTCCTAAATACAATATTCCTATGATCAAAGGTTGTAGAGAGAAGTCAAACATCCCTAACATGCAAGCCCAATGAAGATAAATCATTCCATTTCCATCCTAGAGACTAATCCTTAGTTGATAAAATAACAAATTTGTTTACCAAATAGCCCCAAAATCATTTTAGGGTACTACAAACCTACTCCATGTTCAAAAACCTAAATTAGGACACCCATCCCATGAATCTTCCCCAAAAAGAGCCTTCTAGCCATCATGGATATCCCTAGAAAGATAATTAGTCACAATAGATTTACATTTTTGCATGAAATTTCATTCCTTGGAGCCCCAAGGAGGGTTGGAGGTTGTAAGGATGCTCGAGGGTCAATTGTTATCAGGATACTTGCCCTGCATAATCTTTTCTCATTTCTTTTGAGGCTCCTTAAACATAGGCCAAATATAAGTTTATCCCCAAAGGCCTTATTTTGGAGGAGAAGATCCCTTATTCCAAGGCAACTTGCATCCTTTGATTTATAAATTTTATCCTTTGAGATCAAGGAAACCTTTTCTTTCTCATCATTTCCCAGCTAAAAAAAATTCCTCATCATCTAATTAAGTTTTTAACTAACACCAAAAAGTATGGCCAAATAATACAATAGGTAGATGGGGATGGCTGAGATGACCGATTTTAGCATAGTGATTCTACCTACCCAAGAAATCCATTTCCCTTCCAAGAAGAAAGTCTTGAATTCATCTTCAACTTTAGTGGGTCCCAAAGTTTGCCTATTCTAAGGCTCTTTTCCAAATGAAGCTCTAAGTAAGTGTAGGGGAGTTGCCCCTTTTTGAAATTAATGTTAGGGATGACACTAGTTGAAGATTAAAGGACTCCTATGATCTTCGGGAATGCAAAGTGTTATTAAACCATAATGAAGAGACATGACCACCATTTGTAGTTGTAAAATATCATAAATTTATAGGGCCCTCAAGTTCACATCTATATTTTTCCCTTTTCAAATTACCTACAAAACAAATATATGTATATTGAGTTTCAAATTTAAGGAGGATAATTTAGGATTGGAGAAGGGTGTCGCGGAAAGAGGAATCATGCAACAAAACTAAAAGGTTCATAGTTCTAGATCTAGGTAATACATTTTTATTATTCTAATAATTTGGGAATATCCTAAATATGTAATAATACATGTATCCATTATAGACCAAATGATTAAAAGTAGATTCAACCTTGACTGAGTGTCTCGTTGTGCATGTTATACATTTTTTAATGTGTATTTAACTAGTTACTCCACTAGATGAATATTAAATGCCTGTGAAGCTTTTGCATGGTATCTATTGGTGTTTCCAACCAATCATCTATCCCTACAAATAAGCTACTTTTAATAATCAAGACGTTCAAGTTAGCAAACAACTTAACAAATAATATATTTCAAATTCTCTCTAGACTTAGGCTCTGGAATGCCTAGGTGGGTACCTCTTCACTGTATATCATTTTAAGATACTATAAGACATAAATGATGCGACAAAAAATAACAGTTTCATAGAATTAAGTGAAGGTTAGTTAGATTTAACTTAATTTCTTCAAAACCCTTTAGAATCCTTTAAGATTTTGTGTGAATTGCAAAAAAAAAAATTAACAACAAAATAAAGTTTTTACCTTCAATATTGAGTTATTCCTTCTAGGCTTGAATAGACAAACGTGAGACAAAACCAATTAGATTGGTGCCTTCCATTGAAGAGTATTGAGTTAAACAATTTCTCCCAATAACAACCTAAACACAAGCTCAATGGTTACTTAAAATTATTGCCTTACAATAATGAAACCTATGATTGGCCAATAGTATTATTATTTTTTATAACTCCTCAACATAACAATAATATCCTCAATATTTAACTAAAAGTCAAATAATCTATTCTTTGAACATAATCTATCAATTAAAAATTTATCACAAAAAATGTGCAATGATGACCTCCACAATCCCTAATTATATTGATCAAAATAATATTGCATCACATTACAAAAGACAATAATCTTGTGACATGCTTTTCATGTATGCCAAAATTAAACTATATGCCATCATCACAAAGAAAACTACAAAATAATCCTTCTAAACTTTAGAAGACTATCAAAAAAGACTAATCTACCCATCCAAAATTATGACACTAATACTTGGAAACATTTGAAAGGAAAAAGAAATCCCTCAAATAGAAAAGTGGGCACACAAGCACCAAAATGTAGTCACATGGCAAATGCGACTTATTTACAATTACATTTTACTTTTCTCTTTTCAATTAAGACCAAGTGGGACTAAGCCCATTATAAGATTTAATTTAATTTTCAAAATAAATTTGAAAGTACAACTAAAACCATTGAAGGTGCATGTGAATATTGTTGGAGTGGGCCAGAGAATACACTGACCATATCGCATAATCCCAAACTAAGCCAAAGATTGTTAGAACATTTGAGTATTGCTGGAGATTCCAAAACCAAGTCATCAATAAAATAGGATGTTGACTATCAAATCTTGATGGCCGATTGAAATGCAAATACACCTCATTCATTTTTATTCTCTATACATCTTGCATTCATTTTCTCGAAAGGTCATTGGAACAAGAGCAACTTACCAAAACTGTCATTATAGATAGTGTATTTTGCATCTAATATTACCATTGCTTTCCTGATAAAATAGTTAATACTTATTTATATGGTAAATAATTTTCCTAGTTAGTGTTGATGCACCTGAAAGGGGAACAAGAAAAACCAAAGATCAAATGTCAATATGTTAGTCTCAACTAAAACTGAAACCAAATGACTTTTAAACTTTCCAAATGCATACCAAAAGAGATTAAAAAAATATATTAGAAGAAATAACAAGAAAAATAAGAGAGAAAGACTCCCTAAGTATCTCCCATGATGCTCTTTATGTCTCTCCCTTGTTCTTCTCCTCTCCAAGATCCAAAATGCATGCTTGAATGTAGCTCTCAGTTTTAGCATGTAGCCATGGATGCCAAATGGAGGATTGAGTGTGATTGAAAATAAACTTCTATTGCTATACAAATGCACAAAATAGAGTTTCTATGAGAAAGCTAAGTATAAATTCCTATGCAACTATAATAACAATGCTAAAGATGCTTACTCCTTTGTTTGAGGATGAGGGTTCCTTTTATAAGCAAAATGGCCAATTGAAGGCTCAAGATTGATTTGGCTTAGCAAGGGCTAGGATTGCATGAGGAGATCTTATCCTCAATAAATGCTTGCAACTTCGACCAATGCAATGGTGACAAGTGGTACCATGAGAAGGATTGAGAGGAGAGATAAGAAGCATTAAATGCTTGAGAGGACATGAGGGTAACCTCATGTGGTTGAGTTATTGGATAAAGGAGTTATCAAAGGGATAAATGAATGTGCAAGGGCTAAAGGGGAGCCAAGGTCAAAGCATTAAATTCTTGAAGAGACTTGAGGGTTAGATGGATGGTAGTTAGACGAAAAGTCTCTAACCAAGGATCAAAGGTGGGTTAGTTAGATTAAAGCCTTTAAGACTTAAGAAGACTTTGGGGGTTAACTTGTGGAAGGGAGAAAGCTTTTAATGCTTTTGAGAAGTGAATCCTCCATAATCCCCTATTTTTAGGAATGTGCAAATGTTTAGAAGGGTATTAGGCTAAATTAAAAAGGATTAGAAGAATCTAGAAGAAGGGTTAGTGTGCAAGTGGGTTTTATAGGAGAATGCAAGTGGGATGGATTTTAGGATTTTAATTAAAATAAAATAAATTTATTTCAATCAATTGTGCAACTTGCATTTGCAAGTGGCTGAGTATTTTAAATAAATATTCATTTATTTAAATAGGGATTTTGATTGTACCTTTTCAATGAATCTTTAATTTATTTAAATGAGAGGAAAGGGGGTGATTAAATAAATTGATAGATTTATTTAATAGTTGGACTATAGTTAGTAATTTTAATTTAAATAAATTTATGAAAATTATTTAATTAAATTAGCAAAATAAAGATTGATTGAATTAATTAAATATACATTTAATTATTAGGAGAATATTAGTGTGTGGGGGAAAAAGTGACACTACGCAAACATGCCCTAATCTCACTTTCAATCACACACTTGTGGAATACGAAAGAGCCTAGAGGTATCACACAATTGGCCACTTCTTTTTGTGGAAGAGAGAGCCATGGGCTACCTATTAGGATTTCTATTCCTTTGTTGCAAATGATAGATAGAATGATGCAAGTTCAACTATTAACCCTAAAGTGTAAGTATGAACTAGCAACTTTGAGCACAAGATTGTAGAATTGAGATTTAATGATGAACAATTGTAAGGATAAGAGGAGAAATGTAAATGTGTACCTTGAATGGATTTGATTCTGCAAGATCTGCCGCTGAAGCTGGAAGCCTGAAATACTGAAGTTGCTACCTCTGAAACTACCAAAATTCACTGAAATGGACAGGGACCAGGGTGCCCAGTGCCCCTGTCCTGACAGGACCAGGGCGCCCCATGCCCTTGTCCTAGCTTTCTGGGTTGGAATTTGGTGTGAAGTTCTGTCTCGGTTCGCTTCCGTCGAATCTGCAACTTGCGACGTCCTTCGAATTCGGAAATCTACACTTATATCTGAAAAGGGTTGTAGGTGGCTATATAGGGTTTTGCCTTAGTCAAACCCCCGCTTTGGTGATTTCCACCTCCACGAATAGCCAAGTTGTATAGTAAAAGTTGTGTGTGCAAACCTTGTGTGTGTGCAAGATCCTAAAATGAAAGTAAGCAAACTAGAGCAACCTACAAAGTAAACCCTAATTGCTTGTAATTGACAAAGTAAAATGCTCTAAATCAAGATGCAAAGTGATCTAAAGCATGAGTGCAAAGGATGTAATGAAGCTTGTGCAAAGACATGAAAACAACATGAAACCATACCCAACCCCAAGGGAGGGGTACAAGCCAATCTTCAGTCGGTGATCTCTTATTGTTCTTCTATGTCTTCAAAGCCCTAAGTTGATAAATGAAATTGAATGCTTGATTAATGGATGTTGAGTGTTGTTGAAGATCCCACAAGACTTTCTCTTTTGCTACAATGCCTTCCTTCTTGTTGCTTGTTGTTGTTGTCTCCATTCATGATTCTTCCTTATATGTCTCTTATCCTTTCAATTGAGAAAAGAGAGTCTTTATATAGGAAACCCTAGGTCTTAATTTCACTTTAGGCCGACTTAGAGATTGAATCTCTCGCCAATTTCTTGGGGTTAAGCTTTATTTTATGATTGGATCGCGCTCCTAAAATTTTGGGAAAAATGTCCAGGACCATGTGCACTCCGGGCGCCATGGTCCTCTCCAGGCGCCATGGTCCTGACAACTTTTCACCAAATTTTTAGGGCCGTTGGATATGATGATTTTAGAGAGAATCCCGAAGTTACAGCTGATTTCAAGATGTTTTGACCCCCAAAATCAGGCCTTAAAGTTCAAAATAGGACCTAATTAGGGTTTTAGATTAAATGATGTATTGGAAGAATAAAATGAAAGGGGCACACTTTAATGAAAAGGACCCAACTTTATGATATGGGAGATGATAAAATAGAACCTTAGACCTAATTAATTTAATTAATTAAGTGCTAAAGGGGAAATGCAATGCAAAATGCAAAATGCGCCAAGGCAGGTGCTAAACTAGGTGTGAAATTGTACCACCCCAGCAAGTGCATACAATTTACGACACTACATTTAGCCCCCACTTTAGCGGTCATATGAACACTACGTGCATATGCAAGCTAAAGTACAGAAAAGTAAACATTATTTGAAAAAGGATATATCCATAAGTTGTCGGATGAAGCCCCTAGCGGCATCTGCAGTACTCAGTTAGGAACCACAACCTACAAAACCACATGTTAGATCACAAAATCACCTAATGCTTACTAAGGAAGGTGATGAAAATTTGAGGGTAGCTATATGCCCCCCCCTGTTTCGGCTTGCTAATTTTAGTGAGTTGAAATAGGGTATCATGTTTACCACTTCGAATTGTTAAAGAATATTGATGACAAATGCTCACAAGAAGATTTGATATGAGATCAAAAACTAATGGAGAATCGTTTGGTAAGAAAGAGGACTAAATCTCAATTCCAACACAACAAAGAGTGTGAGGATTTGAGAGTTCTCTAACACAAGATGAAGGATGTAAATGGAAACAAAATGTAAAGAGAAGAAAAGAAAGGAAAAAAGCATGAATACACACATTGGTGATCCATGAGAAGAATAGTGAGAGAGAAAACATGGACTTCTCACCCCTAGATCTTGTCTAGGTGATCCATGGGAAAAAGGACATGGAAAACTAGCCCCTAGAGTCTGTCTAGGTGATCCATGTAAGGGAGGAGAGTGAGAAAGTCTAGCCTTATGCCGCTAATTCCACTCAACCTCGTGCATGTGTGTGTAAGTGAGGTTAGAAGCACCTCATAGGAGTCTATGCCTGAGTATGCTACAACCTGTGTATGTATAGTACAAAAGTGTGACATCTCGCTCTAAGAGTCTGTGCTCTGGTTTCGAGAATAATCACCTTGCATAAAAGAAAAATGGAGACATCTCGCTCTAAGAGTCTGTGCTCTGGTTCCGAGAATGACCCATTGCTCAAAAATTGTAATGTTTATGTCATAAGAAAAGTAGAACAAGGATACCTACCTTCATCACAAAAGAAGATACCCCAAAAATGCAACAATATCATAGATCCAAGCAAGAGAGTTTTGCACTCTTTAAGCAAGGATAAGATAGTTGACAAGGGATATCTTGTAGTATGTGTAAAGGAGATCCTTAGAGGAGAAGAGATCTTTGTACAAAAGACACTTATCCCCAAGAGGAATTGTCTTAGACAAATATAACATCTTCTAGAATAAGACAAAGAAGAGAATAAGAATGCAATACTTCCTCTTTTGCGAGGTGAAAGTGATTCTTAATGAAGGATGACGCTCTTTTTAACCTAATTGGGAGAGTGAATTCATTATGGATGTATTTTACCAAGTGAAAAAGAGGTTGTAGTCAAGGACTTACACCTCTTGTAAGAGAGAATGCTTGAACAAACAACAACAAATGCATACAAGGAATAGCATCAAGTAATAAAGTTCACACCATCCACAAAATAGGAAAAAGTGGATCCTTAGATAAAAATAAGGAAAGATCATTGCCTCCCAAGGATAAGGACAATGAGAAGGACTTACACAATCTTCTAGGGAGAGATTTAGACATAAGCAAAATGTACTACATACCCACATGAGTTCATGCAAGCAAGACATTAGTGTATGTAAAATGCTCCTCACAAGAAGTGGGTAGGATAAGAAAGAGAATACACATCTTCTCCCATATCTAGGAAAAGAGGATTCTAAAGAAAAGATGATCAATATTTCCACACTATTACCCCAAAGGGAAATTTTAATCATAAAAAGAAGAGATGTATGAATTCACTCTTGTCCCCATAGGAACAAGAGATAACATAGAAAATTAGGCTATTATGTTGCTTCAAAAATATGATTGCACTTGAAATTGTACCATCATGAATGACAATGAGCCCCCAGTAAATGAGCTACCAATGTCACATAATGATGAGAAACATAATAGCCATTAATGTTATTTAAAGACATGATAGACTGAATGAGGTATTTGAATATGACATGCTAAATGCTCAACTATAAGTGAGATCAAAAACATGTATAAAATGATAAAAATTGAAGAAGAAAAGTCACAAGAAATCTTAGAAGAGGGATGAGTGTAATTTATTAGAGCCTTATCCCTGGAGGAAAGGACTTTATGATGAATAGGAGATAAAGATTCATAAGTGGATTTAGAAATTTGAGGGGATTCATAAAGAGATTTGTTCATCGCCAAGATTTCCTTATGAGGGGAATGAGAGTTGATAGAAGTAGAAGATAGTTTAGTTGAAGTGAGATCATCATCACTACTAAATATAGCATTCACATTGAGAGATGGTCTTTTAGATGCTTTGGTGGGTTTAGAAAGATTATATCCAAGTCCAAATGAATATTCATGCATGTTATGTTCTAAAGGAACTTTAATTCCTTGTTCATTTGTGCCACAACCATTTCCACTATAGCCACTCTTAGCCAAAATGTGAAAACCACGACCATAAAGGGATGCTAAATCAGAGAGAGATGGTGATGCCCCATAGGTCTCAGTGCTATTTGTATTAGAGGAAGATGTTGAAGAGTTATTTTAATCGGAGGTAGCCACAAAGTTGTTACTAAATTGCTTAGACAAAGTGGGCTTCTCTTTAGTTTCTTCCTTAGATTTTCCCTTCTCAATCTTAGGCACTCTATATTCTCCTACAAAAGTAGGGTTAAAGTCTAAAGATCCCCAATCATAATCTAAGAGAGCCTTTTTGAGAGAAAAGATACTTTGGGAGAAGATTCTGATTGAGTAGAAGGATCAAGAGTACTAGAGGGGACAAAATCCTTAAAGGAAGTAGATGCATTTGAAGTGGTAGAAGGATTGGAAGTAGTTGAACAAGAAGATCCAGTTCGTAATGGTTCTTGAAGATTAGTATCAGCTAGCAAGGTGTATGTTATATTGTCATAAATGAATTTGACTCACCCATGCAAAGTTGAGGGGACAACTTGCATACTATGAAGCCAAGGTCTCCCTAATAGAAGATTGTAAGTCAAATTACCAGAGATGACATGAATAGGTGTAGGTAAAGTAACAGGACCTACTGTAATAGGTAAGGTTATGATACCCAAACATTCTTTACCAACATTATCAAAGCCTCGAATAGAAATAGAAGAACGTTTAATGAGAGCATGATCCACATTAAGCTTGTCCAATAAATCAATACTACAAACATTAAGGCCAGATCCATTGTCCACAAGGGTTCATCTTATAGCACTTTCATTGATAATAACTACAATCATAAGAGGATCATATTGATTTTGAATTTCATGAGAAGGTAACTCATCTTGTGTGAACACAATTTGAGCTTTGGGTTTGCTTGTAGAATCAATCAGGGAAGCCATGTTATTATTATTATTATTAGGTGTCACTACAGGTGGGACATCTAAATTTTTTTTTTAAAGCATCTTGTAACATCCCATGATAGGCAGGTGAAGTTTGAACTAAATCCCAAATAGAAATCTTAGCCAGAGTAGTTTTAAGTTGTTCAATAAGATCATAGTCGTTACTAAGAATTTGTGAAATACGAGGAGCTTGAGGAAGAATAGGTTGGGAAGGAGGAAGTGAAGTTGGGATAACTAGAGGAGGATTAGGTTGCCTATTGTTTCTTGTGTTATAGGTATGAGCAACCACATTATAACTCTCTCTAGTCAGTTGCTTAGCATACTCATAAGGGCTCTTAGTAGAATAACCTCCTTGCATAGTAATAATAGGTTTCTTAGTAGTGCAAAAAGAATCATTAGCATAACCACCTTGAACCACTAAGATAGGCTTATTTAAAGGTTGAGAATTTTGAGAAGGACAAGCACCTTGGATAGTGAAGAGAGGTTTGTTAGGTGTTTCATTCACATGTATCAAATTGATTGAGGATGGTTTAGAGGAATGAACAAAAGTGTTGGAAGAATTATTGATAGTCTTCTCTTCACTAAAATCTTATCACGGATTAAATCAATTTTAGGAGAGAGACAAGGGGTAGGCATTGATGTTCTAGTAGGAAGAGTAATACTAGGAAAGGTCATATCATCCTCTATCATCAAAGGATCTACATGGGGAATAAACTCTCTAGGAGAAGGATCAACATTACTCTCTAAAGTCTCACTTTTGAGAGGGAGATCTTTGAAAGAGATGTTAACCATCTTGCTTTGAACTAGGGTATCCTTATGAGTAGAACCAAGTTGAGGAGAGGGAGATGCTTTATTTTTAGAGGGAGAATAATTGAGATTCAAGGAAGGTGAGAAACTATCAAGGGAGTTTTCAATCTTGATTTCATCCCCTTTGGCTAGGGTTCTCTCATGGGGTAGAGAATAATCTACACCTTCTTCTAATGGTTCATCCCAAATAGTGAAGTTGAAAGGAATGTTTGAAGTATTGTCAATTTCGGCAGAGGAGATAACATTGTTTATTAATTCCTCATCCTTAGGAGGGAGAGCATCAATAGATGTGTTAAACTCATCCTCTTTCCTCAAAATATGTTCAATATGATCTTTAGGGGAGAGAGAATTAAGGAAATTGCTTATTATTTCATCTTCTTTCTCTAAGGGATGCTTATGGGTAAGACCAACTTTAGGAGAAGGGTAAGCATTTATCATTAATTCATCATCTATAGTGGGAATTTTGCTGGAAAAGGAAATTCCATCACTAGGAAATGTAGGGATAATGTCATTTTCTTGCACAAAAGGATCCTCATGAAGGGAGTGTTTTTTAGGAGGAACATGAACATATTTCTCCAAAGATTCATGCTTAGGAAGGATATCTTTGAAAGAAGTGTTCATAACCTCTTGTTGCACTAACATGCCCCCATTGGAAGGACCAACTTTAGGAGAAATAAGTCAATGTCCATCAATACATTTTCACTTAGAGAGGCATCATGTAGGGAAGGTGAAGTAACATTAAGAAAGGTGTTTATGATATCATTCTCTTCCTCTAGGATAGCTAAATAGGAAGGGCACATTTTAGGAGAATTGTCAAGATCACTCTTAAAGTCTTCATCCTTAGAGCATGGGAGAGTCTCAAAGGGATTGGTAGCAACTCTTTTAGGCACTAAATGTTGTTATAGATGGGGGGAGGTTCTTTAGGAGAAGGAAAAATTGAAACAAGGGAAGCTAACCCATTATCACATCTATGAAATGAATGCATCATGACAACAATTTTCCTCTTTCAAATGATAACACATGCAAAATAGAAGGAAATGTTTAATTTTAACCAATGCAAGCACTTAGAATGTAGATTTAGAAAATGAAATTTATGATTCAAATGAGTTCCTAAATCAGATTTGAAATTATTGATCCCAATTAAGCTATCCACAAGTTCAACTTTGAATTGAAAAATTAGGGTTTTAGCAAAAATTTCCTCTAAATTTTTAAATCTTGCAAGAAATTAAAACTTGTAAATACAAATTTGAATTTGAAATAGCATAAACACTCAAATTTGAAAACATAAATCAGAATTAGAGAAGATTGGAATTCACGTCGGGTTCGCCAAAAATGTGTGGGGGAAAAAGTGACACTAAGCAAACATGCCCTAATCTCACTTTCAATCACACACTTGTGGAATACGAAAGAGCCTAGAGGTATCACATAATTGGCTACTTATTTTTGTGGAAGAGAGAGCCATGGGCTACCTATTAGGATTTCTATTCCTTTGTTGCAAATGATAGATAGAATGATGCAAGTTCAACTATTAACCCTAAAGTGTAAGTATGAACTAGCAACTTTGAGCACAAGATTGTAGAATTGAGATTTAATGATGAACAATTGTAAGGATAAGAGGAGAAATGTAAATGTGTAACTTGAATGGATTTGATTCTGCAAGATCTACCACTGAAGCTAGAAGCCTGAAATACTGAAGCTGCTACCTCTGAAACTACCAAAATTCACTGAAATGGATAGGGACCAGGGCGCCCAACGCCCCTGTCCTAGCTTTCTGGGTTGGAATTTGGTGTGAAGTTCTATCTTGGTCTACTTCCATCGGATCTGCAACTTGTGGCGTCCTTTAAATTCGAAAATCTGCACTTATATCTGAAAAGGGTTGTAGGTGGCAATATAGGGTTTTGCCTTAGTCAAACCCTCGCTTTGGTGATTTCCACCTCCATGAATAGCCAAGTTGTATAGTAAAAGTTGTGTGTGCAGACCTTGTGTGTGTGCAAGATCCTAAAATTAAAGTAAGCAAACTAGAGCAACCTACAAAGTAAACCCTAATTTCTTGTAATTGACAAAGTAAAATGCTCTAAATCAAGATGCAAAGTGATCTAAAGCATGAGTGCAAAGGATGTAATAAAGCTTGTGCAAAGACATGAAAACAACATGAAACCATACCCAACCCCAAGGGAGGGGTACAAGCCAATCTTCAGTTGGTGATCTCTTATTGTTCTTCTATGTCTTCAAAGCCCTAAGTTGATGAATGAAATTGAATGCTTGATTAATGGATGTTGAGTGTTGTTGAAGATCCCACAAGACTTTCTCTTTTGCTACAATGCCTTCCTTCTTGTTGCTTGTTGTTGTTGTCTGCATTCATGATTCCTCCTTAAATGTCTCTTATCCTTTCAATTGAGAAAAGAGAGTCTTTATATAGGAAACCCTAGGTCTTAATTTCACTTTAGGCTGACTTAGAGATTGAATCTCCCACCAATTTCTTGGGGTTAAGCTTTATTTTATGATTGGATCACGCTCCTAAAATTTTGGGAAAAATGTCCGGGACCGTGTGCACTCCGGGTGCCATGGTCCCGACAACGTTTCACCAAATTTTCAGGGCCGTCGGATATGATGATTTTAGAGAGAATCTCGAAGTTACAGCTGATTTCAAGATGTTTTGACCCCCAAAATCAGGCCTTAAAGTTCAAAATAGGACCTAATTAGGGTTTTAGATTAAATGATGTATTGGAAGAATAAAATGAAAGGGGCACACTTTAATGAAAAGGGCCCAACTTTATGATATGGGAGATGATAAAATAGAACCTTAGACCTAATTAATTTAATTAATTAAGTGCTAAAGGGGAAATGGAATGCAAAATGCAAAATATGCCAAGGCGAGTGCTAAACTAGGTGTGAAATTGTACCACCCTAGCAAGTGCGTACAATTTATGACGCTACAATTAGTGAATTAAATAAATATTAAATATTTATTTAATTTAGTCGACAAATTTATGTGTCTATAAGTGTGTTATTTAATTAATTTGTATCAATTTCATCATTAGCAAATACAAATGAAGACAAGGTGGGTACCACTATAAAAAAAATTATTTTCCCTTGATCTAGTGGCTTAATGATCCCACTATTATTCAAAATTTCTAGCATAATCCTATTCTTTATATTCCTCGACATATATAGTGAAGCAGTCACCAGCCAGGAGGGACCTCAAAGAGATCAGTCCAAACCGGTCAGCAAGAGTTAACACAACAGAAATACCCAGATATGATGGAGGCAAGTGCAAAACATATTATTTTATTGCATGAAAAGTCAATTACATCCAATCAGAAACAATCGGGTTACAACATACCGACACACATGCCTGGTAGAATAGGTATCATAGGGACCTTGGGTCGAAATATCTATCTTCTAAGCACTATCTATCTGATACTCCTTTATCTCTGACATGATTTTTCTACAATGCAAAGAATGATTACAAATATATATATTGATCCAAAGGATCAAAACCAAAACATGCAGAAATGAATGAGGTGAAAATCCCAAAGGATGAAATGTAGAAGGTCAGCCACACGTCAAGAAACATTGAGATCAATGTCCAAGGCTCTGCAAGCATCAGAATGGGTTTCGGTAGATCACCGGAATAGGTCTCAGGCAACTGGTAACAAGAAACTTCAAGGAAACCAGTAGCAAATCTTGTCGGAAAGTGATCCAAATGAGATGCGGTTAGAAAGAAAGTCAGGTGATCAGGTCTCCAAGAAGAATCCAACTCCACAGGAAGCTGGTGTGCCAAAACTGAGACACACATAAAGGAAAATTGAAACTACAAATAGGAAAGAAAATGTTTTTGGTTGATGCAAGATTGCTATGAACCAAGGATGATCCTGCATCAGACATCCGGGGTTAATAGAAAGTGAGCCTCTCACTTTCTCGGGGTCAGAGGAAAACCAAGGCTATCCACCTCTACTTGAGAAATCTAAGATGAGTCTTCCACTAGTTTGTTCTTCCACTTCACAAGGTATTCTTAATACTAATGGCTTCAGGTACTATGCCTGATCCTCTTGTCCAAAATCTCTTCAATTTGATCTAGTTCCTTCTGGGGAAATTATTTCTCCAAGTCTGCAATACTATCCTCACTAAATTCTGGTTCATGGTACTCATGAAGATCTACAATGTTGAATATAGGTTAAATATTTAGACTATCTGATAGCTCCACTTCATATGCATTTCTAGAACTGAACATTCTCAAGATCTTACATGGTTCAAACTTCTTCATCTACAACTTATTATAAGTTCCAACCGGGAATCTCTCTTTTCTCAACTGGATCATCACTTCATTGCCAACCTCAAATTCCTTATGTCTCCTCTTCTCATCCGCCTTCTTCTTGTATTTTCTATTCATGTCTTCCAAATGTTGTTTAACCTGAATGTGCAATGTTGCCATGTAATATGCAAATTCTTCTACTTCTGAACTCTTCCGGTCTTCATTGCTAATGTCTCTCAACTCTGTTATTCCTTTAGGATACACTCTGCTAACAATTTGAAAAGGTGTTTTTCCAGTACTTCTATTCACTGAATTATTATAGGAAAACTCTCCTTGTGCAAGGATCAAATCCCAACTTCCGGTTTTATCTCCTACTAGACATCTCAACAAGTTTCCCAAACTCCGGTTAACTACTTCCGCCTATCCATCAGTTGTGGGTGAAAAGTAGAACTAAACTTCAAATCTGACTTCCTCTTCTTCCAAAGTGTTCTCCAAAAATAGCCAACAAACTTTGTGTCTCTATCTGAAATTGTTCTCTTAGGTAATCCATTCAATCTTACCACTTTCTTGAAAAATAGGTCTATTATATGCAATGCATCTGTTGTCTCCTTACAAGGTATGAAATGGGCCATTTTTGAAAATCTATCCACTACCACAAATATTGAATCATCCCCCCTTGATGTTTTAGGTAAAACGAGTACAAAATCCATACTTATATCCTCCCAAAGTCTTACCGGTATTGTCAAAGGTTTATACAATCTCACATTGTAACTACTGCCTTTTGCTACTTGACAAACTCTACAACTCTATACATATCTTAACATCTTTATGAATATGGGGCCAAAAGTACTGCTCACTTACCAGTGCAACTATTTTATCAATGCCAATGTGTCTAGCTAAACCTCCACTATGCTTCTCTTTTATCAGGTTCTCTCTCATGGAACTTTTAGGTATGCACAACTGAACTCATGTAAATAAAATCCCATCCCAAATGAAGTAATCCAACCATTTTCTTCTATCAACCATAACTAATTCTCTATAGGCTTTCCAAGGTTCTCCAAAATCTGGGTCTTCATCATACAAGGTCTTCAAATCCTCAAAACCTAATACTATCACTCTCATCTCTGTCAGCAAGAACTCTACCCATCTCATATGTCTCTGATTCAACTTACTCTGACTGCTCAAATATTGCAAAGCTTGATGATCTGTATACAACACAAACTCCTTGGGTAGCAAGTAATGTCTCCATTTCTTCAAGGCTTAAATTATGGCATAAAATTCTTGATCATATACTAAATATCTCTTCCAAGCATCATTCAATTTCTCATTGAAATATGTTATTGCTCTCCCTTCTTGACTCAATATGCTCCTATTGTTCTTCCACTTGCATCACAATCCACTTGAAATACCTTATTGAAATCCAGTAAAGCCAACACAGGCTACTTAGTCACTTTCTATTTCAACAACTCAAAACTTTTGTTTTCTCTAGTGGTCCACTTGAAATCCTTCCTATCTACCCTCATGGTATCGATCATAGGATTACAAACTAAATTGAAATTTTTGATAAACTTTTGGTAAAAACTAGCCAATCCATGAAATGATCTTACCTCCAATGCTTTCTGGTGTAGACCACTCAACAATGGCTTTCACTTTCTCCGGGTCCATCTTCAAACCATCCTCAGATATCACAAAGCCCAGATAGACTAACTCATCCTTCATGAAAGTGTACTTCTTGATATTTATCAACAACTTTTCTTCTCTCAACCTCTACAAAACTTGTCTTAACTTCCACAAATGTTCCTCTCTTGTTTTACTGAAAATCAAAATGTCATCCAAGTATACAATAACAAACTTACCCAATAATTTCTTCAAAACCTCATTCATTAGCCTCATGAAAGTACTCGGTGCATTATTCATTCCAAAAGGCATCACCAACCATTCATATAATCCTTCATTGGTCTTAAATGCGGTCTTCCATTCATCACCTTCTCTAATCCTGATCTGATGATATCCACTCTTCAAATCTATCTTTGTAAAGTACTTTGCTCCACTCAAACAATACATTATGTCATCCATCCTAGGCAAGGGCAACCAATATTTCACTATGATCTTGTTTATTGCTCTGGAATCAGTACACATTCTCCATTCTTCTAAGGTGCCAATACTATTGGTACAGGGGCTCAAACTTTCTCTAATCAAACCTTTATTCAATAGTTCCTGCACTTTTCTATTCAGTTCTTCATTCTTTGCCGGTGTCAACCGGTGTGCAACTTTGTTAGGTAAACTATCTTCGAGAACTATGTCCATCCAATGACTAATACATCTAATAGGTGGCAATACATCAGGTACATTATCTAAAATGATGTCCTCATATTCTATCAGCAAATCTCTTATCTTTGTCAGGTGTTCTCCTTCCGATTTCAGTCTCTCAATCTTCTTAGGAATTAAGGAAAAACACACATTCTCATGTCTTAGTCCATCTATGAACTTCCTTCCATCTACAAGACAGATTTTGGTATTTGTACAGACTTCATTCTTCAAAGGTTCCTCCAAAGGCAACAAGGTTTGCTTCATCCCATTGGCCACAATAGTGTATGTATTTTTCCTTCCATCATGTATTGCATGTCTATCAAACTACCAAGGTCTTCCCAACAAAAGATGACAAATGTCCATAGGCATAATATCACACAAAACTTCATCATGGTAATTCCCAATTTTTAATTTTACTAAGCATTGTTCACCTACTAACAACTTATGTTAATCCTGAATCCATGCTATCTGGTAAGTCTTAGGGTGTTTTAATCTTTCCAATTTCAACTTATTCACCATCTCTTCTGAAACAAGATTATCCAAACTACGACTATCAATAACAACTTTACAACACTTACCAGATACCTTACATCTAGTCTTGAAGGGGTTCTTTATCTTCTCTGGTATGACATAAATCTCTCCTCATCATCAACAGTTCTCCATCTTCCAATCTATTGTTCAATCCGATGGGGTTCTCTTCCACCACTAGCACTCTTTTGGTAGTCTTGGACTTCTTACATTCAAATGCATGGTGTCCTTCTCATCCACATTTAAAATAGGTTCCTCTGAATGTCCTTTTTTCTTGTCTTCCAAAGTTCTCATTTCGGTAACCATCTGGTTCTCTCTTCCGATAGAAATTTCTGTCATCCTTCCGTTATGAATTACCTTCTTTGCTTACTTCCTTGTCCTTGTTCTGATCCATACTGGTTCCTCTTCCTTTAGTGTATCCTCTCCCTCCTTGAAATCTTCCTCCAGTAAACCTTCCACCTATACCTCTTTGTCTCTGCTCATGCCTTTTATTCAATTTCTCTTCAGCCTTTTTCGCATATTGATAAGCCTCTTCAACATTCTCTAATTTGATCATACTGAGTTCATCTTGTATAGACATCCACAATCCATTCAGATATCTTTCAATTTGTTCAATTTCATCATCAACATGTTCAGATCTGATGTTCAACTTGTAAAATGTTTTGGTGTACTCTTTTACACTAGATTCCTTTTGTCTCAGAATCTGCAACTTTTGGAATAGATCTACTTGATAATTTGTGAAGAAAAACTTTAATTTTAACCTAACAATAATCCTATCCCATGTCTTAATATTTTCTTTACCTCTTCTTTTCCTATCAACTTGCAAGAGCTCCCACCAAAGAGATGCATGACCCTTCAACCGAGTATAGGCAAACTTCACCTTTCTCTCTTCTGCAGTGTTTTCAAAGTCAAAATATTTCTCCATCTCCGAGATCTAATCCAACAATTCACATGAATTTAACTTCCCATCATATTCCGGTGGGGTAAAATGAGGTTTAGTGTTCGCCCTACTCAAAACCCTTAAAAACCTTTCCTCCTCCGGATCAATTGCCGGTAGCTTTACTTGTTCTATTGGGGCTTCTTCTCCTTCATCTTCGCTCACATCCTCAACATGTTGGCCTCTTCCCTGGGCTATCTCCATGACTTCTAACCGAGTTGATATTCCTCGCAACATCTCCATTACAACATGGTCTACATTCCCACACGCTACAATATTTCTAGTTCCTTTTCTCACCATTGATCCATGCTAGTCATCTGCAATTGCAGGTTGGATCCACAATCAGCCACCCTACAACAAAATTTAGGACATGCAATCCTTCGAAATGAAACTTTTCTCTGATACCACTTGAAGCAATCACTGGCTAGGAGGGACCTCAAAGAGATCAGTCCAAACTAGTCAGCAAGAGTTAACACAACAGAAACACACAGATATGATGGAGGCAAGTGCAGGACATATTGTTTTATTGCATGAAAAGTCAATTATATCCAACCAGTAACAATCAGGTTACAACATACCTACACACAGACCTAGTAGAATAGGTCTCATAGGGACCATGAGTCGAAAGATCTATCTTCTAAGCACTATCTATCTGATACTCCTCTATCTCTGATATGATTTTTCTACAATGCAAAGCATGATTATATATATATATATATATTGATCCAAAGGATCAAGTCAGCCCAAAAAGGATCAAAACCCAAACATGCATAAATGAATGAGGTCGGCCTCCAAAAAATCCCAAAGGATGAAATGTAGAAGGTCAGCCACACATCAAGAAAAATCAAGATCAACGTCCAAGGCTTTGCAAGCATTAGAATGGGTTCCGGTAGATCACCAAAATAGGACTCAAGCAACCGGTAACAAGAAAATGTCAAGGAAACTGGTAGTGATATCTTGTCAGAAAGTGATCCAAATGAGATGCGGTTAGAAATCAAGTTGGGTGATCAAGTCTCCAAGAAGAATCCAACTCCACAGGAAGCCAGTGTGCCAAAACCGGGACACACAAAAAGGAAAACTGAAACTGCAAATAGGAAAGAAATTTTTTTTCGTTGATGAAAGATTGCTATGAACTAAGGATGCTCCTACATCATATATTTTATCCTTTATCTATCCATCCAACATAGTCATATATGAAAGGATTCTAAGGTGTGGAAAAAACTTCCTAACACTAATCTAGTGAAAGAGATAATGTAAAGTTTCTTGCAAATCTTAAAATATTATAGAAGTAAGAACACATACAAAATGCAAATGGATTAACAATACACACAAGATATATCGTGGAGAAAACCCCTTTGGGAGAAAAAACCCACACTCTAAAAGTCACCCAATATATCATTCAAAAATAAATAATCAAATACAATATACTTGCAAAGAAAGATTCTCACATGAGTATCACCAACCAATGATCTAGAGGTAAATCAATACCTATAGGACTCTTACACACAACCTCCATCTCACACGCCTAATATATAGGAGACATAATACATGAAACTATCTGGTATTACAAAAACATG
Source organism: Cryptomeria japonica (assembly GCF_030272615.1). NCBI lineage: Eukaryota > Viridiplantae > Streptophyta > Pinopsida > Cupressales > Cupressaceae > Cryptomeria > Cryptomeria japonica. The sequence goes on along the minus strand of NC_081408.1, from coordinate 714,748,014 downwards.
AGCTAAAACCACCCAAAAAAATGGTGCCCAACTTATCTCTACTCCAAGATTCCTTATGATGTGTCAAAACACAACAAACACATGTAACCCTCTTTTATAGGCCATTTATATGTTCAACGCGTATTTATATTTCCTATTTCAATAGACACAACTTTTGGGGACAAATTTTGAACCATGTGTCCAATTGAAATCATTTGAATTGTTAGAAATCTCACAATGTGCTTTATCAAGTGATAACTTGATATGCCAATTATGGACACTTTTGGGCCATTCTGGAACATCTAAGGCCTTCAAAATTGACTTTAATACTTTCATTCACAACTTTCAAAAATGAAAACTCTAATATCTACAAATCTAGACATGATCTTACAATGAAAATATATCACCATGCTTATTTAGCCAATTTGTAGCTTTGAGGAAACTTTTGGACCAATTCATGCTCAAATGTAAACTTAGTATAAATAGTAACCTTATGTAAATGCAATATTGAAACACAATTTTCCTAACATTCTCCCACATGTTGAACACCTTGCAAGAGAAAAAGGAGTATCTATACCATAATTTAGTTGCTAGGGATTGAAAGGAACCTTGCAACCTCATATAGACAATTTCCACATAACTCAAATGAGAAATCAATTCAAACAAGTTCTTATAATCTACATGAAAAATAATAGACAACATACCCATTAAATATGGCACAAGATATACCTTGAAAAAATCCTCATAAGAGAAAAACCCAACCTCCAAAATCATCCATCCACCATGCATTATTTAGCAATACAACATTACTATACATATGAAAGCCCTTGAACCACAAACCACCAACATGAACTCCATGTGAACAAACATGTAACCACACATCCTATCCCTTGCTTCCAACCTCCATGAATGCTAACATGGCTAACCTACTAATATTAAACAACTACCCTTATGGTTGCTTTTATAGAGTCAATCTCCCACAAAACCACCAAATGGTATCACATAAAATCATGTGCTAAAATCATGGGTGACCTGTAATGGTGTAATTTAGAACTAGAGTTATACTTAAGATAATAAAACCACTAAATAGAAGAATTAACCATACATTGAAAGAGAGGTGAATCCAATAGATCTAACCTCAATCCAATGAAGGAAAGGGCTACGATTTCTAATTAAATTCACTAGTTAGGGTTTCATTCCCTCTTTCTAAGTTCAATTGGAGAAATTATGATATTGAGGCAAAATAAGTGATAAATGAGGTATTTTAATAGAAACAGTAAGCTATAGATGTCCCACGAAGCCACTAACTTGGATTTGGGAAAAAGAAGATGTCTGAAATCTATCCTCAGAAGTTTGGCCTAATTTTTCAGGACAAGGTTGTATCAATTTTCCTCCATCAAAAGTTGGCTTGTTCATCGCTGTAGACTTTGTCGAATTCTTCAAGTACAACTCCACGCCTATTTCTTGCACATAGAAAGAGGCAAATATGTTGGGAATAAGGGTTTGCCTAAGTCAAACCCTGGTTTAAGAATTAACCTTGAATGAAATATTGCAAATACTAAAATAACCATTAAGGAAAGTGTAAGGAAGTTAAGTACTAGAACAACTTCCTACACCAACCATGAGAGGAGGATAATGCAAAAACTTTTATAGATTGTTACAAAAGTTATAGAGACTAAACAGAAATAATCAAAATATCATGCATACCACAACATAATAACACACTGATTTACGTGGGGAAAACCCTTTTGGGAGAAAAACCCCACTCTCCAGAAGTAGCTCAATATATTATTCAGCAATCAACAACAGATTACAATATACTTGCAGAGAAAGCTCTTCATAGGAGTACCACTAATCAAAGGTTCAAAGGTAACTCAACTACCATAAGACTCTTACACACAACCTTTATCTCACACACCTCATATATAGGAGATACAATACAAGAAACCATCAAGCGATATTACAAAACCTTGGCTAAAACCACCCAATAAAGTAGAGCCAACCTTATCTCCCTTCTAGATGTCCTATGGCATGTTAAAACACACATCAACACATGTCCCTCCCTTTTACAGTTTATTTATTTGTCCAATACATTTTATATTTCCTATTTCAGGAGTACAAGCTTCTGAAGGCCATACACTGACAAATGTGCATCCTATGAATGAATTGTTTCAAGCGTTGGAAAGCTCGCAAAGTGCTCTATTGCCTCATATACTACTTTGTCATTTATGCCCACTTTTTAGGGTGTTTTCGGGCCTCTAAAGTCCTCAAAATTAAATTTAAACCTTTAATTGAACCCCTCCAAAATGAAAACTTTAATATCTTCAAAACTAGTTGTGATCTTGCAATGTAACTCTACCGGAATGCTTATCTAGCCAACCAGAAGGTTCAGGAAGAATTTTGCACCATTTCATGCTCAAACAAAAAATTACTATAAATAGTAACCTCATGTAAATGCAAGGTTGAGACACCATTTTTCCCAAGATTCTCCCACTTGTTGAACACCTTGCAAGAGAAAAGGGAGTATCAACACAATAAATTAATTGCTAGGGGCTATGAGGCCCATATACTCTGAACACCAACTAAACTTATATGTGCTCACAACCTTAGTTAAGCATTTGCAACATTCATCAGAGTTTCTACCTTAACTAGCTTCACCCTACCATCTTCAACCATATCTTTGACAAAATGATACCGAACATCAATGTGTTTGGTTCGGGCATGAAATGCCGGGTTCTTAGGTAGGCATATTGCACTCTGACTATCACAATAAATTGTTACTGCACCTTGTTTAATTCTAATATCTACATAGTTTTTTAAGCCAAATGGCTTCTTTACAAGCATGAGTAGCTGCCATATACTCTACTTTAGTAGTGGACAAAGCAACCACAACTTGTTGCTTACTCATCCAAATAATCGTGCCATCAAATAAAGTAAACATATAAGCACTGGTGGATCTTCTACTATCAATATCACCTACCTAGTTTGAATCCGCATGACCATGAATATCAAGGGAAGTCATGTCTCCAACCAAATTACCATGATAACACAAAGAATACTCTAAGGTACCCTTCAAATATTTGAAGACCCTTTTGACTGCATCCTAATGAACTCTACCAAGATTAGACATATATTTGGAAAGAACTCCTAGTCCTTGGGCAATGTCTAGTCTGGTACAGACCATAGCTCATACATCAAACTTCCAACTGCACTCTATTAACATACTATGCTCATGTCTTCCATCTCTGATGGGGATGTAAGAGAATCTGAAGTAGATAATTTCATTCCAACTACAAAAGGAAACATAACTGTCTACAATCTTGCATGTTGAACCTCCACAAAAATGAATTCACATACCTACTCTAGCCTAGCCATAGTTTTATGTTCACTCTATCTCTTCTAATTTCCATCCCAAGAATGTGCTTTGCAGCACCAAGGCCTTTCATTTCAAATTTAGTAGCAAGCTGAGACTTTAGTTCAGAAAACATACCTTTCCCTTTACTAATGAGTAACATATCATCAACATACAATGCAATATATAAGAAATGATCACCATTAGATTTATAATAAACACAGTGATCTAATTTAGAACGTTCAAAATCTAAACTCTACATATATGTATTGAATTTTGGGTAACACATAATAGGAGTCTGTTTGAGGCCATACATAGATTTCTTTAATTTATAGGCCAAATTATTTTGACCTTTCACCACATAGTGCTCTAGTTGTATCATATAAATATCCTCCTCCAAATTACCACGAAGGAAATTAGTTTTCACATCCATTTGCTCAACCTCTAAATCATAAGCAACAATAATAGAAAGCAAAAATCTAATGGATGTCATTTTTGCAAGAGTAGAAAATATCTCACCATAGTCAATACCCTCAACTTGACAGTAGCCTTTTGCAACCAACCTTGCTTTATACTTCTCAATTCTTCCATTTCAACCAATATTTTTCTTGAACACCCATTTCCAACCCACAGGCTTTCATCCTTCAAGAAATGGTACAAGATCTCATGTATCATTCTTTTTCAAAGCTATCATTTCTTCTTCCATTGCAATCTTCCAAGATTCTGCATCATTCATACCTAATGCCTCTTCTTCAGATCTAGGCTCATCCACATTACTATTCAAAGCAAAAATACATCTCCAATCATTAGGTGAATACCTTTCAGGTGGTTGTCTATGTCTTGTAGATCTTTGAACAAGATGAGTTGGAGGTTCTTCCTCCTCTTCTAAAGATTCAGAGCTAGATGAGCTCTCCTCAACTTCTTGCCTATCAAGGGGTCTCAATTCAACTCTCTCAGACATAGAAGAGAATTGAATCACATCTTCTTTCTTAGTTTCTTCTGGCTGCAATGTAATAGAAGGAGACTTAATTTCTCTAAAAATAACACTTCTACTATGAATTACCTTTTGTCCAATAGGGTACCAAAAATTGTATCCTTTCACACCATAATTATAATTGATGAAGATACATTTCACAGCCTTGTTCTCCAACTTTGTTCACTACTCCTTTGGCACATGTGCATATGTCTTGCAACCAAAAACTCTACGATGTATCAATGAAGGCTTGTGACTTGACCATGCTTCTATAGGTGTTTTATTGACAAGAGCTGATGTAGGAGACCTGTTAATCAAGTAGCAAGAAGTGGCAACAACTTCAGCCCAAAACTTTTGTTCTAGACCAACACCACTCAACATACTCCTAGCCTTCTCCATTAGTGTCTTGTTCATTCTTTCTGTAACTCTATTCTGTTGTGGAGAATACAAAGTTTTCTTTTGTCTGTTAATACCACAGTCTTCACAAAATCTATCAAAATCATTAGAGAAAAATTCACCACCATTATCAATCTTCAAACATTTAATTTGCTTTCCAGTCAGTAACTCAACCATTGCTTTAAATTCTTTAAAACAACTGAAAAAATTATATTTGCTCTTTAGAAAGTATACCCATGTCCTTCTACTAAAATCATCAATGAGTGAAATATAATATATAGATTTTCCATTTGAAGGAACATCTATAGGACCACACACACCAGAATGAATAAGATCCATAACAGCACAAGATTTATGAGACCTCGAGAAAAACTAAGTAAAACTGAATGCGGTTTTGTTTTCCATAAATGTGATGCTCACATAAATCAAAGTCAAGATTACAATCATTCAAACCTTCAACAAGGTTTTTATTTTTCAAGGTCCTTAGACCCTTTTGTCCAATGTGGCCAAGTCTCTGGTGCCATAACATACTCTTCTCTACATGTAACTTTTCTTTAGAAGAAAGAGCACACTTAGGTACCCAAAAGCCATGTCCATCCACTGAAGGTGAAACCCTCAAATCTTCCAATGGAGTATCCATGGATTTACTTTTTACAGAAGTTCTATTACACTCAATAGTGTATGCCTCTAGCTTATACAAAGTGTCAAACCTGACACCTCTAGCAATTAACATAGCACCCTTAATCATCTTACATCTTGCATCAAAAAAAAATACCTATACACCTGCATCTATCAGTTTTCTCACAGATAATAGATTTCATTTTAAACCAAGGATATACAACACACCACTAATCCTTTTTATTCTACCATCAGGAAACCTGATCCTAAATTTACCTCAACCAACAATGTCTAAATGTGAATCATCACCCAAGCACACCTTGCCTCCATTAAATTCTTTATATTCAGAAAACCAATCTTTATTGAAAGTCATATGAAAAGATGCACCCGAGTCAATTAACCATGCGTCATTACCTGCATGAGTAGCCAAAGTTGCAATGAATGCATCACCATATTCCTTCTCACACTCAGAATTAGAATCAAACTTCTTCTTTTCTTCTTCACAGTCCTTACAGATGTGACCTAGTTTACCGCAATTCCAACAAATGACTTTGGACTTTCCAGGAGATTTGGATCTCCCTTTGGATTTGTAATTATTGTGCTTCTTATTCTTCTTGCTTTTTTCCTTACGTCTTCCATGAATAGTTAGGGCTTCCTTTGAACTAATGGATACCTTCCTTCACATCTCTTCACCAAGTAGGGCACCCGCCATATCTTCAGACTTCAAAATAATAGAAGTGCTACCTATAGTCATAACAAGATAATCCCATGAATTAGGCAAAGAACAAACCAACATTTTCCATTTCTCCTCATTTTCCATCTTAACACCAACAAATACTAATTGAGCCAACAACATATTAATTGCTTCTAGGTGGTCTGCAATTCATCCACCCTCTTCCATCTTTAAGGAATATAATTTCTTCCTCAATAAAATCTAATTCAATAAGGATTTCGCTTGACACATTTTACCAAGCTTAGTCCATAACTTCTTTGCAGTGTTCTCTTCGTAGATATTGATCAAAATTGAGTCAGCCAAGCACAATCTGATTAGACCATCAACTTTTTGGTCCATAACATCATACTGAGCAGTCGTAGTAGAATCTGCAGGCCTTGAGACATTCACATCAACAATATCCCACACATCTCAATCTATTAGAAAATCTTCCATCTTCAGTTTCCACATCTCAAAATTACTACCATTAAATTTATCCACCTCTATTCTCCCTTACGAATTTTCCATCTAAAAATTCCTGCAACAAGATCAAGAAGTGTCTTTTTCTTTGCACAAGCTCCCACTCAAATCTGGATTAGTATCTGGATTAATTCAAAAAACCCAACAACCCACAACTAAAACCAAAGGTGATTAGACTCTAATACCACTTGTAAGGAAGTTAAGTAATGAAACAACTTCCTACACTAACCATGAGAGGAGGATAATGCAAAAATTTTTACAGATCGTTACAACAGTTATAGAAACTTAACATAAATAATCAAAATATCATGCGTACCACAACACAATAACATAATGATTTACATTGGGAAAACCCTTTCAGGAGAAAAACCCCACACTCCAAAGGCAACTCAATATATTATTCAACAATCAACAACATTTTACAATATACTTGTAGATTAATCTCTTCATAGGAGTACCACTAATTAGAGATTCAGAGGTAACTCAATCGCCATAAGGCTCTTACACACAATCTCTATCTCACACACCTCATATATAGGAGATACAATACAAGAAAGTGTCAAGTAGTATTACAAAACCATGGGCTAAAACCACCCAATAAAGTAGATCCAACCTCATCTCCTTTTTAGATGCCCTATGACATGTTAAAACACACACCAACGTGTGTCCCTCCCATTTATATCTCATTTATGTGTCCAATACATTTTATATTTCCTATTTCAAGAGTACAAACTTCTAGAGGCCATAACTTGAGAACCGTGCATCCTATTGATGAACCGTTTGAAGCGCTGAAAAGCTCACAAAGTTATCTATCGCATTGTAAAATGATTTTCCATTTACACCCGCTTTTTAGGGCATTTTGAGGAATCTAAAGTCCTCAAAATTAAACTTAAACCTTTCATTGAACCCCTCCAAAACAAAAACTTTAATATCTTCAAAACTAGTCGTGATCTTGTGATGTAACTTTACTTGAATGATTATCTAGCCAACTAAAAGCTTTGGGGAGACTTTCACACCATTTCTTGCTCAAATGAAAACTTACTATACATAGTAAGCTCATGTAAGTGCAAGGTTGAGACACCATTTTTCCCAACAAAAGTATACCTCAAATATGCAATTGTTCATGATGATGCAATGCTCTTTGAATGCAATCACAAATGTTGTATGTAATGGCATGACAAACACATGAACATAAAAAACCCTAATCACACATGCATGGTTGCATAAGACTGATATAATTTTTCTTTAAAATGCTTGAATGATGAATATATAGCCTTGAAGAACTCTACAAAATCTTGATGATAAATGCTTCACGGATGCACGAATAGTATGATTTATGTTGTAGGTTAAAATGAATTGATAGGATGTCTTTATATAAGGCTCCCTAGGTTAATTATCGATTAGGATAATCTCCACAGGTCATGTATAGCCAAGGGTATCAAAAACCATTGGGGAGATATAGCACATGCCCTAATTCAAATTAGGATCCCTTTGGGAGGGACCATGGTTTAGACCAAGGCATTCCATCCCCTAGTCCCTCTGCAAATAGGACCAAAATAAGGTGCTATGGGGAAGGGTACCTAACCATGGGACCCACCAATGGGTGTTCATGGCTTGAAAGCTAGAGAATAGGGTCAAATCATACCTAGAGAGGGGAGGAGGGCAAAATAAATTAAAGTAAAGCACTGTTGGTGTAATTATTTATTCATGTTGGATATTATTACACCTTAAAGTTTACTTAGGTACATTCATATCATAGTAGTTTGCATATGAGACACTTGGGTCTTTGTACCACATTGGGATAGTGTCTATGTAGGAGAATCTCCACCTTTTATGGTGTGATCTTGTTATTACTTTATCATATCCACTTATTGTGGGATGATAATTTTACCTTCAGTGGGTGATCCACCTCATGTGGAATATTATATTGTTTCTTATACCTACCACACCTATTTCTTACCTACCCTTATTTCTCATTGAGCCACATGTCATGTTTGTGTATATATCCTTGCCTATATAAGCAAGCTCATATTCATTGTATGTATTGATTGATGATCCAGTTGATCAATATTTTCTCTTGATAAAATACAATTTATTCCTATCATCTATTTTGTCTCTCTATTTTACTTTTCATTGAGCTCTTGATCTTGGCAAAATCTCACATGGTATCAGAGCCTAAAGGGCTTCTTTGATTAGTCATTTTTGGAGGCTTCAATTTTTGGATCTAAGGAGGTGCTTATTTTGGGTGCGTCCTACAGCGATTTGGACATCACGATGTAGTCTAGAAGGTCGTTTCCATAAAAATTGAGTATAAACTCGGCCTATTTTGGAGAAAGTAGATTTTGGAGGAAAAATTTAGCCTATAAGGCTATATGGTACAAAATTTGTTAAAAAATCTATATAGAATTTTTTTATTTCTGTGAATTTAATTTTTTAGAATTTCTATTTTAAATCACATAATTTATTTTTTATCGGGCTTATTATTAAATTTCATTTAAAAATTAAAAAAAATAATAATATTTTTGTGGGGTCCGTAGACCCCCCCATGACCTACACCGTACGCAGCTTTTTTTTCAATATTTGTAAGGTCTATCAGCCACCGTACAATAGCCGATGTCATCCCCCGCTGATCAGCCTCCTCAGCGGTTGCCCCGACATACTCTGCCTGACTCCCTGACTCCCATGCCTTGGCAACTAGTGGCAGCGACCTCCTCGACTCCCGCTGCTCTGACATCGACTTCCAGTTCCCACCAGTGATCAACTTACCATCGGCAATCAACTTCCCGCCAGCAATCACCTTCCCACCAGCACCCGATCTCTCTCCCACCGGTTCTGCACACTAGGTCGCTACATGGAAAGGTCCTATTTACCGACAGAGCCCAGTCAGCGCCGAATCACCCTTGCCATGTAAGCAATCTGAGTCAGCATGCCATGTCATTGGTTGAGTCGCCAATCCACTATGTCACCTGCACGAACCAGTTTTTTGCCACGTGTACAGTCCGTACGGTACAGACAACCATGTAGAGGAAGGTGAAGTTTTTTTGATGGCTAGATGATCGTCAATTTTAATGCAGTGAGTTGTTGACGTCAACACGCGTTAGCAATTTTTGAAAAAAATTGGACCCCCTCTCATTTGCATTTTTGAAATTGCAATTCAACTTCGAATGGCCATAACTTACTCATTTTGGCTCTTTTTTTGGTGCAATTTTTTTTTGAAATGGGCTAGAATTTCATGCTCTTCGTAGTGGTGGAGGAATTTTCTAATTTTGATGGAGGAATTTTTAGAACTTCCAAATTTTCATGATTGTACCTGTCTAATCCCATATTTTGCAACTTTAGAGGCTTTGTTTGAGGTCATACAACCTCCTTTTTAAGTGCCATTAGTTTGCAGTGACTTTGAGTAGAAATTGCACTTTTAGTTTTTGGTCATTTTTGGCCTATTTGGTACTTGTATTTTGCTTAAATCTCAGTTTAGATCACTTGCAGTATTTGTTGGAGTATTTATAGCCTATTTGAGGAAGTTGTAAAATTGAAATCAGAAGTCCACCTTGTCTTATTTTACAAGTGGTTCATTGTATACACACTAAGTATAAAGTACCAAATCATCATTTTTTCTTTTTTCTTTTTTTTTTTTTTTTTTTTGGGGGGGGGGGTTTCCTGATTGAATAATTTCAGGGGGTGTCTTGTGTGATTGTGTCTCTCTCTATCTTGTCTTTTCTTCATTTTGGTGCTATGGGTTCTCCTAAATTTTCACTTTTAACTCATAATTATGCTTCATGGAAGATTAAAGCATGGAGTAAACTAATGAAAAAAGGACTCATTCATTATGTAAATGGAAAAATTACTGCACCACCTGATCCTAAGACTAATCCTCATGCTGAAATTGAATGTCTCACTAAGAATTCTATGGCACTTGGAACATTAAGAAAGTATGTATCAGATGATCTCATTTTTCACATTGATAAGTGTACTACAATTAAAGAGGCTTGGGATATTTATGAGAAGTTGTATGGTCAAGTTGATGAGATTAAGGGCTACAAGCTTGATAGTGAACTCACAACTTTGGATCCCAAGGATTTTGATACAATCCAAGATTATATCATAAAATCAAATGAGCTAAGAGCAGAGCTAAAGGATTGTGGCATTGACAAAAAGGATGCTCAATTGGTTTATAACTTGTTGGACAAGCTTCCTTTAGAGTATGTAACCTTTGTATCTAGATTTCACACCCATAGGTTAGCTCAAGGTTCCTCATACACTTCTCCCTCTTTTGATGCATTCACGGAGATTTTAATTCTTAAGAAATCTAAGTTGACTAAGAAAGGGATTCTCAAATCTTCAAAGTCACAAGATTTGGTGGCTAATAAGGGGAATCAAGGCAATCAAAGGAAAGGCAAGAACCAAAAGCAACCTAAGTCTAAACCACAACAAGATGGAGCACAATAATCCTCTCCACAACAAGGTGATTTTACATCCTCACCTAAGAGGAAATATTATAAGGACAATCTTTTTTGTGCATATTGCAAGAAGTTGGGACATGATGATCAATGTTGTTACAAGAAGGATGTTGATGAGTTGAAGAATCTTCTTGAGAAGATCAAACTCAACCTATCTTCTAGAATATTTACTTTGGCTTCCAAGGAAAAGGATAAAGGAAAGGATCACTATTTTGGGACAGATAAAGGAAAGGGACAAGCTCTTTGTGCTACTACAAGTCATGATTCAGGGAGATGACTTCTAGATTTAGGGGTTTCTCATCATATGGCATCTTTGTAGTCTATGTTCTCTTCATTTGAGCCTTGCACCATACAATAGATTTTGATGGGCAATCATACATACATGGATGTGATTGGGAAAGGATCTATTGCCATTAGGGATAACTCCTTCAATGATGTGTTGTGTGTACCCCATTTGAAAAACAATATTCTTTCCATCTATCAAATCACACATGGGGCAACTAAGACAACTGTGGAGTTCACACCTGATTCAGTTATCATTAGAGACTTGGAGACTAGAGCTATCATTCCGACTGGGGTGGTCGATCATGCATCTCTGTTGTACTCTTTTTCACATTTTGGTCCTATTGATGAGGTTGATTCTTCCTATGTTGATGATTCGGATTTTGAGAAGAACTCTGGGTACTTGAATTTGGCTATTCTCACATGTGACCCCGTTCTTGAGCCTTTCTTTTCATCTCCTCCTATTGATATCACATCACCTCTTACACCCGATGATGTAGCTAGTGCGACAATTTTTCCTTCTTGTGATTCAAGGATATTTCATGTCTTCCATCTTCAGTTCATTGGGATGACTACTTGACAGACATTGTAGGCTTGTTTGTGGAGTCCTACATTTCAGATTTGGGAGACATTATTGATGACATTCATCTTCTCTTTGATGAAGATGATCCTTCTTTGATTGTTGCAAGGGAACACTCTGACCCTCTTATGCATTCTCTACATGATCATTCATTAGAGGTTGACATGATTGTGGATACTTTTGTACAACAGTTTGAGGAGGTCCCTTTATTATTTGAGGAGACATGTGAGTCTTTGGATATTGTTCTACATTCTGCCCCACTAGATCTTGGAGTGCCTTTTTCAATAGTGTGGAGAATTTCACCACCTTTGAAGGGGGTAACCTTCAACATTGACATGGGGACACTTGAGAAGTTTTCGAAGATTCCATACATCATGAGTTTTTTTCCTACATCTTCCCTTCATGATTGGGGAGACTTCATGGATACACCTTTGGTTCTGTTTCTTCCTAAGGTGAGGAATGTTGTTCGACATTTGTGGAGAATTTTATTCATACATCATCGGGCTTATATCATTGGTGCAGATTCTACATTAAAGGGGGGCTACCTAGTCTCTCTTCTTCTTCTCTCATATGGGGGGGGACTTTTTCCTCACATGGGGTTTTGTTCTTCTCATACTTCTATGAGATTTTTATGTACATAGTTTTAATCTCTCTTTTGGGGGAAGGTTTTTTCCCATTGGGTTTTTCTCTCTTTCCCCGCCTTGTGAGAGATTTCATTCCATTGGTTTGCATGCATTTTCATTTGTACATGGGTACCTAGCATGGTCTTGTAGTCTGGACCCATCTTGCACTGCTTAGTTGCATTGTAGACTTAAGTGCATTCCCTTTAGTTACACTTAAGGGGGGGTGTGTTGGTGTAAGTATTTATTCATATTGGATATTATTACACCTTACTTAAGTTTACTTAGGTACATGCATATCATAGTAGTTTGCATATGTGACACTTGGGTGTTTGTGCCACATTGGGATAGTGTGTATGTAGGAGAATTTCCACCTTTTATGGTGTGATCTTGTTATTACTTTATCATATCCACTTATTGTGTGATGATAATTCCTTCTTCGGTGGGTTATCCACCTCGTGTGGAATATTATATTGTTTCTCCTACCTACCAAACCTATTTCCTACCTAACCTTGTTTCTCATTGAGCCACATTTCATGTTTGTGTGCTCACATATCCATATAGCCTTGCCTATATAAGTAAGCTCATATTGATTGTATGTATTGGTTGATGATCCAGTTGATCAGTATTTTCTCTTGATAGAATATAGTTTATTCCTATCATCTATTTTGTCTCTCTATTGTACTTTTCATTGAGCTCTTGATCTTGGAAAAATCTCACAAGCACAATATGAGGTGTCAATTAGACCAGTGACAATTTATGATGATACATTTAGCTTCCACTTTAATGGGAGTATGAGCCTATGCAAATACATGCCGTAAAGTAGATGAAATATGAGAGAGAGAGGAGAAATTAGGAGCAATATTACAAGGAGATAAGATATCGCTAATTTCAAGGAACCAATCTCCCAATCTTAGGATCTTAACTCACACAATTTCATGCAAGGGCACACAAAATAAGACAAAGACAAAAAGGAAAACAAAGACAAAAAAAAAGAAGAAAAGAAAACAAAGACAAAAGACACACAACACAAAAGCTAAAAACCAAAACAAGACCTCAATTCAACCAGATGAAGAGACCTTGATAATCAAAATATCTCAGCCACTAATATCATTTTTGAAATGACATCACAAGGACACAAGTGATCACATAAAAAGAGAAAGAACAAGCATCAAACCATGAACCACAAATAGACAATCTATGATCTCATGGAGAGAAAGGTAGACATGGATATCATGGGCTAGTTATGTTTTGTTAGGTAATCCATGAGAGGAAGAGAAAGAGAGGACATGGATACCATAGGCTAGTTGTTTTTCTCTAGGTGATCCATGTTGGGGAGGAGAGTCAAAATAGTCTAGCTACATTTTGCTAATTCCACTCATCCTAATGTAATGGTGGAAAAATGGTGACTGATAGATAAATATGAAAACTACCCTTTCCCTCAAAGAGAGGAGAGATTTTCGCTATCGATTACCCTTCAAACACTTTTCACTATGTTACATTAGGAAGAGGAAAGGATAATTCACTAGATTAAATCTCTCCACATGAAGATGGTAGATTGAATTCTGAATGAATTGAGAATTTTAAGTTGATCCCCTCGTCCTTGTTTGAAATGGAAAGGAAATTGATTAAATTATGTAGTGCAAAAGTGACAAAGAACTGATTATAACTTGAGATTAGGATATGGGATGAAGTTGTGCATCTAGATCTGGCAATAATATGTCGAGATGAAGTCGCCATGTGAATTTGAGGAAAATTTACTTGGACCATGGCGGGAATGTACACGTTCCTCTAAAAAATTCATGAAATGAAAACGGTTTTTCCACCTCTCCAAATGGAGTCTGAATTCAAAAGTACAGTGGTAGACTTATGAAGCACTGGGAGGGGGGGGGTGAATCAATGACACCAAAAACAATACTACTTTAAACACTGGTCGGTAGATATACTTAACAAGCTTACTCAATACTATGTATGCAACCCAAAAGGATATTAAAGCATCCACGATAAGCAAAAAATCCACCATAACACATGTTTTTATACGTGTATATGGTGAAAATGGATAAGAACAATATTGAAAGACTAAATGAATTCAACCACAAAACCCTAGCCTAGCAACAACAAAGATCCACCATAACATATGAAGATTACCTAAGACAATGCAAATCAAATGAAATCAAAAAGATTATACCATCACATGTCCAATAGGGTTTGAATCTCCATTCTTCCCATCTCCATTGATCTTGTTTAATATTATTGCTCTCAGATTTTGTGTGCACAAGAGCTCAACAAAGAACAGAAATGTGGTTGCAAGTAGGATCGCATATGAAAGTTCAAAAGCATAGTGTAGTCAAGTAATCATCGGGTGCATAGGATTGATAATGAAGGAAGCATCTCCTTATATAGAAGACACTATAAGAAATAGAGGGATAAGATTGAGAGGTGTAAAAGATAAATGGTCGGCTATGATTAGAGGGTAGGTAGAGGAAATAAGAAAATAATAAGAGGGTAGGTAGTGTATGAATTAAGAGATGAATGAAATGTGTCATAGGTGGAAAAGGTTAATGAATTAATTAAATAAATAAAGATTTATTTAATTAATAGAGGAAGTGGGATCAATTAAATAAATAAAAGTATTTATTTAATTTAAGAAAAGGATAATTTAAATAAATAAATTTATTTATTTAAATGAGAAATAAGGCTAGAAGAGGATAAATGAATTAATTAAATAAATAAATATTTATTTAATTAATATAAGAATTTGGCTTAAAATAATTAAATAAATAAAATATTTATTTAATTAGACATGACAATTTTAGGTGTCTACATTTTGCCCCTCTTTGAGACAATGCAACTTGTTGTGTTGTTTCAAAGAAGATAAGATGAACTGATACAAAGTTGCCCCAAGATGGGAATGATATGCCCCCTCGAGAGATTGGATGAAAATGTCTGAAAAGATCGCAGACAATCTCTCGATAAGAAAGAAAAGCTAGAAAGGAATGATAAGATAGGATAGAGTGATAGAGTCACGAGATAATGAAGACTGACTCGGGAAATGAGGGCTAGGGCTAGGGTAGTCTATAAGATAGACCACGAGGGGAATATATCCTCATTTTCATCCACACATCCAAGAGATCAGAGTGCAGAGAGAGAATAGAGTAGCAACAATCAGCAGCGATGGCATTGGTACATAGATTCGATCGCGTTTGTTGATTTCAGAGGCGAGCAGATGCAGGAGAGCCAGTAAGTACTGCAAAACCTCATTGTACTTTATCGCAATAAATGTTGTCATTAATGCATGTTAGGTAGCGCATTTAATGCACATTAGGTATGTCTAGAAAAAAATGTCAAGCGGGGGGAAAAATGTCAAGGTGTGTTTGCGTTGGTGTCAGGCGTGTCTGAGTAGGATAGGCACATCTATGCAGTATGCAAGCGCGTTTATGTAATGTAGGTGTGTTTATATAATGAAAGTACGTGTATGTCTTCAAGGTCAAATCGAAAGTTCTGTGATGAACATACGCTATCGATTGGACAAGCTGCTGAGAGGATACACTCAAGTAGGTCCTCTAAGGAAGACTAGGATATCAGATAGGGCTAGGATTGACAATTCTGTGATAGAACATATGTTGCCAGTTAGGAAACTACTTAAGATGATACACTCAAGCAGAGGCCCTAGGATAAGATAGACCAAGGCACTTTGTGATGAACAAGGAGTACCAAGACATAGTACTTTGTGATGAACAGGGAGTACTAAAAAAAAGTAGCACTTTGTGATGAACAATGAGTGCAAATATGAGCAACACTTTGTGATGAACAGGGAGTGCTAAAACACGTAGTACTTTGTGATGAATAGGGAGTACCACTAGGATAAATAGCAACACTTTGTGATGAATAGTGAGTGTCACTAGGATAAATAGCACCATATGATAAATATATAAGCACTAGGATAATAAGCAACATTTTGTGATGAACAGTGAATGCTACTTTGACTGACATGATCGATATGCTTGACTGTAGGAGTACCTACCTATGCTGGAGTCATGAGAGAGATTCCCATCGACTCAGAGGTTACAACCAGAGATGACATTTGAGGACCGAGCTGCCATTGAGGTTATGGGTTTGAGATTCATTCTGTATGTGCCTGAGTTTTAGGCAAACATGGGATTGCTGACTGCGCTGGCTAAGAGATGGCACTCAAAGACTTGTACTTTCCATTTGCCGATGGGTGAGATGACAATCACCTTGGAGGATGTATACAAGATTTTGAGGATATCGATCGATGGGGAGTTAGTTCCTTACGATCGAGATAGAGATAGGGATGCACTGAGATGAGTGTTTCAAGATCCAAGAGTGGAGATGAGGGCTGGACACGTGGCATGGGACATGATGACATAGACGGGATTGGTGCTAGCGGCAGTACTGGTAGGAGTGATCAGTGGGTTCCTTTGTCCAGATAGGGTGACACTAGGGGTGGTTGCAGAGGACACAGGGGCCAGGAGAGATGATCTTGGGGTGGGTCCTTCTAGGGCTCAGACTCCGTCGAGGCCAGCCGACTTTGAGGGAGGGAGTTCATCATAACCGTAGAGGGCTCCCTATGTATCAATTTGTACCATTTTGTATGATGATGTAGACACCTTCGGGTGATTTTAGCCATATGATTTTGACATCATTGTATCATGACACTTATCATTATATATATATGAGATGATTCATCTTTGCGGTAGATATATGCATGTGTCCCTATGTGATGCTTCTATATGTTTCTATGTGATGCTTATGATATGGATGCAAATATGTACATAATGAAATGCAATATTTTTTTTGTTCTTTTATGTTTTTAATATGTTATGCCAATGCAAATGTGAATGTATGAAATGCAAATGAATATGATAATGCAAATGATTATTTACATGATGAAAATGTAAAATGTGCTAATATGTGTTGTGTGCAGGATGTGATGCAATTGTGATACCTATATGTATGTATGAAATTCTTAATATGTGGTAATGCAGGTGCAACTACATGAAATGCAAATATTTTTGGCATGTCATTATACTCAGTCATGTGATAACAGGCTACACAGACTCAAGAAGGACAATGGAAGTCAATCAAGAAAGGGGGATGGAAGATAGAAGATATGAAAGTGAAAAGAGCTTCTCGTGTGTTATCATCATTGAGATTTATTATGGCAAGTAGGTTATGGCAATCGAGGCATATGTTTGACCCAGAAAGTTATTGTACCTGTTTGCATGGAGATAAGATAGTTGCAAACAAGGAATGCCCCAGTTCATACTAGACTCACAATGTCCTCATATCCTTGGACAAGTCATAGCATTACTAAGAGACCATCCACAAACATTAAATAAAAATAGGTGACGATACCCCATCCTCGCCTTTCTAGTCAAAGACATCTTGGAGATAGAATCTCTAGTTAGAGACATCCTGGAAAAGATAAAATCAAAATAACACCAAGACTCGACACCAACATCCACTGTAGTCCTCAAGTTTAGTGTCTCTTGTCACTTGTATAAGTCTCATTTGATTGTGGTCACAATGTTTACTTTCACAAAAAGGATAGATCGCACTGAACCATAATGTTGTCTGAGTCTATTGAAAGATTTGATTTGTTGAAGCCCATTGTTGTTGTTGTGTCTCATCTAAAACTGACTGAATTCATACAACTAATACCGTATTGCAGAGAAGATGGAACTTTATTGCAGATTGGCGATGCAGATGTTGCTTTATTGCAAATTGTGTGCATATAGACTGAAGAAAACTAGAAGAAATTGTACTCCTCGAAACATGTGATGCTCTCAGTTCCACACCCATCACTAGACATAGGATTTAGCCTTAGCCATAGATAGGAGCTAATTTATTATGGATTGAAATGAGTGAAAAGGAATGTTTATTATGAATGGCTAACCAATCTTGGGTAGATCAATAACAAGCCATGATGGGAATGGGTAAGTTTATTATGAATGGATAGGTCGTGAGTGTGTGCAAAGTGGAGGATGAAATGGAATCCTGAAGGAGGGAAGAGCAATGTCTCTACACATGGCGCTGGTGACCCAGTTTTCACCATAGTACTTACCCAAGGCACCACCGAAGTGGTTTTCACCATTGGATGAAATGTTTTTTTGTTTTTCAATTTTTTTGTGTCACAAGGCACTTGTTTGCCAAGTTTTCACCAAGTAACAATTTTTTTATTTTTATGATTTTTTTTGGTTTTTTTTTTTTTTGAATTTTTTTATATTTTTGAATTAGGATACTCTGAAGAGCTATGTGTAAAACTTGCGAAGGTGCATGTTGTTGATAGGATCCTCCAAAGGTTCACCCTCTTTGGTTGAGAGTTGATATGCACCAGATCCATATGCTGTTGTGATGATGTAATGGCCAAGCCAGTTTGGTTCGAATTTGCCCTTCTTCTCTTTGTCTTGCTATTTTTTAGGATTTTCTCTAAGAACCAAGGCACCCACCTCAAATGTGTGAGGCTTAACCTTATGACTATAACTGCAATGTTCCTTGACTGAATGATGTGTATCTTGAGTGACTATCTTCCTTGATGAAGGAACTAAGATAGAATTACTAGTGCGTGGACTACACAGGCCCATATGCGTGTCACCTTAAGAAGTCTGGGCATCCTTGACAACAAAGTCCTTTGAGGAAGTTCCATTAAAGGTCCATGATGTATCGCCAAAAGGGGATGGATGTGTGAAATAAGTGGATGAGTGATGAAGGCTTATGATTGCGAAAAGAAGTGAAAGTAGGATAGCATGATGGAGACTTAGGATCAACAAGTGTGCTTTTTGACTTAAAATTTTAGAACTTTTACCCCCAGTTATTTTGATATTAGGGGAGATCAACTCTTGTTCTTTTTGCTTCATAGGATTTTATCCTTGCCTTTGATTTTTTCAGAGTCCAATAGCTTTTGATTTTGATTTGGACTAAAGGAATTTTCTTTATTTTTGACTTGTAGATTTTTCTTTTCAAAGCTTGATTTTTGATCCCCAATGATGGAATGGGGTTTGGGATAGACTAGCCTAGTCTATGCTCCTGGATCCTTCCCTGGGATCACCTGATGCTCTCTCCACACCCTAGGGTCTTTAGGACTTCCCTTTTTCTTGAGGAATCCCTTGACCTTTCCCAATCCACCCACCAATGGGTTTCTATGCTGCTCCTATGGTCTCACCTACTCATGAGACTCAAAACCCCTTACTATGGCTAATAAGGGCTAAGGATTGCTTCACACTTTCCAAGGTCTTAGCAAGGTTGCATCAGGTCTTAAACCATGTTTTACATCCCTCCATGTGCCCCCAAGAAGTTGCTACCTTCATCCTTTCTACTAATTTCACTGTTTTGTGTTTTTGCTTACAAAACAGGGCTACAAGGTTTGGGACCAATTAGGCCTCCTAACCGGTCTTCTAGGGATTCCTCTCACAAACAATGCACAAACAACCCTAACTCCCAAAATGGACTACCATTCAATTGGCAAGGGCTCAAGTATTTTCTAGGTTTTGGGCCTCCAAGTGGCCATACAGTGCTTAGGGCGAATTTTGGGGGTTTACAAGGGTTTTGTAGTCTGACCGGGTCATAGTGAAGGTTTAGTGTGTTAGCCACCTTTTTAGGATTGGTGGAGGATCCTCCTTTACACCAATGATACTTCTAACACTCCTCTACACCTCCTCCAAAGGATATACTCTCCTCTATCCAACCTTGCTCTCCAAGACCTCTCCAAGACCTTTGCTTGGCCTTCCTGCATATTCAAGGGCCTTGCTTGTTTTGCAATATGGTACAAGGTCTACACTCTCATTCCCCATGGTTTCATGGTGGTTCCACAATGGGGAATGGAGTTAAGACTTCATTTACTCAAATTGGTCCAAAACTAGACAGTAAGACTGCAATTTACAAACTATTTACAAACACACTCAACCATTAAACAAAAAGCTAATCTAATCACAATGAAGATATATACACAAAAAAAGACATTTCAAATAGGTTTCCTCACAAATCAATCCATTTGTTTGCTCGATAACTTCATTCAAACTGACTCGTAACTCAAAAACAGTCACAGTCAATTCAGTTTGCTTGAGCCATACAATCTCTGACATCCAACCCTTTAACTTAGGGTTTGTAACATCTTATACTACCCATACCTCAGTCAGTGTGCCACATTTAGGGTTTTCCATGCCAACCTAAGGATTTTGACATCATGGTGGAAAAGTTACTTGACAACCTTTAAAAGTTGTCATGCAACTTTTGAGCAACTTTCCCAATGTTACTCTTCATGACTCCTAGACCCACAATGGGCCAACCTAAGGACATCGCCATGATATGAAGGACCCCTAAATACCTCTAGGACACACATACCCTCCATTTTCAATAAAATCATAATCTTGACTTATGACCCCTAAGATCTCCTCTATGACCCTACCTAGGACCTATGAGCACATGGCTCATTATTTTATGTACAATGGCTTCTAAAGAAGCATAACACCAACTAGACAAAGAAAGAGAAAGAGTCTGGAAGGGTGCTCCTGCACCACCCAATAAGTAAGGGCTTTTGTGATTCTTGTTGATCCAAGTTTGGAAGTGGAGTGGAAATGGAATGAGTGGATGATATGGTAAGTCTATGTGAGTTCTCAAGAGGGTTAAGATACACTCAATAGATTCTTCGCTGGAACCACTCTTAAGACTATTGATATCAAGAGTTGCTTGCACCACTAGAGGAGATTTGCATTCAGACTTAGTAGCCACAACACTAGGTGGTTCACACCCAATTCCTTGATATTGCAAATTGTTTGTAGGTTGTTCTTGTTTACTAAATGTGCTAGGAGATAGTGGGAGTTGATCAACATGAAAGATATACTCACCACATCCCATGTCTTTAAACTTGAACTTTTCTTTGAGCTCTGCTTGCTTTGATGTAGAAGGTTTCAAGGATTCTGGATCCACATATGTTGATGAAGGAATAGCCTCTCGATTGGCTAGAATTGTTATTTATGATCTATGTCATAGATTTTTGCAATATATGAATGCATTTGGGTTAGCTTTGACGGTCACTTCAACTCCATTGTGTGGAAACTTGATACATCGATGATATGTAGATGGGACTGTGCTCATCTCATGAATCCATGGATGTCCCAAGAGTATATTGTATGTGAGACCTAGGTCTAGGACTTGACAAACCACATCCTTTGTAATAGGCCCAACTCTGAGAGGCAAGGTGATTGTGCCCTTGGATGAATGCTCTTCATCATCATATGCTTTGATGGTAATTTTGTTTGTAGAATTCACAACTTTATCTGAATATCCCAAATGTTTAATAGTGCTCAATGTACAAATGTTTAGACCTGCTCCTCCATCTATCAGGACTCATTTTATTTGATGTTTGTGTATGAAGGCTTTGATGTGTAAAGGTGCATTATGTGGCTGACTTACGAAGGCGTCATCATCTTCTGTGAATGTAAGGGAGTGTGGAATGGAAAGGTATCCCACCATGGCTTGAAACTGGTCCACGTTTACATCAATAGGGACAGAAGTGTCTCTCAAGATTTTGTCAAGAATGGCTTTATGTGTAGGGGATATGCGTAAGAGCTCAAGGATTGAGATAAGTGTGGGTGTCTTCCCTAACTGTTCTACAAGGTCATACTCAAGCTTGGTCAATGAGGAATCGGTATTTTTAGCTGGAGCAACTTGCAAAGTGAATTTACCTCGATGAGTTGTAACATTACATTCAGAGGTAGGTTCGGAAGAAGATCCAATGCCTTTTACGACAATCTTGGGTCTTTGGGTAGAATTTTCAAGTGTTTTGTCCTTGATGATAATGGTAGAGACATAATTGTCCATCAAAATGTGATTGACAGTTGAATCATAGTTATAAGATGCTCTGGTATAGTTGGTCTGATCATCTGTGGCTTTATCTTTTCCCTTGTCATGTTTTAGGAATGGTTCCTTAAACATTTCATGTTCTTGGTTGGATGAGTGTCCTTCAATTTCAATGTCACCTCTATCAATGAGATCTTGTATGATGTTTTTCAGCCGATGGCAATTTCCTATCTTGTGGCCCTTTCTCTTATGGAATTAAAAATATTCTTCATCATTCCACCAATTTGGTTTAACCTTTGGCTCATATGGAGGCAAATCTGGAATTGTGATTATCTTGTTTGCCACTAGCTTCTTGAAAACTGACTCAAGTGGTTCTCCCAATGGGGTGTACTTCCTTCATGATTTTGAAGTTGTTTGAGTATTCAATTGATTGTTTGTAGAGCTTGATCCAGAAAAAACAATTTTTGGTCGTATTGTATTGGCATCAACAACACCATCATTGACTGTGTTCTTGTTTTTGTTCCAAAATCTTGGCTTATCTTTTCCTTTAAAGTCATGTTTGTTTTCCTTGAATATCTTAATGACTCCTTGTTCAATTAGGACCTTCTCTGTTGCTAAGCCTTTTTCAATGATGTCCTTGAAGGTGGACAAACAAGCTTTCCTTAGATCATAGCCAATGTATTTGTTAACATTTTGGGTGAACATCTCTACCATTTGTTTTTGTGGAATTTCACAAGAGCATCTGCTGGCTAGATTCCTCCATCTTTGTAAAAATGATGAAAAAGATTCTCCATCCCTTTGTTTGGTGTTGCACAAAGTAGTGACTAATATGTTTGTCTCTATGTTGTAGGAGAAATGTTGGATATATGCCTCTGCTAAGTCACCCCATGACTTAATTCCAGGTGGGAGTTGAGAGAACCATTCCATAGCTTGATCACCTAAGCTTTGTGGGAATAATCTCATCAAATATGTCTCTTCTGCTGCTACCTCAATGCAAGCTATGAAAAATTGTCTTATGTGTGCCTTAGGATCCCCTTTTCCTCTATACTTATCAAACCTAGGTATCACAAAGTGTGTTGGAAATGGAGGCATTGGAATGCTGTTGTCAAATGGATAAGGACATATGCCTCTCATTGTGTATGTTGGATTTGGTGTATTTATGTCCTCGATTTTCTTTTGTAAGTGCCTGATTTGTTTCTCCAAATTGTTCTTCGGTGGAGACCAACTTCTTGGACCATACCCCATGCCTAAAACATTGTGTGGAGGAGGAGCATGTTGTATATATGGATGGTATTGATCATACACATGTTCATATGGAGGAGGTCTATAGTGATGTTGCGTATATGGACCGCTTGGTATAGAGTCATGATGAGGAATGGAATATCTACTTTGTCCATGTATACCATACTCTACAGGAATGTCATGAGTTTGTTCTAGTGTGGTGCCCCCAAATTTGACACGAGGTTTCCTTGTGTCCAAATTTTGAACATGCCTTTGGATATACAATTGCCTTGGTGGTTGGTCCTTAGCATTGGTATGTGATTGAGCATATTTTTTTGCATAAGACTTCCATAATGGTTTGCGAAGGTGAGTATCATATGCTTGACCATGTGTGTATGGAACCTCTGGTTTTTGAAACAAAGATGATGGTGATTCAGGCACAAGATGTGCTCCTCTATTGCCTCCACTATTAGGCCTCCTTTGATCCATGTTGAGGTGAGGTTGTCGCAAAGGTCGAATTTCCATTATTTGAGACATGCCAGAATCATGAGGGATCTTCGCTCCACTTTGTGCCATCATTTGTAAGAAATATTGTCTATCCCTCCTCATTATTTCCTCAACCAATCGATTGAAACGGGGATCCATAATGGAGTCTTCCACTTCTGCTGAATGTATTGAAATGTTGTCCATATTGTCATTGTGTGTATCATTGTTGTTTGTAGTGTCCATGTTCTCAATATTTGGAATGTTTCTATAGGAATCCATGTCAGGTAATGTAGTATGATCAGAATTAAAAAAGACATCATTGTCATACTCATAGGCACTCATGTTTATGGACTCTTGAGCCTCTTTAGCTTCTCTCCTAGATTTTTGGGAACGAGTTTCAACCATGAACTAGGTATTGACCAAGATGTGTGAGACTAGATGAAAATGGAAAGAGTATGGAAGACCAAGAGTTGGATGGAATGTAAATGAATCTGACGTTTACTTGCAATGTCCAAAGTGTAAGACCAAGTATGTATGTAGTAGAGTAGGTGCAGATTCCAAAGAGATGATAGTTTCTCTTGATGAGGTAAGTTGACCTTGACTCTAAGTAAGACCAAATGAGACCCAAATTTGATAGACCTTGATGAGGGACCACTTAGCAAAATGTTGTTGTATGTAATGTGTTGACAAAGTATGATGAGGACAAGCAAGTGACCTTTTGACTCAAGTTTAGACAAATATGAATGTAATGTAAGGTGTAAAGAAATGATGGACTTTGTGAGACCCAAAAATAGGTTGAATGCTAGATGAAAACCTGAAGAGATAGCTTAGGAAGCTCAAGAATTTTGAAACTGATTGCTCTTGTTTGTTGGATTGTAAAATTTTCCAATTTGTGAAGTTGTTTTGTTGTGACCCAATCTGAAATTTTGACTGTATTTCCATGACAAGAGGACACAATGTTGATGACGACTCAATGTTTGCAAGTGTTTAGACTCAAAATGACTCAAAGATGACTCTGAAGAAAATGTGTTTCTTGAGATAAAATTGTTTTGCATACACTTGAAGACACAAAAGACACAATGTTTTGTTGTTTGGTCATGAATGTTTAATTGTTCAAAATAAGACAAGCACAATTCTTATGGTTGGCTAGGACAATAGTTGTTGATCCCACATGGAGTTTCCCCTGAGGCTACGCTATTCAGAGCAGATACTTAGATGCTTGACCCCACTAGCTCCACCCTCGGTACTCACTTCTCGGGGCAGCCAAGCATCAGTCCCCACAAAAACTACTCATGGCAAACTTTGTATCTCTACTAAGAACCGTATGTGCGTGGGTCGCTACCAGAGGTCCGACCTCCTGCCCCAACAACTAGAAGGATTTTGGCTTCTAAAACAAAAAGGTGCTAGTAAGGGCATCCGCTCGTGTGGCCATACATGCAACACTTTCATCTCTGTAAATATAGAAGGCTCCCAAATGGTAGGGGTTACGCCCTACAAATGATCAAATAAATTTGATCAAATGGGTTTATGGGGAGACATAGTGTCGGTATGAACTAATCAGCACATGTTATCCATAGTTTTCACCATGAATACAGTTGTTTATAGTGGTTCGGAAGAGGTGAGTTTTCCTCGCTACCACTTGGGTCGCTCTATCCTCACTAGTAGTCCTAATGACCACATGGGGAGACAGACCCTCTAAAGATTAAACAAAAAGAGCCTATTGCCCAAGACACAAAGGACACTGGTTCAATTTTAGTGCACCAATTGAAGTGT
This sequence comes from Cryptomeria japonica, assembly GCF_030272615.1. Lineage (NCBI taxonomy): Eukaryota > Viridiplantae > Streptophyta > Pinopsida > Cupressales > Cupressaceae > Cryptomeria > Cryptomeria japonica. Next base: position 714,722,263 of record NC_081408.1, on the reverse strand, counting down.
TTGATAATCTATGAAAACAAGGCACATAATAAAGATCAAAATAAAATCCTTGTCAAGGTCCTACAACAAAGATTTGTTAGTAGTTTGGATTGTTTCAAATGATCACCCCTTCCTGCAAGCACACAAGTTAGGTAAATTTTAGATCCAAAAGACTTTGTGAAATAGGGGCCTTCAACAATGCATTTTGTTGACCAATTCAAATATCTGATTCATCATAAAAAAATACCACCTATAAAATTCAAGAGATTTCCAGAAATGTAAGAAAATCCAAAAAATTTGCTAATTTGCTCCAAAAATTAATTTTTTATGAAAAATCATAAAAAATTCATATAAAACGCAAAATCAATCCAAAAAATCTAAAATTTTTACTAGAGAGTCTTGATGGTCTTCCAAACCTATATAAAAACATTTCTACAATAAATCCAAGCAGTTTGTGAGATATGAGTAAAATAATGCAAAACCCTAATTTTCAAAGATCCAAGTTTTGAGGAATGATTTTGCATAAAATTTAAAATAAAAAAGAATAGATCCTATGTATAATTCTGAGAGATTTCCAAACTGTAAGAAAATTCTAAAAATTTGCTAATTTTCTCTCAAAATTAATTTTTTATGAAAAATCATAAAAAATTCATATAAAATGAAACCTTGATCCACAAAATCTAAAATTTTTATTGAACACCTCTAATACTTTTCCTAACCTACAAAAAAATTTGATACCAAAATTCGAAGCCGTTTGTGAGATCTGATCAAAATAAGGAAAAACCCTAATTTTTAAAAATCCAATTTTTAGGGAAATATTTTGCATCAAAATTAAAATCACAAAGAATAGATCCTAATTATAATTATGTAAGATTTCCAAAAATGTAAGAAAATCCAAAAATTTCACTCATTTTCTCTCAAAATTAATTTTTTATGAAAATTCATAAAAAATTCATAGAAAATTAAAATATGCTCCAATAGATCTGAATTTTTTTTTGAGAGCTCCTGATACTGTCTTCAACCTGCAAAAACAATTTGGTGCAAACTTTCTAAGCCATTTGTGAGATATGATCAAATCTCTCCAAGATCTTGATTTTGTGTCCAAAACCCTAGCTGCATAAGGTTATTCTCCAAATTGTTTTACAAAACAACAATATAGGGTTAGAAAAACCTACAAAAAACATAGATCTAACAAAAATCCATGTCCCACTGGGCATGCCAAAATGTATATGGTGAAAATGGATAAGAACAATATTGAAAGACTAAATGAATTCAACCACAAAACCCTAGCCTAACAACAACAAAGATCCACCATAACATATGAAGATTACCTAAGACAATGCAAATCAAATGAAATCACAAAGATTATACCATCACATGTCCAATAGGGTTTGAATATCCATTCTTCCTATCTCCATTAATCTTGCTTAATATATTTGCTCTCAGATTTTGTGTGCACAAGAGCTCAACAAAGAACGGAAATGTGGTTGCAAGTAGGATCGCATATGAAAGTTCAAAAGCATAGTGTAGTCGAGTAATCATCGGGTGCATAGGGCTGATAATGAAGGAAGCATCTCCTTATATAAAAGACACTAGAAGAAATGGAGGGATAAGATTGAGAGGTGTAAAAGATAAATGGTCGGCTATGATTAGAGGGTAGGTAGAGGAAATAAGAAAATAATAAGAGGGTAGGTAGTGTATGAATTAAGAGATGAATGACATGTGTCATAGGTGGAAAAGATTAATGAATTTATTAAATAAATAAAGATTTATTTAATTAATAGAGGAAGTGGGATCAATTAAATAAATAAAAGTATTTATTTAATTTAAGAAAAGGATAATTTAAATAAATAAATTTATTTATTTAAATGAGAAATAAGGCTAGAAGAGGATAAATGAATTAAATAAATAAATAAATATTTATTTAATTAATAGAAGAATTAGGCTTAAAATAATTAAATAAATAAAATATTTATTTAATTAGACATGACAATTTTAGGTGTCTACAATATGTGGAAAACCCAAATGGGAAAAACCACGGTGAGCTGGGACTCACAAGTTAACTATCAATAATAATAGGTAACTGACCGGTTAAGGTCTACAAAAGTGCTCTGCTAGGAGCGAATCCTATTAAAGATCCCAAAGCTTTGTTAGTAGCTATACCCTATTAAAGGTAGTACCCTGTTAGGAGTAACCTAGGTAGAGGGTTTCTGAATCCAAACTAATGGATCACCTGGTTAGAGGATTTGTACAATGAATCTTGTTAGAGCTTACTTGGTTAGGGGATTTGACTATTGTAGTGATTAGAAAACAACACGTGGTGTGATCTAGAAGTAGCACAACTTGCTTGAGTAGATCCTCTTCTACACACTCAAAATTGCATTACCAGCATATTCTGCAACTTAACACTTCTAACTTTGCATCAAATCATCTCATATCATGTCTCTAAAATATTTTATCATAATGTCATTATATAGACATTTAGATTTCATGTCATCTTGGAAATCATATCACAATTTCCTAAGTGCAGTGTATCTGGACAATCAAACATAACTCATCACAAATTACTGCCAAAATTTCGGTTAGGATAACTCAACACAACCGATGATAACTCATCACACAATCAATGAATACCGGTTGGAACACCGATACTAGTTAGAGTTAACCTCTATCAACATATAAACTAATTGTCCTCCATTGCTTCTTTGATAATCTCCACTGGATCTTCAAGTTGATGTCAAGTTATCTCCTGCATTTACCGGTTGTCTCCATGTACCGATTTGACACCATCATAAGCAAAAAATTTAATACCGATTGCAATACAATTAATCTTTAGAATTAATACCAGTATTCAATGTGAACATATGTGTGTGGACATGTTCCATCAATGACAACATATGAAGTCACTCATTACAATCATCATAACCCTAGCAATCTCCCTCTTTGCCATTGATGGCAACACTTAGAAAATTTTCAAACTATATAGCTAAGCGTGCTTACAAAACAAAATATACCACACATATCACAATATGTGCTCCCCCTTAATATGTACAAAATTTTCACAACACACATACATATTACTACTCCCCCTTTGAAAACAATTCCAAATTGAAAAGTAAAATATATACATATATAGCAAAAATTTGCATCAAAAGTTTACATATACAAAAACTTGAAAATCTGAATCAAGGATTGTTCATTGCAATTCTTAGAAAATTTTCACTAAAAGTATGCTTCAATTGAGAAAAATCATTTTCCCATGTCTCGAGCAAGGTTTCAGTGATCTCTATTGTAGTCATGACCCGTGTACATAATTATTTTATTGCATCAAGTGTAGACGTCTGTGGAGTAGCCAAAATTGCTTCAACATTCTTGTATGCTTTTTGTAACATGTCCACTTTTGGTCTGAGTACATTCTTCAACTCCTTCAGAGATCAGAGTCTTTTTGTCTGTTCACAATCATAGACATCTAACCGGTTTTGCAAATCATCCACAGATTTGCCAAAAGCTAAGATTGAGTCCTGTAAAGGTATGTAGGCACTACATATATTTTCTAGTTCTTGCTTGGTCTTTGTTCACCTTTGATTGATATTAGTATAAAAGAATGAAAAATTGGATGCAAATGCAAAAATTTTCCCTCCTGTTTCAATATCTTTTCCTAATAGATCTTTATTCAGGGATAAGGTAATTCTCCCTGTATCAATATCCTTCATGATCTGTTCTCCTCGCTTCTTCCTGTAGCTCTTCTCTGCATAGGTCTGTGCTGCTTCCTCAAGGGACTTAAGTTGGTCAAAGGCATCAACAACCAACTAGCCAAGCTTGCCAATGGGAGTTGACAAGTTCCCTGTAGAAGTTTCCACTAGAAGGCTTGACAGAATATCTACAACATTTTGAATGGTTTTAGCTTCCATTATTTGTTCCTTAAGCCTCTTCTTCTAAGCTCTAGATTGCATCACACTTGAAAACTCTAGTAATTCTGATGCACTCATATTATCAAAATTTATAGGCCCTTTTGTTAGAACATAATGCTATTAGGGATCACATCCTTATAACATTTATATATAATGTTTTAATATAAGGTTATAAAACCTTATATATTATATGCTTTATAAGCATATCCCATTTGAAATAATTATAATCTAGTAACTATTAGACTATTAATTATTTATGAGTGGGGATTATTGAAAAGGTGTGACTAGTGAAGTCACCCTTCCTCCTATATTTAAGGAGGTTCTCTCTCATTAGAGAGGCCTAAGAATTTGGAGCTTTATGGTGAGTTGTATCACTATGCATATGAGGTATTATTGGCCATGTGGAAGTATTGGAGGAGTGTCCCTAGGTTCATGTCTATTTTATGATAGACTATATTTGTAAGTGTTTTTATTAAATGATGCTTTATGGGGTTTTTTACCCGAAAGGGTTTTCCCCATGTATATCTTGTGTAATGTGTACATTTTGCATGTATGTTTCATATTTCATTTACGTTATAATCTTGTTTATAATGATTAGTATCCTAAGATCCTAATTTCTAACACCTTTGATGCCAAATGAGTCATCATCATCATCATTCTACTGTTTGACTAATGCCTTTTCTAGTTCAGCAGATTCTTCCTTCTCAATTTTCTCTTCCTATTGTTCTTTATCCTTCTTCTGTTCAGATGTTTGTACAACTTTTTTAGTAGGTTCCTCCTAAGTAGCCTATGAAATTGGTGGGAGTTGTGATTTCACTGTTTGATCATTTACTGGTGGGGGTGGAATATCCACACTTGGTTAAGTTACTGGTATCTCCACTGTATTAACCTGTGATTCAGTCATTTCAGGTGGCTGCATATTTAGTACAATGATGTTTCTAGATAGATCTATTGTATCATGTATATCATTAACAAAAATTACCGGTTGCGAAGTAGTGTCATCCTTATCCTTGATAGGATAGACAATATCAACTTGCACTATGTCTTCCTCATCCATTTTTGGTATATCCATAGTATCGTGCTCATTAGCCTATTGGGACTCTATCAGTTTACACATATTCTAAATTTTCTTTGCTATCTGATGAGTCTCAACTTCAACAGATTGTACCTTTCCACTTAATAGTGTTAATCTCCTTGATTTAAAAGGAAATTGAGTTTTATAATTATTAAGCAATGCAATTAACTCATATTTTCACAAATCAGTAAAATATTGTATAAATACATTATCAACAATTTATTTTTCTTTCTTCACAACTTCTTCCCATTTATTCAAAAGAATGGAATATAAAGAATCAGAAATATCCTTCTTAAGATCATGAGGTAATAAACTATAATGACATAAATGGTTGATTATGTGTTGAACAATTTGTTCCTTCTAATCTTCATCAAATGAATCAAAACATTCTTTGACATTATCAAATATGTTCCTTCCTAATGTCTTTACCATTCTCTCAAAATCAGTCATAGGCTTGTAAGAAAAAACATTAATAGGAATAGTCTATTGAGAGGTGGCTTCAACTGGTTTGGACTTATTGCCAGTTACCTTTACCTTATTTGGTTCTTCCTCAGTATCAGCATCATCAGATTCTATTTGAAGAATCAGTTACCGACCTATTTTGTTTGTTGCAGTCTGCTTCTTAATGTATACCTTAGGTGCTAGTTCCTTTTTAGTTTGGACACTTTGTGTCACTCTAGTACTTTTTGACACTGGAGGCACTTTCTCAGCCTTCTTCTTCTTTCCTTTACCACTACTAGTTGAAGCACTATTGGTTTCAGCTTTTGCAGTTTGCTCCTCAATAGTATCTAGTCTTTTCTTCTTCTTGTCCATGGGAGATGTCAACAGGTTATTGGCATAACCAATCAATAGGTCATAATTGACTTCATAGCTCATGTCTTCCATTTCATCTTCTCTCGGTTCAATAGCTTCCATCAGACAAAAATCAGTGGAGACTGTGAAAATGATGTTCTTAGCAAATTTTTTCACCACATCCTCAGGTAGCCTTACCCTCATACTCATTTTCTTATGAAATTCATTGAAATACTTGTTCATTGCAGCAGAGAAAGTGGTTTTAATAGCCTTAATGTTGTTCTTGATCTAAGCAGTTATCGGTAGGTCTTTAGACCATTCAAGATCACCAATTCTCGATAGGAAATTCTAAAAAATAAAAGAATAAACCAATCAATAACTAACCAAATTTAAATTTTTGATTGTTGTCCTTCTTGATTGACTATATATTCAACATCAATTGACTCCTTGTGACCTCACAAAGGTCATAATCTGCATTCTCAACAATCATTTTATAGGCACTATGCATTGCTGCAGATGGTACATTGTTCATTCTACTAGAATAGAATATCCAGTAGCCTATAACCATAGTAGCTAGTTTAATCATTGGGTCCTTAATGTTATTAACAGAAAATACATGCCCATCAGAGGTAGATGAGGTTAAAGTCGTAAAAATTTCTTTAGAAATTCGCCTCAGCTTAGGAACTTCACTGGTTGACAAAAAACTAGTCATAGCTTGGATAACTTCCTTGGTTATAGTGTGTGTCCTTTCCAAATACATATTTTCACCATGAACACGACTAAGAATAATTTTGATATGTTCCTCTTCAAAATCCTCAAGAAAATAAGCTGCATTATGAAATCCTTTCTCATAAACCCTAATATACTTGGGTTGAATCTTTTCGCTCTTATCGCAAAGGGATTTCAACTGAGAATAAATTGACAATGATCCTAAATATTCAATTTTACAATCAATGTAGCTAGACAATTCACCTTTTACAATGACACCATCTAGAACTTGAGATAAAGCATTACAAGAAACAATTCATTCCAACTCCACAACCTCCATATGTTCTAATGTGATTTTTAGCCTCTATACTTGCTTAGATGATGAAGCCATTCTGATAAACTAGATTTGAAGTGATATTTACAAAGAAATACCTTAATTCTCACGCACTTCCTTAGTTACCGGTTGATTACTCAAATGCAAACTAGTTCAACCTTCACTAATCTTCGAATCAACTTCAATCATGCAAATCATGACACATATTCGACTAAAAAACAACTAGCAATTCACTCTTGGCTCTGCAAGTGCTCAAGAATTCTCTTTCGAATGCATTTAGGGTAAAAATAGCATAGTAAAACTCACTTTTATCCTTTTTACCTACTGCATTAAATGCTTGACCACTAGGGTTACAAACCCTAATACACCACTTTATGATGCATACAATATTAATAGATGTAAAAACCGGTTGATAAACATTTGAAAAACTGATTGACAAAAGATATCAAGATTTCACACATAACAACTCAAAATTCAAACTTTCTTACCACTTATCTTTCAAGGGGTCCAAAAGTAGATTTACCGTTATGCTCCCCTTAGCCCTATTGAAAGGCTCAATTCACCGGTGCAAGATTCTCCACACTTGGTGAAGGATTAGGTTCTTCTACAGATATATCACCACTCTTCTTTTTCTAGATTCGATTTATCTCTTCTTTGGTTTCCTCAACATTTACCTTCTGCTTTCCTTTCTGATCTTTAGAATGATTAACCAGTTTGTTCTTTCTGGATCTACAGAACTTCTCCCTGTGTCCCAGTTTATGACAATGATAGCAAGTCATTCTAGATGATCTCCAAGGTCCTGCATTGCCTCTTCCAGTTCTTCTGCAATTCATAGCCACATGAACATAATTGTTACAAATGATGCAAATGACATTATATATGTTTTCTATCTCAAATGGACTAATCCGGTTAACATAGGGTCTCTGCCAGTTCATCTTACCCCAGTTATCATAGGTTCTCATCCAGTTACCATTAGGTCTTGGATTCGTGTGAGATACTAGATTATTTGCTCCATATCTGCATTCAACTGATCTATGTCCATACATCTTGCATGTGAAACAATGACCTTCAAATCTCTTAGATACATACCTAGTATTTGCATTGTAGCTTGTATTTCCATTGGGTTTGTTTCTACACACATTTGCAGTATGTCTAGGCTTATGACAGATAAAACAAACAGGTTTAAAAACTTTCTTATCGGTAGGCTTGTTAGCCTTAGGAGCAATTTTGTCCTTATGAATGTTTCTTTTTGTACTAGAAGACTATCCTTTCTCAAATGTGTTAAAGCCTAGTCCAGATGTATCACCTTTCATCCTCTATGATTGAATCTGCTCATCTAGCATGGTAGCACTTTTGTTGAACTTTTCCAGCTTTACATTAGCCTCAGTGATTTCTTTGGTAAGATCTTCATTGTGTTTTGAAAGGGTCTCTCTCAGAGATGATGCCATTTCAAGATCTAGCTGCAAAGCCTCTTTTTATTCTTTTTCAGCATGCCAATGCTCATACAAAGTTGCATTCTCTTGTTTGATATTAGCAATCACATGATCTCTTTCCTTGACAAGATCTTCAACTACCCTCCTATCTTCCAGCTCTTGACTCATGCAGATGGTTAGGGCTTCTAACTCTCTTCTTAGATTTATCTTCTCACCATTCAGTTTTTCAACTTCTTCAACTAATGCATCAATGTTAGCTTCATCTAAAGAACTATGATTAGATGTTTCCAATAGTTGTTCAATTAGCTCTCTCCTTTTGACTTGTGAAGCTTTGAATCTGACCCTTAGGGTTTCAAGCTCATCCTTAGTAGCTTCAAGCACTCTAGCCATCTCAAAGTAGCTCATATCCCCCATGGTGGCTTTAGGGTTTCCTTCCAAGTGATTAAGCCTTAAAGAATTTAGGCTCTAATACTAATTAATAGACTTATAAAGCACTGAGAGGGGGGGGGGGGAGGGTGGGGGTGAATCAGTGACTAACCGATAGATATACTTAACAAGCTTACTCAACACTATGCATGCAATCCAAAACGATATTAAAGCATCCACAATAAGAAAAACATCCACCATAACACAAGTGTTTATACATGGAAAACCCAAATGGGAAAAACCACGATGAGATGGGACTCATAAGTTAACTATATGTAGTAATAGGTAACTAACCGGTTAAGGTCTATGAAAGTGCTCTGCTAAGAGCGAATCCTATTAAAGATCCCAAAGCTCTGTTAGGAGCTATATTCTCTTTAAGGTAGTACCCTATTAGGAGTAACCTCGATAGAGGATTTCTGAATCCAAGCTAATGGATCACCTGGTTAGAGGATCTATACAATGAAGCTTGTTAGAGCTTACCTGGTTAGGGGATTTGACTGTTGTAGTGATTAGAAAACAACAGATGGTGTGATCTAGAAGTAGCACAACTTGCTTGAGTAGATCATCTTCTGCATACTCAAAACTGCATTACCAGCATAATCTGCAACTTAACACTTCTATCTTCGCATCAAATCATCTCATATCATGTCTCTAAAATAGTTCATCATAATGTCATTATATAGAAATTTAGATTTCATGTCATCTTGGAAATCATATCACAATTTCCTAGGTGCAATGTATCTGGACAATCAAACATAACTCATCACAAATTACCGCCAAAATTTGTCGGTTAGGATAACTCATCACACAATTAATGGATATCGGTTGGAACGCCAATACTAATTAGAGTTAACCTCTATCAACATATAAACCTATTTTCCTCCATTTCTTCTTTGATAATATCAGTTGGATCTTCAAGTTGATGTCAAGTTATCTCCTGCACATACCATCATAAGCAAAACTTCTAATACTAGTTGCAATACAAGTAATATTTAGAAGTCATATCGGTAGTCAATGTGAACATATGTGTGTGTATACATGTTCCATCGATGACAACATATGAATTCATTCATTACAATCATCATCAAGCCAACATACAGCTGCGCACCTGCAACCTACACACAGAAAAGAGAGGAAAATGGGCTGGGATTAGGGGTTTGGCTTTAGGTCAAACCCTAGTTTTCTAATTAACCAAGTAATGAAAGAAAGTACTTGCAAGTAGATGTAAATGAAAGACTGAATTGTAAGTCACGTCAAGGGAGGTTGTAGTAGCAATGGTGATAGAAATGCTTGTGTGGAATTGTATGTTTAAATCAATCTCCTCTTCAATAGTTGAATCCTTGACTTGAATGCAACACCTAGCCTTGAAGGGAGACTTAAGAATGCTCAATGCTGGAAATGAATGCTTGAATGCTCTTGAATGCTTGATTGCTTATGCAACTTGATGAACTCCAATCTTATCCAACTTCAACTTATACAAATGAGAGGACAAATGCCCCTTAAATACATGTTATTGGATTTGATTTTCATCATAGGCCAACATCAGGGGAGTTTCCCGCTTGATGCACAACCAAAAATGCAACCCTAGGAAGGGTCTTGCCCCAAAATAGGGTAGGGAAAGGGGTGCCATGCCCTTGTCCTGGGAGGACAAGGGAACCACGCCCCTTTCATACCCCTTTCTCCAAGGAAGAGTGTGGACGGGGTGATGCAGAGGCCAAGGAAGATGTTGTTTATCAAAGATGAGTAATCTCTGGTCTCCGATCAGGCTAGAGGATTCAAACTTGCATGCATGAGGACCCTAATGCAGTCAAAAATTCCTAGGGTCACAATTTTATGACACTACATTTAGTCCCCACTTTAGTAGAAGTATAAGCATACACCAATACTACCAGTAAAGTTCAAGGAAACAAGATTGAAAGACTTTTACCACGTCAAGGAGGCAAGATGCACCAAGCCCCTAGTGGACTTAGGATCTTACGACTTTGATTGACAAAGTAAAAGGAAAGATCGAGAAGCAGAGAACCATGACTACAAGTAGAAAAGTTCCCTTCACTATGAGTCATGAAAGCAAGGATACTAAAGATTACAAAGAAAAAATAAAGATCACTAAGTCATTATAAGTATAACAAGAAGGAAAGTATGAGTGAAGTCTTTTCCCCCACGTTAAAGCGATCACACGCGCCTTATCAGGAGTGATTACTTTAGGGTAGGATACACCCAAGAGAGAGAAGGAAGGAGCATGTTATTGCAAGGATTTAGCCCCCAATCGAGGAATAAATCCAAGGATAATGAACACAAAACATGAGGCAATGTCGCTTTCCTCGAGGTTAGAATGATGTATGATAACTCATGTATATCATGTATGTATATGTGCATATAATAATCATCATTCCCCAAAGAAGGACACTGCCTTAGAAGAAAAGGGAAGAGAGGATGTCTTTTGAGTCAACATGAAAGAGAGCAAGAAAAGATCTCAATGCTTTGCATCGTCCCCAAGTAGACATGAAGGGAACAGTAGAAGAACATGGATACACATAGAAGAATGGTCACAAAAGAGAAAGGAGAGAGAGAAAGATCTGTAGTGCTAATATTTCTAGTCTAGCAAAACATCTACCTCCTTATCTTGCTGATCACTATTTCGAGAAGGCAATCAACATGCTAGAGGAGCGACATCGAGAACAACGGATGGAGATATCACAAGATCCAAACAAGGACTATGCTCACGTTGTAAGTCACTTTGTTTGATTCTAGGAAACTCATCCGATAAATTCTTGTCCACATCAACATACTCATACTCACTATCAGAAGCATTAGGAGTTGCATTACCATTATGAATAACATTTTCACCCATTTCTTCATCAAAGTTTAGAGAAAGAGGAGAAAGAACATGAATAGGATTAAAACCATCACATGTTTTATGCAACTTATGATTTGGAGATGTAGGTTGAACATCTTGCTTTGGAGAAAAGGGAATCATGTCAACTGTTGGAGTCTGAGGAGATTGAATATGCTGAGGGATAGCTTCACGAGCTCGAACACGACGTCTTTGTCAGCATTCTCTCACACGATGATTCTGTCAAGTCTTAGTGGAAGGTTGAGAAGGAGGAGGAACACTTGAAAAACTAGGAATATTTCTCTCCTTGATAGTGGAATGTTTAGGTTGAGGTATTTTTGGTTGAACAATAGGAGAAGCATGCATGTTCTCTCGATAAGAGGAAAGAGGTGGAACTACACCATAGAGAGGAGGAATATTAGGTGTAGGGAGGAGACCAGGTCCATCATGAGGAGGAGGTATAGGTCTAACCTTAGGAATAATATTGGTGTTCTCCTTAAGAGAAGGTAAAGTCACATCCATAGGAATAGGTTGATGATATTCCTTAGGAGGGAGATTAGTTCTATCTGTGAGGGGAAGAACCTCATCTTGAAGAATATTAAGGATGTCAAGTGTTGGGGATCTATGTTGACTTAAGGATAATATCATATCGTTCTTCCATTTTTGATAACATTTAAAAAAAGCATCACTCCTTGATGGAAGTGATTGAAATTGTTTAGGCCAAAAGAGATCAATAGGAACACTAGGGCTTCTTTCAGATGGACAAAATAAGCTATGGTTCATGGTTATGATTTCTCCATTGTGAGGAAATTTAATACACTTGTGGATTAGAGAAACAATTGCCTTCATGGAAGATAGACAAGGATAGCCCAACTTCACATAGAATTTCTCAGAAGAAGGTATGATAACAAACTCAACACCGATGGATTTAGCATGAACTTCATCAGGAAGGGTGATAGAACCAATGGTAGGACAAGAGAAGCCATAAAATAACTTCACAATCAAATTAGAAGTATCATATATTTGTTTATGCAATCGTAAGTGAAAATATACTCTTCAATTATAACATTAACCATGCAAGAGGGATCAATCAGGGCACCACGGCAAGGGATATCCTTAACCTACGCCACTATGTATAATGGGCCATTAGATGTTCTAATGGTCTCACTAGGGTCAAATGTAATATAAGGATCCTTAGGCATATCTTGTGTCTCTACCATATTAACCAAGTTTGGAGCTGAGAATTAGGCACAATCTCAATAATGTTAGAGGTATGAGATGGCAAGGGATCAATGAAAATATTAAGATTTTGATTAGGAGGAGCTACTGATTTATTCCCTTTATCATTCACACCTACCATAGATATAGTATTATTATCAATCAAGTCTTGAATCTTTTTTTCAATACAAAATATTTCTCAGTATCATGACCAGGTTGACAATGAAATTGACAAAAGAAATTGTTATCAAGATAAGGAAATGAAATTTTGGAAGGATCAATTTGTTTTATAGGAAGAAGTTTGATAACATTTTTGTGCAACAACTGAGATATAATACTATGTAAAGATTCATTCAAAGGAGTAAATTGTCTTTCTCTTCAGAAAAATTTAGAAATCGAAGGCATGCTTGTTTTAGCATTCACATGGTTGTTGTTGATTGGATCATTGAACTTGATGAAGATTTTTGTTGGTTTGAACTTTGCAAACAGTTGTTGAACACTCTCCCCCTTATCACTCAGAGCCATAGAAGTGGATTGCTCCATTTGACTCACAGCCAATTGATAATTCTGGAGTGTTGTGCACAACTGCAGAAAGGAAGTAAACTCAGACAAAAAAATCTTTTCCCTAATATATTTTTGCAAATTAGAAATGAAAATTATTTGAATATCATTAGCTGGTATAGGAAAAGAAATTTGGGCACACAAATGCTTATATCTACCAATGAAATCAGTCACTTTTTCTTTAACGCCTTGTTTACAATGCATTAAATTGGTCAAAGTAATTTTAGGACCAATGTTGTTTTGAAATTGTTGGATGAAAGCATTTCCCAGCTGTTGGAAAGAAGTGATAGAATAAGAAGGCAAAGAGAAATACCATTGTAAAGCCTTATCTCTTAGTGTTCTTGTAAATAGTTTTGCAAGCAATCTTTGATCATAAGCAAAGTTTGTACACAAGATTTGGAATGTTTTGACATGTGGGAGAGGATCACCTTTTCCATTATAGAGTTCTAATTGAGGAACCTCTGATGGAATTGAAAAGCACTGAGAGCGGGGGGTGAATCAGTGACACCAAATAAAACACTATTTCAAACACTAACCAGTAGATGAGCTTAACCAAATATTTAAACAAAATACATGTTATCCAAAATGATATAACAACATCCACCATAACACAAGTGTTTATACGTGGAAATCCTAAATAGGTAAAAAGCATGGTGAGATGGAACTCACAGGTTAACTATCTGCAGTAATAGATAACTAACTAGTTAAGGTCTTACAAAGTGCTCTGCTAGGAGCGAATCTTGTTAGAGATCCTAATCTTGATTAGAAGCTTATATGCTATTAAGAGCACTACCCTGTTAGGAGTAACCTCATTGGAGGATTTGAGAATCCAAACTAACGGATCACTTTGTTAGAGGATTTGTACAATGAAGCTTGTTAGAGCTTACCTGGTTAGGGGATTTGATTTTGTTGTAATGATTAGAAAACACCAAGAATGGTTTGATCTGTTCTGAGTAGCACAATGTTTTCTTGATCAGATCATTCTAAGTACATTCAACACTGCTCTTAATCTTAACACTTATTTTTCTTCAACAAAAAATTTCACTCTTTATGCATATCAGTATTCAGATAATCTCCTCTATCACTGTCAGTTTCAAATGATTCACTAAGATGTCTTAATATAGACATTCAAATCTTATGTCAGCCTAAGGAAATCAAAACACAATTTCCTAGGTGCAGTGTATCTAGACAAGTAATCATAACTCATCACAAAAATGACCACCAAGAAGTCGGTGCTGGTAACTCATCACAAAATTAGATACCAGTTAGAACAGTTAATACTGGTTGGAACAAAACATGTGATCCATTGTCCTAGAATCTTCCGCTTGATCTCCATCTTAATCTTCATCTTCATTTGATGCTGACTTAGTGTAGCTGTAAACACCTAAAATTGTCATGTCTAATTAAATAAATATTTTATTTATTTAATTATCTAAGCTTAATTCTTCTATTAATTAAATAAATCTTTATTTATTTAATTAATTCATTTATCCTCTTCTAGCCTTATTTCTCATTTAAATAAATACATTTATTTAGTTAAATTATCCTTTTCCTAAATTAAATAAATATCTTATTTATTTAATTGATCCCACTTCTTCTATTAATTAAATAAATATTTATTTATTTAATTAATTCATTAACCTTTTCTACCCATGACACATGTCATTCATCTCTTAATTCATACACTACCTACCCCTCTCATTATTTTATTATTTCTTTTACCTACCCTCTAATCTTAGCCGACCTCCTTTTACACCTCTCAATCTTATCCCTCCATTTCTTATTGTGTCTTCTATATAAGGAGATGCTTCCCTCATTATCAAACCCTAATCATTCATTCTAATGAATCAATTTATGCAATTGACTACACTACGATCCTACTTGCAACCACATTCCGTTCTTTGTTGAGCTCTTGTGCACATAAAATCTGAGAGCAAATATATCAAGAAAGATCAATGGAGATAGGAAGAATGGAGATCAAAACCCTATTGGACATGTGATGGTATAATCTTTGTTATTTCATTTGATATGCATTGTCTTAGGTAATCTTCATATGTTATGGTGGATCTTTGTTGTTATTAGGCTAGGGATTTGTGGTTGAATTCATTTAGCCTTTCAATATTGTTATTATTGTTATCCATTTTCACCATATACATTTTGTCACACCCGGTGGGACGCTTGTCCCTTTTGTATTTAACATCCTTGTTGCAGATTTTGTATTTTGAAGTTGCAAATCTGATGTTTTCGGTAGCATTTTGATATTCCCGCGTCTGCGCACTTTCGGATCACATTTTTGTTTTTCTGGCATGTCTGTGTTACTTGCAGTATTTTATTTTGCAGGTTCGGGAAAGCGCATTTATGTTATTAAGTCACGTCTGCGGTGTTTTTAACCGCGTCTGTGTCCAAAAATCACGTCTGCATTCTGCAGTCGCGTCTGTGCCTCACAGAACTATGTCTGTGTCACGAAGGCACATCTATGTTGAGGGTAATTGCGTATGTGTTCACCAGTTTCAAATTTTGGGTTTATTGATTTAGTTTTGGATTTTGCATTTAGGGTTTCAGATCTGGTTTATTTTGAAGCTAACATTTTTAGATCTAGCTAACGAAATTGGTGCAGCTTGTCTTGAAAGCAAAATCGCATTGTTGAAGGCCCCTATTTTCACAAAGTCTTTTGGGTTTAAAATGTACCTAACTTGTGTGCTTGTAGGAAGGGGTGATTATTTGAAACAATCCAAACTACTAACAACTCTTTGTTGCAGGTCCTTGGTAAGGGTTTTTGGATTTCTATTGTGTACCTTGTTTTCATAGACTAGCAAACACTTCAATTGGTGCACTAAAATTGAATCATTGTCTTTTGTGTCTTGAGAAATAGGCTCTTTTTGTTTAATCTTTAGAGGGCCTATCTTCCCGTGTGGTCATTAGGACTACTAGTGAGAAGAGAACGACCCAAGTGATAGCGAGGAAAACCCACCTCTTCCAAACCACTATAAACAAATGTATTCATGGTGAAAACTATGGATAACGTGTGTTGATTAGTTCATACTGACACTATGTCTCCCCATGAACCCATTTGATCAAATTTATTTGATCAGTTGTAGGGCGTAACCCCTACCGGCTGGGAGCCTTCTGTATTTATAGAGCTGAAAGTGCCACATGTATGGCCACACGAGTGGATGCCCTTACTAGCACCTTTTTGTTTTAGAAGCCCAAATCCTTCTAGTTGTTGGGGTAGGAGGTCGGACCTCTGGTAGCGGCCCACACACATACGGTTCTTAGTAGAGATACAAAGCTCACCACGAGGAGTTTTTGTGGGGACTGATGCTTGGCTGACCCAAGAAGTGAGTGTCAAGGTGGAGCCAGTGAGGTCAAGCATCTAAGTATCCGCTTTGAATAGCGTAGCCTTGGGGGTAAAACCCCATGTGGGATCAACAACTATTATCTTGGCCAGGCATAAGAATTGTGCTTGACTTATTTTAAACATTCAAAACATTCAAGACCAAATAGCAAAACATTGTGTCTTTTGTGTCTTCAAGTGTATGTAAAACAATTTTACATCAAACAACACACTTTTCTTGGAGTCATTTTGAGTCTAGACACTTGCAAACATTGGGTCTTCATCAACACTGTGTCCTCTTGTCATGAAAAACAGTCAAACAGTCAGATTTTGGTCACAACAAAACAACTTCATAGATTGGAAAAAATAGCACAAATTTTGCAGAAACGTGTTTGTGTCTGACATATAGTGTCTGTGTTGTATAACCGTGTCTGTGAAGGGCAGAAACAAGTCTGTGTTCCCAGAATCAACATTATACTTGGCAAAAAATCTCAGAGACGCGTCTGTGTTGAACAAAGCCACGTCTGTGTTCAGAATTGAAAAACTTTACAGTCCAGCAAACAAACACAGTCAGTTTCGGAATTCTTGAGCTTCCTAGGTCATTTCTCTAGGGTTTCACTTAGCAGTCAACCTGTCCTTGGGTCTCACAAAGTCCATCATTGCTTCACATCTCACTTTACATTCACAATTGTCTAAACTTGAGTCAAAAGGTCACTTGCTTGTCCTCATCATACTTTGTTAACACACTACATACAACAACACTTTGCTAAGTAGTCCCTCAACAAGGTTTCTTACCTTTGGGTCTCATTTGGTCTTACTTAGAGTCAAGGTCTAATTACCTCATCAAGAGAAACTATCCTCTCTTTGGAAGTCACACCTACTCTACTACATACATACTTGGTCTTACACTTTGGACATTGCAAGTACACCTCAGATTCATTTACATTCCATCCAACTCTTGGTCTTCCATACTTTTTCCATTTTCATCTAGTCTCACACATCTTGGTCAATACCTAGTTCATGGTTGAAACCCGTCTTCAAAAATCTAGGAGAGAAACTAAAGAGGCTCAAGAGTCTGCAAACATGAGTTCTTATGAGTATGACAATGATATCTTTTTTAATTCCAATCATACTACATTACCTGACATGGATGCCTATAGAAACATTCCAAATGTTGAGAACATGGACACTACAAACAACAATGATACACACAATGACAATATGGACAACTTTTCTGTACATTCAGCAGATGTGGAAGAATCCATTATGAATCCCCACTTCAATCGATTGGTTGAGGAAATAATGAGGAGGGATAGACAATACTTCTTACAAATGATGGCACAAAGTGGAGCCAAGATACCTCATGATTTTGACATGTCTCAAATAATGGAAAATCGACCTTTGCAACAAACTCACTCCAACATGGATCAAAGGAGGCCTAATAGTGGAGGCAATAGAGGACCACATATGGTGCCTGAATCACCATCATCTTTGTTTCAAAAACTAGAGCTCCCACATACACATGGTCAAGCATATGATACTCACCTTCGCAGACCATTATGGAAGTCTTACGCAGACAGATATGCTCAATCACATACCAATGCTAAGGATCAACCACCAAAGCAATTGGATATTCAAAGGCATGCTCAAAATTCGGACACAAGGAAACCCTATGTCAAATTTTGGGGCAACACATTAGAACATGACATGCCTGTAGAGTATGGTATACATGCACAAAATAGATATGGTGTTCCTCAACATGAATCTATACCAAGTGGATCATATACACAGCATCACTATAGACCTCCTCCATATGAACATGTGTATGATCAATATCATCCATATATGCAACATGCTCCTCCTCCAATTAGTGCCTCAAGCATGGGATATGGTCCAAGAAGTCGATCTCCACCTAAGAACAATTTGGAACAACAAATCAGGGATTTACAAAAGAAAATGGAGGACATAAATACACCAAAGCCAACATACACAATGAGAGACATATGTCCTTATCCATTTGACAAGAGCATTCCAATGCCTCCTTTTCCTACACACTTTGTGACACCTAAGTTTGATAAGTATAGAGGAAAAGGGGATCCTGAGGCACACATAAGACAATTTTTCACAGCTTGCATTGAGGTAGCAGCAGAAGAGACATATTTGATGAGATTATTCCCATAGAGCCTAGGTGATCAAGCTATGGAATGGTTCTCCCAACTTCCACCTGGTATTAAGTCATGGGGTGACTTAGCAGAGGCATTTATTCAACATTTCTCCTACAACATAGAGACAGACATATCAGTCACTACTTTGTGCAACACCAAGCAA
This sequence comes from Cryptomeria japonica, assembly GCF_030272615.1. NCBI lineage: Eukaryota > Viridiplantae > Streptophyta > Pinopsida > Cupressales > Cupressaceae > Cryptomeria > Cryptomeria japonica. The sequence continues at coordinate 714,703,331 of NC_081408.1, read as the reverse complement.
AAAGAGGGAGAGTATTTTGCATCATTTTTACAAAGATGGAGAAATCTGGCCAACAGATGCTCTTGTGAAATTCCACAAAAACAAATGGTAGAAATGTTCACCCAGAATGTTAACAAAGAGATTGGTTATGACTTAAGGAAAGCTTGTTTGTCCACCTTCAAGGACGTTATTGAAAAAGGCTTAGCAACAAAGAAGGTCCTAATTGAACAAGGAGTCATTAAGATGTTCAAGGAAAACAAAGATGACTTTAAAGGAAAAGACAAGCCAAGATTTTGGAATAAAAACAAGAACATAGTCAATGATGGTGTTGTTGACACCAACACAGTGCGACCCAAATTCATCTTTTCAGGATCAAGTTCTACAAACAATCAAGTGAATACTCAAACAACTTCTAGATCACGAAGGAAGTACACCCCATTGGGAGAACCACTTGAGTCAGTCTTCAAGAAGCTAGTGGCAAACAAGGTAATCACTATTCCAGATTTTCCTCCATATGAGCCAAAGGTTAAACCAAATTGGTGGAATGATGATGAGTATTGTGAATTTCATAAGAGAAAGGGTCATAAGATAGGAAATTGTCATCGACTGAAGAACATCATACAAGATCTCATTGATAGAGGTGACATTGAGATTGAAGGACACTCATCCAATCAAGAACATGAAATGTTTAAGGAACCATTCCCAAAGCATGACAAGGGAAAAGCTAAAGCCATAGATGACCAAACCAACTACACCAGAGCATCTTATAACTATGATTCAACCATGAATCACATCTCGATGGACAATTATGTCTCTACCATTATCATCAAGAACAAAACCCCTGAGAATTCTACCCAGAGACCCAAGATCATTCTGAAAGGCATTGGATCTTCTTTCGAACCTACCTCTGAATGTCATGTTACAACCTGCCGAGGTAAAATCACTTTGCAAGGTGCTCCAACTAAAAACACCACTTCCTCATCAACCAAACCTGAGTATGACCTTGTAGAATAGTTAGGAAAGACACCCGCACTCATCTCCATCCTTGAGATATTACGCATATCCCCCACTCATAAAGCCATTCTTGACAAAATCTTGAGAGATACTGCCATTCCTACTGATCTGAACGTGGACCAGTTTCAAGCCATGGTGGGATACCTTTCCATTCCACATTCCCTTACATTCATAGAAGCTAATGATGCCTCCGTAAGTTAGCCACATAATGCACCGTTACACATTGAATCCTTCATACACAAACATCAAATAAAATGAGTCCTGATAGATGGAGGAGCTGGTCTAAACATTTGCACATTGAGCACTATTAAACAATTGGGATATTCTGATAAAGCTATGAATTCTACAAATCAAATCACCATTAAGGCATATGATGACGAAGAGTGTTCATCCAAGGGCACAGTCACCTTACCTCTCAGAGTTGGGCTAGTTACAAAGGATGTGGTTTGTCAAGTCTTGGATCTAGATCTCACTTATAACATATTACTAGGATGTCCTGGCATTCATGAAATGAGGGCAGTCCCATCCACGTATCACCAATGCATTAAGTTTCCTCATAATGGAGTGGAAGTAATAGTTAACGGCGATCCCAATCCGTTCATATACTGCAATAACTTGAGATCAAAGACTGAGACCATCATTCCCAGTAATCGTGAAGTTGTTCCTTCCTCGGCATACATTGATCCTAAGTCATTAAAACCCTCGACATCAAAACAAGGTGAGCTTTAAAGGCAAATTTCAAGACAAGGGCATGGGGGAATACACTTTAAATCAGACCATGTACTTACGACAAGTCATGAGTTCCCCAAAAGAATATGGAAGACCACATCCTAACAAGCAAGTATCCATCATGATACTAAAATGGGACCCTACTACTTTTTAGAGATGGGGTGAACTGGAAGAGGAAGATTTATACAAAATGCTTTACAAAGACAATAAAGAGGACACACAAGATCACATCAGTCTACCATGTGAGAAATATGGCAAAGGCTTCAAAATTCTACAAAAATTCGGGTATCATGGAAAAAGCCCTCTTGGGTTACGAAAGGAAGGCATCATTGAACCTTTACAACCTGAATTGACTTTCAAAAAGGAACGCTCGAAAGGACTTGGTTTCTTAACTTCCAAGGTCCACACCCAAAGGATAGAAGAAGCCTTGCAAATCAAAGCTGCCAAAATTCAACAAGAGGATCGATATTCCACAGATTCCAATGAATGGGAATGGGGTTCCGACAAGTCTTCCAATGATTATGAGCTCACCAAGATATTCAGAGAGCCAAATGAACCAACAAAAGAAGAGGAATTTTATAACAAGTTTAGATTTGGTCAAGAAAACACCCGTGAGGATTTCACACAGTCCTTGTCTCAAGGTTCTATGTTGAAATCACATAGGATGAGAACACCTGTCCCAGAATGCACTACTAGTGATGATAATTTGGATTTGTTCGCGATCGAGACTGATGAAGAGAGTGCCATTGATGACCTCAATAATTATCTTGACATTCCCGAATATAACTGCATCTTCACTCTTAGCCCCACTAACTTCGAAGACATTAACGACCTTCCCCTTGTTCACCACTAACTCATTGATTGGGATCATGAAGGACTTGCACAGTTTGACACATTCCAAAATGATGAAGCTTTTATTGACTATCTGGGCATATGAGACAATCTCCCCCCTGGGGACCATAAAGCGGGATACAGTATAGAACTCAATAGCGTGGCATATTTTGGTGAGGGTGTCGGACCTTCCAGTCGCAAAAATGTGAAAATAAGAACAAATCAAGGGTCTTATGGTGAAAACCACACTGTGGCGCTGTCTGACCCCAAAAAAGTAAAAAGAAAGGACGTATCTGAGGGCGAAAACCTATCTGAGGCACCCGAAGATGGAAGGCTCGATATTCTCCTAGCATCATATGAGGAAAAGTCATCCATGTTGGTAGAGGAGACTATCAAAACAAACATTGGTACAGAAGAGGTTCCACACAACATATTTCTGGCTCAATCATTGACAGAGTCAGAAAGGCCAAAATTCATAAGTTTCTTCAAAGAACGACAAATCAACTTTGCCTGGTCATATGCTAATATGCCTAGATTAGATCCGGATTTGGTAATGCATCATTTGATAGTTAAACTAGGGGCAAAACTAGTGAAACAAAAATTAAGAAAAATGCATCCATAAGTGGCATTACTGGTCAAAGCAGAACTTGAGAAATTATTGGACGTCGGATTCATACGCCCAATTGATTATCCCGAATGGATCTCCAACTTGGTGCCTGTTAGTAAACCAGATCGCAGCATCAGAATTTATACAGATTTCAGAGACATCAACAAATCTTGTCCAAAGGATGACTTCACATTGCCAAATATTGACTTAATTGTTGATCTCACAGCAGGTCATGAAATGTTATCATTAATGGATGGATTCTTTGGTTATAATCAAATAAGGATCGTGCCTGAGGATCAACACAAAACATCATTCACTTGTCCTTGGGGAACTTTCTACTGGAATGTCATGCCCTTTGGGCTAAAGAATGCAAGTGCTACATATCAAAGAGCCATGACTACTATCTTTCATGACCTCATGCACGTAACCATGGAAGATTATGTCAATGACCTCTTGGGCAAATCAATAGACAGAAATACACATTTAGACATACTTTTAGTCATTTTTGATCGGTTGGAAAAATACAAAGTAAGATTAAACCCCAAGAAATGTGTCTTTCGAGTAACCTCCGGGAAGCTTCTAGGATTCATTGTATCCAAAAGAGGAATTGAAGCTGATCCAGCAAAAGTCAAGGCCATCTTGGAGATGCAACCACAAAGAAATATCAGTCAACTTTGGTCTTTACAAGGCAGACTCCAGTCCATACGAAGATTCATAGCACAACTTACAGATAAGTGTAATCCTTTTCAGCACCTGCTACATAAAAACATCAAATTCAAATGGGATGATAACTGTCAAGAGGCTTTCCAGATGCTCAAAGATTATCTTCTAAATCCACCAGTTCTGATGCCATCAGTTCCAGATCAACCTCTATTACTATACATCTCAGCTACTTCAACAGCACTGGGGGCACTCTTAGCACAACAAATTGCTAAGGGCAAAGAAAAAGCAGTATACTATATCAGTCGCACATTGGTAGGATACGAGCTAAATTACACACCAATTTAGCATGTATGTCTCACCGTGGTCTTTGCTTCACAGAAATTATGACATTACATGCTCACTCATAAGACCAAGTTGGTTGCAAGGATATACCCATTGAAATACCTTCTCAATAAAGCAACACTTACTAGGCGACTGGCCAAATGGGTAATGATCCTGAGTGAATTCGACATCGAGTATGTGGACAAAAAAGCAATAAAAGGATAAGCCATCATAGATCAATTAGCAGATGCTCCCATGATAGATGATATTCCTCTAAGTTCAGAATTTCCAGATGAATCTATTTTGACAATGTCACATGCAAAGCCATGGCAACTGTACTTCGATGGCTCATACACACAGCATGGGGCAGGAGCTGACATCCTCTTTATAACTCCTCAAGGGGATTCTATACCAAAATCATACCGCTTATCATTTCCTTGCACTAACAATATCACGAAATATGAGGCATTAACAACAGGATTACAAATTGCAGTTCAATGGAAGAATCAGGAACTTCGTGTTTTTGGGAACTCCCAACTTGTCATCCGTCAAGCAACTGATGATTACCAAACAAAAGATGAAAAATTAATGCCTTATAAACAAATGGTGGATGACCTGAACAACACTTCACAAAGATAGACTTTGAGCAGATACCAAGAGAGCAGAATCGCGCCGCAGATGCCATGGCTACAATTGCTTCACTGATTGATTTACCTCCAAACGAGACCTGCTATGAGTTCTTGGTGGATAACCTTTTGGTTCCTTCATATGAGATCATGCCTACTGAGACGATATGCGTCATCAGTAAAGAGTCCCAGTTATATGGTTCCATTTTCACATACCTTTGTGACAATATCCTACCTCCTGATCTATCAAATAACCAACGTCGCACTTTTATTCGCCAATCCTCTAGATATGTCATTTTAGCTGATATCCTATACCGACGAGGTCTAGATGGCACTCTTCTTAGATGTTTAGAAAGCGATGAAGCTCATATTGTGTTACGTGAAGTACATGAAGGGATATGTGGTCCGCATGCTAGTGGTCCTACCTTGACCAAGAAACTCATCAGGACAGGATATTATTGGCCCAATATGGAAAAGGACTCATATCAGTTTGTCAAGAAATGTAAGCAATGCCAAATTCATGGCGACCTCATACATGCACCAGCACAAGAACTTCAACCAATTGCGTCTCCTTGGCCCTTTTGTCAGTGGGGACTCGATCTCATAGGCAAGATTCACCCTCTTTCTTCCAATGGTCATAAATTCATTATCACTGCCATAGAGTATTTTACAAAATGGATTGAAGTTGTGCCTCTCACACAAGTCACTGGAAAACAGATTGCTACGTTCATCCTCAACTATATCATTTGTCGATACGGTATTCCTGTTTCCATTATCACTGATAACGGGCGTCCTTTCAAAAATCAGGATGTTCGTGAACTCTATGACTGCTTCCATATTTCCCATCATTTCTCCATGCCATATTATCTCCATGGTAATGGTCAAGCTGAGGCATCTAATAAAACAATCCTTAAAATCTTAAAGAAGATAGTCGATGATGCTGGCCGTAATTGGCATATCCAACTTAATCCTGCACTTTGGGCTTACCGCACAAGTGTCAGCACACCTACAAGAGCTACACCCTATTCACTTGTCTACGGCACTGAAGCCATCTTACCTATTGAGGTCGAGCTACCCTCTTTATGGGTCTCTTTGCAAAACATCATCAGTGACGAAGATTATAGGGTTTCTCGCTTACAAGAACTGGAACTATTGGATGAATGAAGACAAACTGCTTTCAATCATCTCAAAGCTTACCAACAACGAATGAGTCGCAGCTACAATCACAAGGTCAAGCCTCACACATTTGAGGTAGGTGATTTGGTCCTCGGAGAAAATCCCAAAAATCAGCAAGACAGAGAGAAGAAGGGCAAGTTTGAACCAAATTGGCTTGGTCCTTACATCATTACAGCAGCATATGGATCTAGGGCATATTAGCTCTCAACTATAGAGGGTGAACCTTTGGAGGATCCTATCAACAACATGCACCTTTGCAGGTTTTACATATAGCTCTTCGGAATATCCTAATTCAAAAATACAAAAAAATTCAAAAAATACAAAAATACAAAAAAATTCAAAAAATTCAAAAATACAAAAAAAATTATAAAACAAAAAAATCGTTACTTGGTGAAAACCTGGCAAACAGGTGCCTTGTGACATAAAAAACATTGAAAAATTGAAAAAAGTAAAGAGAAATAATTTCGTCCAACGGTGAAAACCACTTTGGTGGCACCCTGGGCAAGTACCATGGTGAAAACTGGGTCACCAACGCCATGTGTAGAGACATTGCTCCTCCCTCCTTCAGGATTCACTTTCATCCTTTCATTTTGCACACACTCACGACCAATTCATCCATAATAAACTTACCCATTCCCATCATGGCTTGTTATTAATCTACCCAAGATTGGTTAGCCATTCATACTAAACCTCCCTTTTCACCTCCCTTTCCATCCATAATAAATCAGATCCTATTTGTGGCTAAGGCAAATCCTACGTCTAGTGATGGGTGTGGAACTAAGAACATCACATGTTTCGAGGAGTACAGTTTCTTCCAGCTTCCTTCAGTCTATCTGCGCACAATCCGCAATAAAGCAACATTTGCATCACCAATCCACAATAAAGTATCAGTTTCATGGATTCAGTCAGTTTCAGATGAGACACAACAGCAACAATGGGCTTCAACAAATCAAATCTTTCAACAGACTCAGACAACATATGGATCAGTGCTATCTATCCTTTTTGTGAAAGTAAACATTGTGACCACAATCAAATACGAATTTATACAAGTGACAAGAGACACTAAACTTGAGGACTACAGTGGATGTTGGTGTCGAGTCTTCTTTTTCTTTTGATTTTATCTTTTGGTGACATGTCTTTTAGCTTTTCCAAGATGTCTCTAACTAGAGATTCTATCTCCAGGATGTCTTTGACTAGAAAGGCAAGGATGGGGTATCATCACCTATTTGTATTTGTTGTCTATGGATTGTCTCTTAGTAATGCTATGACTTGTCCAAGGATATGAGGACACTATGAGTCTAGTGTGAACTGGGGCATTCCTTGTTTATGACTATCTTATCTCCATGCAAATAGGTACAATGACTTTCTGGGTCGAACATATGCCTCGATTGTCATAACCTATTTTGCCATAATAAAGCTCAATGATGATAATGCACAAGAAGCTCTTTCACTTTCATATCTTCTGTCTTCCATCCCCCTTTCTTGATTGACTTCCATCATCCTTCTCAAGTCCACGTAGCTGGCTATCACATGACTGAGTATAATGACACACCAAAAACATTTGCATTTCATGTAGTTGCACCTGCATTACCACATATAAGCATTTCATACATACATATAGATATCACAATTGCATCACATCTTGCACACAACACATATTAGAACAATTTACATTTGCATTATCATATTCATCTACATTACATACATTCACATTTGCATCATGCATACACATATAAAACATAAAAGAACAAAAATATTACATTGCATCATATACATATTTGCATCCACATCATAAACATCACATAAGAACATCTCATCATATAGGTACACATGCATATAGCTGCCACAAAGATGAATCATCTCATATATATATATATAAAGTGTCATAATACAATGATGTCAAAACAATCATATGGCTACAAAGCACCCGTAGGTGTCTACATCATCATACAAAAATGGTACAATACTGATACATAGGGAGCCCTCTATGGCTATGATGAACTCCCTCCCTCGGAGTCGCTTGGCCTCGATGGAATCTGAGCCCCTGAAGGACCCGCCCCAGGATCATCTCCTCTGTCTCCTCTATTTGAAGGTGGTGGAGGACCCATAACCCCACCACTCGATGCCTGTCTCCTCCAGCTCCCTCCCATAGCTGTTGCTATCCGCGATGGTCTATCAAAGCTCCTCACCCACTGATCCGCTGGCACTGCACCATAATAGAGATCCCTCCAGTAGGAAATCTCCTCCCCTATCCACAGGACATAGGCATATCCGGCCCCTGTGTCCTTCACTGCCTGTCTCCCAGCCCTCAGTGCTGTCTTAGCCTCTGTATAATGCTGAATAGCCTGATCCCGCTCCCGCTCAGTATCTCCAAGCCTCCTCCTAAGCCGATCCCTCTCCCTCTCCAACTCCTAGATCTCATCTGCTTGTCCCTGGCAGATCTCCCTCAGCTCTATTAGCTCATCCTCCTCTACATCAGCCCCCTTCGGCTCTGCCTGTGGCTCCCCCTATACGGGTGCCTACCCCTGTGCCTGCCCCTATGCCTGTCCCTATATCTGTCCCTATCCCTATACCTATACCTGTTTGGGACCCTGTACTGCTGGCACCTATAGTGGCAATCCACTGCGACCCCTCACCACTCAAGCCTACCTCTCCTCTCCACCCTCCCTCCACGGTGCAACCCTCCTCTCTCCAACTGCTCCCCTCCTCCTCCATTGGCCTCTGCCCCCATCACCTCCACCATCATCATCATCCCCACCACCATCTCCATCTAAGGGCTCTCCCGGATCCGTCAAGCATGGGAATGGATGCTCTGCCCAGTATGCTGTATACTCGGCATCCATGCCGGCATCCTCAATCTCTGGCCACATGTCCCAGGGTAGGGGCATCATCTCTACCAGCTACGTAACAGCCTGATCATATGATAACAAGGGCCCAAACTGTGCCTGATCTCTCACAGTGTGTGCATACATGCCTGAGCCCGTGGCATCCTCTGGATCCTGCCAAACTACCTGCCAACCCTGTCCACTAGCTGCCTCTCCAGTACATAGGGCGTCTGCCCAATCAGGTACCTGCTCCAGAAGGTGTAGGGAAGATCAACTACATCATCCTCCCACTGCTCACATCCTAGGTATGGTCTCCATATGACCATGTCAATATCATCTATCACTCGCCGCTAATGCTCTAACCTGCCAATCCATGGCTGTGACGTGATCATGTCATATAAGTGAACAAAACTGTGTCCATGACCCCTACCTCTAAAGTGTATTGGCCTCGTCACTGGCAGATGCTCATAGGCCCACACCTGCAACAATGTCACCCCGCAGCCCAATCCCATTGATCCGTGGTATACAAACTGATGCAGCTCATAGTAGAGGTGTGCCAGCACACATGGTCCCCAAGCATATCTAGCGTGTTGTGTCACCAGTGTCTCCAATTCTCCTCCCCAGCCTATAGCCAACCCCCATGTCGCCCCATCCGGACACAGGAACCCACTAATCGCTCCCCCTACCACTGCTGGCAGTGCTAGCCCTGTAGCTATCATCGTATCCCAAGCCACATGTCCAGCCCTCATCTCTAGTCTTGGGTCCTGGAACACTCATCTCAGGGCCTCCCTATCTCCATCTCGATCATATGGGATTAGCTCCCCATCGATTGATATCTGCAGAATCCTGTATACATCCTCAAGGAAGACTATCATCTCACCCATCAGCAAATGAAAAGTACATGTCTCGGAGTGCCACCTCTTCGCCAGTGCAGTCAACAGTCCCATGTTTGCCCAAAACTCAGGCACATACAGAACATGTCTCAATCCCATAGCCTCAATAGCAACTCGCTCCTCAACTATCAACTCAGGTCGCAATCTCTGAGTAGACGGGAATCTCTCCCGTGACTCCAACATCGGCAAATACTCCTACAGTCAAGCAAATCAATCATGTCAGTCATAGTGGCATTCACTGTTTATCACAAAATACTACTTTTTATCTAAATGCATATGGCTATCTATCCTAGTGACATTCACTGTTCATCCCAAAGTGTTGCTTTTATCACTAGTAGTACTCCCTGTTCATCACAAAGTACTACGTGTGTGGCACTCCCTGTTCATCACAAAGTTCTGCTCGCATTTGCACTCACTGTTCATCACAAAGTGCCTTGATCTATCCTAGTCTTCCTAGAGGACCTGCTTTAATGTATCCTCTCAGCAGCTTATCCAATCGACAGCGTATGTTCATCACAGAACTGCCGATTTGACCTAGAAGACACAAATTCACATTTTTTTGACACAAACGTGCTTACCTGACATAAATGCGCTTAAAGAATGCACAGACGTGCCTGAAAAACATAGACGTGCCTGACCATCATAGACGTGCCTTCTCGACATAGATGCACCTCACGAGCATAGACGCGCCTGGATGTTTTTGGACATTTTTTTGGACCCTACTCTAAGCGCATTTATTTCTCTACCTAGCATGCATTAATGACAATAATAAATGCGTCAAAGTACGAGGAGGTTTGGTGGTACTTACCGGCTCTCCTGCCTCTGCTGGCCTCTAGAATCGGCGAACGCAGTCGAATCTGTGAATGAAGGCCATCGCTGCTGACTGCTGCTACTCTTTTCTCTCTCTGCACTCTACTCTCGTGGATGTGTAGATGACAATGAGGATGTATTTTCCCCCGTGGTCTATCTTATAGACTGCCCTAGCCCTCATTTCTCGAGTCAGTCTTCTTTATCCCGTGACTTTGTCACTTTATCCGGTCAGTCCATTCTAGCCTTTCTTTCTTATCGAGAGCTTGTCTATAATCTTTTCAGACATTTTCATCTAATCTCTCGAGAGGGCATATCATTCCCATCTTGGGGCAACTCTATATCAGTTCATCTTATCTTCTTTGAAACAACGCGACAAGCCGCATTGTCTCAAAGAGGGGCAAAATGTAGACACCTAAATTGTCATGTCTAATTAAATAAATATTTTATTTATTTAATTATCTAAGCTTAATTCTTCTATTAATTAAATAAATCTTTATTTATTTAATTAATTCATTTATCCTCTTCTAGCCTTATTTCTCATTTAAATAAATACATTTATTTATTTAAATTATCTTTTTCCTAAATTAAATAAATATTTATTTATTTAATTAATTCATTAACCTTTTCTACCCATGACACATATCATTCATCTCTTAATTCATACACTACCTACCCCTTTCATTATTTTATTATTTCTTTTACCTACCCTCTAATCTTAGCCGACCTCCTTTTACACCTCTCAATCTTATCCCTCCATTTCTTATTGTGTCTTCTATATAAGGAGATGCTTCCCTCATTATCAAACCCTAATCATTCATCCTAATGAATCAATTTATGCAATTGACTACACTACGATCCTACTTGCAACCACATTCCATTCTTTGTTGAGCTCTTGTGCACATAAAATCTAAGAGCAAATATATCAAGCAAGATCAATGGAGATCAAAACCCTATTGGAGATATGATGGTATAATCTTTGTGATTTCGTTTGATTTGCATTGTCTTAGGTAATCTTCATATGTTATGGTGGATCTTTGTTGTTGTTAGGCTAGGGTTTTGTGGTTGAATTCATTTAGCCTTTCAATATTGTTATTATTGTTATCCATTTTCACCATATACAGTAGCTATAGGTTATCTCTTAAGCACATATTGATTGACCCAAAGTACCAATTAGAAATAGACAACATACCAGTTTGTAGTGTAAACCAATTGAAATTACACTGGTAGTCAATGTAATCATATGTGTGCGTGAGAGTGTTTCATAAATGACAACAAGTGATGAATACAATACAATAATCATCAAGCCAACAACCCCAACATGTTTAGGTGGCACAACTTTAACAATATCAAGATAAAGTGGGCTCGCAACATCAAAGGTGGGTACACTAAACTTGGATTAACTCATAGAAGCAATTTGTTGTTGTAAGGAAGACACGGCTTGAGAAAGATTGTTAATTGTCGCTTCAGTAGAAGAATTGTTATTAGACATAGTTGATTGAGAAGGTGGTGAGATGTTATTGAAAGAAGGCATGGACTGAGAATAAGGTGGTGAGACAATATGATAAGTAGACATAGGTGATGATTGGGTAGAAAAAGGGACACTTAAAGGAGGAACAAAGTTGTTGAAGGAATTGCCCCCTTGTGTCACATTGATTGGTTGAGGGATAATAGGAACACTTATTGAATATATAGGTAAATATGGAGGATTTAATGAAGAAGAGGGGTTTCCCCCATGACTAATTATTGTAGGGATGAAATTTTGAGTTGAAGTGGCCATGATGATAGATGTGAAACTAGGAATACTAGTCATAGGAGTAGTCAAAGGAATTGAAGGATTGACTTGTGTTGAAGGTTGTGAGTAACCTAGGGTTTCGACACAACTCTTGATAGGCATGACATTAGAATCAACAATATGTACAATGCTACACAGTATAACAATTTCATTCTTATCACTTTGAATCATGCGCTTAAGGCCTTCAATTAATGGAAGAGATTCACTATTAGGGTATTCTCGGGACATCCATTGTTGAAAGCTATCAAATTGATTATCCAATGTAGAAACTTGATCTAAAGAAACCCTAGTTAAAGCTTCTTCTGATAGTTCTGATACTAAATGTTTAGTACAGATGCCAAGCTAACAAGATGAGAGGTGGGCGTGAATCATACAAACTTAATCTTCCACAAAATCAACAGATTCAACCTCAATAACCTTATCAGAAAAACTGTAAAGCATGCAAACTCATAAACAGATAAGATCACTAAACATATAACACCAGATTTAACATGGAAACCCAAATAGAGAAAAACCACTGTGGGATTTCAGACCCACTGAGAAATATACTCTTCTAGAGTATGCTCGGTTAAAAGCAAATCCTGTTAAAGATTACAAACACATTGCTAGATGTGACCCGGTTAAGGAATTTCCCTCAGATCTGTTAGGATCTTCGTCTTGTTAGAAGTGACCTTATTAAAGGATTTCAAACACTCAATAAGAATGTCACCTTGCTAGAGGGTTTTACAAATAAGACTGTTAAGTCCACTTGGTTAAGAGATTTTCTGTCACTTTACAAAATAACAGTAATAAAATATATCTACAACTTCACATCTAAAAATGCTAAAGCACATTCTTATTTGTTCAATACAATCTAATCATAGGACTTATCTTGTCCTTCTGCTAGGCTCTATACTCTATTATCAAAACAGGTCTTCAAGCTTCGGTGCTCAGTAATCACTATGTAGCATCCATGTGCTTACACTTGCCCGCATACATTGTTTATCAACAGTTCCTTATTTATAAACAATTTGCCAACCACTGAATCTCCTTGATCACATTTCCCATGATCAATCATAGCCATCAGATCTTCAAACTTGACTAGGTTCAATGTATCCTTGGATCTGAAAATGTTTAACCCCGCCTTGGAACTTGCATACATTTCTTGGAACTTGTGCTAGGGTATTGCGGTTCAATCTGAGCTATAGATCTTCCTGCCGATCTTTCATTGCCATAGATCCTTAACAAACTTCATGCACAACATACCAATCATTTAATTAGTTCTAACTCATTAGCTTCCTTCATTAAATAATGCTTTTATTCATTCAATGCATTCTATTATTACTCGGTTGCAACTCGGTAAATACTAAACTTTACTCAGTAGACATTCTGCCTTCATTAATCGATAGCGATAACCTTAGGGTTTACCGACTAGGTTCTTTTCTCGGTAACATAGTATAGTATTAACCTTACAATCAACAACATATATAGGATATCAAAACAACCTAAACATCATGATCTCATCATTGTCTAACCGGTAATAGTTGCCCATTGAATAACTTATTCCTCCCCTTATTCATCACATTCTTTTTGTGCCTTTTATTGACATCTTAACTCTCTTCAAAACATACTTCTTAAGATATGGCAACATCATACTGAATTAGAAAATCAATTCCTTGACATCAATGAAAAAATAATAATATTAAGACAGTAAACATCCTTAATCAGTTATATCCATAATCATCAACAACCTTCTCAATATCCTAATCGAAATGCCAACAATCTCTTATTGTCTGTTATAATGCCAACACTTCTTCATCATGGAATCCATCAATGGGATGAATAGGCACATGATTAGGATGGGAAGCATGATCCTGATTAAAGAAGTCACCCAAATTAGGCTCCATCTCCTCAGTAATTAAACCTTGGGAAGCCTTAATTATAATGCTTTGTCTAACAAGGATAGGACAGGTAGGACTAATAGTGGTAAAACTCATGCACTAGAGGGAAATTTTGAATTTTGAATTGTAAACAAAGCTTACAAAATTGGTTAATACAAAATTTAAGAAAATAATGAATGCACAATTTGAACTTTGTTGGAGGAAGAGGATGACACAATTTCCAAAAATGAAAGGAAATTGGAATTTCAAAATTAGGGCCAAGGGAATACCACTTAATTTTAAAACCAGGGCAGACTATAATTAACCTTTTAATTTTTAAAAAATTCATGAAATTTGAAATGTTGAATCTGGGAAGTATTTCAGATTCTAAAGGGATCAAAAATTGATAAAATCAGCCAATCTTCTGGATTTATGCTATTAAATACAGTCATAACAGTCTCCCAAAATTATGGGAAAAAAGTTGAGGATCATGGAGGGAACGCACATGGTCCGACCAACTTTTTAAAAAAATTTTAGGGATGGATATTACGATGATTTTAAAGCTAACCCCAAAAAATTGCCAATTTTTACAATCTCTAGATGGGCGAAATGAAGGCACAAATGTGAAAATAGGACCCTATTAGGGTTTTGAAGAAAAAGAGGATTTGAATTGCAATTTTGAAAAGTGTCAAACCTAATGGATAGGGACACCTTGGGAAATGTTTAGAAATTTGAATGCAAATGAAATTGATTTGAAATTCACACAAAATCTAATTAATTTTAAAAATCAGGGTTTGATGACCTAACCTCTTAAATTTGAAATTTGAATTTTGGGAAAAAGGGGGGAACTTGAAAATTTGAATTGTAGGATTACAAACAAATCTGAGAACAATAAAAAATCTAAAAATTAAATGGAAATCCAATTTTTACACAAGTTAAAGATGATTTTTGAAAATTAGGGTTTTGACAAGTAACCTCCTAATTTTGGAAATTTTAATTACAAATTGAACAATACAATGAGGAAATTGAATTTGACAATCAAAACAATTTTCAGGACCAAGAAAACCACAATAAATTTTTACAAATCACAAGTTACATTTTAATTTTAAAAACTAGCGTTTTCAATGATTTAACCACTAAGTTTGCATAAATTTTGAAACTTGTAAATGAAAAATATGCAATTTTGTTCCAAGGAAAGCATGCAAGACATCGGGTTCACCAATATGTAATGGTGGAAAAATGGTGAATGATTGATCAAGAAGAAAACTACCCTTTCCCTCAAAGAGAGATGAGAGTTTTGCTATTGATTACCCTTCAAACACTTTTCATCATGTTACATTAAGAAGAGGAAATGATAATTCACTAGATTCAATCTCTCCATATGAAGTGCCAATTGTCAGGATAACCAATGAACAACTGAGAGTGGGGGAGGGGGGTGAATCAGTTGTTAACAGATTATAACTTTTAATCCACTTAATAACCTTTAAACAGATCAAGTACCGGTAAATCACATACAGATGCCCGTAGGAACAGATACCGGTAAACAACACAACTTAACAATTAAACAAATAATCAATGCAAATAAACCATACCACATAACACCATGATTTGTACGTGGAAAGCAGGAAGGCACACTGCCTAGAGCGTATTGCTCATTACATAAGAGTCTCACTAACTACAGAGAGGCTAAAACCATGTCAAGATAAATGGACAACAATCCAATAGAGTGAATTGCCAGAAATAGCATCTACCATGCCTAATTACAGTCTCGGCTAAGCTCAATACCGGAGGCCTTTGACCTCTTCCTTAATCCCAATTCAATCACCTGTGATCGACCAAATCTCCTTTACATATGATGTTGCATTCCAAGACCATGAACATTTATTCCATTTCCATTACACATATGCCACAATCTACAATGAAATCTTACATCATTTTATATAAACCCTAAGGCCTAAACCAATTAGGTTGGCCACCTAAAAAATATTACAATAAGATCTATAGACACCTAAAAATGGTCAACGCTTGCAGAATCGTACTTTAACATTTACGCATTGCCTTATTTTAGGGTTTTTGCGTCACATTAACATTTCTCCTATGTCATGCACTTGGTCTTTATCATTTGCGAGCATCGAGTCTTTCTTCTGCATTCTTCATTTATCTCACTTTCAAAATTGTTCTTGTCGACAACAATCTTCAGTCATGATTTTGGTCAATCTTATCCTATCGCATTAATGTGCATGCTAATTTGTCATCATTTTGGACATCGTCAATCCTAATTAGGGTTTTGTCCTCTTGTCAATCTTGTTGTTTTGCGATTGATTTGTCATCGATCATTGTCTTCTTATCAATCTTTCTTGTCATTTTGCGATCGATTTGTCATCGATCGTTATCATTTTCAATGTTGTTGTTTTGTGTTATCATTTTCAATCTTCTCATTTTGCGATCAATTTATCATCGATCGTTGTCCTTCTCAATCATGTTAATTTGGATCAATTTGTCATTATTCCTCATAAAGTGGTGCATTTATCAATCAAATCATTTATCAATTCAAAATCATGATCGAATCAACATCAAATCAATTTTATATCAAGACCTAATTGTCATCCTTGCATTTTTAATGTATCTTCTAGGGTTTTATGATTTATTCATTTAACCTTGTTTGTCATTTTCTCTCCATTCTCCCTCTAGGTTAAATAATTTATTTATTTATCCTAAGTCTTCTTGTCACAATTAAATGTTTATTTAATTGGCTAATTAATTCCTTCTATTTTTGTAAATTAATTAATAAATGAGAAATTATTAATTAATTTACTTAATTCCTAATTTCCTAATTTTCTAATTTTCCTAATTCCTAATTTCCACCTATTTTCTAATTTGTCAAAATCAATTTCCACCTAATTAATTTTTCTCTAGTTCTCCCTATTTTTGTGCTTTGGTGGAAGCATGAATTTCTCATGCGTCATACTTTTGGCATAGCAAGATATCATAAGCCTCTAGTCCTCTAACCTTTGCATTGGCAATATGTCATAATTCATGACATAGAAGGTGTCATAACCTTCTTCTTTCCACTCAATTGTGCCATTTTTGAAATCAATTTCCTCTAATATCAATTTCATGCTAATCTTGTCTTTTCTCCAATTTATCTATAAATTGGATGAATTTCTTCAATCAAGACTAATCACTTTGTCGAATCAATCACGCTTTGAGTATTCTTGCGCTACTATCTTGTCTACTTGCTTTCATCTCATGTGTATGCACTAGTAGGTGAGATCCACAACAAAGCTATTTGAAGAAGAAAGAAGGACAATGGAGCCACATGAAGGAGACATTCAAGCCTGCATTTGGTTTGCTTAAATTTTTGATCTTGAATATCTTGTTTTCATATCTCTATTGGATGTAATTAGGATTGATCATTGCATTTGAGCTTTTGTGATTGAGCTAGATTACTAATATTGATTTGCTTTGATGATTTTCAGATTCCTAGCTACATTAATTGGCAAACCCGACGTGAACATGCTTGGATCTAATATTTTTTTTGAATGTTTTGTGAAGTTGTAGGTTTTTTTGTGGAGAAATTGCAGATTTTTCTTCTAGAAAAAAATAGTCATAATCAATTGATCACGTAAAAAATTTCGTGCAAAATTAAAATAAATGATTTCTGGGTATATTAGATCACGTTTTTACCTTTCTAGATCATCTGACGATTTGTGATTTGGATAAATATTGAGGAATTTATGATATTTTTAATTATTCTGCTGTAAATGGTCAAAATTTTCAAAAACAAAATCGTGCAACCTTCATCTAGATTATTTTAGCTTGGCAAATTAATCATACATTTATGTAGATTTTATCTAGATTAATCTAGGGTGGTAAATTTGATAAATTTCACATAGATTAATCTAAGAGGACAAAGAATCACAACTTTTATGGATTAATTTTGATGGTGATTCATTTCTCTTGATTCTCTAACATTGTTGGTAGCTTTGTGGTGAAATGCTTGACAAAGAATTATTTCACAAACTACTAATGAATTGTTTGCAGGTTCGCTAGTCAAAGACCAAACAAATCAAACTCCTAACTTAGTGATTTTGCAGGTTGCCTTATATTCCAACCAAACTTTGTGTTTGTCTTTTTTAATTAGGCACCTAGTATGATTTCTAAATAGGATGGAATGAATGTATGTTTGCTTTGATTGTTGAGTTTGACATTGGAGTAGGAGAGTATGCTCTCATCCTTCTTAGGGTGATTAGAAATCTAGATCTTTGATACCATGTTCATGTTTTTTATTGTGTGTCACTTCTAGAGGGTCTTCCTTCCCGACCATTTTCTTTTGCAAGCAAGTGACAATCGTGAGAAGGGAACGACCCAAAGTGAGTACGACTAGAATACCTTGGCATTCTAACTCACTATAAACAAATACCTAATGGGTGAAAGCTTTGAAGGAAGGGTTATGTGGGAATTGCAGTTACTTGGAAAGTGATGACCCTTGAACTCTTTCTCATATCAACATCTAAGTAGGGCCTCACGGTCTAAATCGTGCTTGCGCGACTACATTTGTTTGGTATCTTGATGGGCTTAATGTCTAAATCACACTTGCGTGACATCAAGGAGTAACGCTTAATAGAAATCCTTACTAAAAACCTTGTATTTAGAGGCCAAAAATCCTTCTAGTTGCTTGAGAAGGACAAGTTCGGATACTTGGAAGAGATACTAAGTTCACCATGGGGAGATTTCCATGGGGACTGATGCTTGGCTACCCTAAGAAGTGAGTGTCGTGGAGGGGAGCCCATGGGGTCAATCATCTATGTATTCTCCTTGAATCTCATAACGAGTCTACCTCTCAAGTACCTAATGTCCTTGCCTACCATAAGAAATGTGTGAATGAGCATGATTGTCTTGAGTCTAAGTTGAAATATCTTGTCTTCTTTGTTTGTCAAAAGTTGAATTGCATATCATTTCAAAAACAAGACAAATTGATTCAAAACAAGGTTAAAACATGAGAACATTTCATTCAACAAAGTTCAAAACACCTTCAAACATGGTTGTCAAACATTTTTCAAAATCTTGTCTCAACATTCATGTCACTTAGATTTAGGTTCATCCTAGGTTTGCATTATGCAAATTCATTGTCAATTACCAAGGTTAGGTTTCACCTAGGTCATACTCCTTTTGCATATCAATAAAGGTCATCCATTTGCATGTGTCCTCTTGCATTAGAGTAATACCATTTCATAATTCAACCTTAGGTTGACATTGTCATACATTTGCATTTGCATCCTTGTCCTCATAACATTAGGTCACATTTGTATACCCTAGGTCCCTTCATTAAGCTTAAGTCATTATCATATCATATTAGGGTCATTTGCATAGTAATTGTCCTTTTGCATATAGTCTCAAAACTAGGTTTTGTCATACTTGAGTAATCCAAATCTTTGATAAACCCTAAGTCATTGTTAAGAAGTCTAGACCTTATCAAACTTTTATCTTTTTGTCATCAATGTCATTTGGTCAAACCTGGCTTAGTATCCAAGCATATAGGGGAGACATTGTAATTTTGTCCTTTTGTCACTTGGTCCTTTTGTCCTTTGAGGTCTAGAGATCATTTCAATTTCCTAAGGGTCTCATTTTTAGAATTGCATTCAAAAAGTTTGTCCAAAACTTGAAAAACAACAAAAACATAGGTTGCCTTCTTGCCATAAATTGCATTTTTCTTTATTTAGTTTGCATTTAGTTGCATATCATACATCATCCTTTTAAAATCAAAAATCCCAAAAACATTTCATAGTGACATGTCTATTGAAACAAGGTTCCAAGCATCAATGATGCAACAAAGTTTGACATATCAACCGACAATGCAATCACAATTCTATCCAACCCAACAACAAAGCAACATTGATCAAACTTTTTATGATGAAACAAGAAACAAGTCTCCAAATACAAAAACTAGAGGAGAAACTAGCTCAAGAAGAGGAGATATTGGAACAAAGAGTGAAAAACATTGAGAAGAATAGATCACAAATGTCCAAAATGTTTCAAAAATTTCCAGGTCGAAATCCAAAGATTGAGCCAATTGATGTAAGATCTCTTCTTGAACGATCAGACATACCAGCTCTCCTCTCCCAAATAGAGATGATGAAACAATTTCAAGAAAGGAGACAACATCAATTTCAACATTATGTGCCTCCACAACAAGAACAAGAAGGTGTTTACTATCAATCAGATTTTCAACCAATACAACCAATGGTTCAACCAATTGTTCAACATATACAACCAATGGTCCAATTTCAACAATATGTCCAACCAACTATACAATGTCCACAAATGGTTCAACCAATGGTGGAATATCAATGTCAACAACCACAACCAAACATTCAAAAACAAAGGTTGTAGCACACACCAACCCAAGTTTCAAACATGTCAGAACAATTGAACCAAGTCCAATATCAAAACATGACATTAGATCAGAACCAACTCCTTGCCAAACAAGTTCAAATTCCAGATACAACTATGTCAAAACCTCGAAAGAAAGGTGGCTTTATTGCAATGATCTTGAGGAAATTACCAAGTGAGTTCTTTGAGGAAGATCAAAATAATACACTTATGTCTAGCAATGCCTCATCCCCTTGCAAGAAAATTAACTCTCTAGTGGCATCTATCCCTACACCTCTAGAAGTTTCACAAGAACCTTCCATATTGTCCTCATCAAACAATACACCCAAGGATGAAATTACCCAAGGGCTATCCATAATTGATTGCCACGATAATCCAATTCATGATGCACATCCTTGTCATGTTTCAGAAATACTAGACCCGATGCCACCATGCACTTTAATGCCATTTCCTATTTTAGAGGACCCCATTCGAAGTCCCTCTTCCTCATGTTCAAGCATTGATTCCTTGCTAGAATCCATCACAAATGTTCAAAGTGCATTTCCTTCATCCCAAAACATTGATCCCTTGTCAGAATCCCCCATGCATATCCAAAGTCCAACCTCATGTCAAGAGGATAATTTAGAGCATGAAGAAACGTGTCTTGAAACAGATCTAGATCAAGATAAAGATCCTGAAACCTTATCATCCCATCCAATTGTTGACCAGGATCCCACTTCCCCAGACACTCGCAATGATTCCATTATTCCTATCCATTCTATCCAAGAACACAATGTCCTTTCAAATCCCATTGACATTCCACTTCCTAAGAAAGATCAAGATATCCTTTCCATCCTTTATGATGATCCCATTAAAAGTCAAGAGAAAAGCACCTTTAAAGAGGATTCCAATGATCTTCCTCCTTTTCAAGATCAAATTATTCCTTTAAATCCTCCACAAGATCCTCTTGTTCCTCCATCTCCACATCCTAATCCAGCATATCCACTCCAAGATAACATTTCTTTTGATGATCCCATTATTTCTCCCATTCCATCTCTTGAAGAGCCTATCATTGGACCATGTCCACTACACAATCCTAGTCCCCCACATGATCCTAATCCCCCTCATGATTCTAACATGTCAGTGCAAGATGTTCATGAACCCTCAATATGCATAATGGGTTCATCCACTTTGGTGCAATTTGATTCATTTCAAGATCTCATTATTTCTCTCATATCATATCCACCTCATAATGGACTCGCGTCTTCTTCCCAAAGAAAAGAGTATCCTACAAGTCAAGATATTAATAAAGGAAAAGGAGTAGACCTTCATGAGAAAGAATCCCTTCATGTTAAAGAAAATATTAAGGGTCATGTCTACACAACTCACTCTCAAGACGTTGGTATCCCTCCATCAAAATCAAAACATACACCTTCCCCATCATCTCTTCCATCCATCTTAGGTCCTTATATCCCTTCCTCCTTTATGCAAGGTTAGCAAAGGCACACATCCTTGAGTAAATTTCATCAATCCAAAAGAACTCCACTTCATTCCTATCCATCCATGCATTCATTTCCCCCTACAAGCAATTTGGATGCCAAGTATAAAAGTCATAAGTCTAGCAATCCACATGTATTCCAGGATCAACATGTCCAATATAATCGACATGTCAAAACAAAGAACAATATGATCTATAAAGAAAAAGAAATATCCAAAAGGCCACAAAGGCCCATTGCTCAAAAACAAAATTCAAAATACATATGGGTTCCTAAATCCCTTGTGCAAGCAATGCACTCCAAGGAACCACAAAAGCATGAAAAATCAAAAACCATGTGGATCCCTAAGCGGCTCCTTGAAGCACAAAAGCCTAAAAAAACATCCAACTTGGCATCCAAAGTTGCTATTCCTCCATCCAACCCTCTCAAATTTTTTCCTTCGTCACCTTCTTCATCCATTTTGGGCCCTTATGTCCCAAAATCCTAAGCCTTTCCTCTGTCAAAATCTCAATATCCAAAATACATCTTTCCTCCATCAATCCATCACCCCTCAAGGTGTGTGCCAATGTCAATCTTGCCAACATTTCCATCCACTGAAGCCCAATTCTTCCAATACCCTATCCATTATCCAATGCACATTTTCCATCCTTCGATCCCTTTGATCCAATCCTTTACATAAATCCTCACCTTAGTTTCATCTTATTTTTCCATGTCCTTATCCTACCAACGTCTTTGAGCATACTTTTAAAGGTCATGGTCCTTTTTTTTCAAGGCTACTATCCAAACAAAATGATGTTTGAGTCCTTCTTCCATCCCCTATCATGTGTCCATCTTCTATTGAAAAAGTCAAAATACCAAAAAAAAAAAGTGAAAAAAAAGGCCAAAAGGAAAAAGTAAAGGAAAAATAATTCGCCCTCTAGTGAAAACCTGGTAAACAGGTGCCTTGGGCAAGTACCATGATGAAAACCTGGCAAACAGGCATCATGCGTAATCTATGAACTTCTTGCACACCACACTTGGGGGCAGGTTTTATCCTATCATATCCTTTTGTCCTTCATTGTTCCATTATCCTATCATACCATGTCATTACCCTTCATATCCTATTGTCTCTCCTGTCCATTTCCTCTTTCCACCTTTGATCTTGACAAGGCTGAGGATCATCATGCGCATCATGCATCTTGTTTGCAGCTTTTAGTCCATCATAGCTTTTGGTCATTTATCCATTTGCTTATTATAACTTTTCATCCATATTCCCTATCTTATTGCAACTTTCTGCCACTATCTCGTATCCTATCCCAACCTTCAGTCCATGTCCCTTATCCATTCTTGGTCTTGCTTATCCTATCCATATCTTATCACTATCCATACTCTTTCTATTCCTTGATCTTGATCTGATATAAGGATGCAAAATTTAAAAATGGTTTCAAACACCTCTTGACATGTCCCTCATGCCATGTCACTGCTTTACATTGTCATATCCAGTCTCTTGTCCCATCACGCAATAGCCCTTGAAAATTGCATCCATATTGTCTCCATGATAAAAGGCCTTTGTCTTCCCTCTATCCACCATCATTTCAAAAAGCCTATTTATTCACCTGTCATATTCCTTGCCTTGCTAGACACTGGGGCAAAATCAAAAAAATTGAATAATGTCCTGAAATAATCCAAAAAAACTAAAAAATGTCCTGAAATAATCCAAGAAAAAAATGAAAAATGTTTTAAAATAATCCAAAAAAATTGAAAAATGTCCTGAAATAATCCAAGAAAAAACTGAAAAATGTCCTGAAATAATCCAAAAAAATTGAAAAATGTCCTAAAATAATCCAAAAAAAATTGAAAAATGTCCTGAAATAAATCCAAAAAAAATTTGAAAAATGTCCTGAACAAAATCCCTAAAAAGTCATATAAAGTCCTGAAAAAAGTGAACACAAAAAAATTGTAAAACTCACAAAACAAAACAAAAAATGAACACAAATTTTTTTTTGCAATAAATAACCCCTCTGTGCATAGATAGCTCACTGAGTATACATCCAACGACTCGCAATCCAACGCTGCGCTTTAATGCAATCATGCGTTAATAGATAAACTTTTTCACTCAAACCAGACATTCAAACTGATCACACTTGTCATATTGATCAACATCAATATCATTCGTACTTGTCACTACTATCATGGGTCTTATATAGGGTGTGGTATACTTGAAACTAGACTGTGTCCTGTCTTAGACTGGGTACCGCATTCCCTGAAACCAGACAACATGATCGTCCTATCAGCACTTTCAACTTTTGACAATGAAGATCAAGATGTTTGTTTGACTTGTTGGAATTTGTGCATCTTATCTTTTTACTGATTTATCTTTGGCTTTGATCATGTTCCTATGTTGCTCGATGATGTCACTGAGTGATTTAGAGTGACCAGGATGGTTCATGGTCCCTTTCTTTTTTGTTGTGATTGTTGTTTGTCTGTGATGTGTCTATCTTTTACAAAAAGGGTTGCATTTCAGCTCTGGCCTTCAATGCCATGATGCTACGCATCCATTTTGCTACATTAAAATAAAGGTTCTCACCTACAAAGTGCATTACTGAAAGCAAGTTTTTCTTCATCTCTAACTGTCCTCTATTTCATTTCTTCTTACTAACATTTCTTCCATCAGTTCAGATAGTCAGTTCGGTCTAGTGCTCTGATTTCTCCACACACATATGCTACATCTTGCATTCATTGGTTAGTACATTTGCATTATATCAAGCATCACATCAAGCATTTTATCCATTTCATATTATCAATGCATCAAAAACACATAAAAAATACATCCTTACATGTTCTACAATGGTACATAAACAATGCATAAGTCATCCATACATGGAAAATAACATCAGCCATAACATATTGCATCCCATCATATCGATGCATATCATATCATATGTCACAATAATATCGGAGTACAAAATTGGACTGTCTGTCCTAAGTATGGCCCGCAGGCTGACTACAAAATGTCAAACTACATAATGTCACACTACATCCGTCACTTGGTGCTCCCTTTGTCCTCCTCATCTCTACCATGTCTCAAGGATGATGTCCCTCCTGTCCCAGGTCCTGGCTATGGTGGTCTCATAGGTCCACTCACCCCCATGCTACTCAATGACCTCCGAGAGCATGCCCTGCTCTCTGTCCTCGATCGTGCCTGATATGAAGCTGCTCTCTGCTCTAGTGGAACTACACTCTCATATAGTGTCCTCCAATGGCATATCTCCTCTCCGATCTCTACTAGCATCTATGCCATCTCCCATGCACTGGCATCCCTAATCGACCCAATATACTCAGTGACTCTCTATTCTTCTCGCTGTGCCTGAGCTATTGTTGTATCTTGAGCTACTGTGAGTCTGGCTATCTCAGCTCTGAACTGCTCATGCTCTATCCTCAAGATGGCATTCTGTCTCTCTAATGTCACAATGTGATCATGCTGACTCACTATGGTAGCCTTGCACATCTCCATCTCCTCTATGGTAGCTGTCTCCAGCTCTATGGGTATATCCTGCAATGCCTCCTGCTCACTTGAATCTAGCTCATCCTCATCATCCCCATCCTCATCTCCATCCTTGTCATCCTCCTCATCCTCATCACCACCCTCATCCTCCTCATCCTCATCATCTCCCTCCTCCTCTCAGTGAGTGGGAAGTCCTCCTGTCTCCTCGGTACTGGAATGTCAGGATCTGTTAATGGCACTGGCCGCCGTCGTACAAACCATCTCTCATACTCCTTTGTCATCCCGACATCCACTACATCTGATCTCCAATCCCACTGTCTCTACTGTAGCTATGTGAAGTCAGCATATGCTATGTGTGGCTGGATCATACTCCCCCACTGACTCGTCTCTCTGTGAGATCGAGCAAAGTGTGCAGTCCTTCTAGGTACATCTTACCTCTCTCCAAACTATCGTCTGACTCTCTCTAGTAGGTACATCTCAATCACTCTTTGGTGATTCACTGGTTGCCCAATCAGGTACCTCTCCTGTCTACAATACGGTAACTCCTCACTATCATTTGACCATCCCGGGCAATCATGATATGGCCTCCATGTGAACTCTCTCGATCTATCTAGCTCGTGTCGCCAATACAATATGTATCCAAAAGGACCCTGTCTCAGTGCTCCCCCATAGTAGTACACATATGGTCAATGTGGTACTACCTGTAACAGTGTGACTCCACAGCTCAAAGTCTGCACTCCCTGATATGCTATCTAATGCAACTGAAAATACAGCATAGCTAGTACACATGGTCCCCATGCGTACACAATCCCCTCTGTTGCCATCCGCTCTAGCACTCTTCCCCATCCAATTGGGAATCCATGTCCTTGTCTGTCTCCTGCTAGTAGGCATGCTATCACCATGGCTATCACCACATATCGTCGATCATACTCTGATGCCATGGTCTCCCAGCCGATCTCCCTCTCTACGATATCCAGATCATCTGCGTTCACTCAAATAATCTGCACAAAGCATCTCTCCCTATCACTGGGTCATACTCTACCATCTCTCCATGAATCGGAATGCAGAGGATACGCCATACATCCTCTAGTGTCACAGTCACCTCTCCAGTCACCAGATGGAATGAGGAGGTCTCTGAATGCCATCGCTCTGCCAATGCGGTGAGTAGTCCTGTGTTTGCCCTAATCTCAGGCATGAATGTGATATAGTATATCCCAAGTCCTACTAATGTATCTCTATCCGTGCTCCTGAGTCTATGTCGTAACATGAAGTAGTCAGGTTGGTTCTCTCGCGTGATCAATGGATACTATCGACTCTGCATCACAATTGGGGCACATTTTGTCAGTTTTAGGGTTTTCTCCTATGGGTTGCATTTCCTCATTTCATCCACAAATCAAGGTGTTTCTAAGCTATTCTGACCTATCCTACCCTTATCCCCCCTTTTTGGATCATTTGCATACTATTTTTGACCAAAATTAGGGTTTACAATGCACAATTGCGCCTATGTGACATGTCATATGCCTGTATCATATAACATGTGCCTGTCTCCCCCTACACAAGTGCAAAAGACCCTACACAAGCACATGATTTGCCCTACACAAGCACAGGAGTCCCTTTCTGCATCCCCTGTGGGCCCCGCAATGTCCCACAAGCAAGTCGAATTCATCAAATTGAAAACATGGGTTTTTGAGATACATACCGCTGCTCCCGCATTGTCTGGTCATCTGTACGTGCATACACATTCTTTGAGGTGATTTGCCCTTGGAATCTTCACCATCTCTCTGCAAGTGTCCTTTTCCAGAGCAACAAATCCTCCTATTTGGCTAGTGCAAATGAGCAATTTTCACTCTCTGTCTCATTTATAGATCTTTGTCAGTGCATAGATGGACGTGCACTCTCTCCATCTCATGTTGGTTGCGGTATTTTGCGTCTTCAATTTCTTGTCCTTCATGCATCTGGTCCCCGATTGTCAGTCTATTTGTTCCTATCATGTTCTATCATTCTTATCGATCAATTGGCCTCTTTTCTGCATGTTTCTGGCCAATTCCTCAAGGGGGCATGCATATGTCATTATTATTGTTTGGGGCATTTTCATTATTGTTCTTTGAAACAACACTTAAAATCGCATTGTCTCAAAGAGGGGCAAAATGTAGACACCTAAAAATGGTCAACGCTTGCGGAATCGTACTTTAACATTTACGCATTGCCTTATTTTAGGGTTTTTGCGTCGCATTAACATTTCTCCTATGTCACACACTTGGTCTTTATCATTTGCGAGCATCGAGTCTTTCTTCTGCATTCTTCATTTATCTTGCTTTCAAATTTGGTCTTGTCGACAACAATCTTCAGTCATGATTTTGGTCAATCTTATCCTGTTGCATTAATGTGCGTGCTAATTTGTCATCATTTTGGACATCGTCAATCCTAATTAGGGTTTTGTCCTCTTGTCAATCTTGTTGTTTTGCGATCGATTTGTCATCGGTCATTGTCCTCTTATCAATCTTTCTTGTCATTTTGTGATCGATTTGTCATCGATCGTTATCTTTTTCAATGTTGTTGTTTTGCGTTATCATTTTCAATCTTGTCATTTTGCGACCAATTTGTCATTGATCGTCGTCCTTCTCAATCGTGTTAATTTGGATCAATTTGTCATTATTCATCATAAAGTGGTGAATTTATCAATCAAATCATTTATCAATTCAAAATCATGATCGAATCAACATCAAATCAATTTTATATCAAGACCTAATTGTCATGCTTGCATTTTTAATTTATCTTCTAGGGTGTTATGATTTATTCATTTAACCTTGTTTGTCATTTTCTCTCCATTCTCCCTCTAGGTTAAATAATTTATTTATTTATCCTAAGTCTTCTTGTCACAATTAAATGTTTATTTAATTGGCTAATTAATTCCTTCTATTTTTGTAAATTAATTAATAAATGAGAAATTATTAATTAATTCACTTAATTCCTAATTTCCTAATTTTCTAATTTTCCTAATTCCTAATTTCCACCTATTTTCTAATTTGTCAAAATCAATTTCCAGCTAATTAATTTTTCTCTAGTTCTCCCTATTTTTGTGCTTTGGTGGAAGCATGAATTTCTCATGCGTCATACTTTTGGCATAGCAAGATGTCATAAGCCTCTAGTCGTCTAACCTTTGCATTGGCAATATGTCATAATTCATGACATAGAAGGTGTCATAACCTTCTTCTTTCCACTCAATTGTGCCATTTTTGAAATCAATTGCCTCTAATATCAATTTCATGCTAATCTTGTCTTTTCTCCAGTTTATCTATAAATTGGATGAATTTCTTCAATCAAGACTAATCACTTTGTCGAATCAATCACGCTTCGAGTATTCTTGTGCTACTATCTTGTCTACTTGCTTTCATCTCATGTGTATGCACTAGTAGGTGAGATCCACAACAAAGCTATTTGAAGAAGAAAGAAGGACAATGGAGCCACATGAAGGAGACATTCAAGTCTGCATTTGGTTTGCTTAAATTTTCGATCTTGAATATCTTGTTTTCATATCTCTATTAGATGTAATTAGGATTGATCATTTCATTTGAGCTTTTGTGATTGAGCTGGATTACTAATATTGATTTGCTTTGATGATTTCCAGATTCTAGCTACAAGATCATTACATAAATCCATATTCCAATGATATGCCATGTCGGCTTAAGACCAAAACAACAATAATAAATCCATAAATTATCTTGAAACATCCTGATAATGTGTAGAGCATACGTTATCATGATACCGGTCCATAACCTAGATAGGTATCAAACCAATTCCCGGTCCACCATGCCAAAGAAATGTCTTCAATATTTGAGCCATGATCAAAGAACATCTTCAGCATCCTGAAATCCATCTAGAAGTTGCACCAACACCAATTATGCATCTTGTCAAGATTCCTTAGTGAAAGCTCTGATGATAAAGCCTTAAACCAATGTCGGTAAGGGTTTACTAGAATGTATGATAGTATTTGATTACCAAGTCAATATCAACTGACCAAAACATGCTCCAGAAGCACGTACTAGATGTAACCAAACATATTCTGTAGTCTCTTTTGTTGGTAACACTAGATCTTCTACCGATAACCAAAACTTGTCTATCGGTAACCAACCATAACAGCTAGTGTTGACATCAATGACAAAACATCAACGCAACACATAATCAATTCATCAAATAATGCGAACAATCTCCCCCTTTGACATTGATGGAAACACTAGATGTGAAAAACATCTAAGTACCAAAAAAATGCCAAACAAGTCTCCCCCTGTGGAAGACAACCAACAATCTCCTAAATTTCAATAACTCTCCCCTTGTGAATGATATCTCTATAAAGTTCTACATTTATTTTTTTTCACATCACTATCTCTCCCTGTTTGACATCAATGCCAGAAATCTGACAAAAAATATGAAAGCAATAATATAAACCTCTGACTCTCAAAGCTGACTACTCACCCTAAATAGTAGCACCACTGATCAGTGCCAGAATGAATAATATCTGTAATAATGCATGTCGAACTGATGACAAACTGCATCAATCAAGTCTCTGCCAAAGGGGTAGAAACCCCTAACCTATCTCTCAAATACTCAAATGATTCCTTAGATAGCGGTTTAGTGAATATATCTACAATCTATTCTTTAGTGTTCACATAAACCAATTTGACTTCCTTTGCTTCTACCTTGTCCTTCAGAAAGTTATACTTTATTGATATATGCTTAGTCTTAGAGTGAAATACCAGATTCTTAGACATGTCAATAGCTACAAAGTTATCACAATAGATAATTACCGGTTCACTACAATTTACCCTGATATCCTTCAACATTTGCTTCATCCATGGTGCAGGAGCACCTAGGACTTAGGCTCATAGTCCTTCCATAATTTTAGCTTGTACTGATATTTTCCAGGTCAGGTTCCTAATAAGGACTCCAAGAGGGTCCAAGGTGTGTGAGTGAAGTTTGTTTTGAGTCAAGTGTAGGCCTAGTTGAGTTAGTTTTCTTCTTACGTTGGCACTTTGTGAGTGGCTGGGAGTTTGAGTAGGTAAATGGCCTTCCTTCATGATGATCAAAAGAGGCATAACTTGGTAAGAGAATTAGAGAGGTTTAGAATAGTCTTAGGAATTCTTCAAAAGTCATGAGTAATGACTTGTAATAGGTTGCTTAGGTGGAAAAGACAAAAAGTGGAAAGTTATAAAAGTTGTCATGACAACTTTGGTCCTAAAAGTGCTTAGTGGTGGAGTTAGGGTTAGCACATTGTCCTAGGATGCCTCCAAATGTGGGGAAGACTATTTAAACCTCCTCTTGCATGGTTACTAAGGTTGGAAGGTTTTTTTTTTAATGATTGACAATCTGAAACTACTCATTTTTGGACTGTTATCACTGTTTTGGTCTCCTTTTGCATAAAATGTGAACACTAATGGATTGAATCCATTGATCTAGTTTTGGATTGTAGTTATTTGGTGTGTTCCAGTACTATTTGTTTCATTTCATGGTTTGTAGATAGGGTGTGTTAGTACTTTCATTGCTTTGTTTCTAAACAACCAGTTTTGGTTTGTAAATAGCAAGTTCTTGTGAAATGGTTGCCCCATAAAATCTCTATGTGCTACCATCATGACCTATTGGGAAATGGAAGGAAACCCTATGTAAAGTGTAAATATGTAGGGAGGAGTTCTGGAAGTGGAGTTCATCATGGTTACCACCTTGTTCTAGGTGAGTCCAGGAGCAAGCCAGCTAGAGAAAATAGGGTGAAAATTGAATACAAATTGTAGGGGTGAATACCAAACCTTAGCCAATCCATTTGGGATGATTCATGAGGTCCATACAGAGTTGCAGTAGCAAGGAGAAACCTTGAAAAGTCATTTAGATGCCCATTTCACAAACGTGAACAGTCACTGCCGGTTAAAGGCCTAGAAACCTTAGCACACCCTCATTTTTGGGTTAGGGCACTATACGATGAGTTGGAAGACTAAAATCAACAAAATATCTTAGGATTGGGTGAGTTTTTGAAGCAAAATAAACCTTGTTGTAGGGTCTTTTGGACCAATTCCCTCAAAACCCTTGAAAACCGGATTTTGGAGACCTAATAGGGGCTCATCCTTGTAGCCCTATTTCTAGGCAAATTGGTGAAATCGGTGAGGAAGATAGTGAATGCAAAACCACAAATGGGCCAAATTGAATTCATTCCATGGTACATGCTACCTCCACACCTCTGCAATGACTCACAACAGTATAGGGGTGAAATTGACAAGTTATTGTCAAGATAGCAAGATTGAGCATATGGAAAACACTTTGAAATGGTAGGGCTCCTAAATAAACACTTGTTGTAAACACCTTGATATTGGTAAAGAGTAAGTCCTAGAAGAGATTGGGAAGGACTTGGAGGTCTTGGAGCATAGTTAGACCTAGACAGGCTGGTGGAATTGAGCAACACCAACTAGGTGAAGTGTGAGCAAGCTAGGGCAACCCTATCAAATTGGTATCAAAGCCTATAAGATTTGGGCTAGGACAGTAGTTGTCCTCAAAGGAATTTGTAGGAGAAAACACCATGGTGACCAATGCAAAGTTGTAAAAGAAAGTGGATGATCAGGAGGAAGAGAATAGACTCCTGAAGGAAACATTGATAGAATTAGATGGTAAGCTTGGTGAGATTGAAACCAAGGTAGATGAAGTGTTGGTAAAGGTTGAAGGAGAAGAAGGGAAGGGTAAAGAGGTGTCATATGTAGACAAAATACCTAAACCTAATCCTGTCTTAGAACAAGAACCTTTCCTAAAGGCATTGAAAGCCTTAAGTGGTAAATCACTAGAAGGATTGCCATTATTTACTGGTAAGATGGAGCCAGAAGTGGTTCTAGAATGGATAGAGGGCATGGAGAACCATTTTGAGTGTGAATGCATAACTGAAGCTCAAAGAGTCAAATTGGCCAAGTCTAGAATGAGAGGAGCAACTCTCACATGGTGGAAATTTGTGCAGGACGAGAGAAAGAAAATGGGTAAAACACCCATCTCTTCTTGGAAAGGGATGTTAGTCAAAATCAAAGAAGTCTATCTCCTTGATGACTATGAATTGTAGATTCATAAGAAAAGACAAAACCTAAGACAAAAAGACCTTGATGTAAGTGGTTATATGGAGGAGTTTCACAAACTTAGCCTTAGATCTCATGCAATAAAAGAAGAAAGTCTCAAAGTTGCTAGGTACCTAAATGGACTATGGTGGAACATCCAAGAGGAACTCAGTCTAATGAGCCCAAAGATAGTTCATCAAAGCTATCTGATGCTCTGCAAAAAGGATTAGAAAATCTGTTTGATGGCAACACACACAAGAGCACAAGAAACAAACGTTAGTGTTAGCAACAAAAGATTATCCTAAACAGACATATCAAGAGAGATATTAAGCATGAAATAGAAAGCATATAAACATAGAATAAAATAGCTAATCAAGATGCTCATAGTTGCTTCTCCCTTGTTCCTCTCCTCTCCAAGTCCCAAATGAGTGTAGCTCTTAGCTTTTAGCACTATCCATGGATGCCATATGGAGATTCAAGATAGTTGAATATGATAAGCAAATGCTATACAAGTGTAGATAGTGATGCTATGAGAAAGCTCTATGCTAATACCAGTATAAAAACAATACTCTAATGCTTCTCTTTTTTTTTGCTTGAGGAGAAGGGTTCTATTTATAGAAGAAATGGGGAAATGAAAGGTTAAGATTGAGTGGTTTAATCAAGGGCCAAGTTTGAAAGTTGGGGATCCATGTGCACAATTGGCACCAATAAAATGGTGACAAGTGTCAACATAGGATTGGGTTGAGAGAAGAGGTTGGAGGCATTAAAGGCCTGAGAAGACCTCATGGTTATCTAGAGGCTAAGGGTCAAGTCCAAATTAAGATTACCCACTGGATTAAGAGTTAATCCAAGGATAAACCTTTGTGCAAATGTTTAAGAGATAAACATGGTCAAAGCATTAATGGCCTGATGAGACCTTTGGGTTGGGTAGAGGTTGAGTCAAAACAAATGTTTTAACCATGTGGGAGGGTTTGAGGTAACCATTAATGGTTATTGGAGACTTTGGGGATTAAGTGGTTGAAGGTTGAAAGCCTTCAATGGTTATCAAAGACTTTGAGTCATTTAGTGGTTGAAGGTTGAAAGCCTTTAATGGTTATCAAAGACTTTGAGCCATTTAGTGGTTGAAGGTTGAAAGCCTTCAATGGTTATCAAAGACTTTGAGGGTTTGAGAAGTGACTTCCCTTTTGCTTAGGAATGTGACAAAGTTTAGAGAAGGGGTTAGGTTATTTAGAAGTGATTAGAAAAATCTAGAAGGGGTTTAGGCATGCAAGTGGATTTTGTAGGAAAATGCAAGTGGGAAAAATTTTGGTATTTTCAATTAAAATAAAATCATTTATTTCAATTAAATGGTGTAATTTGCATTTGGATAAATATTCAAATAAATATTAATTTATTTAAATGAGAAAAATGAAGATAAAGCATTAAAATGCTTGAAGACTTTGAGGGAAACCATTAAAGGCTTGAAGACTTTAAGGAAAACCATTAAAGTCTTAAGAAGACTATAGAAGGAAGCCATCAAGTTTGAAGACTTTAAGGGAAACCATTAAAGGCTTAAGAAGACTATAGAAGGAAGCCATCAAGTTTGAAGACTTTAAGGCATTCAAGTTTGAAGACTTTAAGGAAAACCATTAAAGGTTTCAAGTGGGTGAGGATAAATAGGATTTTAAATAAATAATTTATTTAAAATAGTTGTGCAACTTGAATTTGTAGGAAAATACAAGTGGGTGGAGGATAAAGGTGATTTAAATAAATAATTTATTTAAAATAATTGTGCAACTTGCTTTTGTAGGAAAATGCAAGTGGGTAGAGGATAAAGGTGATTTAAATAAATGTTAATTTATTTAAATGTGAGAGGTGGGATTTTGGGGGATTTAAATAAATATTTATTTATTTAAATGTGAGATAATATTTAATTAAATAAATATGATTTATTTATTTAGTTAAGTGGGCAGATTTTGTTAAGTGAATTAAATCAAATAAATTGAATAATTTATTTAATTAATAGGAGAAGAGGGTTAAGATGAATTAATTAAATATTAATTTAATTAATTATTAATTGATGGTTAAATAATCAAATAAATATTAAATATTCATTTAATTAAGTGGACAGATTTATGTGACTACATTTGCCCCTCTTTGAGACGGTGTGGTTTTATCGCGTCGTTTCAAAGAAAGAAAAATAGGTGTGAAGAAATGCCCCATAAAATGTAAATTTAATGGGTGGTATGCCCCCTCGAGAGATGGGCTGAATTTTTTTTGAAAAATCGGGAGATCCCTCGAAAAAGAATGAAAAGTGGAAGGGAGGTAGAATAGAAGAAATTAGAACTAATGATGAAAGAATGGGAGAAAATGGAGTGAATATGAAGAAACAACAAGCCAACGAGTACCCTGAGGTCATGAAAGAGATACATAGTAGATGTAGTGTGGGGTTTGGAGTGATGCTATACAATTGATCAAAATTGGTTAGACAATCTGGTGCAATCGGTTTAATTGCCTCGGTCAAGTCAAAGCGTGACAGTTGATGTCAGTTGGTCACTTGGACATGATAAAGTCTGAGTAAGTGAATCAAAGTGACCTGATGTGACTTAGACAATTGATGTAATTGTCCGATGAAGTCAAGGTATCTAAAGAAAAATACTCGTTGAGACTTAGACAATTGATGTAATTGTCCATTGGATTATGTTTGATTGGTTGATCAATTGATAGTGTGTGCATGGGATGGATGATTGTGGTGAATCATGGCAGCCCCGTTGAGACTAGGTCATTATGATAAATGTCTATTGTAGTCTAAGTTTGCCATAATCGATTACTTGTTGAGACCCGAAGATACTTGATCAGAGTATCTGTTGATAGTCTAGGTGTGTGGGAGTCGATGTATCTGTGTAGACAGAGTAACTGGCTTGACTTATTGGATGACTTAGGATAGGAAACACAATCCCTCCTATTTAGAGATGGATGGTGATGAATGTGGCTTGATTAGGTTGATTGGGACACGATGTAGGGTATGTGATGGTGATTATCGAGATGGGGAGGGTGGGGGGGGTTCAATGTTAGATAGAAGAAATGGAGGACCTATTACATTCCTATGGAAGAAGAGGAAAATAGAGTATCCATTGTCATTACTATGTATGAATGATATGCAGCTATTTATGAATGTATGGATGGATGGAATGCAACGAAATGCAATATATACAAATGAGATGGAATGACGATCCATGGTGCTTTATTTTTCATCATTGAGCTTTAAAATGTTGTAAGAAAATACAAGCAACTTGACATAAAGATTCAAGATGACCAGAGTATTTCTTACATGGATTTTGATATAGCAAGTTAATACAAGCAACTTGATATAATGGATCAAGTTGACCAGAGTATTGCTTGCGGAATAGACAAGGATTATCTCTGTTCATGCATGACTTGGATCGTCCTCCTTGATCTTAGGCTGATCATATCTTGAGACAAGTGCATACCGTAATAAGAGATAAAACCTTTATCCAGTTTGGATGAGGTAGGAGGAACCAAAGAAAGAGAATTGTACCTACAAACAAACAATATATACATAAAGAATAAAGAATATGGATCCTTGGTAATGGTTCATGCTCATATGGTCGAGTTATACGCTGTACTCAACAAGCCGTAGTGATCTATGACTGTATTTTTGCCTATGATCACGTAACTTAGTGAACTTCCCACATAGACACCATTAGTACATGCCCCAGAACTTCATCGGAATAATGTGCAAACGATACAAAACAATGCTGAAAAGATCCCAATACAGATAAACAAATGATTATACTCACAAATCAACCAAGTTTTTGATAGCTTAACATAATTTTCTTGTCAAAGAAAACGTCATTTGTGTCTTTGTTTTGGTAAGGAAGGATGCATCCTTGTTGAAGACAGTTTTGAGTGTTGATGTTGATTGTGTGGTCAATTGATAAGTGGTCATTGTGTGAGTAGTTTGTCAATGTTTATTTTGGTATCTGCATGGATGGGTATGTACAAGGTGTTGCCATGTTTTTGTGTGATTTTTCAATGGTTTTGTCGATGTTTTTGGATTTTGAATTGTTTTGAATGTTTTTGGTATTTTTGCGAGATATTTTTGAATGTTTTTGGATTTTTGATGATTGCTTTGAATGAAGAACTTAATGAATCATAAGACAATGTAGAATCCACTTCCATCAATAGGTTAAAGGCATTGCCCCCAGTTTTAGACATGACTATGAAAAAGCGGGATGCAAGATGTATGGAGTACTATCATAATTGCAGAGGAATAAAAAGCCATGGTTGATGGATGGATGGATGTATGTATGAAGTAGATGTGATCGCAACAAGTCTAAAAGACAATGGAGCCATAGCCTTTACGAGTGGCGCCTGTTTTCCAAGTTTTCACCATCGTACTTACCCAAGGTGCCACCGGAGTGGTTGTTCACCGTTTGGATGCATGAGTTTTCTTTACTTTTTTTAATGTTTTTGTATTTCTTTAGGACATTTTTCTAAATGTTTTTGGTATTTTCTGATATGCAGGGGAGCCTGATGCTCTGTACAGCTTAGGTATAAAACTGTTTGAGGTGCATGCTCTTAATTGGATCTGTGAGCGGTTCTCCTTCTGATGTAGCCAACTGATATGCCCCGGACCCAAACACAGCAGTGACAACATATGGGCCCAGCCAGTTTGATTCAAACTTGCCCTAATGTTCTCTGTTTGGTTGGTTGCGAGGATTCTCTCATAGAACAAGATCACCTACCTCAAATGTACGAGGTCTAACTCGGTGATTGTAGCTTCTGCTCATGCGCTGCTGATAGGCTTTGAGATGGTTGTATGCAGCTTGTCGCTTCTCATCAAGTAACTCTAAGTCCTGAAGACGGGATACTCTGTAGGCTTCGTCATCGATGAGATTGTGCAAGGAAACCCGTAATGATGGTATCTCGACCTCAATAGGCAAGATAGCTTCTGCACCATAGACCAATGAATAAGGAGTTGCACCTGTAGGGGTTCGAATGCTAGTTCGATATGCCCATAGTGCCGAATTTAGTTGAACATGCCAGTCATGGCCGACATCATTGACTGTCTTCTTTAGGATCCTCAATATGTTTTTATTGGATGCTTCGGCCTGACCATTGCCTTGTGGGTAATAGGGGGTGGAAAAGCGGTGTTGGATATGAAATTTCTCACAAAGTTCACGGACATCCTGATTTTTGAAAGGGAGACCGTTATCTGCGATGATGGACATGGGCACACCATACCGGCAAATGATGTAGTTGAGGATGAATGAGGCGATCTGCTTGCCGGTGACTTGGGTAAGTGGAACAACTTCAATCCACTTTGTGAAATATTCGGTGGCGGTAATAATGAACTTATGGCCGTTAGATGAAGATGGATGAATCTTACCCACAAGGTCAAGGCCCCATTGACAGAATGGCCATGGTGTCGTGATTGGTTGCAGTTCCTGAGCTGGTGTATGTATCAGGTCGCCATGAACTTGACATTTCTTGCATTTTCTGACAAAGTAGTAGGAATCCTTTTCCATAAATGGCCAATAATATCCAGCTCGCATGAGTTTCTTGGCTAGTGATGGACCACTTGAATGAGTCCCGCAAATGCCTTCATGGACTTCTTCCAAAGCCTTTGTTATCTCATCTTGTTCCAGACATCGAAGGAGAGTACCATCAAGACCGCGTCGGTATAGGGTTTCGGCAATAATGGTATATCGAGCAGTTTGGTGAATGAAGGTTTTTCGTTGGTTATTCGATTGGTTGGGAGGAAGGGTATGATCGCGAAGATAGGTGTAGAACTCACCGTACCATGGGGATTCAGGACCGACAAGGTGACATATCATCTCGGATTTAGGGATATCATAAGCGGGGATC
This sequence comes from Cryptomeria japonica, assembly GCF_030272615.1. Lineage (NCBI taxonomy): Eukaryota > Viridiplantae > Streptophyta > Pinopsida > Cupressales > Cupressaceae > Cryptomeria > Cryptomeria japonica. Next base: position 714,664,907 of record NC_081408.1, on the reverse strand, counting down.
CAAAGCTGTTCTACCAAGAACTCGTAGCATGTTGAATTCTGTGGAAGATCTAGTAGAGATGCGATGGTAGCCATGGCGTCAGCAGCTCAATTCTAATCTCTTGGTATTTGCTCAAAAGTGATAGTAGTAAATGATGTCTTTAGAGTGTCCACCATTTGCTTATATGGCATGAGTTTATCATCCTTTGTCGGATATTCATCTGTTGCTTGTCGAATGACCAGTTGTGAGTCACCATATACTTGTAGTTCTTGTAATTTCCATTGTACGGCTAACCTGAGTCCTATGATCAAGGCCTCATACTCTTCTATGTTGTTTGTGCATGGAAATGTGAGCCTGTAAGACTTTGGGATGCTGTCACCTTGAGGTGTGATAAACAGAATGCCTGCCCCCGAGCCATGCCTAGTGTATGACCCATCAAAATATAATTTCCATGGTTGTGTTGTTGTGATCATGAATATCTCTTCATTTGGAAAATTGGAAGTGAGAGGATGATCGCCTATGAGTGGTGCATCAGCCAACTGATCTGCAATGACCTGCCCTTTGATAGCTTTACGGTCCACATACTCGATGTCAAATTCACTTAGAATCATCACCCATTTGGCTAAGCGACCTGTCAATGCTACTTTGCTGAGTAAATACTTGAGTGGATCAATCTTTGCAATGAGTTGTACCTTGTGTGTTAACAGATAGTGCCTCAATTTTGTGGCTGCTAAGATCACTGTTAGGCAAGCTCGCTCAATAGGGGTGTAATTGAGTTCATAGCCCACTAATGTGTGAGAAATGTAGTAAATAGCACACTCTTTTCCTTCTGCATTATGTTGTGCCAGTAGTACACCCAATGCTGTACTTGTTGCTGAGATATAGAGTAACAACGGTCTACTTGGATCTGGTGGCATCAACAATGGTGGATTCATGAGATAGTCTTTAAGCATCTGAAATGCTTGCTGGCATCGGGCATCCCACTGAAAGCGGATGTTCTTGTGTAGCAGATGTGTAAATGGGTGACACTTATCAGCCAATTGTGCAATGAATCTTCGGATGGATTGAAGTCACCCTTGTAATGTCCTTAGCTGACTGATATTCTTTGGTGGTGGCATGTCCATGATTGCTTTTACCTTTGCTGGGTCGACCTCAATACCTTTGCTTGATACAATGTATCCTAGAAGCTTCCCAGAGGTCACTCCAAAGACACATTTCTTTGGGTTGAGTCGAACATGGTATTGTTCCAGTCTATCAAAGATTTTATCTGAGATGTGGAGATGCCCTTCTCTGGTGAGTGATTTTGCTAGTAAGTCATCCACATAATCTTCCTTCATGGTATGCATCATGTCATGGAAGATGGTGGTCATTTCTCTTTGATAGGTTGCTCCTGCATTCTTGAGGCCGAAAGGCATTACATTCTAGCAATATGTGCCCCATAGACATGTGAAGGCTGTCTTATGTTGATCTTCTGGTGTGATCTTTATCTGATTGTATCCTGAAAAGCCATCCATGAGCGAAAGCATGGCATGTCCTGCTGTCAGATCCACTATGATGTCGATATTTGGAAGGGGGAAGTCATCCTTAGGATAGGCCTTATTCAGATCTCTGAAGTCAGTACAAATGCGGATGCCCCCTTTTGGTTTGCCGACAGGCACAATGTTGGAGATCCATTCTGCATAATCAATTGGTCTAATGAAACCAACATCTAGGAGTTTCTTGAGTTCTATTTTGACTAGTATTGCAATTTGGGGATGCATCTTACGAAGCTTCTGCTTGACAGGTTTGGCTCCTTCTGCTATGGTGAGGTGATGCATAACTAAATTAGGATCAAGCCCAGGCATGTCTGCATATGACCATGCAAAGTTGATTTGACGCTTTTGGAAGAACTCTATAAATTTAGGCTGTTCCTCTAGAGTGAGAAGAGATGCCAGATGTATGAGATGAGGATTTTCAGGAGTCCCCACATTGTATTCTTTGGTTTCCTCGATGAGAATCATTGATCGTTCCTGTTGTGTACTAGCAGGGAGAATGTCAAACCCTTTATCCTCAGGTGCCTCAGAGAGGTTTTCACCATTGGATACGCTCTTTCTTTTTACTTTGGTTGGATCAAATAGTGCCACAGTGTGGTTTTCACTAGAAGATCCATGTTTTAATGTTATATTTTTGCAGCTGAAAGGTTTGGCATCTGCCCCAAAGTATGTTGCGCTATTAAGTTCAATGGCGAATCTAGCTTTGTGATCCCTGCTTGGTAGGTTATCCCTTAATTCCAAAAAGTCAATGATGGCCTCATCATTTTGGAAAAAGTCAAGACACGGGGGATTTGGTTGGTTCCATTCGATGAGTTCAGCGTGGATAATGGGCATTACTTCATCGATTAGGTTAAGTGCGTTAGATGTATCAGTGAGGGTTAAGACATTATGGTGAAGGTCGTTAATGGTACTCTCTCTATCAGAATCAGGCATAGGATGAGATGTAGGGTCTGTGGAAGACGTTTCTAGCTCAGGAACCCAAGTGGTCTTTATCTGTGCTTCTCCGTAAACAGGGATATCTTTGCATGGTGGAGGTGGTGATGTGTCTTCCTCATCTGAAGTGTTAAGTTGCACGGAATCAAATTTTGATTCATGTGAGTCGGTCTCTGAATCACTTTCTAGCATCCGATTACTATACCATACTGGGATGTCTTTTGAGTTAAACACTACAGGTGTGATTGGTTGATGTACCTTTGTAATGATCGGTGCTGCAGGGCGATTAAGGGGGATCAAGGAATCTGTTATAGGGAGTATTGGTAATATTGATTCCGTTGCTTCTGCTGGGACAGCTGGTGTTATAGATGCTGCTGCGGGTGCTGATATAGTTACTGCTGCTAATGGTGCGACTGATGAGATGACGAGTTCGTTTGATGGGATGACTGGCATTGGTGATAGTTGTGTTGGGGTTTTGAGCCTCAGTGGGGCTATTGGGATGGTGCTTGAGGGTGCTTTGATTATGAAAGGTGCCCGCTTTGCAGTACGTGGACAAAATGGTTTGTTGGGTTTTCTTTTGAACTTGAGTTTAGGAAAGATCTCTTTTTCAAAGCCGAGGCCTGTATTACCTTTGGGCTTGAATTTCGGCAGCAGGGGTTCATGTCGTCCTTGTTTGCAATATCCCAAAGCACTTTGACCATCATACCCCATTCTTTGCATAATGAGGAGACCTTTTCCATACTGTTCTATAGGAAGTGTAACTCGTGGTTTATCAGTGGTGATGGGATCTTTATAGATCCATTCCGCCAGGTCCTCATCTTGTGTTTCTTCCTCTTGACTCTTTCCAAGAACGAAAGGTGTCAAAGCACATGTTGGTATGTTTAGTGGTTGCTGGAGTACCTGTTGTGGTCTACCATGAGTTCTAGGAGAAGTGGGCATTTGTCCCACACAAAAGAGTTGACTCAAGTTGTATTCCCCAGGACCTTCCTCTGCTATCTTCATCTTAAGCTTTTCTTGCTTGGGTATAATGGTGTTTGAACGGGCAAGAGAGGCGGGACTTATATATGATGTGGAGGAAATGGCTTCTCTATTATTAGGAACGGTAATCTCTGGTTGATGGTTGATATTATGGCAATATGCAAAGGGATTTGCGTCACCTAGAATTGTGATCTCTACACCGTTATGTGGGAACTTGATACATTGATGGTAGGTAGATGGAACGGCTTGCATGGCATGTATCCAAGGTCTTCCTAACAATAGATTGTATGGCAGAGGAAGGTCCAGAACTTGACAAATGATGTGCTTTACCACGGGGCCCACTCGGATTGGTAGTACCACAGCTCCTTTGGATGAACGCTCCACATTGTCATAGGCTTTGATTGTGATCTTTTGACGAGGATCCACTAATTCGACCACATAGCCCAATGCTATGACCAACTGTAGTGTACAAATGTTTAGGCCTGCTCCATTATCTATCAAGACTCGCTTGATCCTATGCTAGTTAATAAATCCTTCGATGTGGAGTGAGGCGTTATGCGGTTGCTGGAAGGAAGAGTTGTCACTTTCAAAAAAAGTGAGACAAGGTGATGACTTTAGATTTCCAACCATGTCTTGAAATTGGTCTGTATTTAGATTTGCAGGGACTGACGCCTCTTGGAGTGCTTGATCCAAGATAGTTTTATGAGATGGCGATAGACGCAAAAGCTCTAAAATGGATATAAGCGCAGGGGTTTTGTCTAATTGTTCCACAAGATTGTATTGCTTTGGGATGGAGGTGGTGCCTTGTGGAGCTGTCTTTATGGTAACTTTGCCGCGACGCGTAACAACATTGCAATTTGAGTTGGGATTTTTGAAGTTTATAGTTGCAACTTGTTCATTGGCATCATACAGATGATTTACAGTGTAATTATACGCAGCCTGTGTATAATTAGTGGTATCAGTGCCTCGCCTAGAAGTGGAAGGATCCCTTTGATCTTGTGATGGAAGTGGATTTTTGAACATCAAATGATCATTATTGGTTGTTTTAGGGTTATGTCCTTCAATTTCAATTTCTCCTCGATCAATAAGATCCTGAATGAGATCTTTCAATCGGTGACAATTACTTGTCTTGTGCCCTCTTCCTTGATGGAATTCACAGTGTTCAGTATCTCTCCACCATGCTGGTTTGACTTGAGGCTCATAGTTTGATAGCTTAGGTAGAGTGACCAAATTTTGAGAGAGGAGTTGTCGCAACACTGTTTCAATGGGTTCCCCTAAGGGAGTGTATGTGCATTTCTGTTTTTGCTGACGAGGTCTAGGTTCATCATGAGATGTGATGCGACGTTGATTGGACGGAACATTTGTGTTATTCTGAGGTGGAGGATTTTGTCCTGCAAACCGAACCACAGGTTGTGCATTTTGGATAGTTCGGGCATCCACAACCCCATCGTTGACGATATTCTTGTTTTTATTCCAGAAGTTTGGTTTATCACTGTTGAAGCGTGGGCGAGGACCATCTTTTGGTTTGTTAAAGATTTTTATGAGTCCTTTCTTGATGAGTGCTCGTTCACATTTTAAACCCTTGGTGATCATATCATTAAAAGAGTCTGTGTCTTTGACATCCAGGTGAAATTCCATTTCTTCGTTTAAGTTGGAAATGAATATTTCCACTAGTTCTCATTCAGGTAACTGAAGAGAACGTCTGCTAGACATTTGATGCCATCGTTGCAGGAATACTGAGAATTGTTCACCTGGTTTTTGTTTGGTGTTGCACAGATCAGCCATGGTGATGTCGCGTTCAATGTTATGAGAGTAATGAGCTAGGAACTTCTGGATGAGTTCCTCAAATGTTCTAATGCCACCTGGTAGTCGGGAAAACCATGATGTGGTTTTTCCTCCCAAGCTTTGGGGAAAAAGGTGCATTAGGTAGGTGTCTTCATATGCCACTTCAAGACAACCAGAATGAAATTCTCGGACATGATCGCGGGGATCCCCCTTTCCTCTATATTTTTCAAATTTGGGTGTTTCGAACCCTTGAGGAAATGGTGGCATGTAAAGATTCCTATCAAAAGGATAGGGACAGATGTCATTGAGTGAGAACTGGTTGGTCTTGACACCACTATGTAGCTATTGGGCGAGATTCTCGACTTGTTGCCGCAACATCTCCATTTCATTTGGAGGAGGAGGTGGTGGATTACCTCGAGGAATGTTATATCTGATGGGATCTCTATCTCTTTCCTCTTCATGGTGACTTTGTCTTTCTGATGCTTGTCTTAATTGGGCAAGATCAAAGTGAGATGGGAGTTTTGCTCCTTCTCGAGCGAGTCTTAAGAAGTGAGCATCCGCATTGCTCCTGAGTATTTCGTCAAAAAGTCTGTTAAAGAGAGGGTTATGTTGAGCCCTTTCTATTGTTGCAGGAATGGGAGTACTTGGGTTTTCGTCATCTGCATTTCCTCCAAGTGCTTCTTGAAATTCATTGAGATTTTCCTCTTCTTCCTCTTCTCTTTCTATTTCTCGTTGTCTCGACTGTGATCGGGTTTGAGCCATTTTGTTTATGAGTCTTTGTTGAAATTGCATGAAAATGATGATGAGTGTTTGATGAAATGAGAGATTGATGATTTGGTGAATTGTGTTGCACATGGATCTCTAACACTTTTAAGGTAGATGTTACCGAAATTCCTTCTTTGAATTGCTTGCTTGTTTGATAAGATTTGATGTGATAAGGTGTAGAGAAATCTGAGATGTGTTACAGATTTAACTACCTAGTAATGAGAGGATTCACTCATGAACTAGTTTTAACCTATGTAGATGCGTCTCTTAGGATGAGCTTATCCTAGATGTAGAAACAATCTAAAAAGTGATGTGATGCATTTGATTCAAGCAATATCTAAAAAGAGAACTTGGAGCAAGAACCTCTTAATGTTTTGAGAGTTGGAATGGATTGATGATGAAGTGATGATGTATGAGTGAGATGATGGATGAAAATGTTTTCAACTTCAATAAAAACTTTGTGTTATAAATGGGACAAACTCTATCTCTTCCCTTTCGGGTGTTGGTGGTATTTCTCGAGCTGTGTTGTATGTGATACAGATGTTTGGGAAGAAGTTGGGATTAATCTTTCCTCCTTGGTTTTTGTGATAACTCAGAGCTCTATATTGCATAAAAGCTCTGTGGTTCAATGATTCGGAATCAAATTTGTTTGTTTTGCCTTGAAGATAGAGACACATGTGACGCAAGAAAACTCTATGGGAGACAAAGATTTGTCTATTGATATAGAAGAATTTCCTTCGTTTGATCAAAGTCTTTGAGCTTAATTGTCTTCTTTTCAAGTTGATATTTTGATGACGCTTCTTCTTTCGCAAGATGTGAAGAATGGTCATAAAATTTTTGACTCTTTGTTGTTGTACCTTGTTCTTTTTTATGTTTTTTGGTTGTTTGGACAGATGTTTGGTTGGATGAATACTTTGTTTTTGGGAAGGGATTTTCTGATTTTTCTTTGACAAGAAAACAAAGCAAGCACACAAACACAAGAATGTTGCCCCAAAGGCACAAATGAGTATGGGTCTAGATTAACCCAATCCTTGGACTTGTATATGACCCTTCCTTTAGATGTATTTTAAGGTGTATTTCCAAAGCCTGAAGTCGGCTCAATTTGCACTTGGTCTGTAAAACGAACACACTTCAAACACTTTTTATCCCTAAGGTCAAATGGCCAGTTGTGATAAATTTAGCCCACATCTTGATATTTCTTTGACTTTGGTACTACATACCTTATGAATCCCGCCTTGGCAGGTAAGGATGTGATATACTAAGTCTTGCACGAGCATAACAAATAGATGATCCCTATGATGGGGGAGTCACCACCTTTATCAAGCCACAAGTGACTTTTCAAAAAGCTATGTTTCTACTCAGGGAAATATGTATGGTGAGTATCGTGGGAGCAAAACCATCTATGCTCTTGCACTAAATTATATCGCAAATATCCTCAATCAATAGAACGGGTGGGCTACTACTTAAAGGTGTTTAGTCATGTTCGATGTTTTTGGACATAAGTTCATTCTGCAGTGACTCACTTAAGAGCCTTGTAACTGGTGGTGGGGCCCATTTGTCCTTTCAACCAGTTACAGTGTAGGAACAGCTATACCCAAGGCTACAACTTTCGCTCTCACCTGATTTCTATAGCGGCTCGAAGGATTTACCGCTCGAGGTCGTTCCCAAGAGTATCGATCCCTTGACAGGCCTCTCTTAAAAAGATAAAATTTTGAGTGTTACTAACACTTTTCTCTTGCACCTAGGACCATGAAAGCCAAGGGAGAGGATAGTGTGTGTTAGAAGTAGGACCACTCGACCAACTCTTTGCACAAGTGTGCCAAGCACGAAAAACACTTGTTCTCTTTAATCTATCATTGCAATGTGATCTAACTATTTGGAGATGTTGCTCCAACAATCATGGTGTTCTTTTTAATTTTCAAAGGCAATTGTTTGAGTAAACTAGAATTTGAAAATCCTGGTCAACTTAATGAAAAACACGTTTGCATGAAGTAAAATTGCTTTGAAAATGAGACAAGTTGATTGTGAATTTTATTTGCACCAAAAATGGAAGTGTGGATTGTGAGTTTTATCTTGATGCAAGAAATAAAATTTGCCTTGTTGATTTTAAGCACCAAAATGAAGTTTGTTTCCTAACTTGCAAAAAAATAAAGTTGTTTTTGTATAAGTTTGTGGTTCTTTTTACCTCGGAACAATGAAATTCTTTTTAAGAGCCCCAAACAAATGTGTGATTCATTTTTAAAAGCCCAAATTTGAAATGTGAAGTTTAATTTTAAACCAAAATAAAAAGTGAATTCATTTTTAAAACCAACTTCAAAAATAAGTTAGTAAAAAATATAAATCTACTTTTTAATCTAATTTAAATCTGCACAAAAGAGAAAAATAGTTAGTAAAATCTGCCTATTTGGTAGGCTTCTACAAGCCTAATTATTTTTTTATTTTTTTTTGGGTTTTTTTTTTTTTGGTTACAAGGTGATTTGTACAACGTTTTGTTACAATAGCGCTAGTGTGCGTTTGAACAGAGGCACTATTTAACACAAACGCACTAAAAGAAAGGGAAAGATAGAGAAGGCAAAAGCACTGAAACAGGGTGAATAGCGCCAAAATAATGTCAAACGCACCAAAACAGTGTCAAAAGCGCAACCTGTGTGACATTTTCAACATTCAAACATGTTATTGGTTAAAAAAAAAGTTGATCTTTTTGCGTGTTCGATTCACGTCAGGTTCACCAAATGATGCTCTGCAAAAAGGATTAGAAAATCTGTTTGATGGCAACACACACAAGAGCACAAGAAACAAACGTTAGTGTTAGCAACAAAAGATTATCCTAAATAGGCATATCAAGAGAGATATTAAGCATGAAATAGAAAGCATATAAACATAGAATAAAATAGCTAATCAAGATGCTCATAGTTGCTTCTCCCTTGTTCCTCTCCTCTCCAAATCCCAAATGAGTGTAGCTCTCAGCTTTTAGCACTAGCCATGGATGCCATATGGAGATTCAAGATAGTTGAATATGATAAGCAAATGCTATACAAGTGTAGATAGTGATGCTATGAGAAAGCTCTATGCTAATACCAGTATAACAACAATACTCTAATGCTTCTCTTTTTTTTTGCTTGAGGAGAAGGGTTCTATTTATAGAAGAAATGGGGAAATGAAAGGTTAAGATTGAGAGGTTTAATCAAGGGCCAAGTTTGAAAGTTGGGGATCCATGTGCACAATTGGCACCACTAAAATGGTGACAAGTGTCAACATAGGATTGGGTTGAGAGAAGAGGTTGGAGGCATTAAAGGCCTGAGAAGACCTCATGGTTATCTAGAGGCTAAGGGTCAAGTCCAAATTAAGATTACCCACTGGATTAAGAGTTAATCCAAGGATAAAACTTTGTGCAAATGTTTAAGAGATAAACATGGTCAAAGCATTAATGGCCTGATGAGACCTTTGGGTTGGGTAGAGGTTGAGTCAAAACAAATGTTTTAACCATGTGGGAGGGTTTGAGGTAACCATTAATGGTTATTGGAGACTTTGGGGATTAAGTGGTTGAAGGTTGAAAGCCTTCAATGGTTATCAAAGACTTTGAGCCATTTAGTGGTTGAAGGTTGAAAGCCTTTAATGGTTATCAAAGACTTTGAGCCATTTAGTGGTTGAAGGTTGAAAGCCTTCAATGGTTATCAAAGACTTTGAGGGTTTGAGAAGTGACTTCCCTTTTGCTTAGGAATGTGACAAAGTTTAGAGAAGGGGTTAGGTTATTTAGAAGTGATTAGAAAATTCTAGAAGGGGTTTAGGCATGCAAGTGGATTTTGTAGGAAAATGCAAGTGGGAAAATTTTTGGTATTTTCAATTAAAATAAAATCATTTATTTCTGTAGCATAGGAAATAGGAATCATTAAAGCAATATATATAAAGACATATTAATCATTATTAGCTCAATCACAAACACACATTGCAATGATCTAATCCTAAGCACACTCAATAGAGACATTAAAACAAAGCATTCAAAAGCAAAGATCATGCAAACCAGATGACAATTTGGATGCTTCTTCCATGCGGCTCCATTGTTCTTCTTTCCTCTTCAAATGGATTTGTGGATCTCACCTACAAGTGCACACATACAATTGAAAGCAAGATGGATATTGGTTATTGGTCAAGAGTACTAGAAGCATAAATTCGATAGTTTGATTAGGGATTCGGGATTCAGGATTAGCTTTGATTGAAAATCATCCAATTTATAGAAGAATTGGATAAATGACAAGATTAGCATGATGCAATTCAAATGGAAATTGCAAATCAATATGAAAAATTATGCACTTTCCATGCACAATTTGATTGATTGATAATTGATGACAAATTATGACACATTCTATGTCAAAATTGATTGATTGTCAATTATGACAATTTATGACAAATTGAAATGTCATTCCCATAGAATTAGGAGATGAAATAGGAGGGAAAAGAAATTAGAAATTAAGAAAATTAGAAAATTGAAATTGATGACAATTAGGAATTAGAAATTGATGGAAAAATAGGAAATTAGGAACTAGAAGAAATTAGGTAAATTAATTAATAATTTGTCATTTATTAATTAATTTACAAGAGGAAGAATAATTAGCCAATTAAATAAAGATTTAATTGTAATGAGAAGACCTAGGATTAATAAATACTTTAGTAATCCTAGAGGAAGAAATGACAAATTAGGTTAAATGAATAAATCATAAAACCCTAGAAGACGAATTAGGTCTTGAAATATAATTGACTCGATTTGATTTGATTTTGGATTGATAAATGACCGATGCGATAAACGATTTGACTGAAAAATGCGCCAATTGATGAGGAACAATGGAAAATTGATCCAAATTGACATAATTGAGACAGACAACGATCGATAGCGAAATGATCACAAAATGACAAAATTGACACCCCGATGAGACATGAAAATGAGGAAATGCAACCCGTAGGAGCAAACCCAAAACTGACAAAATTTGCCCCAATTGTGATGCAGAGTCGACAGTATCCGTTGATCACGCGGGAGAACCGACCGGATTGCTTCATGCTACGACATAGACTTAGGAGCACAGAGAGAGACACATTAGCAGGACTGGGGATATATTACATCACATACATGCCCGAGATTAGGGCAAACACAGGATTGCTTACCGCATTGGCAGAGCAATGGCATTCGGAGACCTCCTCATTCCATTTGGTGACTGGTGAGGCGACAGTGACTCTAGAGGATGTATGGCGCATCCTCCACATTCTGATACATGGGGAGATGATAGAGTATGACCCAGTGATAGGTAGAGACGCGTTATGCAGGCTATTTGAGTGCGACGCAGATGATCTGGACATTGTCGAGAGGGAGATTGGCTGGGAGAGCATGGCTTCCGAGTATGACCGATGATATGTGGTGATAGCAGTTGTGATAGCATGTCTACTAGCAGGAGACAGACGAGGACATGGATTCCCTATTGGATGGGGAAGAGTGCTGGAGCGGATGGCGACAGAGGGGACAGTGTATGCATGGGGACCATGTGTACTGGCTATGCTGTATTTTCAGCTGCATCAGATAGCTTATCAGGGAGTTCAGACGCTGAGCTGTGGAGTCACATTGCTTCAGGTATGGGCATTTGAGCACATTGCCATATGTCGATCGATTACAGATAGACAGGTAGTACCACACCGACCATATGTGTACTATTATGGGGGAGCACTGAGACAGGGTCCTTTTGGATACATATTATACTAGCGACATGAGCTAGACAGACTGAGAGAGTTCATATGGAGGCCATATCATGATTGTCCGGGATGGTCAGATGATAGTGATGAGCTACCCTATTATAGATAGGAGAGGTACTTGATTGGGCGACCAGTGAATCACCAGAGAGTGATTGAGATGTACCTGCCAAAGAGGGTGAGACGACAGTTTGGAGAGAGACAGGATGTACCTAGGAGAACTGCACACTTTGCCCGATCTCATAGAGAGACGAGTCAGTGGGGGAGTATGATTCAGTCACACATAGCATATGCCGACTTTGCAGAGCTACAACAGAGACAGTGGGATTGGTGGTCAGATGTGGTAGATGCTGGGACGACAGAGGAGTATGAGACATGGTTTGCACGACGACGGCCAGTGCCTTTGACGGATCCTGACATTCTAGTACCTAGGAGACAGGAGGACTTCCCACTCATAGGAGAGGAAGGAGATGATGAGGATGAGGAGGATGATGAGGGTGATGATGATGATAGAGACGAGGATGAGGGAGATGGGGATGATGGTGGGGAGGACGATGACAGAGATGATAGTGGGGAGGATGATGAGGAGCCAGACTTAGCTGATCAAGAGACATTGCAGGATATTCCTATAGAGCCGGAGACAGCTAGGACAGAGGAGATGGAGATGTGCAGGGCTACTATAGCGAGTCAGCAGGACTATATTGCAACATTGGAGAGACAACATGAGCAGTTTAGAGCAGAGATAGCCAGACTCACAGAGGCTCGAGATACAGCCATAGCTCAGGCACAGCGAGAGGGACAGAGAGTCACTGAGTTCATTGGGTCGATTAGGGATGCCAGTGCACGGGAGATGGCACAGATGCTGGTAGAGACCGAGGAGGAGAGACTATATTGGAGGACACTATATGAGAGTGCAGTTCCACCAGAGCGGAGAGCACCTTCGTATCGGGCACGATCGAGGACAGAGAGCAGGTCATGCTCTCGGAGGTCATTGAGTAGTATGGGGGTGAGTGGACCGATGAGACCACCACAGCCAGGACCAGGAGGGACATCATCTGTGAGACATGGCAGGGATGAGGAGGATAGAGGGAGCACCCAGTGACAGAGGCACATGCTCCGTATGACAGACAGTGGACATTATGTAGTTTGACATGTTGTAGTCAGCCTACGGGCCATACTTAGGACAGATAGTCCGATTTTGTACTCCGATATTATTATGATATGTGATATGAAATGCATCGATATGATGGGATGCAATGTGTTATGATTTGTAGTTATTTTGCTATGTATGGATGACTTATGTACTTGTTTATGAACATGTATGGATGTATTTTTATGTATTTTTGATGTATTTATGAAATGAAATGGATAAAATGCTTGATGTAATATGTGATGGAATGCAAATGTACTAAACAATGAATGCAGGATACAGCATATGCATTTGGATATCGGAGCACTAGACCGAACTAACTATCCGGACTGACGGAAGAAATGTTAGTAAGAAGAAATGAGACAGGGGAGAGTTAGAGACGAAGAAAAACTTGCTTTCAGTAATGCACTTTGTAGGTGAGAACCTTTATTTTTATGTAGCAAAATGGATGCGCAACATCATGGCATTGAAGGCCAGAGCTAAAATGCAACCCTTTTTGCAAAAGATAGACATATCACAGACAAACGACAATCACAATCAAAAAAGAAAGAGACCATGAGCCATCTCGGTCACTCTAAATCACTCAATGACATCATCGAGCAACATAGGAACATGATTGAAGCCAAAGATAAATCAATGAAAAGATAAGATACACAAATTCAAGCAAATCAGACAAACATCTTGATCTTCATTGTCAAGAGTTGAAAGTGCTGATAGGACGATCATGTTGTCTAGTTTCAGGGAATGTGGTACCCCATCTAAGACAAGACACAGTCTGGTTTCGAGTATACCACACCCTGTATAAGACCCATGATAGTGTGCCAAGGATGAATGATTTTGAGGGTGATTGATATGACAATGTTGATCAGTTTGAATGTCTGGTTTGATTGAAAAAGTTCATCTGTTAATGCATGATTTCATTAAAGCACAATGTTTGATTGCGAGTTGTTGGATGTATACTCAATGATCTGTCTATGCACAAAGGGGATCATTTATTGATAGAATGCTTGTTTTGGATTTTAAATGTTTTGAAAAAAATTTTGTGTTCATTTTTTTCAGGACTTTTTATGATTTTTAGGGATTTTCATTTTTGTTGATTTTTGAGATATTTTTTTTCAGGACGTTATTCGATTTTTTTGAGATTTTTTCAGGACATTATTCAATTTTTATGAGATTTTTTCAGGACATTTTTCAATTTTTTTGAATTTTTTCAGGACATTTTTAAATTTTTATGATTTTGCCCCCAGTGTCTAGCAAGGCAAGGAATATGATAAGTGAATAAATAGGCTTGCTGAAATGATGGTGGATAGAGGGAAGACAAAGGCCTTTTATCGTGGAGACAATACGGATGCAATTTCCAAGGGCTATGGCATGATGGGACAAGAGACTGGATATGACAATGTAAAGCAGGAACATGGCATGAGGGACATGTCAAGAGGTTTTTGAAACCATGTTTAAATTTTGCGTCCTTATGTCAAATCAAGATCAAGGAATGAAAAAGAGTGTATGGATAGTGATAAGATATGGATAGGATAAGCAAGACCAAGAATGGATAAGGGACATGGACTGAAGGTCGGGATAGGATACGGGATAGTGGCAGAGAGTTGCAATAAGCTAGGGAATATGGATGAAAGGTTATAATAAGCAAATGGATAAATGACCAAAATCTATGATGGACTAAAAGCTACAAACAAGATGCATGATACTCATGACAATCCTCAGCCTTGTCAAGATCAAATGGGGAAAGGGAAAATGGACATGAGGGACAATAGGATATGAAGGAGTGTGACATGGGTTCGATAGGATAATGGAACAATGAAGGACAAAAGGATATGATAGGATAAAACCTGCCCCCAAGTTAGTGTGCAAGAAGTTCATAAATTACGCATGACGCCTATTTTCCAGGTTTTCATCACGGTACTTGCCCAAGGCGCCTGTTTGCCAGGTTTTCACCAGTGGACGAATTTTTTTTTTTGCTCTATTTTTTTATTTTTGTCTTTTTATTTTTTTCACTTTTTTTTTTTTTTACTTTTTTTACTTTTTCAATAGAAGATGGACACATGATAGGGGATGGAAGGACTCAAGCATCTTTTTGGTTTGGATAGTAGCCTTGAAAAAAAAAATGGACCATGACCTTTAAAAGCATGCTCAAAGACGTTGGTAGGATGAGGACATGGAAAATGAGATGAAACTAAGGCAAGGATTTATGCAAAGGATGGGATCAAAGGGATCGAAGGATGAAAAATATGCATTGGATAATGAATAGGGTATTGGAAGAATTGGGCTTGAGTGGATGGAAATGAAGGCAAGATCGACATTGGCACACACCTTGAGGGGTGATGGACTAATGGAGGAAAAATGGACTTCATATTGTGAGATTTGGATGGAGGAATAGCTTGGGATTTTGGGACATAAGGGCCCAAAATGGAAGAAGGAGGTGATGGAGGAACAAATTTGAGAGAGTTGGATGGAGGAATAGCAACTTTGGATGCCAAGTTGGATGTTTCTTTAGGCTTTTGTGCTTCAAGGAGCCGCTTAGGGATCCACATGGTTTTTGATTTTTCATGCTTTTGTGGTTCCTTGGAGTGCATTGCTTGCACAAGGGATTTAGGAACCCATATATATTTTGACTTTGCTGTATTTTGCTTAGTGGGCCTTTGTGGCCTTTTGGATATATTTTTTTCTTTATAGATCATATTGTTCTTTGTTTTGACATGTCGATTATATTGGACATGTTGATCCTTGAATACATGTGGATTTTTAGACTTATGACTTTTATACTTGGCATTCAAATTGCTTGGAGGGGGAAAGGAATGCATGGATGGATATGAATGAAATAGAGTTCTTTTGGATGGATGGAATCTACTCAAGGATGTGTGCCTTTGCTGACCTTGCATAGGAGATGGAGGGGTATAGGGACCTAGAATGGATGGAAGCGATGATGGGGAAGGTGGACATTTGGATTTTGACTTTGAAGGGATACCAACGCCTTGAGTGTGAGCTTTGTAGCCATGACCATTAGTATATTCTTTGATATGAAGGGGTTCTTTCTCATGAAGGTCTACTCCTTTGCCTTTATGAATATCTTGACTTGTAGGATACTCTTTTCTTTGGGAAGAAGACGCAAGTCCATTATGAGGTGGATATGATATGAGAGAAATAATGAGATCTTGAAGTGGATCGGATTGCACCAAAGTGGAAGAACCCATTGTGCATGTCGAGGGTTCATGAACATCTTGCACTGACACATTAGAATCATGAGTGGGATTAGGATCGTGAGGGGGACTAGGATTGTGTTGTGGACATGGTTCAATGACAGGCTCTTCAAGAGATGGAATGGGAGAAATAATGGGATCATCAAAAGAAATGCGATCTTGGAGTGGATATGCTGGATTAGGATGTGGAGATGGAGGAACAAGTGGATCTTGTGGAGGATCTAAAGGAATGATAGGGTCTTGCGTTGGAAATGAATTTGGAAGGATACTTTGATCTTGACAAGGAGGAAGATCATTGGATTCCTCTTTAAAGGTGCTTTGCTCTTGACTTTTAATGGAATCATCGGAAAAGATGGAAGGGATATCTTGATCTTTCTTAGGAAGTGGAATGTCAATGGGATTTGAAAGGATATTGTGTTCTTGGAATGGAAGGAGATCGTTTGGGATTGGATGGACTGGGATATCTTCATCTTGCTCGGGGAATGGAGTGTCAATAGGACTTTGGATAGGATGGACAAGAATAGGGGAATCATCATGAGTGTCTGGGGAAATGGGATCCTGGTCAACAATTGGATGGGATGATAAGGTTTCAGGATCTTGATCTTGATCTGTTTCAAGACACGTTTCTTCATGCTCTAAATTATCCTCTTGACATGAGGTTGGACTTTGGATATGCATGGAGGATTCTAACAAGGAATCAATGCTTTGGCCTAAAGGAAATGCACTTTGAACATTTGTGATGGATTCTGGCAAGGAATCAATGTTTTGGCATGAAGGAAATGCACTTTGAACATTTGTGATGGATTCTGGCAAGGAATCAATGCTTGAACATGAGGAAGAGGGACTTCGAATGGGGTCCTCTGAAATAGGTAATGGCAATAAAGTGCATGGTGGCATTGGGTCTTGTATTTCTGAAACATGACAAGGATGTGCATCATGAATTGGATTATCTTGGCAATCAATTATGGATATCTCTTGGATAATTGCATCCTTGGGTGTATTGTTTAATGAGGACAATATGGAAGGTTCTTGCGGAACTTCTAGAGGTGTAGGGATAGATGCCACTGGAGAGTCAATTTGTTTGCGGGGGGATGAGGCATTGCTAGACATAAGTGTATTATCTTTATCTTCCTCAATAAGCTCACTTGGTAATTTCCTTAAGAGCCTTGCAATAAAGCCACCTTTCTTTCGAGGTTTTGACATAGTTGTATCTAGGATTTGAACTTGTTTGGCAAGGAGTTGGTCTTGGTTTGATGTCATGTTTTGATTTTGAACTAGATGTTGCTCAAATTGGTTTGACATGTTCAAAATTTGGCTTGGTGCATGTTGCAAGTTTTGTTTTTGAATTTGTGATTGTGGTTGTTGACATTGATATGTTGATTGAACTTGTCGATATTCCACCATTGGTTGAACTATTTGTTGACATTGTATAGTTGGTTGGACATATTGTTGAAATTGGACCATTGGTTGTATTGGTTGAAAATTTGATTGATAGTAAACACCTTCTTGTTCTTGTTGTGGAGGCACATAATGTTGAAATTGATGTTGTCTCTTTTCTTGAAATTGTTTCATCATCTCTATTTGGGAGAGGAGAGCTGGTATGTCTGATCGTTCAAGAAGAGATTTGACATCAATTGGCTCAATATTTGGATTTTGACCTGGAAGTTTTCGAAACATTTTGGACATTTGTGATCTATTCTTTTGAATGTTTTTCAATCTTTGTTCCAATATCTCATTTTCTTGAGCTAGTTTCTCCTCTAGTTTTTGTATTTGGACATTTACATCATCATGATAAGTTTGACCAATGTTGCTTTGTTGTTGGGTTGGATGTAATTGCGATTACATTGTCGGTTGATATGTCAAACTTTTTTGCATCATTGGTGCTTGGAACCTTGTTTCAATAGACATGTCACTATGCAAATGCAATATTTTTGGAATTTTTCAAGGATAATGTATGATATGCAACTAAATGCGAACCAAATAAATGAGAATGCAATCTATGGCAAGAATGCAACCTATGTTTTTGGTTGTTTTTTCAAGATTTTGACAAACTTATTTGAAATGCAAATCTAAAAAGAGACCCTTAGGAAATTGAAATGATGTCTAGACCTCAAAGGACAAAAGGACCAAGTGACAAAAGGACAAATTGAGAATGTCTCACCTATATGCTTGGATACTAAGCTAGGTTTGACCAAATGACAATAATGACAAAAGGAGAAAAGGTTTGATAAGGTCTGGACTTCTTAACAATGACTTAGGGTTTATCAAAGATTTGGATTACTCAAGTATGACAAAACCTAGTTTTGAATGTATGACAATGGTATGACTTTAATGCAAGAGGACATATGCAAATGGATGACCCTTATTGATATGCAAAGGAGTATGACTTAGGTGAAACATAACCTTGGTACTTGACAATGACTTTTGCAAAATGCAACCTAGGATGAACCTAAATGTAAGTGACATGCTTCTTGAGACAAGATCTTGAACAATATTTGACAACCATGTTTGAAGATCAGTTTTAAATCTTGATAAACTTTTGTTGGATGAATGTCTCTTGTGTTTAAACTTATGTTGGATCAATTTGTTTTGCTTTTTGAAATGGGATGCAATTCAACTTTTGACAAGCAAAGAATACAAGATATTACAACTTAGACTCAAGACAATCATGCTCATTTCCACATTTCTTATGGTAGGCAAAGACATTAGGTACTTGAGAGGTAGACTCATTATGGGATTCAAGGAGAATACATAGATGCTTGACCCCATGGGCTCCCCTCCACGGCACTCACTTCTCAGGGCAGCCAAGCATCAGTCCCCATGGAAATCTCCCCATGGCAAACTTAGTATCTCTTCCAAGTATCCAAACTTGTCCTTCTCAAGCAACTAGAAGGGTTTTTGGCCTCTAAAACAAGGTGTTTAGTAAGGATTTTTGTTAAGCATTACTCCTTGATGTCACGCAAGTGTGATTGAGACATTAAGCTCATCAAGATACCAAACAAATGTAGTCGCACAAGCACGATTTAGACCAAGAGGCCCTACTTAGATGTTGATATGAGAAAGAGTTCAAGGGTCATCACTTCCCAAGTAACTGCAATTCCCACATAACACTTCCTTCAAAGCTTTCGCTCATCGGGTATTTTTTTATAGTGAGTTAGAATGCCAAGGAATTCTAGCCATACTCACTTTGGGTCATTCCCTTCTCATGATTATCACTTGCTTACAAAAGCAAAGTGGTCGGGAAGGCAGGCCCTCTAAATTGACACACAATCAACAACACAAGCATGGTATCGAAGATCTGGATTTCTGATCACCCTATGAAGGATGAGAGCATACTCTCCTACTCCAATGTCATACTTAACAATCAAAGCAAATAAATGTTCATTCCCACCTATTTATAAATCACTAAGTGCCTAATTAAAAATCTCAAACACACAGTTTGGTTGTTTCTCCAAGGCAACCTACAAAACCCAAGTTAGAGGTTTGATTTGTTGTCTTTGACCATCGATTCTGCATAACACATGTTAGTAGTTTGATTTATAGTCTTTGCCATGCGTATGCCAAGATTCTGCACAAATAATTAGTACCAAAATCCAAAGTACAGAAAACAGAATGCAAAAACACCAAAAATTTCAAGTAAACACTGCATTTTTCACCTCTGTTCTGGACTTTACACAGGCGCAAAAGTCATGACACAGGCGCAGAAGTCATAACATAGGCGCAGGTTACCTTACACAAGTGCAGTTTTGTTTTTTTTTTTTAACACAAGCGCAGAATGCATTTACACAGGCGCAAAACTCATAAAAAATGCAATTTTGTGCCTTACACAGGTGCAGAATGTCTCACACAGGCGCAGAAGTCTCCAGAAAACCCTGCACAACCCTATTTTTGGGTTTTTGGCCTGCAAATCAACTTCAAAGCACTCCAAAACACAGTTAGAGGGTTAGATGGTTAGTGTTCACGTCGGGTTCACCAATTAATGTAGCATAGGAAATAGGAATCATTAAAGCAATATATATAAAGACATATTAATCATTATTAGCTCAATCACAAACACACATTGCAATGATCTAATCCTAAGCACACTCAATAGAGACATAAAAACAAAGCATTCAAAAGCAAAGATCATGCAAACCAGATGACAATTTGGATGCTTCTTCCATGCGGCTTCATTGTTCTTCTTTCCTCTTCAAATGGATTTGTGGATCTCACCTACAAGTGCACACATACAATTGAAAGCAAGATGGATATTGGTTATTGGTCAAGAGTACTAGAAGCATAAATTCGATAGTTTGATTAGGGATTCGGGATTCGGGATTAGCTTTGATTGAAAATCATCCAATTTATAGAAGAATTGGATAAATGACAAGATTAGCATGATGCAATTCAAATGGAAATTGCAAATCAATATGACAAATTATGCACTTTCCATGCACAATTTGATTGATTGATAATTGATGACAAATTATGACACATTCTATGTCAAAATTGATTGATTGTCAATTATGACAATTTATGACAAATTGAAATGTCATTCCCATAGAATTAGAAGATGAAATAGGAGGGAAAAGAAATTAGAAATTAAGAAAATTAGAAAATTGAAATTGATGACAATTAGGAATTAGAAATTGATGGAAAAATAGGAAATTAGGAACTAGAAGAAATTAGGTAAATTAATTAATAATTTGTCATTTATTAATTAATTTACAAGAGGAAGAATAATTAGCCAATTAAATAAAGATTTAATTGTAATGAGAAGACCTAGGATTAATAAATAATTTAGTAATCCTAGAGGAAGAAATGACAAATTAGGTTAAATGAATAAATCATAAAACCCTAGAAGACGAATTAGGTCTTGAAATATAATTGACTCGATTTGATTTGATTTTGGATTGATAAATGACCGATGCGATAAACGATTTGACTGAAAAATGCGCCAATTGATGAGGAACGATGGCAAATTGATCCAAATTGACATAATTGAGACAGACAACGATCGATAGCGAAATGATCGCAAAATGACAAAATTGACAAGAGAACAGGGATCGATAACAAAATAGATTGCAAGATGACAAGATTGAAAATGACTACGATCGATGACAAATCGATCGCAAAATGACAAGATCGAACATGACAACGATCGATGACAAATCGATCGTTAAAATGACAAGATTGATGACAAATCGATAAGAGGACAAAACCCTAATTAGGATTGACGATGTCCAAAATGATAAGATTGATGATAAGATTAATAAGAGGACAAAACCCTAATTAGGATTGACGATGTCCAAAATGATGACAAATAAGCACTCACATTGATGCAATAGGATAAGATCGATTAAAATCATGACTGGATAGTGTTGTCGACAAGACCAAATTTGAGAGCGAGATAAAGGAAGAATGTAGAAGAATGACTCGATGTTCACAAATGATAAAAACCAAGTGTGTGACATAGGAGAAATGTTAATGTGACGCAAAAACCTAAAATGAGGCAATGCGCAAATGTTAAAGTATGACCTCGCAAGCGTTGACCATTTTTAGGTGTCTACAATTTCAATTAAATGGTGTAAATTGCATTTGGATAAATATTCAAATAAATATTAATTTATTTAAATGAGAAAAATGAAGATAAAGCATTAAAATGCTTGAAGACTTTGAGGGAAACCATTAAAGGCTTGAAGACTTTAAGGAAAACCATTAAAGTCTTAAGAAGACTATAGAAGGAAGCCATCAAGTTTGAAGACTTTAAGGGAAACCATTAAAGGCTTAAGAAGACTATAGAAGGAAGCCATCAAGTTTGAAGACTTTAAGGAAAACCATTAAAGGTTTCAAGTGGGTGAGGATAAATAGGATTTTAAATAAATAATTTATTTAAAATAGTTGTGCAACTTGAATTTGTAGGAAAATACAAGTGGGTGGAGGATAAAGGTGATTTAAATAAATAATTTATTTAAAATAATTGTGCAACTTGCTTTTGTAGGAAAATGCAAGTGGGTAGAGGATAAAGGTGATTTAAATAAATGTTAATTTATTTAAATGTGAGAGGTGGGATTTTGGGGGATTTAAATAAATATTTATTTATTTAAATGTGAGATAATATTTAATTAAATAAATATGATTTATTTATTTAATTAAGTGGACAGATTTTGTTAAGTGAATTAAATCAAATAAATTGAATAATTTATTTAATTAATAGGAGAAGAGGGTTAAGATGAATTAATTAAATATTAATTTAATTAATTATTAATTGATGGTTAAATAATCAAATAAATATTAAATATTCATTTAATTAAGTGGACAAATTTATGTGACTACACTATCAACTTGCCCTTAAAGTGGAATAAAAATTGAAAAGAAAACATGATTCAAGTAGTAATAGGGGCAGGGGTAGAGGAAAAAAAAATAGAGGCCATATGGGAGGCTTTGGAGGAGGAAATTAAGAACAAAGAACACAAGGTGATTCTAAGCTCACTAAGCAACAAGAAAGTGGCACTGGTAAAGGAGGATTCGATAGAGGAAGGGGGTCAAACAATGGTTTTAGAGGAAGATCTAGTGGACAAGGTAGAGGTTCCTCATATTTTGCCTCAATGAAGTGTTACCATTGCAACCAGCTTGGTCATCTAGCATATAGGTGTCTAGAGAAGGGATCATCATCACAGAATAGTGAAAGGAGAGTGAACTACCTTCAAGAAGAGACTTCAAGCAGAAAGACTTCAGAGGTTGCCTTAGAATCAAAGGTAGGTGACAACTTGATGATAAGGTCATTATTTAGGATCAAATGCAAGATTATGGACAAAGTTTGCAAAGTGATCATTGATTCAGGGTCAACAGACAATATTGTGTCAGAAGAGGCAGTCAGAAAGCTTAAGGTACAAAGGATACCTCACAACAACCCATATAGGGTCACTTGATTGAATAAAGGCCAACATGTCCTAGTCAATGAGCAAGCATGGGTGGATTTCACCATTGGGAGGTATAAGGACAAAGTGTTATGTGATGTCCTACCCATGGATGCATGGCATCTTCTGGGAAGACCATGGGAATTTTATAGACAAGTTATTCATGATGGAGCCAAGAATTCATATTCATTCAAGAAAGATGGAGTTACATTCAAGATCCAATCTATCCTTGAGGAAGGTGAAAAAAGAGCAGCAGGTCCTAATGTCCTCTTAGTGAGTGAAAAAAAGTTCTTGAAGACACTTGATGAAGGTGAAGGTATAGGGTTTGTATTAGTAATGAAGCCTAAAGAGGAAGATAAGAAAGAGCAGCCAGGTTTGCCAATAGAGGTTCAAGACCTATTGAAAAATTTCAAAGGATTAGTGAGTGATGGACAGCCAGCCACCTTACCTCCTAAAAGAGGCATAAGCCATCAAATAGACTTTATACCCGAAGCATCCTTACCTAACAATGTGGCTTACAAGATGAATCCCCAACAAAATATTAATATTTCCAAACAAATCCAAGAGCTTTTAGATCAAGGCCTAATTAGGAAAAGCATTAGCCCTTGTGTTGTACCTACCATTTTAGCCCCAAAGAAAGGTGGTACTTGGAGATTATGCACTAACTCTAATGCCATAAATAGGATCACCATTAGATATAGGTTTCCAATTGCTAGAATAGAAGACCTAATGGATTTTTTAGGGGAAGCCAAATACTTTACCAAGATTGTCCTTAAAAGTGGATACCACCAAATTGGGATTAAGGAGGGCGATGAATGGAAAACAACATTCAAGACAACAAAGGGTGTTTATGAATGGCTTGTAATGCCATTTGGCTTATCTAATGCTCCAAGCACCTTCATGAGACTCATGAATGAAGTGATGAAGGAATTTATAGGTAAATTTGTGGTGGTATATTTAGATGATATTCTCATTTTTAGTAAGGATAGGGCAGATCATGTTAATCATTTGCAAATTGTGCTACAAAGATTGTATGAAGAGAAGCTAACCATGAACTTGGACAAGTGTGAATTTGTTAAGCAGGAGTTGGTCTACCTTGGGTTTGTGTTGTCTCAAGGAAACCTCAAGATGGGTCCTAGCAAGGTTGAAGCCATAGTAAATTGGCCTACTCCTAAGTTAGCAATAGAGGTGAGAAGCTTCCATGGACTAGCTCAGTATTACAGGAAGTTCATTAGGCAATTTAGTGCTATGTGTGCACCAATGTTGGACACTATTAGAGGTGGAATGAAGGAAAAGTTTCAATGGAATGAACAAGCAAATAGAGGTTTTGAAACCTTGAAGGAAAAGATAGCTACTCAATCAGTGTTAGTGTTGCCTAGTTTTGAGAAACTCTTCATAGTGGAATGTGATGCAAGAAATGTTGCAGTAGGTGTTGTCCTAAGACAAGAAGAAAGACTAGTAGCTTTCCATAGTGAGAAGCTAAGTGATGAAAAGAGGAAATACTCCTCACATGACTTGGAATTATATGCTTTAGTGCAGGCTTTGAGGAAATGGAGACACTAACTCCTTCCTAAAGAATTTGTAGTGTACACAAACAACCAAGCTTAAAGCTTTCTAAAATCACAAGACAAACTCAGTCCCAAACACATGAAGTGGGTAGAGTATATGGAAGCCTACGCATTCACAATCAAGCACAAAAAAGTTCAATTAAACTGGGTTGCTGATGAGTTGAGCGGAAGACTTTTGAAAATCCAAGAAATTCAGTTAAGAAGCATAGGTGTTGATAATTTTAGAGACCTATACCTGGATGATGAAGACTTCTCAAATGCCTACAAGGTATGCAAAGAGTATCAAAATCATTTTCATAGTGAGTATTCATATTTTACCTTGCAATATGGGTTATTGTTTAGAGGAGGACAACTTTGTGTGCCTAGAGGGTCAATGAGAGAAAATCCCATACAAGAGAATCATAATGGCAGTCTTAGTGGTCATTTTGGAGCCAACAAGACTCAAGAGTTGGTTCAAAGGTATTATTATTGACCTAGGATGAATCAAGATGTGAAATAGTATGTGGAGACTTGTATTGTTTGTCAAAATGCCAAGTGCACTTCTTCAAATGTCGGTTTATACCAACCTCTTCCCATACCAAATAGACCTTGGGAGTGCATTAGTATGGAATTTGTAGTAGGATTACCAAGGACAAAGCAGGGATTTGACAACATTTATGTCATAGTGGACAGATTTAGTAAGATGACCCACTTTGTACCTTGCAAGACTACTCATGATGCATGTCATCTAGCTCAGTTGTTCTTCAAGGAAGTGATAAGGATACATGGTTTACCCATGAGCATTGTCTTAGATAGGGACTCAAAGTTCATGAGTCATTTTTGGAAGACACTTTGGCAAAAGCTTGGCACCAACCTACTCAATTCATGATTTTACTTGTGTTCTCCATCAATGATTTCTTGACTAATTCATGTACATCTTTCATTGACTGAGAAAAATATTCAACATATCCACTCCTTGTTGCTACATTACCTAAGTCCCTTAGCTCCAATATACCCCTAGGCTGAAGACCATTAACCACCTCAAAAGGACTCTTGTCGATGGTTCTATTTATTGTGTCATTGTAAGCATATTCAGCTTGTGATAGCACTTGATCCCATGTCTAACCATACTCCTTGGTAAGGCACCTCAATAAGTTTCCTAAACTCTTATTAACCACTTTGGTCTACCCATCTGTTTGTGGAGAGAAGGAAGAACCTACACTTCCAAGTAGGTGATCTTGTCATGGTGCATCTAAACAAAGCAAGGCTACAACAAGGAGTACCTAATAAGTTGCAAATGAGAAGGTTGGGTCCATGTGCCATCTTAGCCAAGTATGGGGAAAATGTATACAAGGTGGACCTACCTGGTGAAATAGGACTATCACCAATTTTCAACATAATAGAATTGGTTGCTTACAAAGGACCAATTCAAGGTTTAGATTGTAGTCACTCAGAGGTATCAGATGATGTAAATAACCTTCAAGTACCAGCAAGACCAAGTCCAAAGGCCAGAAAGGTATTGAGTTCAAGGATCACTAAGAAGACAAGGCATCAAATTTATTGGGAACACCTAATCAAGTCACAGGGTATGAATGATGTTGAGGCTACATGGGTGCTTGAGATAGAGTTTAAGAAGTTAGGCATTGATCAGAATCTGATCCCCAAAGAGGTGACTTAGTTTTCTTTTGTATGGGAGAATGGTGCAGGAGCACCTAGGACTTAGGCTCATAGTCCTTCCACAATTTTAGCTTGTACTGACCTTAGCCAATTCAGGTTCCTAATAAGGACTCCAGGAGGGTCCTAGGTGTGTGAGTGAAGTTTGTTTTGAGTCAAGTGTAGGCCTAGTTGAGTTAGTTTTCTTCCTAGGTTGGCACTTTGTGAGTAGGTGGTAGTTTGAGTAGGTAAATGGTCTTCTTGATGGTCAAAAGAGTCATAACTTGGTAAGAGCATTAGAGAGGTTTACAATAGTCTTAGGAATGCTTCAAAATTCATGAGTAATGACTTGTAATAGGTTGCTTAGGTTGAAAAGACAAAAAGTGGAAAGTTGTAAAAGTTGTCATGACAACTTTGGTCCTAAAATTGCTTAGCGATGGAGTTAGGGTTAGCACATTATCCTAGGATGCCTCCACATATGGGGAAGACTATTTAAGCCTCCTCTTTCATGTTTACCAAGGTTTGAAGTTTATTTTTGTATGATTGACAATTTGAAACTACTCATTTTCGGACTATTATCACTATTTTGGTCTTCTTTTGCATAAAATGTGAACACTAATTGATTGAATCCATTGTTCCAGTTTTGGATTGTAGTTATTTGGTGTGTTCTAGTACCATTTGTTTCATTTCATTCTTTTTAGATAGGGTGTGTTATTACTTTCATTGTTTTGTTTCCAAACAGCTAGTTTTGGCTTGTAAATAGCAAGTTCTTGTAAAATGGTTGCCCCATAAAATCCCTTCATGCTACCATCACGGACTAGTGGAGCATGGAAGGAAACCCTATGTAAAGTATAAATATGTAGGGAGGAGTTCTAGAAGTGGAGTTCATCATGGTTACCACCTTATTCTAGGGGAGTCCAGGAGCAACCCGACTAGAGAAAACAGGGTGAAAATTGAATGCAAATTGTAGGGGTGAATACCAAACCTTAGCCAATCAATTTGGGATGATTCATGATGTCCATACAGAGTTGTAGTAGAAAGGAGAAACCTTGACAAGCCAATTAGATACCCATTTCACAAACGTGAACAGACACTATCAGTTAAAGGCCTAGAAACCCTAGCAAACCCTCATTTTTGGGTTAGGGCATTGTACGGCAAGTTTGAAGACTAAAACCAACAAAATATCTTAGGTTTGGGTGAGTGTTTGAAGAAAAATAAACCTTGTTGTAGGATATTTTGGACAGATTCCCTCAAAACCCTTGAAAGCTGGATTTTGGAGGCCTAATAGGGGCTCATCCTTGTAGCCCTATTTTTAGGCAAATTGGTGAAATCGGTAAGGAGGATAGTGAATAAAAAACCACAAATGGGCCAAATTTAATTCATTCCATGGTAAATGCCACCTCTGCAATGACTCACAACAATATGGGGATGAAATTGACAAGTTGTTGTCAAGATAGCAAGATTGACCATATGGGAAACACTTTGAAATGGTAGGGATCCTAGTCAAACACTTGTTGCAAACACCTTGAGATTGGTAAAGAGTAAGTCCTAGAAGAGATTGGGAAGGACTTGGAGGTCTCAGAGCATAGTTAGACCTGGAGAGGTTGGTGGAATTGAGCAACACCAACTAGGTGAAGTGTGAGCAAGCTAGGGCAACCCTATCAATCGACAAGACTTGAGTGCAATTTGTTGTTGTAGACACTTAAAAAATAATTATTTTAATTATTTTTAATTCCTCACATAATTAATTAATTAATTATGTTAATTAAAATTCTTCTCAATATTAATTAAATATAATTAATATTGTCACTATAGCATATGATTTATTTAATAAATCAATCCCTTTCTTTATTCTTCTAAAAAATCAAATCCTCACAAATCTTCCTCTTAGCTAATTAATTTCAATTAATTAGTTAACCTACATGATTCGTACAAATCATCTTCTTAATTCATCATTAACCTAATAAATTCTTCTAGAAACTCCCTAAACTCACTTAACATTATTCTTCTAATTTTTTACTCCCTCTGCTCATTCTCTCTCCTAGTCAAATTTTCCTACAAATATAAATCCCACCTAACATTTCCTCTAATCCCCCTCCTAATGAGTCATTAATGGCTAATCATCATGATTAGCCACAAAGTCAACTCTTTTCCCTTTCATCCAGCCACTAGCTTTAAATGCTCTTTTTCTAGATGAATGTAAGATTTTCAAAATCTCACATTCCTCTAGGCATTTCCCTCTCCCAAGGAATTTTTAATTCCTTTTTATTCTTCTAATCCCCATAATATCCATTTTTGGAGAATTTTTAATTCCTCCAATGCATCTTGTAGAGTGTGGAGATACGAAATGCCTTTAAGGAATAGTTCTTGGTCTCCACACCCTCTCTTGGAGCTTGTGTGAGTTTGAAAGTAAATCTTAGCCCTTCATCTCTAATTCATCCTAGCCATCCATTTTCCTCTCCTCTTCCTATAAAATAGGGTTCCATCCCTTCATTCAAAACATCTTGAAATCCAGTAAGCTTATGCTGCCCTTTTGAGCCCAGGAAATCATCTTGGCAACTTGATCATCTCATCCTTATCATTCATCCTAATCATTTGTGCACAATATTGGAGAGCCATCCACATCCAGCAATCAAAGGAGCACATCAAGTGGAGCATTATCAAGGGGCGCCTTCACTTCATCAAGCTCAATCCGAAGGAGAAGGTAAAATAGCAAGGTGAAATGGTTTTTTAATGATATTTTAGCATTTTGCATGTTTATTTCATTATGTTTTGATGAGTTTACCTTTCAAATCTGTTTTCAACTCTTCATTTTGGCACGCCCGGTGGGACCCACGTCCCTAAGAACTAATGTTGTTGTGTTTTTTAGGTTTTCTGTGAGTTGTGAGACGCAGGTTCCAGAATAGTGTGAGTGTAGAAAAAAAAAATTATCTTTTTCGTAGGTTCCAGAATAGCGGCTCTAAATTTCTGCGCGACAGCTCCTCCTTATTCTTTTACTTTTATGTTTTCTATTTATTTATTGTTTCTATTTCAGCATGACAGCTCTGTTATCTATTTTGTTTATTTATAATCTGTGTGAAAGTAGGAGAGTATGCTCTTGTCTATATAGACAATTAGAAATCTAGACCTTTGGCACTTTTCTATTCTATTTAGCGTGACTGTATGCTCTGACTACAAGAAAGTGTGAAAATAGGAGACTATGCTCTTGTCTATCTAGACAATCAAAAATCCACATTTTTGGCACTTTTCTATCTGTTTAGTGCGACTGTCTGCTCTATTAATATGTTTGAAATTTGTTAGGCGCTAACAGTAGTCTACATTTTCTTTTCATTTCGTGTTATCTGTTCTGTTTAATCATAATCTGTCTGACCGCAGGAAAGTGTGAAAGTAGGAGAGTATGCTCTTGTCTATCTAGACAATCAGAAATCTGGACCTTTGACATTTTTATTTTATTCTATTTAATGTGACTATTTACTCTGTTAAATCTAGGGTTTCTGTCTGCTATGTTAAATCTAGGGTTTCTGCTTTGTTAAATCTAGGGTTTCTGTTTTGTTAAATTTAGGGTTTCTATTTTGTTAAATTTAGGGTTTCTGTTCTGTTAAATTTAGAGTTTCTATTTCGTTAAATCTAGGGTTTCTATTTTTTCACCATATCTTCTTTATCTTGACTCCATTTCCCTTCAAAATCACCAGATTATCCACATTGCCATTTTCCACATTTTCTTTCTTGGAGGCCTTATCTCAAAAATCCACTTTTTGAAGCCCAAAATCCCATATTTCTCTATTTTTAGGGTTTGCCATAACTTCTTCCCTTTTCATCCAATCACCTCCAAATTTTTCCCATATTATCCATCTTCAACTTTTGCTTCTTTGTCCCTCTTGGACAAATTTTCCCATTCCTTCATCTCTCCTCCAAAATCCCCATTTTTCGCTTGCCTATCCCTTGGAAAGTGGTAAAAACCTAGTCAAACCCCATTTACCCATCAAAGCTTTCTTCAAATCCACATTTTTCATTGGTAAAAAAGTTTTTATTCATGTTTTTCTATTCATTCCCAAAAAATTAAAAAAATTAATATTTTTGTCATTTTGTTGATTTTTGCAGGACGCTTGTTGAAGACTATTTTTCCAAACTACTAATCAAGTTGTTTTGCAGAACGCTTTTTGAAGACTCCATTTTTCAAACTACTAATCAAGTGTTTTTGCAGGTTGCCTAGCTGATTCAACCAAATATTATGCATTTATTTAAATTAGGCACCTAGATATTAATTAAAATGGAATGAACCATTGTCTTATGTGTCTTTAAGAAAAGCGTAAAGGTAGGAAAGTATGCTCTCGTCTTACTAGACGATCAGAAATCCACACCCTCCAACCTTTTCTTGTTTGATTGTGTGTTTACCTCTAGCGGGCCTGCCCTCCCAACCTGCTCTTTGAGAAGGTAAGAGGGGAACAACCCAAGTGAGTACACCCGGACCTGGGGTTCCCAACTCACTATAATAAATAGGCCATTGAATATGAAAGGGTTAATGGTTGGGGCTATATGAGAGTTCACTCTCACATTGGGTGCTTAGTAGGATCCTAGAGATCTCAATCATGCTTGCGTGACTACTAAGTTCTTGGTGCTTCGTTGGGCTATAGGCCTCAATTGTGCTTGTGCAACTTCAAAGGGTAGCTCCTAACAGGAAGACTTACTAAACACCTTGTTCATAGTGGCCAAAAACCCTCTAGTCATTGGTGCAAGAGGATGAACCTCTGAAGCGGCCCATATTCTTATGGCCCTTAGTAGAGACACAAAGTTCTTCATGAGGATTTTTCATGGGAATTGATGCTTGGCTGCCCCGAGAAGTGAGTGCCATGGAGGGGAGCCAGTGGGGTCAAGCATCTAAGTGTCCGCTCTGGGTAAGCGTAGATGGGAAACCAATTGGGATTCAATGACTATTGTCCTTGCCAGCCTTAAGAATGTTGTATATGAGCATGAGTGTCTTTGAGATAATATGCATTTAATCATCATGTTTGCTTTGTTTGATACATACTTGCCAAGAGTAGACTAAAAACACATCACTATCCCCAAACACTTTGCAAAAATATTTGTCAAGACACAAACAAATTGTCCAATTCATTACCCACACCAAGTCCAAAATTGCGTCAAAGCTTCATCCGTCCCATTTTTCATAAGCCTAAGAGAGAAGCTAAGAGTTTATCCTCTACGTCAACATTCAATTTTGTCCTTTGAAACACCTACTATCATCCAAATCAGGGTGGTCATATCCCTTCATACAACTTGCCATTTAAATAGATCCTTCATGTTCATGCCAAAGACAACCTAGTCATCAAGTTTTCTTCTAAACCATCACTACCATACCTTTTTTATCAAGCATCCTCAAATTTCTTAAGTCCTTTCATCCTCAAATTTCTTAAGTCCATTCATCACAAATTTCTTAAGTCATTTCATCCTCAAATTTCTTAAGTCCTTTCATCACAAATTTCTTAAGTCCTTTTATCCTCAAATTTCTTAAATCCTTTCATCCTCAAATTTCTTAAGTCCTTTCATCTCAAATTTCTTAAGTCCTTTCATCCTCAAATTTCTTAAGTCCTTTCATCACAAGTTTCTAAAATCCTTCCATCACAAATTTTCTAAGTCATTTCATCACATTTTTCCTAAGTCTTTTCATCACAAATATCGTGTATGGTCGCAACTCGATCCCAAAAGAAAAAGATGGCTGATAAACAATATGGCATGCCAGACATTGGTGTCCTATATGAAGATCCCACGCAAGATCATACACAAAGTGGGCAACCAAGCGATCAAGATCAAAGCCAAAATCTTGACATGGTTAACCAAGATGAACTTTGTCCAGAAGTGCAAACTTTCCTAGCGGATTCTTATAACCAAGAGATGATGGAAAAGTTTATTAAACACAATCCTACTGCACTTCTGAAAACTCTTCTTGAACATGGAGCTCAACTTCCACCTGAATTTAATAGATCCACTCTCGTCCAACAACCACAAGGAGACCTTGCTCCCACACAAAGTGTTGCACCTACTATTCAAACTCAATCAATTGCAGCCCCATCAATCATCCAAGCCCAATCAATGCCACCCACGACACCTCCCACCACGGTCTCCATCCCGCCTTCTTCCTCCTTACCATCCATACCACTATCAAATCCAATCTCATCCATTCTCCAACAAACTTCTATACCGCCTCCTTCTATTCAACCACATATTTCTATTCCACAAACTTCCCTTTCTCCCAACAATGTCGCAAATTTTATCCAGACCGCATTCAATCCCATCGCAACAGTTGGCAGACCGCAACCAACTATCACACAAACCCCAATGACATTGGTCATCACATCCCACGTTCCCACCTCCTCATCATATCAATATATTGGTGGTGGTGCACCTTCTTTGGTTCATCCAATTCTTGGGGTAAATACAATCCATCAATATCAAAGTCCACAACAAGACCTCATCAAGGAAATTCAAGACATGAAGAATATCATCAAAAACATGAAAGAAAAGACTAATAAAAGGAAAGCTTACTCATTCGAAGATTTTTTCCCTTGTCCTTACAACCCATCTATATCAGTTGCACCATATCCCTTGGGATTTGAGATCCCTAAATTCACCAAGTATGAAGGCAAAGGAGACCCCTACGACCATGTCTGAGAATTCCACATCTTATGCCAAGAAGTCTCCTATAGTGACCTTTATCTTCGCAGACTCTTTCCCAAGAGTCTCACGGGAGATGCCCTGGCATGGTTCTCATCTTTACCACGAGGTTCCATTGTCTCTTTTCCAGACTTGGCACAAAAATTTGTGGCCCACTATGCATACAACATGGGTAATGATGTTTCTATGATGGACCTATGTAATACAAAACAAAGGCCTAGAGAAACCTTCGCCAATTTCCTACAAAGATGGCAACATCTTATCAAAAAATTCTAGTGGGACATGCCAGAACAACATCAAATTGAACTATTTCAAAAGAACTTGGTGCCTGAGCTTTCAAGACCTTTAATATCTCAATGTATCAAATCCTTCCAAAAATTGACCAATAAGGGCCTTGCCCTTGAACGTGTCTTGTTCGAGGAAGGAACCTTGAAACATTACCAGAAGTCATCACAAAGTTCTTCCTCTTATCATAACGACAAGCCAAAATTCTGGGCTAAAAATAAAAACATGGTAAATGATGGTGTAACTGATGCAAAGCGGGTCCAAACCGTGGCCGCTCCCCCAAAATCCACCACCAATATTCATCAATTCAACAATCAAAACAATTCAAATCAATCTCAAAAACCTCACAACAATGTCTCAATCCAGGGATGACCACCCCGATCGAATAACAGGACTCCAAGAGATTTCACTTCTCTTGCTGAGCCTATTGAAGTGGTGTTTCAAAAACTTATCCAAGCAGGTATAGTGGTTTTTCCAATCACTCACCCGTTTGATCCCAATCAACCTAAACCAAGATGGTATAATGAAAATGAGTATTGTGAATACCATCGTATTAAGGGACATGATACATGAAAGTGTATGAAACTGAAGATCTACATACAAGATCTCATTGATAGAGGTGAGATTGAGGTAGCAAATGAAAAACCTGGTAATAACAATGACAAACTCAAAATGTACCAGGAACCCTTCCCAAAGCATGATAAAGGAAAAGGCTCATCATCTAATGTAATGGGTTATGACTACGCTAATCACGTAACCAGTTTTGATTTTTTAGTAAGTCGCATTGAACCTGCAGACAATCATGTCAATGTCATAACCATCCAAGGAGTTAATCCTCCTTCTTCCCAAAGCAGACCAAATCTGGCTAGAATAGTCATTCAAGGTGCCACACCTTCCACCTCCCATTTCCAGATTGACTACAATGCAACTACACGTCGAGGAAGAGTCGCCATCCAAGGAGTTCCTCCCCCACCAAATCCCCCACCCATGTCTTCCACCCATCGATATGACCTCCTTAATCAACTTGGGAAGACACCTGCGCAGATCTCCATTTTGGAACTTCTCAAGACTTCTCCGGTCTATAAACAAATTTTGGAACAAACCCTTCTCCAATCACGCATTCCTGATAACATTAATGCCACCCAATTTCAAACCCTCATTGGAAACCTTGCTGCCCAGCAGCACATTGTATTTAACTCCAAAGATGCTCCCGTAGATGAGGACCATAACAAACCTTTGCACATCAAAGCTCTCATCCACAAGCACAAGGTCAAATGTATCTTGATAGATGGTGGATCCGGGCTTAATCTGTGTACATACAAATTGATAAAACAATTGGGACTTTCTAAGGATCTAATAGACACATCAGGAAGGATCACAATAAAGGCATATGATGATGCAAAAAGAATTTCAAAGGGTGTGATCACCTTACCTCTTCAAGTGGGCCCCATTACAATTGAAACCCCTTGCCAAGTACTCGATCTTAATCTCCCCTACAACATTCTCCTCGGGAGGCCATGGATTCATTCCTTGCAGGCCGTACCCTCCACCTATCACCAATGCATCAAATTCCCCTATAATGTAAAAGTGATCACTGTCAAAGGTGATCCCCAACCTTTTCAATATTGCAAACTATTAGAAGGGAAGCATCTGTATCATTGCCCACTAAATATACCTTGGCCAACGCCTCCATCTGACACATAAAATGTTGCCTCCACATCATCCCAACCAAATAATCAAATCAAGATCTTGGGCAATGGCTGTGGAGAATACAAATTGGAGGACGTCTTATTAATAGGCAACCTCCCTCTCTCTCCTAAGTCATTTGGCAAACCAAAAGAGCTAAAAAAGGACCCAAAACCAGTCATGCAATGCCAAAACACCACCTTCCAACAATGGGGCCCACTTGATAATGAGAACCTGGAAGCAGATATCTCTTCATGGCTGTACCGAGAAGAGGATGATGATCCAACAAGAATATCCAAAGAAATGTACCCAAAAGCATTTGCCATAGTTGAAAAAATGGGTTACAAAGGACATAGTCTGGGACCAGAGGAGAAAGGAAGAAAAGCACCCATAAATCCTATCTCCTATAGATACAACAGAGGCTTGGGGTACACCCCGGTGCCTAAGATTACTATCACCGGTGCCCCTTCTAGTCCTTCTTCGGATATCGAAAGTGTTGAGGAAGAGGAATTCCACGAAATGCCTTATGAATATGAGAAAGATATCTTCTTAGACGCTTACATCAATACCATCACCCCCGTAACCCCTCCCACTTCACATGAACTCATTGACTGGGGCCAATGAGACAAACCCACTTTAGATATCTACGCTGACGATAATACTCTCATTGCTCTCCTAACAGTGCAAAATATGGAAGATTGTAGTAGAATCGAGGGTATTAAACTACATGAAAAGGGATACTTTGGTATTCAAGTTAATGCCCTAAGCCACAAAAAAGATAATAAAAGAAAAAGCTTTGATTCCCTAGGTGAAAACCTCCCTAAGGCGCCTTTGGATGAACAAGAAATAAAAACAAAGGGCATATCTGAAAGTGAAAACCTAGAAAAGGCACTTGACGATGAGGGATTTGACCTCCCTACCATTGGTTACCTTCCATAGGACAAATCAAATTTGTGGATAAAAGAAACAGACAGGATCAACATGGGCACCAAAGTCATTCCAAAAAATGTGCTCATTGTCAAATCCCTCACCAAAATTGAGAAACAAGACTTCATCAACTTTCTTACAGAGGTTAAAATCAATTTTGCATGGTCCTATTCTGATATGCCAGGGTTGGATCCTGCCTTGGTGGTTCACAATCTCGTCATCCGCCCAGATGCAAAACCTGTAAAACAAAAACTCCGCAAAATGCACCCGCATATTGCTCTCTTGGTCAAGGCAGAACTTCAAAAGTTGTTAGATGCAGAATTTATCAAACCCATAGACTACGCTGAATGGGTCTCCAACATTGTACCTGTTGGAAAACCTGTTGGGGGCATCCGCATTTGCATAGATTTCCGAGATCTAAATATAGCTTGTCCTAAAGATGATTTCCCGCTCCCAAACATAGATATGATTGTGGATCTTATAGCAAGACATGAAATGCTATCGCTAATGGATGGGTTTTCTAGATACAACCAAATCAGGATAGCAGATGAGGATCAACATAAAACTGCATTCACAACACCATGGGGTACTTTCTATTAATGGGTCATGCCTTTTGGCCTTAAAAATGCTGGAGCTATATATCAACGAGCAATGACAACAATTTTTCATGACTTCTTACACAAAATTATGGAGGACTACGTGGATGATCTACTAGGCAAATCCAAGACAAGACAAGAGCACATCCCTATTCTAAAATAGATCTTCGAAAGATTGGAAAAATACAAACTACGGTTGAATCCAAAAAAGTGTGTGTTTGGAGTCACATCGGGAAAACTATTAGGATTCATTATTTCCCGCAGAGGCATTGAGGTTGATCCCACAAAGGTAAAAGCTATTATGGAAATGCCTCTGCCAAAAACTCTCAGACAACTACACCGTCTCCAGGGAAAACTCCAGTCTGTCAGGCATTTCATTTCACAGCTAGCCGACAAGTGCCATCCATTTGCACATCTATTATGTAAAGACACAAAATTCAAATGGGATTGCCTCTGTCAAAAGGCCTTTGAAAAATTAAAAGAATATCTAACATCACCTCTAGTTTTGATGCCACCTACCCCTGGAAAACCCCTCATTTTGCACATATTTGCTACTACAGTGGCATTGGGGGCATTACTGGTGCAAACAGATGATCAAGGGAAGGAACACACCATTTACTACATCAGTCGGACGTTGGTAGGATATGAACTAAATTACACCCCCATTGAAAGAGCATGTTTGGCATCAGTGTTCAGCACATAGAAACTACGACACTATATGCTAAATAATAAGACAAAATTAATTGCTAAAATTGATCCACTTAAATATCTCTTGTCCAAAGCTGCTCTCACTAGCAGAACTGCCAAATGGGTCATGCTCTTAAGTGAGTTTGACATTGAATATGTGGATAGAAAGGCAATCAAGGGACAAGTCATTGCAGATTAGTTGGCTCAAGCTCCACTTCCAGGCGACCATCCTCTTCTCATAGAATTACCAGATGAGTTCATTATGACTGTTACCACATCCTCCACATGGAAATTGTATTTTGATGGCTCCTACACTCAAAATGGATCGGGGGCAGGAATATTATTGGTCACACCTCAAGGAGATGGCATCCCCAAATCATACAAGATAGCCTTTGCAAGTAATAATAACATAGCAAAATATGAGGCCTTCATCATAGGTTTACGCTTGGCTATCCACTAGAAAATAAAGGAATTACAAGTCTATGGGATTCCCAGCTCATCATAAAACAAGTCAATGATTAATACTAGACAAAAGACGATAAACTCCTTCCCTACCATACCATGGTTGAAGATCTTAAGCAACATTTCATGGCAATCAAGTTTGATCAAATCCCATGAACAAACAATAGGGCTGCAAATGCAATGGCCACCATTGGCTCCCTCCTTCAAATGCCAGCACACAGTCAGAAGTGCGAGTTCTTGGTCGAGCAATTGTTTATACCGGCATACGACCTACCAGAGTCTGAAATGGTGTGTGTTCTCATTGGTCCTGAGTCCCCTTGGTATCAAGAAACCTTCGCTTTCCTCAAAGACAACACCATTCCCCCACATCTCACCAAAACCCAACAACAAACTTTCATCCACCAATGTGCCCATTACACCATCCTTGCAGACACCTTATTTAGAAGGCATTTTGATGGTTCCCTCCTAAGGTGTTTAGATAAACAAGAAGCTGAATGGGCATTACGCAAAGTACATGAGGGCATCTGTGGGGCACACTCAAGTGGACTCACATTGGCTAAAAAACTTTTGAGAATGGGATACTATTGGCCTAAAATGGAAGAAGACGCATACAACTATGTGAAGAAATGCATCCCTTGCCAATAGCATGGTGACAAGATTCATGCACCGTCACAAGAATTGCAGCCATTCATTACACCATGGCCCTTCTCGTAGTGGGGGCTCGATCTCATTGGGAAAATCCACCCTTCATCTTCCAACGGACATAAATTCATTATCACCACCACCGAATACTTCACCAAGTGGGTAGAGGCTATCCCTCTTACTTTCACCACCGGCAAGCAAATATCCAAATTCATCTTGAACTACCTAATCTATCGATATGGCATCCCAAAAGTTATCATCACAGATAATGGTAAACAATTTAAAAACCAGGATGTCAAAGAACTCTGCCAAAAATTCAACATCCAACACCACTTCTCCAGTCCATATTATCCCCAAGGCAATGGCCAAGTTGAGGCTTCTAATAAAACCCTAATAAAAATCCTCAAAAAGATAGTCAATGAAGCGGGTCATGATTGGCACCTCCAAATCCATCTTGTATTGTGGGCCTACCGCACCTCCATCCGCACCCCCATAGGTGCCACTCCTTCTTCCCTAGTATTTGGTTCTGAAGCTATCCTTCCCCTTGAGATCGATATCCCCTCTCTAAGGGTATCGTTGCAAAACATCCTACCAGAGGAAGAATATAGAATTGCCCACTTACAAGAGCTAGAATTGTTAGATGAAAGGCACCTCAAGGCCTTGAATCATCTCCGGGTATATCAAAACAATTTGTGCATGAGTTATCATAAAAAAGTCAAAATCCGAGAATTCCAAGTTGGTGATCTTGTCCTCATGGAGAATCAGAAAAATCTACAAGAAAGAGAAAAGAAAGGCAAGTTCGAGCCTAATTGGCTTGGACCATATGTAATCACAGCGAAATATGGATCAGGAGCTTATCAGTTGGCTACTTCTGAAGGTGATCCTTTGGATGATCCGATGAATATCATGCACCTCAAAAGGTTTTATGCTTAGTCCTCATAAAGTCTTAAATTGTCAAAAAAATAAAAAAATGAAAAAAATAAAAAAGATCCTA
This sequence comes from Cryptomeria japonica, assembly GCF_030272615.1. NCBI lineage: Eukaryota > Viridiplantae > Streptophyta > Pinopsida > Cupressales > Cupressaceae > Cryptomeria > Cryptomeria japonica. The sequence goes on along the minus strand of NC_081408.1, from coordinate 714,625,787 downwards.
AAAAAATTGTCACTTTGGTGCAAACCTAGCAAACAGGCACCTTATGATACAAAAAAATTAAAAAAAAGAAAAAATCAGAAAAAGAAAGAAAAACAATTCGTGGCGCTATGGGCAAGTATCTTGGTGAAAACCTCTGTGTAGGCACCAAGGTAAATAACCAGATCCACTATCTGTCATGTCGATACTACAAATCATCTACCATCCAGCCCACCCATGCACAACATTCCTTCTTTTCCACCTCCCAATAAAACATGCGTATGATGATGAGTCTTTGCCTAAGTCATGAACAAGAAATGTCCCAGTGAAACTAAGCTTTTATGCCTCTGTATAAGCTTCAAGAAGTTTTGAGAAACAATCCCAAGTCCATCCTAGTTCTAGTTTTGGCAAGAGGTATCATTTGGTCGCAAGGAAGAGACTTGTTAAATTTTGTTAGATCTTTTCATATAGGCTTGCATCTTTTGCCCTACAATTGCCACTATTTACGACTGCCTGGGTTCTTCCATATCGAGGTATGTTATGATAGGTGCATACTGGGGCATATTTCATAGTATGGCATGTTTTGGATCCTTCTTGTATAAACCGGCGACTTGGTACTAGTGTTTATTAACACTTACCTTCTCGTGTACAAGAGGTATCGGTGTGTTTGAGGGTTTCCTTGCATGAACCCACAACTTTGTATTAGTGTTTCTTAACACTTACATTGTTGTGTGCAAGAAATTCCCATTTGTCTGCAGAGTCAGTCCACGCCCTGGGTTTCTCATGGCATCCTAATTTCTATAATTAGTGGTGCAAGTCACTCAGGGCAACATCAAACTAGGTTGACTCTCCACATTTATTGTGCACAAAATCTCACCATCATTCCATCAAATCTTAAACTCAATAATCCCATGGAGTTCTCAATTGCTCCCATTTTCCTCTGCGGTCTCGCATCTCTTATTCTTCTTTCCAAATACCTCATGACTACTTCATATATCTTCCTCATTTATCCCTTCCACCCTAATTTTTCTTCCTCTATTTTTTTTTTTTTCCCTCACATAATCAATTTTGATTCTGATTCATGTCTTATACAGGATGTATCCCTCCTGAAACCAGACGTTGTGATCTGATCATGTCTTATACAGGATGAATCCTTCCTGAAACCAGATGTTGTGATTTGATCATGTCTTATACAGGATGAATCCTTCCTGAAACCAGATGTTGTGATCTAATCATGTCTTATATAGGATGAATCCTTCCTGAAACCAGACATTGTGATCTGATCATGTCTTATACAGGATGAATCCTTCCTGAAACCAGACGATCTGATCATGTCTTATACAGGATGAATCCTTCCTGAAACCAGATGCTTTGATCATGTCTTATATAGGATGAATCCTTCCTGAAACCAAATGTTTGTTGTGATCGATCATGTCTTATACAGGATGAATCCTTCCTAAAACCAGACATTGTGATTGATCATGTCTTATACAGGATGAATCCTTCTTGAAACCATATGCTCTTATCATGTCTTACATAGGATGAATCCTTCCTGAAACCAGACGTTGTGATCAATAATGTCTTATATAGGATGAATCCTTTCTGAAACCAGACACTTTGATCATCTTTGTCTTATACAGGATGAATTCTTCTTGAAACCAGACTGAATCTAGATCTTATCAATCGAATCAAATCAAATCTATCGGGATATCAATTTTGCAAAACTCCAAAGATCAAATACCTCAATTGATCTCCCGAGGGGGCATCACCATACCGTAATCTATAAATCAAGAGCTAGGGCATCCTATCAAACCAATATCAACATCAAAACAAGATTATTCTTTGAGTCAATGTGTCATCACACCTCGCTTCAAAGAGGGGCAAAATGTAGACACTTAAAAATAATTATTTTAATTATTTTTAATTCCTCACATAATTAATTAATTAATTATGTTAATTAAAATTCTTCTCAATATTAATTAAATATAATTAATATTGTCACTATAGCATATGATTTATTTAATAAATCAATCCATTTCTTTATTCTTCTAAAAAATCAAATCCTCACAAATCTTCCTCTTAGCTAATTAATTTCAATTAATTAGTTAACCTACATGATTCCTACAAATCATCTTCTTAATTCATCATTAACCTAATAAATTCTTCTAGAAACTCCCTAAATTCACTTAACATTATTCTTCTAATTTTTTATTCCCTCCACTCATTCTCTCTCCTAGTCAAATTCTCCTACAAATATAAATCCCACCTAACATTTCCTCTAATCCCCCTCCTAATGAGTTGTTAATGGCTAATCATCATGATTAGCCACAAAGTCAACTCTTTGTCCTTTCATCCAGCCACTAGCTTTAAATGCTCTTTTTCTAGATGAATGTAAGATTTTCAAAATCTCACATTCCTCTAGGCATTTCCCTCTCCCAAGGAATTGTTAATTCCTTTTTATTCTTCTAATCCCCATAATATCCATTTTTGGAGAATTTTTAATACCTCCAATGCATCTTGTAGAGTGTGGAGATACGAAATGCCTTTAAGGAATATTTCTTGGTCTCCACACCCTCTCTTGGAGCTTGTGTGAGCTCACAAGTAAATCTTAGCCCTTCATCTCGAATTCACCCTAGCCATCCATTTTCCTCTGCTCTTCCTATAAAATAGGGTTCCATCCCTTCATTCAAAACATCTTGAAATCCAGTAAGCTTATGCTGCCCTTTTGAGCCCAGGAAATCATCTTGGCAACTTGATCATCTCATCCTTATCATTCATCCTAATCATTTGTGCACAATATTGGAGAGCCATCAACATCCAGCAATCAAAGGAGCACATCAAGTGGAGCATTATCAAGGGGTGCCTTCACTTCATCAAGCTCAATCCGAAGGAGAAGGTAAAATAGCAAGGTGAAATGGTCTTTTAATGATATTTTAGCATTTTGCATGTTTATTTTGTTATGTTTTGATCAGTTTACCTTTCAAATCTATTTTCCCCTCTTCAGTTGCTACTGCAACATACTCACCTTTTGCAATAGATAAATAAATGCATGAATGTTTTTTGTTGATCCATGACACCAGTTTCTTTCCAAGAGAGAAAGATCCACCAGAAGTTCTCTTCATGTCATCAATATCTCCTGCCCAATCTGAGTCAGTATATGCAAATAAAGTGAAATCATCATTTTTAGGATACCATAAACCATATTTTGTTGTTCCTTGCAAATACCAGAATATCCTCTTTACTACACATTCACGTTTTCTTTAGGAGTACTTTGATATCTTGAAACAATACTTACTGCATTCATAATATCAGGTCTAGTCTGAGTTAGATATAACAGACCACCAATCATAGACTTATACCTTGTCGGATTTACCAATGTAGAGGTATCCTTAATAGATAATTTCTCACTTGTCACCATAGGAGTACTTACTAGTTTGGAATTATCCATACCAAACTTCTTCAACAATTCCCTAATATACTTAGTTTAAGAGATAAAAATGCCTTTGTCAGTTTGAGTAATCTGCAAACCTAAGAAAAATATCATCTCACCGATCATGGACATTTCAAATTCATTCTTCATATTGTTAGAAAATTCCATGCACAATTTATCTTCTCCTCCAAAAATGATATCATCAATAAATACTTCAATAATCAAAGTATCATTATCAGTGATCTTATAATATAAATTACTATCAGCACTGCCTTTAGTAAAACCAAGCTTCAAAAGATATTGATCCAACCTTGCATACCAAGCTCTAGGAGCCTGTTTCAATCCATATAAAGCATTCTTCAATCTTCAAACCATATCTTTATCATTTGTCAGTGAAAATCCATCAGGTTGCTCAATGTATACTTCTTCTTCAAGTTCACCATTCAAAAATGTACATTTAACATCCATTTGATAAACCTTATAGTTCTTATAAGCTGCATAGGCAAGAAATAGTCTACCAGCTTCAATTATAGCTACAGGTGCAAATGTCTCACCATAATCAATTCCTTCCATTTAAGAGTATCCTTTACAAACAAATCTAGCCTTGTTTCTTACAACTTGACCATCCTCAATCAGTTTTTTCCAAAAAACCTGTTTAGTTCCAATAACATTCTTATTTTTAGGTCGGGGAACTAAAGACCAAATCTCATTTTTCTCTATCTGATCTAATTCATCTTCCATAGCCTTTAACCAATGTTTATCCTTACAAGCATCAATAATAGTTGTCAGTTCAACTTGAGAAATAAGACATACCTCTTCATTTGCCAATTTTCTTCTTGTCATAACTCCCTTGTTCCTATCTCCAATAATTTGATCTTCAAAATGATTTAATCTTACATACCTTGGTGTCTTCTAAACTTTAAGTTCACTGCTTTGATCCTCAGTCACAGCTGAATTTTCTGATTATGTCGGTGTAACTGTCTCAGTTTCTTGTACCGGTTGAGGTATTGTCAGTTCAGTTATAATCATTTCCATTGTCGATTCCCTATCATATGATATAGAATAATTTTTGTACTGCTCATCCACTTTCACATTAGCACTTTCCACAATTTTCTGCAATCTTTTGTTATAACAAATATATGCTTTTCTTTGAATTGAATAACCAATAAATATCCCTTCATCGCATCTAGGATCAACATTTCGAATTGAATCATCTCTTTTGATATAGCATATACTTCCAAAAATTCTGAAATATTTAACAGTAGGTGTATGTCCAAACCATAATTCATAAGGGGTCTTATCGGTTTCACCTTTGATGTGAACTCTATTGAGTATGTAGACTATTGTACTCACTGCTTCTCTCCAGAAGATATGAGGCAATTTGGCTTCCATCATCATAGATCTTGCTGCATCCAAAATGGTTTTGTTCTTTCTTTCCACTACTTCGTTCTGCTGAGGAGTCTGAGGTGCACATAACTGTCTCCTGATTCTATTTGTTTCATAATAACTATTAAATTCATGAGAAGTGAACTCACTGCCATGATCTGATCTTAGACATTTGATTTTCAATCCAGTTTTTGTTTCAACCTTTTCTCTAAAGATCTTGAATTTCTCAAAATCTTAAGACTTCTCCCTTAAAAAAGTCACCCACATCATCCTAGAATAGTCATCAATAATCAACATGAAATATCTATCACCTTGAAAGACTCTAGTCCTTGTTGGACCACATAAGTCAGTGTGAATCAAATCAAGTACATCATTAGATTTATCATTTACACTCTCAAAAGAACTTCTAACTTGCTTTCCCAATTGACATTCCTTACATATCGGATTATGAGGGTTCATAATCTTACGTATATCTATAACTGCCTTAGTTGAACTAATCTTAACAATACAATTAAAATTAACATGACACAACATCTTATGCCATAACCAACTCTCATCAATATGAGCAATCAAACATGTCTTATTACCAGTGTTTAGGTGAAAGATATTACCTCCCATTTGAATAACGGTTGCAATCTCCAAACTAGTCTTGTTAATGATTTTGCATTTTCTATCTTTAAACTAAAGTTGGAAACCCTTGTCTACCAATTAACCAAAACTCAAAAGATTATTCTTTAAACCTTCTACATAATAGACACTATCAGTATTATGCTTACCATCTAGAGAAATAATAGCTCTACCTCTGATCATGCATGCTTTGTCATCTACAAATCTGACTTAACCACCATTGTATTCTTGCAGGGACATAAATTTCCCTTTATCTCTAGTCATATGATGTGAGCATCTAATATCAATTACCCATTCATCCTTATCTTCAAATTTTGCTACCAGGGCCTTTTCTTCATTTTTGATAGTTGGTTTCGGTTCATCTTCCTTTAAAGCATAGAACACACATTCCTTTCCATTGTCGGATCCACTAGCAGAGTCTTTTGTCGGTTCATCTCCAGAGTCATCAGTTACTCCTTCCCCATCCACTATGTAGCATTGTTTACTTTTCTTGAATATATATATGTTCTGGTTAGGCTTAAATGATTTCTTAACTCTTTCCTCAAACCTTGCATTCCTTTCAAGACATCTAGATGCAAAATGACCAATCTTATTACATGAAAAACATTTAAAAGGTACTTTTCCTTCATACTTACTTCCTATCGGACCTTTAGGTACTCTTATAGCAAATAAGGCTTCAAATTGCTCAAATTCTTCATCTTCTTTCCTCATGTCTTCCAATTCTTTTATATATAAAACTTTCCAATCACTTTTGCTAGTAGATGATGATGATGATGCATGAAAAGCAGGTTCAGACTTTACAGCTCCAGATGATCCAAATTTTTCAAGCTCAAAAGCAGATAATTTCCCAATCAAAATGTCTCTATTAATTGAAGAGTTAGCCATTGTTTTCAACTCATTAATTGCAGTTGCCTTCATCTTGTAAGCCAGTGGAAGGGCTCTCAAGACTTTGGAAACTATTTCATCTTCACTCAGAAATCCTCCACAACATTGAATTCCCATAACAATCTCATTTACTCTTTCCATAAACACAACAATTCTTTCAATATCTTCCATCTTCAAGTTTCCATATCTTACCAGGTAACCATCAAGTTTAGCAATTTTTCCAGTGGGACCACCTTCATTCAGAGTTTTTAATTTATCCCACATGATCTTAGCCAATGATTTAGCAGTTAATCCCATGATTTGTTGATCAGTAAGTGCACACAAGAGGGCTTCTCTAGCTATGCAATCATTCTCAATATTCTTATCCAAGTCTGCAAGAGCAGGATTGCCAGATCCTGGATCATAAGGTGTATATCCTTTCTCAGTGATCTCCCAAAAATCCTTGTGAAGACATCTAAGATGAGTCTCCATTAGAATTTTCCATATCCCATAATTTGTTCCATCAAGCTTAGGTATTTCTCTTCTGAAAATAGTTGTTGGTGGATTAGAAGTGTTAGCTTCCATAGGTTCTACCTCAAGCAGTTAAGCTTTTGCAAAAGATGACCAAAGCTCTGATACCAATTATTAGGATAATCAAAGAAAAACTGAGAGGGGGGGGGGGGTGAATCATTTGTTAATAGATTATCACTTTTAATCCACTTAATAACCTTTAAACAAGTCTAGTATCAGTAAAGCACATACAGATGCCGGTAGGAACAGACAATGGTAAATAACACAACTTAATAATTAAACAGATAATCAATGCAAAGCAACCATACCACATTACACCATGATTTGTACATGGAAAACCCGGAAAGGGAAAAACCATGGTAGGAAGCCTACCCACAATCAGATGATACTTCTACAGAAAGTATGGGATACAATGAGGGGCATGCACATGCAAGAAGGTACACTACCTAGAGCGTACTGCTCATTACAAAAGAGTGTCACTGACTATAGAGAGGCTACAACGATCTCAAGATAAATGGACAACTATCCAATAGAGTGAACGGCCAAAAAAAGCCTCTACCATGTCTGATTACACTCTCGGTTAAGCTCAATACAGGAGGCCTTTAACCTCTTCCTTAATCCCAATTCGATCACATATGATCAACCAAATCTCCTTTGCATATGATGTTGCATTCCAAGACCATGAACATTTATTTCATTCCCATTCCACATATGCCACGATCTACAATGAGATCTTAAATCATTTTATACAAACCCTCAGGACTAAACCAATTAGGTTAGCCACCTAAAAGATATTACAATAATATCATTACATAAATCCATATTACAATGATATGCCATGTCGGCTTAAGACCAAAACAACAATAATAAATCCATAAATTATCTTGAAACATCCCAGTAATGTGTAGAGTACACATTATCATGATATCGGTCCATTACCTAGATAGGTACCAGACCTATTCTGGGTCCACCACACCAAAGCAATGTCTTCAAGTAGTTGAGCCATGATCAAAGAACATCTTCAGCATCCTGAAATCCATCTAGAAGCTGTAGCGACACCAATTATGCATCCTGACAAGATTCCTTAGTGAAAGCTCTACCGGTAAAGCCTTAATACAATGTCGGTAAGGGTTTACCAGAATGTGTGATAGTATCTGATTACCAAGTCAATATCAACTGACCAAAACATGCTCTAGAAGCATGTACCACATGTAATCAAACATATTCCATAGTCTCTTCTACCGGTAACACTAGATCTTCTACCGGTAACCAAAACATGTATGTCGATAAACAACCATAACAACTAGTGTTGACATCAATGACAAAACATCAATGCAACACATAGCCAATTCATCCAATAATTAAAACAGATGGTAGATTGAATTTTGAATGAATTGGGAATATTAAGTTGATCCCCTCTTCCTTGTTTGAAATGGAAAGGAAATTGATTAAATTATGTAGTGCAAAAAGGACAAAGAACTGATTATAAATTGAGATCGGAATATGGGATGAAGTTGTGCACCTGGATCTGGCAGTAATATGTTGAGACAAACTTGCCCTGCAAATTTGAGGAAAATTTTCCCAGACTGTGGTGAGAATGTACACTCTAGACACCTAAAAATATCTCATTGATCATGTACTAATTATTCCTCTAATTGATTAAATAATCTTAATTATTTAATTAATTTAATGAATCTATTTCTTCTAAATTCATATTTCTTCATCATCTTATTAATTATTCTATTTTCCTATTCTAATCATCATTCAATCATTCAACTCTTTTCTAAATATTAATTAAATATTTATTATTTAATTAATTGTGATTTTATCCTTTAATTTAAATAATCTTTATTATTTAATTAAATTCTATTTCTAAAATAATTCAATAGTTTTTTTTAATTATTTAATTAGCTAATTAATTCTTCCATTTCCAAATCCCCAAATTTTAATTTCATTTAATTTCATATTCTTCTAATTTCTTTCAAATTCAATTACGTGTGCATGATTTCAAAAACCAAATTGAAAATCAAAGTCAAGTTCTAAATATATTCAAATGCTAAATTGAATTAATAAATTCAATTATTTGAATTAAAATCTCATGCAAAGATTAAATTGAAAATCTAAACCAAAAAGCAAACACATGCTAAAATTAATTAATTAATTAAATCATTTATCTCTCCAATCTCTGTTTCCATCTTTCAGTTAGCTTTTTCTAAATTAAGCTCTCTGTGTCATCTTCTTTATTTCCTCCAATCATTCTTTTTCTTCCTCCAGACAGCTTTTTCTCAGTCAGTTGACTCAATTAATCTATTCAATCTATTGAGTTTCACTCCTACAATTAGGAGTTCAACTATCAATTTTTATTTGAGCTCACCTGAGTTCCACCTCTTGATCAATCTGTTCCACCTTTCAATCAATCTCATCCAATTATCTATAAATTGAGCATCCAATCTCCATTTTCAACAATCACGAACTTTGAATCTTTGTGTCACTTGCAGGTTACCAGCGCAATATCTAAGAGCCATCATACCACAAAGAGGAGAAGAGCAATGGAAGCAATACACGATCTTGGGATAGGGAGTTTTGATTTCATTTGATTATTTTAATTCCTATTTGCTTGATTGTGTTATTCCATTGTCTTATTTGTTAAGTTCTTTGGTTAGGAGGGATTTGTGATTTCCCTTTTGCTTCTAATTGATTACTTGTTTTTAAGATGAATTTTACAAGGATTACTTTTTGGTGAACCCGACGTGAAATAACAACAATTTAACCTTCATTATTTTTTCCATGTGATTTTTGCAGATTGTGTGGATGTTTTATTTTTCTTCTAGGTTGCATGAATTTCGAGAAAAGATTTTTCCATCACACAATCAAGCATTCATCGTCACGCAATCGCATAGATAGCATCACACATTCAACCCTTTGGGGTCACGCATTCGTTCTAACAGGGTCACGCAATTGCCCTGTCCAGATCCTGCAATCGCCCTTTCTGCATCACGCATTTGCAGAAAGCTTTGTTGTTTAATTCTTTCTTCCATCTGTTACTTGTTTTGTTTAATTATGTCCTAAATTGGGTTAATTTGGGATCTAATTGCTTTTATTTTATGATTTGATTATAATAGTTTATGGCAAGAAAAGTTCAGTTCAGGATTTCAGGTGCAAGGAGGACGAAGCAACAAAGGAGAGAAGCCAAATGCTATCAAAAGGTGCTCCAGGCAGAAAAATTGATACAGGATTCGGAAGAGCAACTGGCCTTAGATAGATACAATAGCCTAGTTCTTTCTCATACAGTTAAATATGATATAATCAATATTGAATGGATGATGAGAGATTTGGCTAGGGTTTCACCATTGGTTTTGTAGGTTCCTGATCGGGTTTAGTTTCCTTTTATTTTATTTTATTTTGTTGTCTACCTTCTGTCATGCAATTGACCAGATATCATCACGTAGTCGGTCTGTTAGATTTACGCATTCGCTCTATCAGATTCACGCATTCGCTCTATAAGTATCACGCAATCGCACAGGTAAAATTACGCATTTGCCTCTGCCAAATTTTGAGTTTCTGTTTTCTGTTAGTTTGTTTTTACTACTAATCTTCTATTTACAACTTGTGGCAGATTTTCAAAGAGAATTAGATTAGTATTTTTGCATGCACACTTCACACTTCATTTTTAGTGCTTAAAATCAACAACAGTTAAAATGGACATGCATGGATAATCTCACAATTCGTTGTTGGTGCTTAAAATGAACAGGGGCTAAAATTGGCATGCATGCATCTCACACTTGGTTTTTGGTGCTTAAAATCAACAAATAGTTAAAATTGACATGTATGCCTTCATACTTGGATTTGGTGTTTAAAATAGACATGCACATGCGTATCTAACACCTAAATTTGGGCTATAAAATGAACGTGAATTAGGCTGCATTAGATTAAATCATTTTTCATTTTCTTAAGGTAAAGAACTTTTTATTGTGTCTGGGGTGGACCTACTGTTGCACTAACTGAATTTCCACTCACCTTCGGGGTCTTGGGAGAAAGAAGGAAGGTGACAATGACATCCAAATTTTCTTTTATTCTATGTAGTGAGGGGTATCTTTGACTGGGGATTTCATCACCCCATGGAGGTACTTTGAATTGGGATGCGTTGGGGATATCATCTCTCCTAGCGTACTCTCGAGCGGGTTTTTCAAGCCGCTATATAAATATACTAGTCAAGAGGCTAGAGTGTTGAGTGAATTCGATGTATGTGGGGGCCTTCCCTGCACCAATAAGCTCAACTAAGCCTTAAGTGGCTTGCTCGGAGAATCCATCATTGGATCGGGACCCCTCGAAACCTAATACTAAGAACTAATTTAGTTGCCAAAAATCCTACATTCAATGGTTCCGGGACTGCGGATCATACCCCATAGATACCCCTCATGTACCTTACATTATGAGACAGAAATCCCTTGGTGATAAGATCTTTGGATCTTCGGGGTAAGAGAGACTGGCATGCTCGAGAAGTGTGTGTCATGGAGTGGAGCCAGTGCTGCCAGAATCTCTATCTGTCCATCTTGTTTCAGTATTTTGCTATGGGGGCCTCACTAAATTGTGTCCACTATCCATCCTAAGATTGTATTATGTGATTTTTTATGTATCATTGTGCTAGACCAGTATTGAGTCAGTCCCTTGGGCTATTTCAGGCCCTTTCCCACGTATCTCTGAAATTTTTGAGATTGTATGAAAATTGAGTCAGTCAGCTATACATACCTACCATCAATTGTTCTTAGATTTGGAAAACTACAAAACATTGTCCTACACATGAAGCTATAGAAAATAAAGTCCATTTTGAAATCGAAACTCAAAAGTCCTTACATACTTGTGACCCTAGGAAGTCTTTTACATAGTCTTTTGCATAGTCCCACTTACATCCTCATTATCATCCTATGTCTTTTGCATAGTCCCACTTATGTCCTCATTTTTGTCCTACGTCTTTTGCATAGTCCCACTCACGTCCTCATTATCATCCTACGTCTTTTGCATTATCATCCATATTAGTTACATAGTCCTACATTATCATATATGTCTTCATCTAGACCTCATATACATCTAAGTCCATTGTCAGTTATAGGTTCATAGCATGTACCTTTATGGGTCTCCCAAGTGATGGTTTACTCCCCTTCGAGCAACCTAATTTAGTTCCAAATGGTGGTCAATGAGAAATCATTGATGGTATTGCTAACTTAGCTTGGGATTTAATACAAAGTGCATCTCAATATATAGGAGTCATACATGAGATAAACATTGAGTCTAAGATTTCCCATATAATTGATAGAGAGATTGAGGCTGAACAACTTTGTCAACAAATGAAAAGACTTGCATTAGAGAAATATAGGAATGCTCAAAAGGTCTCACGTCAAAATCCTCAATAGAGAGTCTAGTATAGCATTGCATTTACGTCTAAAGTCTAGGGTTAAGTCATCGTCTTGCATAGAACCGCCCTCATATAAGCAATTTTAGATGCATGTCACAAGGTCACAGAAAGGGAAAGGAATAATGGACCCGAACAACACACAGTCTGTAAACCCTACTTGGAATTTAGACATGTCAATAGGTCAACACTCAGGTACACAGACAATGCCCACCCTAAACGAATTACAACAACATTTGACAAAGGAAGAAATTGAATTCGCACAACAAGATTCACATGTCCTCATGATCCTAGATGCACTTATACATAACAATAGGGACAAGTATCTTTCGTTGTTAATACAAAATGGGGCAAAACTACCTAAGGATTTTGATCTCACAAAGATTTTACCACCAGGAAAAACTTTAGGTCGAGATAATAGTCAAACACCGCCCTTGATACAAATACAAGCAATGACCTCCAGTTTTCTTCAAAACGTACCTATCCAAACAAGTGTGTCATCTTCGGTAATCAATGCTAGTATACCATCATAGAGCATACCAATAATATCAAGTGTCTCCACACCTATTCAAACACAAGCAACAAGTGCAACCCAACCTCCAATTTCCTATTCTATGGTATCCACATATAGTCAACAAAATGCTAATCTAGGTATTGCCAATACAACAAGTACAACTCAACCAAACATGGGTTCGCATATCAGCCATTTCATAGTACCTAGTGGAACGCACAACACACAAGGTTATAATCTCAGTACCTTCCAACAACATCCTAGTTATACAACCACGAATCCTTTTGTGGGACATACACAAACACAAGGTATAATTTTGACACAAACAAATATTCTGACACAACAAATATAGAATTTACAACAACAAATGATGACCATGCAAACTGGTAACGATAAAAAGAGCTACACAATGCAAGACTTACATCCTTATCCATTTGATCACACATTATACATGTCGCCTTTCCCACAAAATTTTGAAACGCCCAAATTTGATAGATATCGAGGGAAGGGTGATCCTAGCGATCATATTAGAGAATTTTTTACATGTATAGAGGTTTCCTCAGAAGATACTTATCTAATGAGATTATTTCCTAAAAGTCTAGGAGGTCTAGCTTTAGAGTGGTTTTCACATTTACCACCAACCATCACATCATGGGGAGAATTAGCTAAACAATTTATTGCAAACTTCTCACACAACATTGACACCCCGGTTACTTTCATGGACTTGTGTGCCACTAAACAATATGAGAATGAAACATTTGCATCCTTCATACAACAATGGAGGGCTCTCTATAGGAGGTGCAAGACAATTATCCCAAAAATAGAGCAAGTGGATATGTTCACAGAAAATTTGATTCCTAAGATTAAATATCTAATACAAATGCAATGTTTAACCACATTCAAACAAATCATGGAAAAGGTGCTCAAATGTGAGAAGGGACTAGTAGAACAAGGTCTTATTAAGTATGGCAATACCAACAACAATGACAAGTCTAAGTTTTGGTCGAAAAACAAAAATGTGACCAATGATGGTATTGTAGAAGCCAGAACGATAAACAGAACTCAACCCATTTTATCTTTGGGAATGAGTATGTCATCTAATCCACATATAGAGAATAGAACAACCTCAACAAATGTAAAAGCTACACAAAACATGAACACAAGATACCCTAGGGTAAATGCTCCAAGAAGAAATTACACACCTCTAGGAGAACCTATTGATTCAGTGATCAAAAAGTTAATACAGACAAATATGATCACTTTACCTAAGGTAAGAGTGTATGAACCAGGTCCTTTCAAACCCACATGGTGGAATGATAATGATTTCTCCGATTATCATAGGACTACAGGTCACAAAACAGCAAGTTGCTACAAATTGAAAAACTTGGTCCAAGATATGATAGATCAAGGGGACATCACAATTGGTACTGATAAAACCTCAGCAAACACAAATCATACAATCTTTAAGGATCCTTTTGTTAAGCATGACAAGGGGAAAGCTACCACATCAAGTACCCAAGACAATATAGCTAACTATACAAAGGTCTCATACAACTACACTATTCATTCCTTTAGCTCAAGAGATATAGCAAACAATGATTTACAAGAAACACTCGAACAAGATGACCAACATCAAGACACTCACACAGATGATAACCAAATTTGCATGATATTAGAGGCACCGAAGTACGATGATGATAGAAATATTTGTCTTAGAGACTAAGGGCATGATCAGCCATCTCACTCAGGTTGGTTTGAAGATGAACTCATAGAACATAACATGGATGTGAAACATACCCATAAAGACTATGAAGATGGATTTAACATAAATCTTGATAAAACAACCTATGATACAAATGATACAATTGCTATGATCACCATAACTCCTAGAGACAGAGACTGTGTAGTAGTTACTCGCAAATCAAAGGTAACTTTACAAGGAATACCACAAAATCAACCACTAGTAGTAGGAAATTATAATGTTGTTGAGAAAATTAAGAAAACTCCTGCACAGATATCATTATTCAAACTATTGCAAATTTTGCCCACTCATAGAGCTATACTGGACAAAGCACCTCAAGATTCAATAGTGAATAGAGATATAGATGAAAATTCCTTCCAGTCTATGGTGGGAAATCTGACACAAGGCACACATATTGCATTCATAGAACAAGATATTCCTAGTGATAGACTACTTCATAATGACCCTCTACATATAGAAGCTTACATTCATAAGAGAAGAATCAAAAGAGTGCTCATAGATGGGGGAGTTGGTCTCAACATTTGTACTTTAAATTTGATCAAAGCACTAGGATATTCTGAACTTCATATTGATTCTTTCAAGTGGATAAATATCAAGGCTTACGATGATGAAGAATGTCCATCTAAAGGCATTGTAACACTACCTGTACAAGTAGGACCAATAATGACAAAGGTTTCTTTTCAAGTTTTGGATAGAGAGCTGGGATATAACATGTTATTGGGTCGCCCATGGATCCACACCATGCAAGCAGTACCATTCATGTTCCATCAATGTGTCAAATTCCCATACAATGGTATTGAAATCACCATAAAGGGTGATCCAATTCCATTTCAACATTGTAATTATCTGAAAGACAATGTGGATAATCAAGTACCTATCAATTAGGCCGCACCTCTCACTACACAATTGGAAACATTAAAGATCATAGAAACAAAAAAGGATATGCCTTCCACATCCTCCTTATAAAAAAAAGATATGGGTTGTGGAGAGTACTCTATTGCAAATACTTTAAGTGGGAAATAGTTGTCTCTTTCTCCTAAGTCCTTTGGAAAACCTCAAAACACAGTACAAAAATAGGACAAAGGAAAAGAAATTGTCAGATATACAGACTCATGCTCTTTCATTAGATGGGGTGACTTACAAGAAGAATCCTTGAACGAATATGTTAACCATTGGATATATACAAAAGAAGATCATATGACAATACCCAGAATACACACGGATTAGTATGGAAATGGATTCAAAATACTCCAAAGACATGGATATGATGGTACCACAGGCCTTGGGTTATAGAAACAAGGAAGACTAGAACCTATTGTTCCTAATGATAATCCAGGGAATCAAGGATTGGGATATAAGCATGTTCAACCTATCACAGAAGCAAGATAGTGTACCCTTGATATACTAAATCAACCAAGCAAACCATCAAACTACATATCACAAAGGAATTTGTCCACACAAGCACTCCCATCTTCATCTCAAACAAGTAATCAGGTACCTACATCACCTAGTGCAGAATCAAATGGAGAAGACATGAAACAACTCCTGCAAGAACCTACCACTGAGTTAAAAAATGATGCAGTTGTTTACACAATAGTACAGGATAATGTAATAATAGATGCAGGTTTACCACCACCACTTGAATCCCACCCATTTTTATTGTCACTACTTCTATCATGAGAAGCCACTCAGGCTCAACCTGATGAAACAGATGAAGAAAGATTGCAAAGGCTTATACAAAGCTTAAGAAGGGTAACTAATGTCCAAATAAAACCAGTCAATCTACAATAGAATCAGGGATAGGAACAAGAAGAAATAAGTGATGATAGCTCATATGATGAAACATATATTGAAAGTGAGACAGACTCTCATGACTGAATTCTTATCACTCCATGATTCTAGCCCACCAGAAAGTGTAATATTAAGGAATCAAAAAAGGGTTATACGGGATGAAGATACACAAAGTCAGTCAAACAATCAAGTCTTCATGTTATCAAAGTCTACTACAGAAGGGAGTAATGATTTACCCCTAGTGCATTCACACTTGATTGATTGGGGGAAAGAAGGAAAACCAACACTGGATTGGTTTGAAAATGACGAAGCAATTTCTCAATTTCTAGGAGTCAGAGAGGGATTTCCACAAGGTGATCATAAAGCAGGGTTTGTTATAGACCTGAATAGAATGACATTCTTTGGAGAAGAAAGTACTTCTGCAAAAGAAGATAAATATCAAACTACTCATAATGAAAAGAGTGACTTGGGTAATCTTCCTATGGAAAGAGAAAAGTAAGCATTACTTACAGAGGAAACAGAAGAAGTAAACATAGCAGAAGGGGAGGTTGTACATAACATCCATCTGGCAAAATCACTAAGCAAAGAAGAAAAAGAAAGATTCATTCATTTTTTCAAGAAATGACCTATAAACTTTGCTTAGTCCTATTTAGACATGCCAGGTTTAGACTTTGAATTAGTGTTGCATCACTTACCTTTGATACCAGGAGTCAAACCTTACAAGCAAAAATTAAGAAAAATGCATCCTAGTATTACATTACTGGTTAAAATAGAACTACAAAAGTTGTTGGATGAAGGTTTTATTAGACCTATTGACTATGTGGAATGGATATCCAACCTGGTACCTGTGACTAACCCCATGGGAGGCATAAGAATCTATATTGATTTTCAGGAACTAAATAAAGCTTGTCCTAAGGATGACTTTCTGCTACCCAATATCAACATGATAGCTGACCTAACAGCTAGAAATGAGATGCTATCCTTAATGGATGGTTTTTCAGGATACAACTAGATTAAAATTGCACCAAAAGGTCAACATAAAATGGCCTTTACATGCCCATGGGGAACATACTGCTGGAATGTGATGCCATTTGGTCTCAAAAACACTAGAGAAACATACCAAATAGCCATGACAACATTGTTTCATGACATGATCCACAACATAATGAAAGACTACGTGGATGACATATTGGCTAAATCACAAACAAGAGAAAGTCACCTTGCAGTTCTTACACAGATATTTGATCGGTTAGAACAGTATAATGTCAAATTAAATCTGAAGAAGTGTGTGTTTGGCATAACAACAGGTAAACTGTTAGGGTTTATAGTGTCAAACAGAGAAATTGAAATAGACCCTCCCAAGGTCAAGGCAATCATTGATATGCAACCTCTGTCAACACTTAAACAACTCAAAGGGTTACAAGGAAGACTACAATCCATAAGGAGATTCATAGCACAGTTGGTAGATAAGTGTCACCCATTCCAGCATTTACTCAGGAAAGGAGATACTTTTAAATGGACAGAACAATGCCAGGAAGCTTTCCAAGCTCTGAAAGACTATCTTTTGAACACACCAGTGTTAATATCTCCTACTCCAGGACAACCTCTATTGTTATACATATCAGCAACAAACTCGGCTATAGGAGCTCTATTGGCACATCATGAAAAAAATGGAAAAGAAAGAGCCATTTATTATATAAGTAGGACTTTGATCGGGTATGAGCTTAATTATACCCCCATAAAGTGAGCATGCTTAGCAATAATCTTTGCATCCCAAAAGCATAGACATTACATTTTGAGTCATAAAGTATAGCTCATTGCACGCTTTGACCCACTCAAGTACCTACTAAGCAGAGCAACATTAACCGGGCGATTGACTAAGTGGGTTATGGTCCTAAGTGAGTTTGATATAGAATACATAGATAGAAAAGCCATCAAAGGAAAAATTATAGTAGATCAATTAGCAGAGGCTCCTATATAGGACAGTCACCCGTTGCTGATAGACTTTCCAGATGAATCCATGTTTACATTAACTACCTCATGAATGTGGAAGTTATACTTTGATGGGTCATATATAAGTCATGGATCTGGAGCAGGGATTCTCTTCATTACTCCTCAAGGGGACTTTATACCTAAGTCATTTAGGATCAATTTCCAATGCACCAACAATATGGCTGAATATGAAGCTCTCCTTATAAGGCTTCGTACAACTATACAATGAAAAATACAAGTGTTACAGGTCTATGGTGATTCACGATTGATTGTGAACCAGGTCAATGATGATTACAACACGAAGGATGACAAACTCATGCCTTATAAGAAGTTGGTCAAAGATTACAAGGAGCACTTCAGAAAAATTACCTTCAAACAAATCCCAAGAATACAAAACAAGGCAGCAGATGCAATAACAACCATAGGATCTCTTCTCAATATGCCTGCTAACAAAACTCAGTTCGAGTTCATCATAGATCAGTTGATGCTACTTGCATATGAGACTCCCTTATTAGAATATGTATGTGCAATTGTGGGTCCAGAATCACCTTGGTACAATGAAATATATACATATTTACATACTCAATACATATCACCGAATCTGTCCAGGAATCAAAAGAAGACATTTATTCGTCAGACATCTAGGTACACCATTATACCTGATGCTTTGTATAGAAAGGGTTTTGATGGAACTCTTCTTTGATGCCTGGATGAGAATGAGGTACACCTTGCTTTAAAAGAAGTCCATGATGGAATCTGTGGGGCTCACCAAAGCGGTCCGCCATTGTCAAATTAAATTGTTGAGAACAGGTTATTACTGGCCAACCATGGAAAAGGATGCTTACAAGTATGTACAGAAGTATAAACAATGCCAAATGCATGGAGACCTTATTCATGCACCAGCACAAGATCTTCAACCCATCACATCACCATGGCCATTTTCACAATGGGGATTAGATCTAGTGGGTAAAATCAACCCTACTTCTTCCAATGGGCATAAGTTCATCTTTACAGGCACCAAATACTTTACCAAATGGGTTGAGGCAATTCCTCTAACATACACCACTGGAAAGTAGATAGCAAAATTCATGCTCAACTACATAATATGTAGATACGGAGTTCCAATGTGCTTTGTTATAGATAAAGGGCATCCATTTAAAAACCAGGAAGTGAAAGAGTTGTGTGACAAATTTCATATACAACAGAGGTTTGCCACACCATACTATCCACAAAGTATTGGGCAAGCAGAGGCTACAAATAAAGCAATACTAAAAATTCTTAAGAAAGTAGTCACTGACATAGGACGGGACTGGCATCTCCAGTTAAATCCCGCACTTTGGGCCTATGGAATAGGAGTATGCACACCTACAAGAGCAACACCATATTCCTTGGTCTATGGGACAGAAGTGATACTCCCCATTGAAATAGAAATATCATCTCTAAGAGTCTCCTTACAGAACACCATTTCATAGGAAGACTACAAGGTAGCAAGGTTACAAGAACTCGAAACCCTTGATGAAAAAATACAAACAACATTTAACCATCTACAAGGATATCAAAATAGACTGAGACGAAGTTATAATAAACAAGTCCGCCCACAAACTTTTCAAGTGGGAGATCTAGTACTTAAAGAGAATCAAAGGAACCTAGCAGAACGAGAAAGGCCAGGGAAATTCAAACCTAACTGGCTAGGTCCTTTCATTATAACAAGGGTCATAGGCAATGGGGCATATAATTTGGCTACCATGGAGGGAGATCCACTCTCTGACCCTATCAACAACATGCACCTCAAGCGATATTATACCTAAGGGATGTGTAGTTTAGGTTTTATTTTTCGCATTGCATATCATATCATTTAAAACACCGCATTACATATAGTTTCTTTTTTTGCATTGCATTCTCAAAAGTTTCTAAATTTACATATAGCAGCATCAATAAAATGAGGCAATTGTCCAAGTTTATCATTTGTTTGCATTCAAGAGAAGCAAGGGTCATTTCCTCTCTTAGGTCTTTGAGGTCCTAAGGTCATTCATTTTCAACATTACCCTGTGATGACGCATTACTTATGGTTGGGTAGTGATTTCACTATTTGAGACTTGTTAACCCACAATCTATCAATTGCTATATCTCAAACACAATAAATCTCTAATTCATTCTAGACACCTAGTTGATCATATGACTAGTGAAAAATCTAAAATTCTACTTCAGAGCCACTGTAATTGTCACACCCAAGTAGGTTTCATTACTTACAAGTCAAGGCAAAAAAAAAGAAGAAGAAGAAAGAGCTATGCCAAATATGCATCTCAAGGCAAAAGAGCAATGATATATAACTAAAATATCATGCATACATGTGCGATAAAAAAGCTTGACTATGGGAACATGCAAAGTAACTCCATCAGGGATATGAACGCCTACTAGCAATGGAGAAATATTTGAGAAATTACAATCTATAACCTCATCGGAACTCTTAAGGCTTGCTGGCAGCGAGGCTCTATTCGGGATGCTTTTGAAGTTAGAATAAACCATGTAGCTAGTCATATAGGATGCTAAGGATCTTTAGTGAACACAAGAGCAAGAATTAACTCATCTGCACACACATGCGCAAAAGAAGATCAAAGTTTGAAGAACCAGTGGGGAAGTTTTCCGTGTCTCCATTTGTAAATCCTAGTCACTAAGTGTGTAGAGATTAATGTTCCAAGGGACCTTAGGGACGACTGGCCACTTATCTATGAGATGTTTTGCACCTTCATTTCAATTGGTGTATTACAAATGCTAAAACAAACACAGTCAACCTTGTTCAAATAGGAAATGCATCTTCATCTTGCATATTGCATTCACATAGGTCATGTCAAAAATTCATTTGTCTCCACATACATTATGTAGATCATCATGTCTTACAGGTCTGCACACTGGGGGCATAACTGAAAAAATCCAAAAAAAAAAAAAATCATATAAAGTCTTGAAAAAAATCCTAAAAAATCATATAAAGTCCTCAAAAAAATTCTAAAAATCATAAAAAGTCCAGAAAAAAAATCTCTCCACATGCATTTTGCAGATCATCATGCCATATAGGTTTGCACACTAGGGGCATAACTGAAAAAATCATATAAAGTCTTGAAAAAAATCCTAAAAAATCATATAAAGTCCTAAAAAAATTCTAAAAATCCTAAAATGTCCTGAAAAAAAATCCTAAAATATCCTATAAAGTCCTGAAAAAATCCTAAAAAACGTAAAAAGTCCTTCAAAATATTAAAAACACTGAAAAACTCAAAATATCAAAAACAATGAAAAACTCAAAATCCAAATACATTGAAAACAATAAAATCCCAAAAACATCCATATAATGTCCAGAAAAATCAACCAAAAACATCCATATAATGTCCTAAAAATCAACCAAAAACATTCAAATATCGATCTACATAATCCAAAAACATCGAAAAATCTCTTGGAAAAGAACTAAAAATCTAAAATCAATAAATCAAAAAACTTGCCATAAAATGTCTTGTGAGAAACAAATACCCTAGCAGATATCCAACAAACACTTCGCACCTATCATGATACCGGTCCGTAACCTAGATAGGTACCGGACCTATTCTAGGTCCACCACGCCAAAGCAATGTCTTCAAGTAGTTGAGCTACGATCAAAGAACATCTTCAGCATCCTGAAATCCATCTAGAAGCTGCACCGACACCAATTAGGCATCCTGACAAGATTCCTTAGTGAAAGCTCTGTCGGTAAAGCCTTAATCCAATGTCAGTAAGGGTTTACCAGAATGTGTGATAGTATCCAATTACCAAGTCAATATCAACTGACCAAAACATGCTCTAGAAGCACGTACCACATGTAACCAAACATATTCCATAGTCTCTTCTACTGGTAGCACTAGATCTTTTACCGGTAACCAAAACCTGCCTGTCGATAACCAACCATAATAGCTAGTGTTGACATCAATGACAAAACATCAATGCAACACATAGTCAATTCATCCAATAATTCCAACAGATGGTAGATTGAATTCTGAATGAATTGGGAATGTTAAGTTGATCCCCTCTTCCTTGTTTGAAATGGAAAGGAAATTGATTAAATTATGTACTGCAACAGTGACAAAAAATTGATTATAACTTGAGATTGGAATATGGGATGAAGTTGTGCACCTGGATCTGGCAGTAATATGTCGAGACAAACTCGCCTTGCGAATTTGAGGAAAATTTTCTCAGACCGTTAGAATAAGTTAGGGCACTAATTAATGCTCCCTTCGCTCTGATGTTATTGTAGACACCTAAAAATGTCTCATTGATCATGTACTAATTATTCCTCTAATTGATTAAATAATCTTTATTATTTAATTAATTTAATTAATCTATTTCTTCTAAATTCATATTTCTTCATCATCTTATTAATTATTCTATTTTCCTATTCTAATCATCATTCAATCATTCAACTCTTTTCTAAATATTAATTAAATACTTATTATTTAATTAATTGTGATTTTATCCTTTAATTTAAATATTCTTTATTATTTAATTAAATTCTATTTCTAAAATAATTAAATATTTTCTTTAAATTATTTAATTAGCTAATTAATTCTTCCATTTCCAAATCTCCAAATTCTAATTTCATTTAATTTCATATTCTTCTAATTTCTTCCAAATTCAATTACATGTGCATGATTTCAAAAACCAAATTGAAAATCAAAGTCAAGTTCTAAATATATTCAAATACTAAATTGAATTAATAAATTCAATTATTTGAATTAAAATCTCATGCAAAGATTAAATTGAAAATCTAAACCAAAATGCAAGCACATGCTAAAATTAATTAATTAATTAATTAAATCATTTATCTCTCCAATCTCTATTTCCATCTTTCAGTTAGCTTTTTCTAAATTAAGCTCTTTGTGTCATCTTCTTTATTTCCTCCAATCATTCTTTTTCTTCCTTCAGTCAGCTTTTTCTCAGTCAGTTGACTCAATTAATCTATTCAATCTATTGAGTTTCACTCCTACAATCAACAGTTCAACTATCAATTTTCATTTGAGCTCACCTCAGTTCCACCTCTTGATTAATCTGTTCCACCTTTCAATCAATCTCATCCAATTTTCTATAAATTGAGCATCCAATCTCCATTTTCAACAATCACAAACTTTGAATCTTTGTGTCACTTGCAGGTTACCAGCACAATATCTAAGAGCCATCATACCACAAAGAGGAGAAGAGCAATGGAAGCAATACGCGATCTTGGGATAGGGAGTTTTGATTTCATTTGATTATTTTAATTCCTATTTTCTTGATTGTGTTATTCCATTGTCTTATTTGTTAAATTCTTTGGTTAGGAGGGATTTGTGATTTCCCTTTTGTTTCTAATTGATTACTTGTTTTTAAGATGAATTTTACATGCATTACATACATAGTCCCTCGAAAAATCAATTAAATGAAAAGGGTTTTTCCACCTCTGCAAATGGAGCCCGAATCCAAAATTACAACTGTGCACTTTCAACCTAAACACAAAAAAGAGAGGGAAATGGGTTGGGATTGGGGGTTTGTCTTGAAATCAAACCCCAATTTTGGAATTAACTAAGTAATGAAAGAAAGTACTTGCAAGTATATGTAAATGAAAGACTGAATTGTAAATCACCTCAAGGGAGGTTGTAGTAGAAATGTTGATAGAAATGCTTATGTGGAACGATATGTTGAAATAAATCTCCTCTTCAATAGTTAAATCCTTGACTTGAATACAACACCTAGCCTTGAAGGGAGACTTGTGAATGCTCAATGCTAGAAAAGAATGCTTAAATGATCTTGAATGCTTGATCGCTTATGCAACTTGACACACTCCAATCTTATCCAACTTCAACTTATGCAAATGAGAGGACAAATTCCCCTTAAATATATGTTAGTGGATTTTATTTTCGTCATGGGCCAACATTGGGGGAGTTTCCTGCCTTATGCACAACCAACAATGCAACCCTAGGAAGGGTCTTGCCCCAAAATAGGGCAGGGACAAGGGTGGTACTCCCCTATCCTAGGAGGACAAGGGTGCCACACCCCTATCCAAGGGGGGATAGTGGCACCACATCCCCGTCCTACCCCTTTCTCTAGGGCAGAGTGCGGACAGGGTGATGCAGAGGCCAAGGAAGAAGTTCTTTTTAAAAGATGAGAAATCTCCAGTCTTCAATCAGGCTAGAGGATTCAAACTCACATGTGTGAGGACCCTAATGCAGCCTAAAATTGCTAGGGTCACAATTTTATGACACTACACCTACATATGCAACTGTCTAGTTTAAGGAGTTAAGCACCTCGTATAAGAGTTTGTGTTGGAAAGAGACACTGTTCAGGTGAAGATTGATGCATGAGAGATTTTTAGGAGTTGCCATTGATGGAAAATCAACTTAAAAATCATATCCAGTATATGTGGATTTGATTTACTGGAAGTTGTATTATTCATTAGGCATAAGTTTGGAAGGTGGAATACAATATCTGACAAAGTATGAGTACAGTGTGTAGATCTTGATTTTGGTTGCATATATTAGATTGCGATGATAGAGGAAGATGATTTGAGGTTCGAGGTAGTTTAATGTGTAATTCTAGTGTCCGGTGTTGATTCATAAGCGAGATTGAAGGTCTGGTTACTAGTAATTCAAGAAGAACAGAGCTATCTTGATGTAAAGTGCTACGTAGAATCTTAGGGATGATTTTGGTGATTGGTTTCGAGTTCAAGGTGATTGAGAAAACATGTGTGAAGTTTTTTATCATCTTGTTTAGGTCTACATAAGGTTTTGTGGACAAATTGAGCCGACTTGTTGGTGGACTTTTCATGTTGTGTGTTATGCATTTTTGGAAGCCGGTATGGGAATTGATCTATTTTGGGGGTACTGATATATAAGAACTATTTGTTTGAACATTTTAGGACATGGTGTGAGTGTACAAAGATTGTATGAGTGATTGTGAGAATTTTTGTGTGTGTGATTGCAAATTTGTTGCTCTGATATATGACAGTGCAGTAGAACAGAGCAGATAAGATGAATAGTTGCAAAAGTCAAATTGAGCCTAACTGGAACTACTATTAGGCATATGTAGATGTTATTATTTAATTCAGTCATACTTTTAATCAATTGTAAACATTTTTAAGGTAGTGATCCTTCCTCCAGGTTGTAGTCCTATTTTATATTTGAGCAGTGAGCTCTAGGCAGTGTTCCTGAATGCAAGTGCATTCCCCTTTTGTAGTATTATCATACTCCTGATCAAAGTATAATAATATTGTGGAGCTTCAAATCCCATCATGGTTTTTCCCTTTCCAAGTTTCCATGTAAAAATTATGGTGTTATGGTATTATGGTTGATTGGTTTATGTTTCTGCACTTTACTTTCATTCTTATGCATCTAGTGGTTTAAGAATTAGTTTAATAAATTTGTGAATTGCAAAACATTTATTCACCCCCCCCCCCCCCTCTTAGTGTTCATTGTTTCCAACAGTTTGTTTCCTCTGGTTTCAAGCATTTAACAACCTATATAAGACATAAATAAAAATGAAAATGTGTGTTTGGTTTCAAAAATGAAGCATCTCATGTAAGACTTTTTTTTTGTCTAGTTTTGAGAATGAACACCTTGTTTAAGAAATGCAGAAATATACTACAAGGAGGGCGATATGCAATGCCACCTCCCTTTAAGATGTCAACATAGCCCTATGTTGATGTCTTAAGGAAGCAAGAAATAAGGATATACACCTTCAACACCAAGGAGATATCCTTTTAGGAAACAATGTTCATAAAACCAAGCTAAAAAGGGAATACTCTTATAAGCAAGGATAAGATAGTTGAAAAAGAGACATCTTGTTTTAGTATCCTAAAATTGCACCCCTTGCAATTTTCAAATGCCTTTGGGTCTTTGCCTTAATGTTTGTGTCCCTTGGCCTGAGTGAAAACTTAATTATGCTTACACATGTCAAAAACTTCATTTAGCTTAGTGATGCACCCAATTGCCACCTTGATCCCTCCCCAAATTAGGGCAGGACTAGGGCATGGCGCTCTGGTCCCCCTTAAAGGAGACCTATTCTTGGGTCCCTCCGCCTGACCTATCTCAAATTTGAAATAGGAAAACCCCTCTATGTCGAATCAAATTGGAATATTAATCAATTCATTCTACAGGCAAGTATATATGAGGGATTTCCCCTCTCATTTGACAATCTACGAAAAATAATAATCCGAAACGCACACACAAGAGATCAAGCATTCAAGCACTCAAGAGAAATTGATCATTTTTAGTCTTCCTTCAAGCTTTGGAGCAACAATAGAGTCAATATTTCAATCATTGAAGAGGATATCATCATTCTACTTCATGAAATCATAATTCCATGTGGATGCAAGCAAAACTTCATAAGGAGGAATAAGCATTTCATTTTTAGTCAATTCAACATCCCCTCAAAGAGGAGGATTTCTACTTTCAGTCATTTCAATTACATTGTTTATACCACTTGGTTAATTCTGAAACAAGAGTTTGACCTAAAAGCAAACCCCTATTCCCAACACATTTCCCATTCTTTCTATGTGCAGGAAGTAGGTGCATAGTGGTACTTCTGGAATTAAGCTTTATTCGCAGATACGGAGAAACCCTTTTTGATGGGCCAAAAGTTCGAAGGACCAAGAGGGTGGGCGACCTAGTCTGGACACATGGCCCCTACTACTTTTGATAGATTTGTCATAACAACTTTCAATCATCTCAAACTTCTTATATCTAGGTGCAAGACGAAATCCCGAATATGTAGCTCATTGTTTTCTCATATTTGTCTTTATTTCCTACACTTAGTCTTAATTCAACTAGTCAACTTAGAAAAGAGGGTCAACCACATTCTATTTAAATTAATCTACTCAGTATTCATTCCTAATTTGATTAGTGACTGAATCTAGTAGATTTACCCCCTTTTGAATGTAAAGGCATCTCTCCCCAAAGTGAAATTAGGTGATTTCTCCTTCATTGTTGCAAATTTCCAAGTCACCTAAATTTTCCCCATTACATTTTGGTGAGCCTGACTCCTTGTTGTTCACCAAAAGTGATAAACCCAAGTATACCTGCAATCCTTTTATGAAATGGCCAATTTCAGTCTATGAAACACATCAAGGCTTGGACAACATAACATAGGATCCTAATTGATCCTCCTGCACTTCAAGTTCTGCTAGACCTAGGGGGGACACCCTT
Source organism: Cryptomeria japonica (assembly GCF_030272615.1). Taxonomy (NCBI): domain Eukaryota; kingdom Viridiplantae; phylum Streptophyta; class Pinopsida; order Cupressales; family Cupressaceae; genus Cryptomeria; species Cryptomeria japonica. The sequence continues at coordinate 714,598,316 of NC_081408.1, read as the reverse complement.
TTGATGCACTGAATCAAACTTATTTACTCACCATGATAGCATCAATGAAGCAAATAGAGCATTCCACAAACTCACCCAATTTAGAAACACACTACAGATTGGCTAGATCTATATAAATCATAAATGAAAATAGAACTTGGAATGAGAAGAGCACACCCCTAAACATAAAGGGAAATAGATTTGCCTTTAATTTGAATTAATCTGATATTATCCCCAAATCTACAGGACTAGTGCCTTGTTCATTGGGCAACAGAGTCACACACAGAACTTTAAATATGCATCCTAGTCACAAGTTGGTTCTCCTCAAATGATATCCCTGCATTAACACCTTATATTAATGCATTACTCGGTTCCACTCACAAAAAATCATCAAATCTGGGACACATTCCATTATTCGTGACTGATTATAGAGTTTAAAACCTTCCTTGAAGGATACCCACAAACAATCACACAACTTCCTTGAAATTGACAAATTTCATCCTCCTTGAGGATTGAATTCATAATAATGAAAAAAAACATATCACAGAGACAATTTTATGGGAAATTACTCATGCCTGACACAAGTAAAGCCTGCAACTAGAATTCACATCTTGAATACTGCACTGTAATCCTCTGTACCCTAAAACCAAACAAAAGCATTTACAAACTTGGGTCAAGATATTTAGAAAATGGAAGCCATCAAATCTAGAGCATTTCTCCAAATTTCTAGAACCCTTACAAATGAGAAGAATTGGGAATAAGAAGAGGAGGGAAAGATCAGATCTGCAATCAAAATTGCCAAGTGTCTATTTTCTCTAACTGAAATTCTTTGCCTTCTTCTTTCCCATGGAAACTGCTCTCAAAATATCTCATATTTGTTAAAATTAACTCCTGATCAAGATTCCTCACTTCGAGAGCCTTCCGAAAACATATAATACTTCATATTTTGGCCAAAAATACAGCCCTGGGCGAATTAATCATTTATGTGTGCACATCATTTAAATTTTTCATTTTCTTTACAGTCTCAACTATATAATAAACTGAATTTAACTTTGATTTTTTGCTCTGATTGTGCCCTGATGCCTTGCCATGTGGCAACCTCTGATTGGTCAATGGGGTCCACTGGGTGCCACTTGGGATGACACCTCATCACCGCCACTGTGTATGCCACATCATCGCCACTTGTCTGTCCACCTATCGCCATCTGTGCGCCACATCATCACCACCTAAGCGCCATCAGGACGGGACCCGCCTACTGGATATCTGACTGTACATGCCACCTGAGTGCCACCTGGCTTTGGCCATTTCGCATTTCACCTTTTGCAATTTCGCAGCCTCTAACATTCGTGCATCTCACCTTCGCGAAGCAGCATGGATTGTCTGATCTCCTGAAACATGTATGATCTTTACCCTGCTCAATTTTTGGAAATGCTTTTTGCCATTTCGCAGCCTCTAACATTTGTGCATCTTTCCTTCGTGAAGCCGCGCCGATCATCGATCCATCTTGGACATTCTCGCTGGTTAAGTCGGCCTTTCTCTGCAAACTTTCACCCATTCGCCTTGGGAAGCATGCCTGTGCGGGGTCCACCTGTCGTCGTCTATCACCTCCTTCAGTCGCCTTGGGATCCATGCCCATGTGTGGGCCCACCTTGGGTGCCCAACAGGCACCGTTCATCAAAATCCTTGATGGCTTTGACATATTACATTAGTGGAGATTTAGATTTAATTACCAAAAGGTTACCCTCCACAGTGAATGTGGGATAATGCATTATACCTGGGAATGCATTTTGAAGCAATTTTTGGGGTTTTCATGGCTACCAGTGCATTTTGTTGGAGATTTTAAGGAAGTTTTCAATGCCACAGAGAGGGAGGACTGGCCTTCATTTGCTATTTGAATTTCTTTAAAAACTTCAATGCACACTTACATGCCATGCTAAGGAAGATCTTCTGCTGTTGCTTCTTCATTACCACGTAGAAGCCTGGAGGGAGATGGGGGAATTTGACTACTAAAAGCATTGTTTGAATTTTGTTGTTGTTGCTACTGGAGGGAGAGCACATGAGAGTGGAAGCCACCGCTGGAGCACTTCAAACACCACGCTGCACTCAATAGGGAGGATGCTTTGACTGGCATTTATTTAATCAAACTACAAATGCCCCCCTTTTCCATCACCACGTGAGCATGGGAGAATGTAGTTTTACATTGCCATCCTCATTTTCTCTATGTGTTAAACAATTTGAAGGTTTCCATACTCCTTCTCCTCCACCATCCACGCAGGGGAGAAACTGGTTTCATTTTGATGGAAGTTTCCATGGCCCCCTTTATGCCATGCTACTCATTGCATTTTGTTGAAGACATAAACCCATGCCACATATAACAGGGAGGATGATATTGGCTTACCTTCAGCAAACACCTTTTACCATGTCATGAGAGGGTTCTGGCAAAGGTTGCAGCATTTTGAACATTTAAAATGGCATGCTGCCATGCCACGATTGCATTGCTCACGACAGAGAAGACTGGCAAAGGGGACGTGAGAATTGGCCCAAAGCTGCCAAAACATTTGCTATGCAGTTCATAATGCCTTGGTTCAAACACGATAAAGAGGCACGTGAGGGGAAAGTTAACTGGTGTTTTATTTGTTTCAACAGCTTTTGTAACTTCAAAACACCTGCCAGCCCATTTGCATTTAGTCTTCAACTTAATGCCCTTCCTCATCCACCACACATGGGGCTTTATTTGGCATTTGATTTGGGGTTTCCTGTAATCTATTCACCATGATTAAAATCCAGATTGTGTTGCCCACACCTCAGGGGATACATCTCATTAAACTCAAGTCAATGGATTCTTTAGTGATGGTGTGACAACAATCGCATATCCTTCATTGCCATAGATGACATCAACCTGTTGAAATGCACTGAAGTTACAAAACTGTTGAACATTGCCCATCTCAATATGTTGTATTTTCCTGATTGGGATATTGTCCACAAAAAACACAGTGATTGCAATTCCAAAGAATGCTATACTCATGGAATTCAGTTGCAGGATCGAACCATAGGTGGAATCTCTCTTCTTGGCCTATATGAACACTTCCATTCCCATAAACATTGGTTTGTAGAACATTCAACAAGAACTAATAATGACACTGCTACGCAAGCCCATATCTTTATGCATCATGAAGTCATTTACTAAGAACAATTTTGTCGTAAAAATAATGCACGGGCCTGAGCCAGGTCGGGCCCCAAAGTGGGCTCGACTAAAAAAAAAATTGTTTTCATGCAACTAACCTCTGAAATGCTTCAGGGACCTCACACACACCTTTGGAAATGATCAACATCATTTTTGGATCATCAGATTGAATTTTAAAACCTTCAAGTGATTAAGCCACATTTTCGCATTTAATCGCGAAGACGTATTTTTCAAAGTGGTCAAAACACCTTTCTGGACTTTTCCGTCTGACAGGCATGTACTCTGATATACAAGCATGAAATCTACCAAATGGTTTCTCAAGATGAGTCTCGAGCGAAGAGATATTAATCACCAAAAATGACAAATTGGCTTTGTCGACACTGTGGACCTGATGAAGTCAATGTTCTGGCAACATATGATGCCTTTCTCAAAAATATCAAATGACCTCCGTAGGCCCTCAAATTTGAAACACGAGTACCTTGAAGTACATACTAAATCTTTGAATTCTTATTTCAACCAAAAATCCTAACTAGATGCAAATGGCATGCTCATAAAAATAGCTACTTTAACTGATATAGCACTGAAAGTACGAAGAACTGAAAACGATGGCTAAATGAACCCTTTTGAAAACTGATCAAACGGATTGACAGAGGCTTGAAAATCGAAACACACCTTTTCATTTATACTAACATTAGCCCAGAATAAACATTATGACATGACACTTACTGAGGCAACTTTTACACTTATGCGAAACAGGGCTCCGACTAGCTGTCGAAACAGGGACTTGCCAAAACACACAAACTGCAAACAGATTTGGCTTTGAAAACTGAGCAAATAGATTCGTCAAAACTTGAAATTTTGCAGACTGACTCACATTTATGCATATAACTGAATCCATTTTGAATTTTTTCATGAAAATCAATAGGCAAAAAGATATAATCGCTCAAAGAAGGCTACTCAATAAAATCTACATTTGTGCCTAAAATGCACTTTTAGCTCACCCCTCGAAATGGGTACCTGGTAAACTTATCCAAACTAAATTCTGAAAGTCGCACATCACTGCATAGGCCAAATGAAAGGTGTAGGACATGATTCAAAGCTCTACCTCTTCATGATTAACTGAGCTCCATTTTGCCCTCTCGCAAACTAGGCCATTCAAACTGACTTATTTGGAAATGCAAAGCAAAAATTTGAATTGGGCCTCAAAACTTGACTCAATTTTAATGAGTCCCAACACTCCTTACATACTTAATTCTGATTTTTTTTTTCAAATTTGAGTGTATGCAATTTAAAATTCAAATTTCTTGCAATTTTAAAAATTTTAGAGGTTAAATCTACAAAAAACCTAATTTTTAGATTCAAAATTGAGCTTGTGATTTGTATAAATTGGATTGATTATTTCAGATCTAAGAACTCTTTAATTTTACAATTCAAGTTTTCATTTACATATTCAATTTTCAAAATGTTTAAAATTAAGTGGTTAAATAAAAAATAAAAAACCTAGTTTTTAATTTTAAAATTGAACTTGTGGATTGTGTAGATATTGAATTAATCTTTAGATTTTACTCTTGCTTCAATTTCAAAATTCACTTTTCCACCTTACAACATTTGAATTTTCAAATTTAAATTTTTAAAATGAAGTGATTTATGCAACAAACCCTAATTTTTTTATTTAAATTAACCTTGTGCACCTTTCAATTTTTCTTTAAGAATTTGATTGATACAATTAAATCTACAACCTGTTCTTGTAAATCTAGGTATCATAAAAGTTGGCCAGGTTAAGTGTGCCCTTTTTGTTATTCTTTCAATTAATCATCCTCTTAAACACCCCAAGTGTGTCCTATTTCGACCTTCAATAGTTGTTTTCGCATATCTAGACATCTCCATTTTCCATATCCTTCTGGAAATTGCATTAAAATCACAATATTTCTTCCTTAAAAATTTGGAAAAAAGTTGGTCGAACCAAGTCACTACCTACCTGGTCCTGACTTTTTCTCCTCAAATTTCAGGAACCTATTTTGACTGTATTTTACTGCTCAATTCCAAAGATTTGTGAAATAATATTGAATTTAGGTCACCCTAAGGTCGAAAACAAATCTGAATTTCAACATTTCAATTTTCAATTTAAATTTTAAAATTAAGTGGTTAATTAAATATACCGTAATTTTTAAAATTAAATTGATTTCTGCAATATTTCAACATTCCAAAATTTTAATTTTTAAAATTAAGAGGTCATTTTTAGCCCTAATTTTAATTTTAAATTTCTATCTTCTAAGGGATAATTTTCAATTTAAATTGAGTTTATTATAGCAAAGCCCTAAATTTAAATTTTAAATTCCTAGGAGATTCCCTTATTAATCTTTATTCTTTCAATCATTCTTCTAGAATTTTGCATTTTAAAATTCAAAATTCAAATTTCCAATCTCCCTCCCTTACGTGAGTTTTAATACTATTAGTCCTACCTATAGTATCCCTGTAAGGAGAAGATGTAGAATTAAGGCCGCCCAAGGTTTAAATACCAAGGAAATGGAGCTTAATTTGGATAGCTTTTTCAATGAGGATATTGGTGGTTCTTCCAATCCTAAGAGATATTCCCATTTATCCTCTTGATAAATCTCATAATTAGGAGGAGTCACTAACTAAGGTATCTGTTGACCAATTGGCAAAGATGGACAATCAATTTGACAATCTTCAACAATGGATGAGTTAAGAATACCCGGAAAGTGAAGCTCTCCCATTGATTGAAGGATTAAAAAGAATGAGTCAAAGTGATAAACATGTTGTTGATATCTTGTGTGGTATTGCTCATATTGTTGATTCCAATATAATGCCTATGAAGAGTTGTACTGAAAACCTAGGTTATACACAACCTCCTAGTCAAGTTAATCATTCCATTTCTTTAACAACTCCTATGGCTAGTGTTACAACCTTCACATCAAACATCATTGCTACCTCTACACAAAATGTCATACCTATAGATATTAGTCATAAGGGCATTACCTCTTCTTTCATTCCTCCTACCATGAGTGTTCCTCTTGTTACCCAATCACACTCACCACCTATAAATTTTAGTCAAGGGAGCAACTCCTTCAATTAAAATTCCTTCATTCCTCCTATAAGTCTTCCATGTGCTACACTCTTCTCCATTACCTACTTATGATAATGTCCCAAATCCTTATTTTCAATCTCTTCCTTCATTCAACAATGTTACTCCTCCCTCTCAATCCAACATGTCTAATTTCAATCCTTCTACTAAAGCTACAATCAATAGTCTAGACCAAACAGTGTCTTCCTTACGACAACAAATAGCTTCTATGAATCAATTCAAGTATAATGTGCCCACATTTGATGTAGCGAACCCATTATCCAATGACATTGTTAGAGTTGTCCCTCCTAAACATGTAGATTCCCTCAATTGGAACTTTATAATGGAAAAGTTGATCCCTTAACTCGTTAAAACATTCCAAACTTTGTGTACTGACTTTTCTCATGAGCAAAGATTGTTAGAGAAATTGTTTACTACAACATTAAAGGATAGAGATTTGCAATGGTATTGGTCTTTACCTCCTTATTCTATTACTTCTTTTCAAAAACTGGCTAATTCTTTTATTCGACAATTTCACAATAACTGTGAGATTTTGCCAAGATCTAGAGGCAATTGAAAACACTAATAAGAGAGAACAAAATAGATGATAGGAATAAACTGTATTCTATCAAGATGCAAAATATGATCAGCTAGATCATTACAAGATGTTCAATGATTGCCCATACAAACAATGTAGATGAGCCTGCTTATATAGGCAAGGCTAGGTGTATGTGAGCACACAAACATGACATGTGGCTCAATAAGAAACAAGATTAGGTAGGAAATAGGTGTGGGTAGGTAAGAGAAACAATAAAATATTCCACATGAGGTGGAATGTAACAACAAGATAAGATCAACACCAAAAAAGGTAGAAATTCTCCTACACACACTATCCCAATGTGGCACAAACACCCCAAGTGTCTCATACCCAAACTAATATTAAATGCATGTACCTAAGTAAACTTAAATAAGGTGTAATAATATCCAAGATGAATAATTATTTACACCAACACCCCCCCTTAAGTGCAACTTAGGGGAATGCACTAAAGTCTACAATGTAACTAAGCAATGCAAGATGGGTCCCAACTATGAGGCCATATTAGGTACCCATGTACAAATGTAAATGCAATCTCCCATAAACAGAGAAAGAGAGAAAAACCCAATGGGAAAAAAATATCTCCCAAAAGAGAGATGATGAAAGCACACAATTCTCTCAATGATGAATGAGAAGAACAAAAATGTGTCCCCCCATTAGAGAGAAGAAGAGACCATGAAGCCCCCCCTCAATGTCAAATCTTCTGCAAGGATGGTCCAATAATGATGACCAAAATACCTCCCCATAAGGAAGAAAGAGAGCCAATGCTGCACCAATAATATCAAAGTGTGACAAAACCAAGTACCAAGTCGATAATGATGAATCACTCGCTGCAACAAAATGAACATCAGGCATGGAGACAACTTGCTTTGAGAATCATCTGGATACTCATAAATGATAGAAATACTAGTACAATTTAATTCTCATGGGAGCCATGCACAAATGTGTACAATCTAAGTCTCAATTGGAGCCATGCACCAAGTCTCACAAGATATTCCTAATCTATGTGTACAAGAGGATTACATCAAATAGTCAACAATGACAAAATACAAAGAGGTGTGGCACTTTATGATAGTGTAAGTAAAACATTTCTCAAGAAAGAGCATACATCATGATAAAATATTCAAATGTGGAAACATGAAAATGATGCCACCGACAAAGAAGCTCTGTAGAATACTGCAGATGAAGATGCCTCTAAATGGAATCTCACCAAGAGATATAAATGAACAATTGACCCCCCATAAAAAGATCATGTTGGCACTTGCAAATAATGGCAAAGTGGACTCATAATTTCAATGATTACAACTTCTCAAAATGAGATATAAGAGACTTCAACAAATACTGCTAGTGATCTAAACTGAGATCCAAGCAAAATACAAGTACCAAATAGGCCAAAAAATGACCAAATATTGAAAGTATAATTTCTACTCACAATCACTGCAAACTAATGGTAGATTATGAAAGTAGACAAAAAATTATGCACTCTCAAAAAAAATGGCACCTGAAAAGGAGTCCATATGAGCCCAAATGAAGCCTCCAAAGTTGTAAAAATCGAGATTTCATGCTTTCTGAAAAAACCTGTATCTGAAAATTAGAAAACTGCTACACCATTGTATAGACCATGAAATTCTACCCCAAAGAAAAAATAATTGCTCGAAAAAAGGGGTCCGGATGAGTGAGATATCACTATTTAAAAATTTCCTACAATATTATAATTTCTGGAAAATTTCCGCCGCAACTTCAAACTTCAAATGCCTCTAGATTTGGCCTCCAAAGTCTGATTTGGATGAAACAAAAGGCAAAAATAACTTTCTTGGACCTCCTCAATCCAATGGTGACCTCAAATATGACCCCACAAGATCCAATAATAACCTTCAATAAAAGGCTTCAAATACACAACCCCAAATAGTATCAAATTTCTCTCAATTGGCAAACCAATGACACTCTAATGGCTCTGATACCATGTGACATTTTGCCAAGATCTAGAGGCAATGGAAAACACAAATAAGAGAGAAAAAAATTAATGATATTAATAAACTGTATTCTATCAAGATGCAAAATATGATCAACTGGATCATTACAAGATGTTCAATGATTGCCCGTACAAACAATGTAGATGAGCCTGCTTATATAGGCAAGGCTAGGTGTATGTGAGCACACAAACATGACATGTGGCTCAATAAGAAATGAGAGTAGGTGGGAAATAGGTGTGGGTAGGTAGGAGAAACAATAAAATATTCCACTTGAGGTGGAATGTAACAACAAGATAAGATCAACACCATAAAAGGTGGAAATTTTCCTACACACACTATCCCAATGTGGCACAAACACCCAAGTGTCTCATACCCAAACTACTATTAAATGCATGTACCTAAGTAAACTTAAATAAGGTGTAATAATATCCAAGATGAATAATTATTTACACCAACAATAACATTGGTCCTAAAGTGACTTTGACTGATTTGATGCATTGTAAACAAGGTGTTCAAGAAAAAGTGACTAATTTTATTGGTAGATATAAGCATTTGTATTCTCAAAATTATTTTCCCATGCTTGATCAATATATTCAAAATATTTTTATTGCTAATTTATAAAAATATATTAGGGATAAACTTCTTTTAACTGATTTTAGTTCCTTTCCGAAGTTGTGCACAATACTTCAGAATTATCAATTGACTGTGAGTCAATTGGAGCAATCATCTCCTTCCATGGCTCCAAGTGATAAGGGTGATAGTGCTCAACAACTGTTTGTGAATTTCAATCCAAGCAAAGGATTCATCAAATTCAATGACAACAACAATCAATCAATCAACTGGTAGCTGCTACAGGTGTGCCTCCTTTGTTCAAATATTTTAAAAGAGAAAACATTTCTCATTTGAATGAATCTTTATATAGCATTATGTCTCAGTTAATAAGAAGGAATGTGTTAAAACTTCCTGAAATCAAACCAAATGATCCATCTAAGACAACTTAACCTTACTTTGATGGTAAATCCTTTTGTCAATACCATCATGAGCCTAGTTATGATATTGAAAAATGTTTTTCATTGAGAAGTAAGATTCAATTATTGATTGATAACAATACCATATATGTGGTAGTGTGAATGATAAAGGAAACAAATCCCTAGCTCCTCTTAATCAGAATCTTTAGATTTTCACTAATCCTTTACCATCCCATTCCACTAATGTGATTGAGACTGATCATCTTGCTTTCTCTCCCGATGGTGTTGGCCTTGAATCTAATAATGTGGTGAACCTTGCATACAAATAAGAACCTCCTAAGGTTTCATGCATCACATTTTATCCTAGTGATACCATTAAAGCACTTGATAGCCCATTATACACAAGTGCAAAAATCAAAGATATACCTTCTAGAGGAATGCTTATTGATCCTTCTTGCACGGTTAATGTAATAACTAAAGAATTTCTTTATACTTTGTAATTGCATCAAGTGATATATGATGATACTGATGTGGTCGTTAAAGTCTTTGATGGCTTTTCTTGTCCTACTATTGGTTCTATCACACTTCCTATTGATGTCAACACTAAATGCTTAGATGTTCAATTTTCTATCATTCCTACATCTGATCAATAAAGTATGAGGTTGGGACATCCTTGGCTCTCTTCCATGAAAGTGATCACTTCTACAATTCACGTGTTTGAAATTTCCTCATAATGATTAAATCATAACTATCAATCATAGCATGTATCAATGTATGGTGAGGCATGGAGATATTTATCTTGATTACTTTTGGTCTGAATGATTCCAACCTCTTCAAACTAGAAGTGATGCTCTCTTTAGATCAATATCAAAATTAGAAAAATTAAATTATTTTATCCTTGAGTAAACCTAGAAATCCAACACTTAACATTCTGCTTGACAATCATATACCACTTCTTGAGGATAAGATTATTCTTCCTCCTAAGGAAAGGAATCATATTCTTCCCAAAGATGCACCTATTCCTACTCCTACAAAGAATAGTATCCCTTCTCCTAACGAAAGTGATATTCTTTTTCCTAAAGAAGAATCTATTCCTTCTCCTATGGATGAGTCCACTCTTCCTCCCAAAGGCAGAAAAGTTGTTCCTCCTAAGAATCAATCTATTCCTCCTAAGGGTAGACCTATACCTCCTCCTCATGATGGACCCGTTCTCCTTCCTAAATCTCCCATTCCTCCTTTATATGGTGTGGTTCCTCCTCCTTCATTTTATAGAGAGAAAAGACTAGCCTCTCCTATTATCCAACATAAAAGACCTCGACACATTCATCCTTCCCTGAAAGAAGAGACAAATCCTATACCTAATGAACCTAAACCTTCAACCAAAATTGGATGAAATTGTTGTGCAAGAGAATGTCAGCAAAGACATCATGCTAGATCTCGTGAAGTTGTTTTCCAAACTATTTCTTCTCCTAAAACACAAACTATTGATATGATTCCATTTTGTCCTAAACAAGATGATCAACCTATTTCCAAGACGTAAAATGCTTAAAACAAATGATTGTTCAAATTCTATTCCTATTAGAGCTCCTATTCTTATAAATCTTGATGAAGAATTAGGTAAAAATGTTTTTTAATGATGAAAATGTTGATCCTAATATTTTTGATAATGAATATGAATATATTGATGTTGACAATGATTAATCTGCAAAATTTTCAAAATCATTAATCCTAGCTCCTAGTAACAAACAAAGTGACTCATCATTAGAGCATTGTCCTTCTTTAGAACTTGTGATAGCTCCATCTATTGTGCTTGATGTGGCTCCTCTTGTGTGTTGTCCACCTTCCTAAAATAATGATAGGTATGATTTAGGGGAGGATGACGTGCTTAATTAGCTTTATTAGCACTGTAGATTCTTGCTCTCTATGATCTTTCTATTTGTGAAATTATTCTATGTGTCTCCCTATTCTTCTATTTGTTGTCCCTAGTGTTGTCTACTTGAGGACAATGCAAAGCATTGAGATCTCTTTTGGTCTCTTCCATTTGGACTCAAAAGACACATGTGTTCCCTTTTTCCATGGTGGTTTCCTTTCTTTGGGGGATGAGGAAAATTCTATGCACATAGATATACATGATATACATGACTTATCATAAAAAGCATACTCACTCCAAAGTTAGGTGAAACCAACTCATGTTTTGATCTTTTTGTTCATTATCCTTTGATTTATCCTCTCTTGGGGGTTAAATTATTGTGTTAACATGTTTGTCTTTTTGGGTGTATCCTACCTTAAATAAATTACTCCCCACAAGGCGTGTGCAATTGCTTTAATTTGGGTCATACACTCTGCTCATGATTCTCTCTTTTTCCACTCAAAGTTACTTAGCGAACTTGGTCTTTGCTTTGTAATTTTTGGTGCTTTTTATTTTCATGGCTCATAGTAAGAGAACCTTAATAGTTGTAGTCATGGTTCTCTCTTTCTCTCTTGTGATCTTCCCTTTTACCTTATCATTGAAGTCATAAGATCCTAAAGTCCACTGGGGGATTGGTCTATCTATTGGGATCCAAGAACACTAAGGGGGGGGGGATGAATCAGTGTTCTACCTGAATGGAGAAATTTAACCTTATTAACACAACAACTCAACAACCAGTAAACATAAAAGCATATAACAATTAGCAACAATGCAACCACAAAGATGAACACCATAACACCACAGTTTTATATGTGGAAAACCGCAAAGAGGAAAAACCACAGTGGGATTGGAGACCTACAATATATATCCACTGATCAGATGAATAAATATTACAATAAGAGTCCTGCACATGTAGGAAGGTCAACATCCTAGAGCACACTTCTCATCACAAAAGGAGCCTCACTGATTATAGAAAACATCTGACTACAATCCAGAATGAAGATTGAACTGCAAGTATAGCATCTCCTATGCCTGAGTACAATTCTGGTTAAGCTCGATATCGAGGGTCTTAAACCTCTTCCACAAACCCAATTTTATCACCTATGATCATCAAAAACCTTTGAATATGATTACAACCTTATTCGCACAAAAATAGTCGCATAACGCATAAACACATTACCATAACCATGATCTACAAAGAGATCTTACATCATATTTATACCAACCGGGGACCTAAACAATTAGGTTAGCCACCTAAAATATAATACAATAAATTCATAATATAAACCCACAATCCAATGATCAACCAAGTTAGCCTAAGACCGAAACAACATAATCCAATCAATAAATCCAACTAGTAATGCATCGGGATCATCCACCAACACGTTACATAAACCAATCCATAACCTAGCAGAATAACCACCAGACCTAAAATAGGTTGCCATAAGCCAAATGAAACACCATGAACAATTGGAACATGAACATGATAACCATCAGCATCCTGATAACCATCTAGAAGCTGCACCAACACCACTTATCGGATTCATCAAAAGATCTTCAACAAAGCATTGTTGGTAAAACCCTTACCAGTAACCAAAAGGCTTACTAGAACAAATGATAGCATCCAAATCATCAAGTCCTAAATCAAATGAATGTAATACACATCAAGAACACATGAATAACCAATCCAAACCAATTCCAATAGCCAGACCAAAACTGGAGACAAATCTCCAGATCAACATCAAAGACCAACCACTCTACCGGAAGCCAATAGACAGCAAAATAACTAGTATTGACATCAATTACAAACATCAAAGCAACACAATCAATTCCTCCAAATTTCCAACAATCTCCCCCTTTGGCATTCATGGCAACACTAGATGTGAAAAATATCCAAGTGCCAAGAAATGCCAAACAAGTCTCCCCCAATGGAAGACATCCAACAATCTCCCAAAATGATATGACAATGAAGTTCTGAAACAAATATCTATGTACCAATTAAGCATACATAGACCTGAACCAAACTCCCCCAATGGGATACAACCAATCTAAAATTTTGTTCCTCCTCTTAGTGCCAACAATCTCCCCCTTAGATTGATATCTCTGTTAAGCTCTATTTTTCACATAAATATCTCTCCCCCTTTGACATCAATGCTAGAAATATTACATAAACATCAAAGAAAAATCATAAATCCTCTGAACCACATAGTTGAATACTCCCCCAGATTAGTAACACCAACACATCAATCCAGAATGAATGATAGGTCTGATAAATGGATACTAGACTCATGCCAATCAACATCACTCAAGTCTCTACCAGAGGGGCAGAAACTCTCAATCCATCTCTAAAGTACTCAAATGATTCCTCAAACCAATTTGAATTCATTACCTTCTCCATCAAAAAATTATACTTGATAGAAATACCAGATTCTTTGATATGTCAATAGCAGTAGAGGTGTCATAGTGAATAACTACCAGTTCATTACAATCTACCCTTTATCCTTTAACATTTTCTTCATCCATAGAACTTGTGTACAGTTAGTAGTAGCAACAACATACTCAGCTTCAGCAGTAGATAAAGAAGTGCATGATTGTTTCTTGTTGATCCATGAAACAAGTTTCTTTCCAAGAAAGAAAGCTTCACCGGACGAGCCTATCCGGTTACCTATATCTTTATCCCAATCTGCATCTGAAAAATCCTTGAAAATAATTGAAAATCCTAGCTACCGGAGCAAGGATTCAACATAATAAAATTCCGTCCTTCTAAGAATATCCTTTGCAAACTAATCAATCCTAGTTCCAATAATATCCAAGTCCATGTGTTATCCTTTTCTAACTAATCCAATTCCTCTTCCATAGCTTACATCCAACATTCATCCTTACAAGATTCAATAATTGATGCTAGTATAATTAAATAAATTAAGCATACCTCATCAGCTGCCAACCTTCTTCTTGTCCAATTATCTGATCTTCTAAATGATTCAACCTTACATACCTAGGAGTCTTCTGACTTTTTGTCCCTTTGCTCTGATCCAGTTACTATTGAAGTTTTTGATACTGTTGGAGTAACTAGTTCATAATTTTATTCTGGTGTAGGCACTACTAGTTCAGTTATGATCATTTCCACTATCAATTCTCTCTCATAAGTTCTGATTTGACTTATGTTCTTCTCATCCACGTTGACATTAGTGCTCTCCATAATCCTTTGCAATCGGTAAACCAAACCAGATCCAAGATCCAACAAATCTTTGTCGGTTAACCTTCAAACTAACTTCTCCAAAGTTTGAAATAGGCTTTCAGACCACTATCTGGGGAAATGCAAGATATGTCATCAATTTGCCTCCTGCTAAGGCCAATGCCTTAGATATTGGATGAGTTTCCTGTCGGTGCAAAAACATTCTCCTCTATCAGTTGAGTAACCACATTGTTTGTCTCTGTCAGTTGATCTTCAGATTTCATAACCCACTTCCTCTCATGATCCTTCTAAATATCATCAACCTTTTTCTTTCCCTTCTCATTAGATTTATCACTTGTTTTCGGTAGGTTCTTGCTTTTGCAAAATGTAGCAATATGTCCTACTTTGTTGCATGCATAGAAAGTAACATTATTCTTCTAAATTGCCTTACTATATCCTTGATCATTCCTTGACCTAAATTTATTAGCCATATGTCCAAACTTTCTACATGCATGACATCTCACATTCATTCTACAATCTTTTGTTCTATGACCATATTTACAATTTAAAAACTGACTGAGAACTGCATTATGATTTTGATTTTCTCTATTCCTGCATTGACTTGCTCTATGACCAAACTTATTACAAAAAAATCATCTACCATTAAATTTGTGTGCATTGGGTTGCCTTACCAGTGATTTCTAATTCCGGTTGACCTTCTGACCGGATGTGTCATCCTGATTTGCAGTACCAGAGCTTTCACCATGCTCAAATCCAAGACCTCTAGTGTCTCCAATGTCTCTTTGATCCTTCAATAACTCATCAAGCTTAGAAAAACTAACATTAAACTTATCTTTGTATTCATTTATAGCATCCAGATCACCTCTTAGGATTATCAGCATTCTCTCCAACTCTTGCTCATTGTTATGTGATTGCACCAATTCAGCTCTCAAAACATCATTCTCATGTGCTAACCTAATGCATTCCTTAGATCTATTTTTAAGAGATATAGAAAGATTTTCTTCATTCTTCTTCCAATCTTGAATCTCCTTAGACATCCTCATAGTCATAGCTTGCATTTCATTCTTCATGACACCATTCTCCTGACTCAGCTTCTAAAAAAATTTCTTTAAGGACATTCTTCTCTTCATCATCTTGAATTTGTAAAATTTCCTTCCTTCTAGCTTGACCAGATGATAGCCTCTCCTGTAGGATAAGAATGAATTCCTTTGCAGAGGTCAACTCATCTTGCAACTGTAAGTTCTTCATCCTTTCAGCATCATAGTCTTCAAGTGCTACTTCAAGTTGTTTTTCCATACTCATCTCCATAGATTCTCAATACATGATCTTCCTCAAGTTGTTAGACTTATTCTGAGGCACCAGGCTCTGATACCAATTTTTGGGATCCAAGAAAACTGAGAGGGGGGGTGAATCAATGTTCTACTAGAATGGATAAATTTAACCTTATTAACACAATAACTCAACAACTGATAAACATAAAAGCATATAACAATAAGCAACAATGCAACCACAAAGATGAACACCATAACACCACAAACTTATATGTGGAAAACCTCAAAGAAGAAAAACCATGGTAAAATTGGAGACCCACAATATCTATCCATTGATCAGATGAATAAATATTACAATAAGAGGCCTACACATGCAAGAAGGCCAACAGCCTAGAGCACACTTCTCATCACAAAAGGAGCCTCATTGACTATAGAAAACATCGGACTACAATCTGGAAAGAAGATTGAACTGCAAGTATAGCATCTCCTATTCCTAAGTATAGTTTTGATTAAGCATAATACTATTGGTCTTAAACCTTTTCCACAAACCCAATTCGATCACCTATGATTGGCCAAAATCTCTATATATGATTACAACCTTATTCGCACACAGATAGTTGCATAACCCATAAACTGTTAGGACCCGGAAGGCAATTGAGAGGGGGGTGAATCAGTTGTCTATTGATTTCAACCCAAATATAACTTACTTCAACTTAATACTTAATAACGGTAAACCAAACTTAATGTCGGTTAACAGATTAAAAGTTAATATCAATACCGGTGAAACTTAATGCATGAAACAAAAAGAGAAACAACATCCACAACACATAACACAAAAATTTTGACGTGGAAATCCTGTAAGGGGAAAAACCATGGTGGGAAACCTTACCCACAATCAAATGATACTAGTGCAGATAGTATGTGTATACAAATGGGGTCTGCACATGCAAAAAAGCCAACCGCCTAGAGCACACTACTCAAATGGGAGTTGCAATGACTACAGTAGGATGGTTAAATCCTAGAATAATCTACTGCTCAAGATAGCATCTCCAATGTTGGATTTAGTATTGGTTAAGCTATGACAAACACCTTCAAACCTTCCTTGAACCTTCTCTATGGTTTTCTCATATGATCTTCAATATTTGCATATACCATGTTACATTACCATACCATAACCTTACATATCATATCCTATTCTCTCTCATATCAAATGAGATCTTGCATATATACAAAACCTAAGACCAAATGTGTAGGTCGGGTCACTAAGAATATTATAATTAAATCAATTACAAACAAGTCTAGATGTGATGCATCATGTCGGCTCAATACATTTACAGCAATATCCAATCAATAAATCATCTCCATAATGTGTCGTGCTGATCTGGAATAGATAACGCATACCGGTCCATAACCTAGACCAATTTGTTGGTAATAGCAAATATGTCAACCTGATTAAACCATTAACCAAAATACCAAAACCAAGTATCCAAACCATGTCTTTAACATAATCAAGTGATCTCCAAATGATAACAAGTCATCATCAATGTCAGTGAACAATATAACCTATCGGTGGACAATATACCAGTGATTGTGCATAAGTCACTAAACTTACCAGTGAACACAATGTGTCGGTTCAACATAACCAAAGATCTCCAGAAGGATAAGTGTTGACATCAATAACAAAACTAATGCAACACATCCATAATAGCAACATAAACCCATTATCATAACCATGATCTACAAAGAGATCTTACATCATATTTATACCATCTTGGGACCTAAACAATTAGGTCAGAAACCTAAAAGATAATACAATAAATTCATAACATAAACCCACAATCCAATGATCAACCAAGTCAACCTAAGACTGAAACAACATAATCCAATCAATAAATTCAACTAGTAACGCATCGGGATCATCCACCAACACGTTACATAAACTGGTCCATAACCTAGCAGAATAACCACCAAACCTAAAATAGGTTGCCATAAGCCAAATGAAACACCATGAACAATTGGAACATGAACATGATAACCATCAGTATCCTAATAACCTTCTTGAAGTTGCACCAACACCACTTATCAGATTCATCAAAAGATCTTCAACAAACCACTGTTGGTAAAACCCTTACCGGTAACCAAAAGGCTTACTAGAACAAATGATATCATCTTGATCATCAAATCCCAAACCAACTGAATGTGATACACATTAGGAACACATGAATAACCAATCCAAACCAATTCCAATAGCCAAACCAAAACCAGAGACAAATCTCCAGATCAACATCAAAGGCCAACCACTCTACCAAAAGTCAATAGACAGCAAAACAACTACTGTTGACATCAATGACAAACATCAATGCAACACATAATCAAATTCTCTAAACCACCAATAGTATCTTGCCTCTTTGATGTGGTGAAAGTATTTCAATCTAATTTCATTGTATTTTACCATGAGTATTTGTGTAAGCTCGTACTCCTGCTAAAGTGGGGGCTAAATGTAGCATCCTAAAATTGCACCCTTTGCATTTTCCAACTGCGTTTGGGTTTCACCTTAGTGTTTGCACCCCTTGGGCTAATCAGAGACCTGATTATGCTCACACATGTCAAAAACTTCATTCAGCTCAGTGATGCACCCAATTGCCACCTTGATCTTGCCCCAAATTAGGGTAGGACCAGGGCATGGAGCCCTAGTCTCCCTTAAAAGGGACCTATCCATGGGTTCCTCCCCCAAACCTATCTCAAATTTGAAGCAGTAAACACCCCTCTATGTTTGCTCAAGTTGGAAAATTAATGAATTCATTCTACAAGCAAGTATATATGAGGGATTTCCCCTCTCATTTGACAATCTATGAAAAAAAAAAATCTGAGAACGCACACATGAGATCAAGCATTCAAGCATTCAAGAGAAATTGAGCATTCTTAGTCTTCCTTCAAGCTTTAGAGTAGGAATAGAGTCAATATTTTAAGCATTGAAGAGGAGATCATCGTTCTACTTCATGAAATCATAATTTCATGTGGAGGCAAGCAAAATTTCACAAGGAGGTATAAGCATTTCACTTTAAGTCAATTCAACATCTTCTCAAAGAGGAGGATTTCTACTTTCAATCCTTTCAATTACATTAATTCAAACACTTGGTTAATTCCAAAATTGGGGTTTGACCTAAAGGCAAACCTCTATTCCCAACACATTTCCCTTTCTTTCTATGTGCAGGAAGCAGGTGCGCAGTTGTACTTCTGGAATTAAGCTTTATTCGTAGAGATGGAGAAACCCTTTTCGATGCTCAGAAAGTTTGTTGGACCAAGAGGGTGGGCGACTGGGTTCAAATACATGGTCCTCGGTACTTTTTATAGATTTCACAAAGCAACTTTGAATCATCTCAAACTTCTTAGATCTAGGTGCACGATGAAATCCCAAATCTGTAGCTCACTATTTTCTCATATTTGTCTTCATTTCCTACACTTAGTCTTAATTCAACTAGTCAACTTACAAAAGAGGGTCAAATACATTCATTTTCAATTAATATACTTAGTATTTAGTCTTAATTTGATTAGTGACTAAATCTAGTGGATTTCCCCCCTCTTTTGAATGTAAAGGCATCTCTCCCCAAAGAAAAATTAGGTGATTTGGTGATTTCTCCTTCATTGTTGCAAATTGCCAAGTCGCCTAAATTAGTGTAAAGGGAATCCTTGGAGGAGAAGAGATATTTTCTTTAAAGAGACCTATCTCCAAGAGGAATTCTTGAACAAAAATAGCATTTTATTCCAAAAGAGAAGAAGGAGAACACGAATGTCTACCTTCCTCCTATTGCTAGGTAAAGGGATTTTTGATGAAGGATGAAACACTTTTGACCCAAAGTGAAGGGTTTGTTTAAAATATATATACATTATCAAGTGAAGAAAGACATTGTAATAAAGGACAAACAATAACTTCACACAAGGAATGAGATTGTATCATAAGAAAACACCATGCAACAAAGGAAAAGTGGATCCCTAGAAATGATAGGAGAAATCAATTCCCCCCAAGGATAGGTACAAAGAGAAATATTACATGTCCCTCGGGGATATATTTACTCACAAGAGACATGCCATTTTAAGCAATGAATAGGTCCTATCTAAGGAACCCATATGTACTTGCATGAAGGATAATTTTATGCAAGAGAACATCATGTTATGAAAAATGCAACTCATAAAGGAAAAGTGAATCCTTAGAAAGAGGAAAGGGATAGAAAATTATTCTTTCCCCCCAAGCATATTGACAAGAATAAATAGACTACTATTTTGCTCACTAAGTATGATTGTACTTGAAATTGTACCACAATGAATGACAATGGCCCCCCTATACATAAGCTAACAATGTCACATAGTGAGGAGCAACATAATAGGAACTTGAGTGTTATTTGAAATGATGATGATAAATATGTCATTCATTGTCACATGTTACTTTGATGATACCTAAATCAATATATTGTTCTATTTTAGTTTGCAAAGCTTGACATTCATTAGTATAATGGTCATGGATTTGATGATACTTGCAAAAAGTAGAAGTTTCAAGATGTTTTCTACATTTCCTTCTTCATTTAGGACAAAGAAGAGAAATTAAATTATTGTGAAGGAGGTCAGACAAAAAAATTTCTTTTTATAATTTGAAATGAGAATGCATGGATTCACAAGACAATGAAGGAGAGGATTCCAAAAAAAGAGGACTTTGGAAACCTAGACCTTTTTTTGGAAAAGTGTGATGTAGATTTATCATGATCATCAAAAATTTGTTGCAAACATCCTAAACAATGTCCATTGTAACCATTTGTAGATGTTGAAATGTCTAGAGAAGATGGTTAATTCTTAGTATCAAAATCTAAAGAACCCCCATCATTATAAAGACATGTGTTGGAAGGAGAGGTGGGAATTGATTTAGAAGAAGCTTGGATAAAAGACACACAAGGCTCCTTCAAGGCTTCATTCTTAGATTGAGGGATATTATACCCATTAAAGGAGGGATTTAAATCCTAATGTACAACAACTTCTTGCTAAGCAAGCATCATTGATAGAAGATTGTACAATGAAAGGAATCATAATATTAAGTGTTGAGCCATTATCAATTAAAATACCTCTTATCTTTTGTTCATAAATGCAGGGAGTAATCATAAGGGGCTCATCTTGTGAGAATGTAATATCATTTGATTCAAAACAAGGATGAGGGACAACCCTTTGTAAGGTTTCTTGGATCAACTTTTGGTATGAAGGTGAAGTTTGAATCAAGTCCCAAAGGGAGATCTTAGCTAAGATATAATGGATTTTATCAACAAGATTAGATTCCATATTCACATGTTTATTAGGATAAGGGGGGGGAAAAAGAGAAGTAAGAAGAATATTGGGATCTTTCTTGTTGGCACAAATATTAAATGTATGATGTATTTCATAACCATATTTTTGTTCTAGTTTCCTTTCCATATCACCTCTTTCACATATGTATTTTCAAACTTTTAGGATATTGGGAGGTTTTTTGTGCCTAGATTTCTCATAAATAGAAAAATGAATGGTATTGACTTGATTAGGTTGTTTGTTCTCCAAGAATACATCTTTAGAAGGGAGATCATCAAAGAAATTTCTAATGATTTCATCTTATTACTTCAAAGTATCTTTATGGGTAAGACAATCTTTAGGAGAAGGACAAACATAACTTATTAATGCTTCATCTCTAGTGGGGAATTCATTGAAATGAAAAGAGGGTATGGTATCACTAGGAAAGGTAGTGACAATATCATCCACTTGCACCAAATGATCCACATGGGGGAGGTACATTGTAGGAGGAAGATGAACAACATTCTTGAAAGATTCATCTTTAGAAGGGAGATTTTTGAAAGAAGTGTTCATAACCTTTTCTTGCACTAACATGCCCTCATTGGTAGGAACAAATTTGGGAGAGGCTAATTGAATGTCCATCAACAATTTTTTTTCTCTAAGAGAGGGCCCATGTATGGAAGGTAAGCTAACATTAAGGAAGGTGTTTATAATATCATCCTCTTCCTCTAAGATACTCTCATCCTTAGGAGGGAGAGTTTTGAAAGAAATGTTAATGGTCTCTTTTTGCACTAAAATGCCCTCATGAATACGAGGATCATTAGGAGAGGGATAAAATTGAAACAAGGGACACTAATCCATTATCACATCTATGAAATAAATGCATCATGAAACTAACTAAATGAAAACAAAATTACAACAATTTACTTTTTCGAATGATAACATATGCAAACCTCATGATAAAAAGAAATAACAATGTGCAATTTTTAGGATTTTTTCACTAATGCAAGTACATATAAATGATTGAATGCATCTAAATCAGAACATAACATGTCATACCAATCAAATTAGAAAATATAATTAAAAAATTATGCAATCCACAAGTCAAATTTGATAAAATAAATTAGGGCTTTTTAGGAAATTAACCTCTAAATTTATGTAATTTAATTTCAAATAAGATCTATGAGTGCAAATTTGAATTTTAAAATGCATACAAAATCATATCTGAAACAATAAATCAGAATTAAGTGTGAAAGAAGTCAGGTTCACCAAAATGTAACAATGTAATTTGGAACTAGGGTTTTACTTATGACAATAAAACCACTAAATAGCCAAATAAATCATACATTGAAAGAGGGGTGAATCAAATAGATCTAGTCTCAATCAAACTAAAAAAATGGCTGAGATTTCTAATTAGATTCATTGGTTAGGGTTTGATTCCCTCTTTCTAAGTATAATCAAGGTGAAATTATGAAATTAGGGCAAATTAGGTGATAAATGAGTTATTCTCATGTAAACACTAAGCTACATATGTCCCATGGATCCATCGACCTAGATATGGGAAAAAGAAGATGTCTAAAAAATTTCCTCAGAAGTTCAACTTGATTTTTTAGGACAAGATAGTATCAATGGTCCTCCAAATATTCCTCCATCAAAAGCTGACCTGTTCATCACTATTGACTTTGTCAAATTGTCTGAGTATAGCTTTGCACCTATTTCCTACACACAGAAATAAAAGAAAATATGTTGGGAATAGGGGTTTGTCTAAGTCAAACACTAGTTTAGGAACTAACCTTGAATGAAATATTGCAAATATTGAAAAATTGTTAAGGAAAATATACCTCAGATCTACAATTGTTGATGATGATGCAATGCTCTTTGAATGTAATCACAAATGTTGTATTTGTAGCGTCATAAATTGTACACCCTTAATTGGATGGCACAATTCCACGCTTAGGTTAGTACCTGCCTTAGTGTGTTGCATCTTACATTGTAAAATCCCTTTAAGCATTTAATTTGTTTATTTAATTAAATCTAAGGTCCTCTTTAATCCCTCTACGCATCATAAAATTAGGCCCTTAATCCTAAGTGTGCCCCTTTTTATTTTATTCTTTCAATTAATTCATTAATTAAAGCCCTAATTATGTCCTATTTCGACCTTCAAGGCCTAATTTCACATATCTAAACACATTGAATCATCTCATCTACCTTGGATTGACTTTATAATCATGATACCTCACATCCCTAAAAATTTGGAAAAAAGTTGATCAGACCATGGTGATTCACCATGGTCCCAACTTTTTCTCCTCGAATTTTGGGATCATGTTTTAGTAGTATTATAATATTTAAATCCAACTTGGTGTGAGATTATATCATTTCTAGGTCAACCTATGATCAAAAACAAAGTTAGGGTTTCATACATATACCCTTTCCTTTCCTAATTAGAGGGATCCAACAACTCTAGCAATTAAAGGAGACTCTTGTGAAGTGAAAGTGCAGGTTATGTGAAGTCTTCAATCAGCAAATAAAGCATTCATCAACTCTACATCAACCATTTTGGAACAAATTACATCATTCATTTGTAAGCATGTGTGTATGATTAGGGTTTTGTCATGTTCATGCCATTTCATACAACATATGTGATTACATTCAAGAAGCAAAGAATCATTATCATTCATTGCAAATCTGAGGTATACCTTTTCATCATTTACTTTAAGTATTTGCAATATTTCATTCAAGGTTAATTCCTAAATCGTGGTTTGACCTAAGAAAACCCCTATTCCCAACCTATCTCCCCTTCTTTCTATGTGTAGGAAATGGGTACAGAGCTACAATCTTTAGAATAAGCTTTATTTGTAAAGACGAATCAACCCTTTTCGATGTGCAAAAAATTAGGAGGATCGGGGCACCCACCACCATGGTCTTGAAATTTTTGGGGCTTTTTCAAGGATCAGGTTTGAATCTGCATATATTGCTCAAGGTGTGTGTGAAAATTTTACGACTGTAACCCACTATTTCCACATTTTTACCTTCATTTTCAGCATTTTTGCCTAATTTCAGCAATTCAACTCAAAAAAGAGGGCAAAAAAATTCACAACCCCTTGAATCCAATTAATATTTAGTCCTTATCATTCTTGATTTGGAATTGGATCTATCAGATTCATCCCTCTTTTGAATGTAATGGTAAATTAGTGGTTTTCATGCATCTAATGGTGGAAAAAATAATTTTTCATTGTTACATTTTGGTGAACCTGACTCCTTACACCCTCATTTATTATTTATGTTCTCAAATGTGAGTGTTTATGCAATTTCAAATTCAAATTTACATTTACAAGTTTAATTTTCAATTGAATTTAACAAATTTAGAGGTTAAATTCACAAAAATATAATTTTTTAATTCTAAAATTGATCTTGTGAGTTGTCCAATTTGGATGAATTGTTTCAAATCTAATTTTTGAACATTTTAAGTTTTAATCTTGCACTCATAGAGCTTATTATAATCAAATTACATAAATTTAGAGGTTTAAATCACAAAAACCCTAATTTATTTTGGTAAATTTGGTTTGTGGGTTACATAATTTGTAACTTTCATTTTTAGATTTGATTGTTATCACATATTTTAGTACTTACATTGCACATTGTTATCCATTTTACATATGTTACCATTGCAGATTGTTTTCATAATGTATTTATTTTGTACATGTGATAATGGGTTAGCCAATCTTGTTTCACTTTATCCCTCTCTCAAAGACCCTCCTATTCATAAGGACATTTTAGTGCAAGAAAGAATCACTAACACTTCTTTCAAAACTCTCCCTTACAAGGATGAAGATTTGAATAATGATGTTGACATTTCTCCTCAAATGTGCCTCTCCCATGAGAGTATCTTAGAGTAAGAGGTTGATACCAAAAACACCTTCCTTAATGTTACCTTACCTTCCATACATGGTACCTCTCCTAGAGAAAATGTGTTGATGCACATTGATTTATCCTCTCTCAAATTTGGTCCTACCAATGAAGGCACATTGGTGCAAAAAGAGGTGGTGAACACTTCTTTCAAAGATCTCCTTCCTAAGAATGAATCTTTGAAGAATGATGTTCATCTTCCTCCTATAATTTACCTCTCCCGTGAAAACCATTTACTGCAAGTAGATGATATTGTCACTACTTTTCCTAGTGATAATATACCCTCTATAGTCACATAAATTTGTCCACTTAATTAAATGATATTTAGTATTTATTTGATTATTTAACCATCAATCAATAATTAATTAAATTAATATTTTACTAATTAAATTAATATTTAATTAATTCATCTTAACCCTCTTCTCCTATTAATTAAATAATTTATTGAATTTATTTGATTTAATTCACTTAACCAAATTTAGACCATTAATTAAATAAATAAATCGTATTTGTTTAATTAAATATTCTCTCACATTTAAATAAATTAATATTTATTTAAATCCCCCAAAATCCCAACTCTCACATTTAAATAAATTAATATTTATTTAAATCACCTTTATCCTCCACCCACTTGCATTTTCCTACAAATGCAAGTTGCACAACTATTTTAAATAAATAAATTATTTATTTAAAATCCTATTTATCCTCACCCACTTGAAACCTTTAATGGTTTCCCTTAAAGTCTTCAAACTTAATGACTTCCTTCTAGAGTCTTCTCAAGCCTTTAATAGTTTCCCTCAAAGTCTTCAAGCATTTCATGCTTTATCTTCCTTTTTCTGATGTAAATAAATTAAAATTTATTTAAATAAAATCCAAAATTCACATTCACATTTAAATAAATTAATATTTATTTAAATCTATCCAAATGCAAATTACACAATTTAATTGAAATAAATGATTTTATTTCAATTGAAAATCCCAAAATTCCTCCCACTTGCATTCTCCTACAAAATCCACTTGCATGCCTAAATCCCTTCTAGATTCTTCTAACTCCTTATAATTAGCCTAATCCTATCCTAATCATTGTCACATTCCTAAATAAAAGGAAGTCACTTCTCAAAAACCTCCAAAGTCTTCAATAACCATTAAAGGCTCTATGTCTTCAAATGGTTAACCTCTAAAGTCTTCCAAACCATTAAAGGCTCTTACATAACCATTTATGGTTAACTCACCTTTTACCTTTGGTTAGAGACTTTCCTCTAACTTAACCATCCTTCTAACTCATGGGTCTCTTCAAAGCATTTATTTATTTGACTAAGGTAACCATTTAACCCTTGCACATTCATTTATCCCATTGGATAAAAGGAATATCTATTAACCTAACCCTAACCCAAACCCCTAGGGTAACCATCATGTCCCCTCAAGCATTCAATGCTCCTTATCTCTCCTCTCAAGCCTCCTCATGGTGACACTTGTCAACATGGGATTGGATTGAAAGTCTCACATGGATTGAATATCTTTCAATCCTAACCCTTGTTAAGATTGCTCAATCCTAACCATCTTGAATCTCCATATGGCATCCATGGCTAGTGCTAAAAGCTAAGAGCTACACTCATTTGGGGCTTGGAGAGGGGAGAAACAAGGGAGAAGCATCAAAAGGCATCTTAGGGAGGCTCTTTTCCTTTCTTTTGTTTTGTTAAACTTCTTTCATGCTTTTTTGAAATCTCTTTTGATATGTTTGGAATGGTTTTTAGTTCTTTGTTTTGGTTTTATTGTTGAAACTAACTTATTAACATTGAACTTTGATGTTGCCTTGTTCCCATTTCCATGACATCATTTGGTGAACCCGGCGTGAAAGAATAGAATTTTGCTTTTAAATTAGCTTTCTTTCTTCTTTTTTTAATAAGCCTTTTTAGTTAGTTGTTTAGAATGTTTGTTTTTATTAAATGGTTTCTTTTTTAGAATAGACTTTTAAATTAGTTGTTTAAATTTTATTTTTTAAATTAGTATTTTAGAATAGATTTTTTTTTAAGTTTCTTAAAATAGGTTTTATTTAAAATTAGTTTTTTTTTTTATTGTTATTTTTTTAAGTAGTCTTTAAATTAAGCTTTTTCTAAATTAGTCTTTCATTTAGTTCTAATTTAGATTTTAAATTAGTTTTTAATTTAGTTTTCGATTAGATTTAAATTAGTTTTATTAATTTAGATCTAATTTGTTTGTTAGTGTGATTTGTGTTAATATGATTAATTTAATTTTGGATTTACATCTTGTGCAGGACATAAGGAGTGTCTTTCTAACATATTGTTGTAGGTGTTGAAAGTGTCAAATGTACAAAAAAAAATTTCTTAACATGTTCTAATTGGAAAAATTGATCAATCCTAGGATAGTCATTCACATTGTCTTCATTTTGCTATCTTGGATTAAAACGAACTATCATTTTTGTAATCTTGGCTAAAACGAACATTCACATCTTGCAATCTTGGCTAAAATGAACATTCACACTTTGCTATCTTGGTCTAAAATGAACATTCACATCTTGCAATCTTGGCTAAAATGAACATTCACATTTTGCAATATGGGCTAAAAAGAACGATCAAACTTGTTATTTTTTGAGTTTAAAAAGAACAATCATTTTGCAATCTTGGATAAAACGAACACTTCATTTTGCTATCTTGGCTAAAAAGAACACCATGGTTGTTAGAGCAACATCTCCAAATAGAAAATAAATCACATTGTGATGATGGATTCAAAAGAACAAGTGTCTTTTGTGTGTGGCATGCTTGTGCAAAATCTGTAGAGTGGTCCTACTTCTAACACACACTATCCTCTCCCTTGGCTTTTGTGGTCCTAGGTGCAAGAGAAAAGTGTTAGTAACACTCAAAATTTAATCTTTTAAGAGAAGCCTGTCAAGAGACAAATCACTCTTGGGAACGACCTAGCACAGTAAATCCTTCGAGCCACTATAGAAATCAGGTGAGAGTGAAAGTTGTAGCCTTGGGTATAGTTGTTCCTATAGTGTAACTTGCCGAAAGGACAAATGGGTCCCACTACAAGTTACAAGGCTCTTAAGTGAGTCACTGCAGAATGAACTTATGTCCAAAAACATCAAAAATTACTAAACATCTTTAAGTAGAAGCCCACCCATTCTATTGATTGAGGATATTTGTGATAAATTCAGTGCAAGAGCATAGAAGGTGTTGCCCCCAAGATACTCACCATACATATTTTCTTGAGTAGAAACATAGCTTTTTGAAAGGTTACTTGTAGCCCGATAAAAGTGGTGATTCCCCCATCATAGGGATCATCTATTTGTTATGCTCGTGCAAGACTTAGTATATCACATCCTTACCTGCCACGATAGGATTCATAAGGTATGTAGTACCAAAGTCGAAGAAATATCAAGATGTGGGCTGAAATTATCACAACTAGCCATTTGACCTTAGGGATAAAGAGTGTTTGAAGTGTTTTCATTTTTTAGTCAAGACTAGTGCAAATTGAGCCGACTTTAGGCTTTGGAAACACCTAAAATACATTTGAAGGAAAGGGTCATAAAAAGTTCAAAAGATTGGGTTGATCTAGACCCATACCTACTTGTGCCTTTTTAGGCAACATTCTTGTGTTTGTGTGCTTGCTTTGTTTTCTTGTCAAAGAAACATCATAAATCCAAATCAAAATAAGTATTCATCCAACACCAATTTTTTCAAAAACACAAAAGATCAAAAATGAAAAACAAAAATGAAAAGTATCAAACTATATGACCATTCTTCACATCTTGAGAAAGAAGAATCTTCATCAACACATCAACTTGCAAAAAAGACCATTGAGCTCAAAGGCTTTTATCAAAAGGAGGAAATTCTTCTATCTTAATAGACAAATCTTTTACTCTCATAGAACCTTCTTGCATCACATGCGTCTATACCTTCAAGGGAAATCGAACGAGTTTGATCAAGAGTCATTAAACCGCAGAGCTTTTACTCAATATCAAGCTTTGAGTTATCATCAAAATAGGAGAGGCAAGATCAATC
The DNA here is from genome assembly GCF_030272615.1 of Cryptomeria japonica. Lineage (NCBI taxonomy): Eukaryota > Viridiplantae > Streptophyta > Pinopsida > Cupressales > Cupressaceae > Cryptomeria > Cryptomeria japonica. The sequence goes on along the minus strand of NC_081408.1, from coordinate 714,568,921 downwards.
CTGCCTTCTTTCCAGATATTTGTATCACATATAACGTAGCTCGAGAAGAACCACCAACCCCTGAACAAGAAGAGGAAGAATTTGTTCCTTTTGTAACACAAAGTTTCTATTGAAGTTAAACATCTCATCCATTATCATATTCATATCTCATCAAATCCATTCCAACTCTCAAAACATCAATTTCGATATTGCTTGAATCAAACACAAACACATCACTTTTTAGAGTGTCTCTACATCTAGGATAAACTCATCCTAAGAGGCATTTCTACGCAGGTTAAAACTAGTCTATGAGTGAATCCTCTCATTACTAGGTAGTTGAGTCTGTAACACATCTCAGATCTCTCTAAACCTTATCACATCAAACTTTGTCAATAAAACACAACAAGCAATTCAAGAAAGAACTTTGGTACATAGACTCTTTCAATGACATTATCACCAAAGGCTTAAAATGTGAGTGGGCTCTCATCAAAAAAGGACTTATCAAGATATATAATAAGCCAAAGGATAGCCCTCGCCCACACTTCAATAGTGACAAGCCTAACTTCTGGAAAAAAAACAAAAACGTCATCAACGACAGGGTTGTGGATGCAAGAGCTATCAAAAGTGCACAACCTATGGTATGATTTGCAGGACAGAACCCCCCACCCAAGAATAACACAGTTGCTCCTCCAAGTCAAGGATGCAATACATCTCAAGAGGAACCCAGACAATGTCAACAAAATTTTAAACCTAAACGAACATACACTCCCTTAGGGGAACCCATTGAAATGGTGTTACGTCAGTTGGTTTCTCAAAATCTGGTGACCTTACCCAAAACATCAAATTATGAACCTCAAGTCAAACCTTCATGGTGAAGGGATACTGAGCATTGTGACTTCCATCAAGGGAAAGGACATAAGACAAGAAATTGTCACAGATTGAAAGATCTTATTCAGGATCTTATTGACCGAGGTGAAAACAAAATCAAAGGACATGACCCAAAGACAACAAACAATGATCATCTCATGTTTAAAAATCCACTTCCATCACAAGATCAAAGGGGTCCTTCCACTTCAAGGCAAAACATAGATACCACCAATTATACGCAAGCCACACATAATTACACTGTGAATCACCTATATGATGCCAGTGAACAAATTGCAACTATTACCATAAAAAATCCCAGCTCCACTTGCAATGTTGTTACATGCCGTGGTAAGATTACCATAAAAGTAGCTCCACAAGGCACCCCATCTATCCCAAAGTAGTATAACCTTGTGGAACAGTTAGACAAAACACTCGCACTGATATCTATCTTAGAGCTATTGCACCTATCTCCATCCCATAAAATAATCTTGGATCAAGCTCTCCAAGAGGCATCAGTCTCTGCAAACCTAAATACAAATCAGTTCCAAGCTATGGTTGGAAACCTAAGATCGTCACCTTGTCTCACTTTCTCTGAAAGTGACAACTCATCCTTCCAACAACCTCACAATGCCTCACTCCACATTGAAGGGTTTATAAACCAACATAGGATCAAGCGAGTCTTCATCGATAATGGAGCATGCCTCAATATCTGTACGCTGCAATTAGTCATAGCTTTGGGATATGCAATTGAATCAGTGGATCCCCGCAAGAAGATAACAATCAAAGCCTATGATGATGCAAAGCATTCATCCAAAGGAGCTGTTGTGCTACCAATCCGAGTGGGATGTGTGGTGAAACACATCACTTGTCAAGTTCTAGACCTTCCTCTATCATACAATTTGTTGTTAGAAAGACCTTGGATACATGCCATGCAAGCCATTCCATCCACCTACCATCAGTGTATCAAGTTCCTGCATAATGGTGTAGAAATCACAATCTTGGGCGATGCAAACCCCTTTGCATATTGTCATAATATAAGTCATCAACCAGAGATTACCATTCCCAATAATAGAGAAGCCATCTCATCCACATCATACGTAAGTCCAGCCTCTCTTTCCAGTTCAAACACCACTATACCCAAGCATGAGAAGCTCAAGATGAAAATAGCAGAGGAAGGTCCTGGGGAATACAATCTCAGCGAACTCTTTTGTGTTGCACAAATGCCCACTTCTCCTAGAACACATGGAAAAACTCAACAGTTACTTCAAATACCACTGGACAAGCCAACATGTACTTTGACGCCATTCATCCTTGGAAAGAGTCAAGAAGAAGAGACTAGAGATGAGGACTTAGCAGAATGGATCTATAAAGATCCCATCACCACTGATATTTCGCAAGCTAAGCTTCCCACAGATCAGTATGGAAAAGGCCTTCTCATTATGCAAAGAATGGGTTATGATGGTTAGAGTGCTTTGGGAGCTTGCAAGCAAGGACGACATGAACAGCTGCAGTCGGAATTAAAGCCCAAAGATAACACAGGACTAGGCTTTCAAAAGGAGATCTTTCCTAAAATCATATTCAAAGGGAAACCCAGCAAACCACTATATCAACCTATTACAAAGAGGTCAGCTTTGGTTATTTTAGTAGCACCATGCACCACACCAACTGCTCCATTAAGGCTAAAAATCCCAGCAAAACCATCTACTACACCCTTCATCCCACCAATCAAACCAATGATCCCATCAGTAGCAGCAATAACATCAATAGCACCATTAGCAGCAACAACTATATCAGAACCCACAACAGTATCTACCACACCAACAGTTCCAGTAGAAGAAGTAGAGTCAACACTACCAATACTCCTCGTATTGGATTCATTGATCCCCATAATCCTTCCTACAGCACCAATCATTTTATCTACAAAACTGATTACACTTGCAGTGTTTAACTCAAAGGACATCCCAGTATGGTATAGTAATCAGATACTGGAAAGTGACTCAAAGACTGACTTGCATGAATGGGAATTTGATTCCATCCAACTTAATACTTCAGATGAGGAAGACACATCACTACCTCCACCCCACAAAGACATCCCTGTTTATGGAGAAGCACAGATAAAGACCTCTTGGGTTCCTGAGCTGGAAACATCTTCCACAGACCCTACGTCACATCCTATGCCTGATTCTGACAGGGAGAGTACCATCAATGACCTCACCACAATGTCTCAACCCTCGCTGACACATTTAATGAACTTAACCTAATCGATGAGGTAATGCCCATTATCCATCCTGAACTCATTGAATGGAACCAACCTAATCCCCCATGTCTTGACCATTTCCAAAATGATGAGGCAATCATTGACTTTTTGGAACTACGAGATAACATACCAAGTGGGGATCGCAAAGCTAGATCTGTCATTGAACTTAATAGCACTGCATACTTCGGGGCGGATGCCAAACCTTTTAGCTGCAAAAATATAACAATAAAACATGGATCTTCTAGTGAAAACCACACTGTGGCACTGTTTGATCCCACAAAAGTAAAAAGAAAGAGCGTATCCAATGGTGAAAACCTCTTCGAGGTGCCGAAGGATGAAAGGTTTGACATTCTCCCTTCTAGTACACAACAGGAACAATCAACAATTCTCATCGAGGAAACCAAAAAATACAACATGGGGACTCTTGAAACTCCTCACCACATACATCTGGCATCTCTTTTAACTCCAGAGGAACAGCCTAAGTTTGTAGAAATCTTCCAGAAGTGCTAGATTAACTTTGCATGGTCATATGCAGACATGCCTGGGCTTGATCTTGATTTAGTCATGCATCACCTCACCATTGCAAAAGGAGCCAAACCTGTCAAGCAGAAGCTTCACAAGATGCATCCTCAGATTGCAGTACTAGTCAAAGTAGAACTTAAGAAACTCCTAGATGTTGGTTTTATTAGACCAATTGATTATGCAGATTGGATATCCAATATTGTGCCTATCGGCAAACCAAATGGGGGCATCCGTATCTATACTGACTTCAGAGATCTGAATAAAGAATGTCCTAAAGATGACTTCCCCCTACCAAACATCAACATAATAGTGGACTTAAGAGCATGACATGTCATGCTTTCTCTCATGGATGGATTTTTAGGGTACAACTAGATAAAGATCGCACCTAAGGATCAACATAAGATGGCCTTCACATGTCCACGGGGCACATACTGCTGGAATGTCATGCCTTTTGATCTAAAGAATGCAGGAGCGACCTATCAAAGAGAAATGACCACCATCTTTCATGACATGATGCATACCATAATGGAAGATTATGTTGATGACTTATTGGTAAAATCACTAACAAGAGAAGGTCATCTAGAAATATTAGAGAAAATCTTTGATAGACTAGAACAATATCATGTTTGACTCAACCCAAAGAAATGTGTCTTTGGAGTAACATCAGGGAAACTTCTAGGATACATTGTCTCAAGCAAAGGCATTGAGGTCGATCCAGCAAAGGTCAAGGAAATCATGGACATGCCACCACCAAAGAACATCAGTTAGCTAAGGATATTACAAGGGTGGCTATAGTCCATCTGAAGATTCATTGCACAGCTGGCAGATAAGTGTCACCCTTTTACACACCTACTACACAAAAATATCTGCTTTTCGTGGGATGCTAGATGCCAACAAGCATTCCAGATGCTTAAATATTATCTCATGAATACACCATTGTTGATCCCACCAGATCCAAGTAAGCCTCTACTACTCTATATATCAGCAACTAATACAACATTAGGAGTGCTATTGGCTCAACACAATGCAGAAGGCAAAGAATGTGCTATATACTACATCTCTCACACACTAGTTGGCTATGAACTCAATTACACACCTATTGAGTGAGCTTGCCTAGCAGTAATCTTGGTAGCCACTAAATTGAGGCACTATCTGTTAAAACACAAGGTACAGCTCATTGAAAAGATTGATCCACTCAAGTACTTACTTAGTAAAGCCGCATTGACTGGCCGCTTGGCCAAATGGGTGATGATTCTAAGTGAATTTGACATCGAGTATGTGGACCGTAAGGCTATCAAAGGGCAAATTATTATAGATCAGTTGGCCGATGCTCCCCTCATAGGTGATCATCCTCTCATTTCCAATTTTTCAGATGAAGAGATATTCATGATCACAACAACACAACCATGGAAACTATACTTTTATGGTTCATACACTAAGCATGGCTCGAGGGTTGGTATTCTATTTATCACACCTCAAGGTGACAGCATCCCGAAGTCTTACAAGCTCACATTTCCATGCACAAACAACATAGTTGAATATGAGTCCTTGATCACAAGACTCGGGCTATCCATACAATAAAAGTTACAAGAACTACAAAAATATGGTGACTCCCAACTGGTCATTCGACAAGCAACAGATGAATATCAGACCAAGGATGACAAACTCATGTTGTACAAACAAATGGTGGACAAATTAAAAACATCATTCACTACTATCACCTTTGAGCAGGTACCCAGAGATCAGAATCGAGTTGCTAATGCTATGACTACCATCACATCTCTCCTAGATCTTCCACAGAATTCAACACGCTACGAGTTCTTGATAGAACAGCTTTGGATTCCCGCTTATGATATCCCTGAATCTGAGATGATATGTCACCTTGTCAGTTCTGAATCCCCATGGTATGGTGAGTTCTACACCTACCTCCATGATCACACACTTCCTCTTAACCAACGTAAAACCTTCATTCGCCAAACCGCTCGTTATACAATTATTGTTGAAACCTTATACTGACGCAGTCTTGATGGTACTCTCCTTTGATGTCTGGAATAGGATGAGATAACAAAGGCCTTGGAAGAGGTACATGAAGGAATTTGTGGGACTCACTCAAGTGGCCCATCACTAGCCAAGAAGATCATACGCACTGGATACTATTGGCCATCTATGGAAAAAGACTCCTATTACTTTGTTAGAAAATGCAAAAAATACCAAGTTCATGGAGACCTGATACATGCACCAGCATAGGAATTGCAACCAATCACAACACCATGGCCTTTTTGTCAATGGGGACTTGACCTTGTGGGTAAAATCCATCCATCTTCATCCAACGGCCACAAGTTCATCATTACTGCCACTGAATACTTCACAAAGTGGATTGAAGTTGTTCCACTTACTCAAGTTACCGGCAAGCAGATCACCTCATTCATCCTTAATTACATCATCTACCAGTATGGTGTACCCATGTCTATCATCACAGATAATGGGCTTCCTTTCAAAAATCAAGATGTTTGTGAGCTTTGTGAGAAGTTTCACATCCAACACCGCTTTTCCACTCCCTATTACCCACAAGGCAATGGTCAGACCAAAGCATCAAACAAGAACATATTAAGAATCCTCAAGAAGACAGTCAATGATGTCGTTCATGATTGGCACGTTCAATTGAATCCAGCACTATGGGCATATAGAACTAGCATTTGAACCCTACAGGCACAACTCCCTACTCACTAGTCTATGGTGCAGAAGCTATCTTACCTATCGCGGTTGAGATATCATCTCTACGGGTTTCCTTGCATAATATCATAGATGATGAAGCATACCGAGTCTCACGTCTTCAAGACTTAGAACTACTTGATGAGAAACAACAAGCTGCATACAATCACCTCAAAGCCTATCAGCAGCACATGAGCAAAAGCTACAATCACTGAGTTAGACCTCATACATTTGAGGTAGGTGATCTTGTTCTACAAGAAAATCCTCATAACCAACCCAACCAAGAACATCAAGGAAATTTTGAATCAAACTGGCTGGGTCCATATGTTATCACTACTGTATTTGGGTCCGGGGCATATCAATTGGCTACTTCAAAAGGAGAACCGCTAGCAGGTCCAAACAACAGCATGCACCTCAAACAGTTTTATACCTAAAAAGTTGTACAGAGCATCAGGCTCCCATACATACCAGAAAAAAACCAAAAATATTCAGAAAAATGTCTTGAAGAAAATACAAAAAAAATCAAAATAGTAAAGAAAAATCATGCATCCAAATGGTGAAAAACCACTCCGGTGGCACCTTGTGTAAGTGCGATGGTGAAAACCTGGTAAACAGGTGCCACTTGTAAAGGCTATGGCTCCATTGTCTTTCAAACTTGTTGCGATCACAATCACATTCATCCACTCATCCATCCATCCAAACCATGGCTTGTTATTAATTTGCAATCAAGGATAATACTTCACGTGTCTCACATCCCGCTTTTTCATAGTCATGTCTAAACTGGGGGCAATGCCCTTAATTTGTTTGATGGAAGTGGATTATACATTATTTTTGTGATTCATTGAGTTCTTCATTCAAAATTATCTCACAAAATCCAAAAACATTCAAAACAATCATCAAAAATACCAAAAACATTCAAAATCACAAAAATCCAAAAACATTAGAAAACATCAAACAAAAACATGGCAACACCTTGTACATACTCATCTGAGTAGACACCAAACAAATATTATGCAATACTCAAATGATGATCACTTATCAAATCAACCAAACAATCAACATCAACACACCACTGTCTTAACAAGGATGCATCCTTCCTTACCAAAACAAAGACATGATAATATTTTCTTTGACAAGAAAATTCTGTTTAAGCTATCAAATACTTGGTTGATTTGTTAGTTATTTATTCATTTATATCAGGTTCCTATGCTACTCCGGGATATCCATAAGTGATTAGAGTGGTCAGGATGGTTCCTAAGCATTGTTTGTATGTCTTCTGTGAATTATTCCAATGAAGTTCTGGGGAATGTACTAATGGTGTCTACGTGGGAAGTTCACTAAGCTACATGATCTTATGCAAAATACAGTCATGGATCACTACGACTTGCTGACTACAGCGTATACCTCAACCATATAAGCATGAACCATTATGGAGGGTCCATATTATTTATTCTTTATTTATGTTGCTTTCTTGCAGGTACAATGCTCCATCCTTGGTTCCTACTGCCTCATCCAAGATTGATTCTACACATGGATCGTCATTTCATCTCATCTATATATATTGCATTCTGTTGCATTCCATCCATCCATACATTCATAATAGATGCATATCATGCATACATAGTAATGAAAATGGATACTCTATTTTCCTCTTCTTCCATAGGAATGCATCATAGGTCCTCCATTTCTTCTATCTAACATCAAACCCCCCCTCACCCTCCCCATCTTGGTAATTAGCATCACATAACCTACATCATTTCCCATCAACCCAATCAAGCAAGTTACTCTATCTACATAGGCACATCGACTCACACACACCTAGACTATCAACATATACTCTGATCAAGTATCTTCAGGTCTCAACAAGTAATCAATTATGGAAAACCTAAACTACAACAGACATTTATCCAAATTCAGACCATTGATTAAATAAATAAATTGTATTTGTTTAATTAAACCTTCTCTCACATTTAAATAAATTAATATTTATTTAAATCCCCCAAAATCCCATCTCTCACATTTAAATAAATTGGCATTTATTTAAATCACCTTTATCCTCCACCCACTTGCATTTTCCTACAAATGCAAGTTGCACAACTATTTTAAATAAATAAATTATTTATTTAAAATCTTATTTATCCTCACCCACTTGAAACCTTTAATGGTTTCCCTTAAAGTCTTCAAACTTAATGTCTTCCTTCTAGAGTCTTCTCAAGCCTTTAATGGTTTCCCTTAAAGTCTTCAAGCTTAATGGCTTCCTTCTAGAGTCTTCTTATGTCTTTAATGGTTTCCCTTAAAGTCTTCAAACTTAATGGCTTCCTTCTAGAGTCTTCTCAAGCCTTTAATAGTTTCCCTCAAAGTCTTCAAGCATTTAATGCCCTATCTTCCTTTTTCTCATGTAAATAAATTAAGATTTATTTAAATAAAATCCAAAATTCATATTCACATTTAAATAAATAAATATTTATTTAAATATCTATCCAAATGCAAATTACACCATTTAATTGAAATAAATGATTTTATTTCAGTTGAAAAACCCAAAATTCCTCCCACTTGCATTCTCCTACAAAATCCACTTGCATGCCTAAATCCCTTCTAGATTCTTCTAACTCCTTATAATTAGCCTAATCCTATCCTAATCATTGTCACATTCCTAAATAAAAGGAAGTCACTTCTCAAAAACTTCCAAAGTCTTCAATAACCATTAAAGGCTTTATGTCTTCAAATGGTTAACCTCTAAAGTCTTCCAAACCATTAAAGGCTCTTACATAACCATTTATGGTTAACTCACCTTTTAACTTTGGTTAGATACTTTCCTCTAACTTAACCATCCTTTTGACTCATGGGTCTCTTCAAAGCATTTATTTCTTTGACTAAGGTAACCATTTAACCCTTGCACATTCATTTATCCCTTGGATAAAAAGAATATCCATTAACCTAACCCTAACCCAACCCCCTAGGGTAACCATCATGTCCCCTCAAGAATTCAATGCTCCTTATCTGTCCTCTCAAGCCTCCTCATGGTGACACTTGTCAACATGGGATTGGGTTGAAAGTCTCACATGGATTGAATATCTTTCAATCCTAACCCTTGTTAAGATTGCTCAATCTTAACCCTTCATTTCCCAATTTCTTCTATAAATAGAACCCTTCTCCTCAAGCAAAGAAGGAAGCATTAGTGTATTGTTGTTATAATGGTATTAGCATAGAGCTTTTTCATAGCATCACTATCTACACTTGCATAGCATTTGTTTATCACATCCAACCATCTTGAATCTCCATATGGCATCCATGGCTAGTGCTAAAAGCTAAGAGATACACACATTTGGGACTTGGAGAGGGGAGAAACAAGGGAGAAGCATCACAAGGCATCATGGAGGCATCTTAGGGAGGCTCTTTTCCTTTCCTTTGTTTTGTTAAACTTATTTCATTCTTTTTTGAAATCTCTTTTGATATGTTTAGAATGGTTTTTAGTTCTTTGTTTTGGTTTTATGGTTGAAACTAACTTATTAACATTGAACTTTGTTGTTGCCTTGTCCCCATTTTTGTGACATCACCCTCTTATCAAATCAATGAATTTCCCACTAGAGATGAAGCATTAATGAGTTATGTTTTTCCTTCTCTTAAAGCCTGTCTTACCTATAAAGATACCTTGGAGAAATAATATGAAATTATTAACAATTTCTTTGATGCTCTCCCTTCTAAAGATGTATCTTTAGATATAAAATAACCTAATAAATTCAATACCATTCATGCTTCTAGTTATGAGAAGCCTAGACCTTAAAAACCTCCTAAGATCCTACAAGTTGCAAAATACATAAGTGAAAGAAGTAATATGGAAATGAAACTAGAACAAAAATATGGTTCTGAACTACATCAGTCATTTAATGCTTGTGCCAAAAATAAAGATCCCAATGTTCTTTTCACCTCCCTTCCTTTCCCCCCTCATTCTAAGAAACATGTTGATAGGGAACCTAATCTTGTTGGGAATCTTCACGATAACTAAGCTAGGATTTCCCTTTGGGACTTGATTGAAATTTAACCTTCATATCATAAGTTGATCCAAGAAGCCTTAAAAAGGGTGGTTCCTCATCCTTCTTCTAAACCAAATGATATCAAATTCTCACAAGATAATATACCTTCTATAGAGGTTAAAAATAGAGATGAACCCCTTACGATTACTCCTTGCATTAATGAACAAAAGATAAGAAGTACTTTAATTTATAATGGGTCAACTCTTAACATTTTTTTTGTTGACTTATAAGATAAATTGGGATTATTCTTCTATTAAACCTGATCCTCTTTGTGTGTGTGGCTTTCATAATGTTCCTAGAGAGTCACTTGGTATATTCATATTACCTATCAAATTAGGACCTGTGACTTTGCCTACTCCTATTCATTTCATGCCCAACCGTCTTAATTATAACCTTCTTCTAGGTAAACTATGGATTCATGATATGAAATAAATCCCTTCTACCCTTCATCACACTATCAAATTCATATATAACAATGAACTTTACATATTAAAGGCTGATTCCAATCTTTATAATTTCACTCATGATGAAGTGGGATATATTTCCCTCTTTAGTACTATGATTCCTTCAACAACACCATCTCCTATCAGTGATGCTTCTCTAGCAAGGAATTGGGGTACAAGATACTTTACACCGTCCTTAAATGGGTATAAGATCCCTCAATTTAAGAATGAAGCCTTCACAAATCCTTTTGTGTCTTTTGTCCAAGCTTCTAAACCAATTTCCACTTCTCCTTCCAACGTATATCTTGATAATGATAAGGGTTCTTTAGATTTTGATACTAGGAATGAACCCTGTCCTCTAGACATTTTAGCATGTACACATGGATAAAAGGGACATGGTTTAGGATGTGTGCAATAAAGTCTTGAACATCATGAAAAATCAAAATTTTCTAATGAAAAGCTACGTTTCCAACCTCTTCCTTTGTAAACATCCCCTCCTCCATTGTCTAGTGGATTTACATCTTCTCATTCCCATATGACATCCCAACAAGCTAATGTCTTGTCCAATCCTCTACATGACAATTACATCTTACTTCTATGCTATAAACTTAATTCTGGTACCTAGGGACTAAGGTGCCTAGCATCCCTGTCCCTAGATTCCTTGGTCCTCCTCAAGATCGAGGTGCCTAGCACTCTATTCCTTAGGACCAAGGTGCCAAACACCCTAGTCCTCCCGGTTCAAGTCCAAAATTTTACCATCCCTTCAAGACTATTGTAAAATCAAGATTCTCAATTTGCTACTTTGAAGACATAAGAATAACATTAAAGTAACAGGTGATGATGGGTGGCATATTTTCGCGATCATTTCAAATAACACTCAAGTTCCTATTATTTTTCTCCTCACTATGTGACATTCTTATATTTCCTATTGGGTGCTCATTGCCATTCATGTTAATAAAATTTTAGGTGCAACCATACTTATTAAGCAACATAATAGTTCATTTAGTCTTGTCTCAATGCTTGGGGGGCAAGAATATTGTCCTATCTTCTTTCGTGCTTCTTTCACGGTTTTACTATTTCCTTTAGAGGTTGTATTTTTCATACTTTGATGTCCTTTCTTGTATGGAATTGTATATCACCTATGATTAATCTCTCCTTAAGGGAGTTTATGATCCTTCTTCTAATTCTCTCTTTCTCTTTCTCTTTCTCTTTGAAGATTACCTCTTATTTAGAGTTGCAGTTAACATATATCAATGTCTTTTCTTGCATTAGATGTCCATTCATGTGAGTATATTGTGCATTTTCATATGTTTAATCTCTCCTTAGAGGTCGTGTAGTTATTTTCATTTTCTTTATGCTCGGAGGGGAATGATATTTCTCTTATCCTTTCTAAGGATCCACTTTTCCTTTGTTGAATGGTGTTTGATTATGATTTGATATCATTCCTTGTGTGAATTTGTGGTTTGCTCAAGGATTGTCTCTCTTATGCAAGAGGTTAAAGTCCTTGCTTACAACCTCCTCTTCAGTTGGCAATGTACATCTATTATACACTTACCTCTCTCATTGGGTCAAAAGTCTATCAGCCTTCCTCAAGAAAATCTTTCACCTAACAATAGGAGGAAGGTATGATTTCTTTTTCTCCTTCCTTTATTTTGGTAGAAGAGGTTATATTTGTTCAAGAAACTCCTCTTGGAGGTAGATGTCTTTTGAGTGAAGATCTCTTCTCTTCCAAGGATCACGTTTACACTTGTGGAAAGATATCTCTTTTTCAACTATCTTATCCTTTCTTATAAGAGTATTCCCTCTTTATCTTGGATTTATGAAATTTGTGCCTAAAGGATATCTCCTTGGTGTTGAAGGTTGGTATCCTTATTTCTAGCTTCCTTAAGACATAAACATAATGCTATGATGACATATTAAGGGGGGACACCCATATCACTCCCTTTGTACCATATTGTACTATACTTTTGCATATCATTTTTGCATGTCTTAAACAAGGTGTTCATTCTCAAAACCAAATGAAACAAACTCTTACAGGAGATGCTTCACACTCGAAACTAGATGCAGCATTTGATATATGTCCTAGATGAGGTTACACATCACCTGAACCAGAGGAAAAAAACTCTTACATGGGATGTCCTCAAAACCAGGCATGTATCTATCATTCACCATTTGGAATTTGTGTTTACATTACACATCTTAAATAGGTTGATGCACTCTCAAAAATGGGGTTCTATATACTTGAAACCAGACATCACTTGCACACACACATGAGGATGAGTGGAACTAGTAGAACATGACTAGATTATTCCTACTTTCCTCCCCAACATGGATCACCTAGATGCAAACATCTAGGGGCAAGGTATATATGTTCTCTCTCATCAATCTTCTCATAGATCACCTAGAAAGACACTTCTAGTGTGTATTTGTGCTCTCTTTTCTTCCTCTCATGAACTCATAGCTTTGCAATTAATAGTTCATGAATGATGCATGCTTTTCTCTTTTATGTGATCACTTGTGTTCTTGAGGTGGCATTTTTCAAGAATAAAATTAGTGGTTGAGACATTTTGATTATCGCAGTCTCTTCAGCTAGTGGACTTGAGGTCTTGTTTTTAGTACTCACCCCTTGTGTTATGTGTCCTTGCATATGATTGTGAGTTAAGATCCTAAGATTGGAGGCTTGGCTCCTCTTATCTCTTTGTGATTTTGCTCCTATTTTCTCTTCTCTCTTGTCTTTCTACTTTACCAAGAGTATGATTGTAATCTCATACTCCACTAAAGTGGGGGCTAAATGTAGCATCATAAATTGTACACCCTTAATTGGGTGGCACAATTCCGCACTTAGGTTAGCACCCACCTTAGTGTGTTGCATCTTGCATTGTAAATTCCCTTTAATCATTTAATTAATTAATTTAATTAAATCTAAGGCCCTCTTTCATCCTTCTACACATCATAAAATTGGGCCCTTAATCCTAAGTGTGCCCCTTTTTACTTTATTCTTTCAATTAATTCATTCATTAAAGCTCTAATTATGTCCTATTTCAACCTTCAAGGCCTAATTTTGCATATCTAAACACATTGAATCGACGCATCCACCTGGGATTGAATTTATAATCACGATACCTCGCATCCCTAAAAATTTGGAAAAAAAAGTTGATCAGACCATAGTGATTCACCATGGTCCCAACTTTTTCTCCCTGAATTTCAGGATCACATTTTGGCGGTATTATAATGTTTAAATCCAACTTGGTGCAAAATTATATCATTTCTAGGTCAGCCTATGATCAAAAACAAATTTAGGGTTTCATACATATAGCCTTTTTTTCCTCATTAGAGGGATCCAACAACTCTAGCAATTAAAAGAGCCTCTTGTAAAGTGAAAGTGTGGGTTATGTGAAATCTTCAATAGAAAATCAAGCATTCATCAAGTCCACGTCAACCATTTTGGAGAAAATTACATCATTCATTTGCAAGCATGTGTGTATGATTAGGGTTTTTCCATGTTATGTCATTCCATACAACATATGTGATTACATTAAGAGAAGAAAAGCATCATTATCATTCATTATATATCTGAGGTATACCTTTCAATCATTTATTTTAAGTATTTAAAATATTCCATTCAAGGTTAATTCCTAAACGAGGGTTTGACTTCGACAAACCCCTATTGCCAACATATTTCTCCTTCTTTATGTATGCAGGAATCAGGTACAGAGTTGCGATCTTCAAAATAAGATTTATCTACAAAGACAAATCAAGCCTTTTCAGTGTACAAAAAAGTACGAGGACCAAGACGCCCACCACCATCATCCCAAAATTTTTGGGGCTTTTTCAAAGATCAGGTCTGAATCTACATATATTGCTTAGATCCATGTGCATGTAAAAATTTGACAACTTTAGCTCACTGTTTTTGCATTTTTACCTTCATTTTCAACACTTGACCTAATTTCAACAATTCAACTCACAAAAGAGGGCAAACAAATTCACACCCCCTTGAATCCAATTAATTTTCAGTCCTTATCATTATTGATTTGGGATTGGATCTATTGGATTCATCCCTCTTTTGAATGTAATGGTAAATTAGTGGTTTTCATACATCTAATGGTAGAAACCCTAATTTTTCACCATTACAGTATGTAATAGCATGAAAAACACATGAACATGAAACAATCCCTAATTTCATAGATATGCTCGCACAAGATTCATGTAATTTTACTCCACAATGCTTGAATGATGAATATGTAGACTTGGAAATATCTGAAAATTCTTGATGATAAATGTTTCACGGATGAATTAATACTATAATTGATATTCTAGGTCAAAATGAATTGATAGGATGTCATTATATAGGGTTCCCTAGGTAAATTAGGGCCCCTTTGAGAGGGGCCATGGTGTTTCATGCCCTGGTCCATGATAAGCCAAAATAATGGCTCCATTTTGTCAAATTTTGTCATAAAAATATTGCTTTGGTCATATGTTTGGACAATGTTTAGGTCATAGAACTCCCTTGGTTGATGTCTTTTTAGTATTATTGGATCTAATTTATCCTAGACCTAAGTTTGTTATCTGATGATCTTTATATAGTAATACTATGAAAAATATCTGAATTAATCTTAAAATATGGTTTAATTTATGTTATGTTAGCATCAATGGATACACATGCTTTTGTTCACATTAACACCATGATGTAGGGTTAGCTAAGATGAGAGGATGACTAAGCCTGTTGTTAAAGAGATACATCATCATGTTGATGGATGCAAACCCAGTCAAAGTGGATCGGCATCGAAGGAACTCATAACCAATTGAATTCTTCTTTAGCAGAGCGATTAGGGGAGCATTTATGATTGTTCCTAATGAAACATAAATCTAGGAAAGAAGATTGTGCTATATTTTCTCAATAGTAGGACAATTATTTGTTCTACATTTAAGTGTTGACTTCTTCTTTTGATATAATAAATCCTTTGGGATGTGACCTGATCAGTTGGAAGTTTGTTATGTTTTTATTAATATAGGTCTATATCTCCTCGTAGGGCGAGACAGAGTGACCATAGAGTTAGTAGTATACTAGTTTCCAGACTTATGTATACTAAAATCTGTAGACGTCTAAAAATGGTCAACGCTTGCGGAGTCTTACTTTAACATTCGTGCATTGCCTTATTTTAGGGTTTTTGCATTGCATTAACATTTCTTCTATGTTGCGCACTTGGTCTTTATCATTTGCGAGCATCGAGTTCTTCTTCTGCATTCCTCATTTTTCTCACTATTGAATTTGGTCTTGTCGATAACAATCTTCAGTTATGATTTTGGTCGATCTTATCTTGTCGCATCAATGTGCGTGCTCATTTATCATCATTTTGGACATCGTCAATCCTAATCAATGATAGAATTATGGTTTTGACCTCTTGTCAATCTTGTCATTTTGCGATCAATTTGTCATCGATCCTTGTCCTCTTGTTAATTTTGTCATTTTGTGATCGATTTGTCATCGATCCTTGTCCTCTTGTCAATTTTGTCATTTTGCGATCGATTTGTCATCGATCCTTTTCCTCTTGTCAATCTTGTCATTTTGCATTTGATTTGTCATCAATCATTGTCCTCGTCAATCTCATCATTTTGTGATCGATTCATCATCGATCCTTGTCCTTTTCAATCATGTCAATTTGGATCAATTAGTCATTGTTCCTCGTCAATTGGCACCTATCAATTTGATCTCCTTGTCCATCTTGGTCAATTTGTCATTGATTTTGTCAACCAATTTTAATCATTTATCAACATTGGTCCTTTGTCAGACAGAATCATGATCAAATCAACCCTACATCAATTATCTTTTGTCAAGACCTAATTGTCATCCTTGCATTTCTAATTCATTTTCTAGGGTTTTATGATTTGATCATTAAATCCTTTTCTTCTTCTTGGTGGGTTAAATAAATCTATTTATTTAGTCCTAGGTCTCTTTCATGAATTAATTAATGGATGAAAACCTATTAATTAATTCACCTAATTTCTATTTCATCTTTTTCCTCAATTTTCCAATTTACTAATTTCTCCTAATTCCTAATTTCTATTTCTCCTCTTTTTCCCCTAATTTTCTCCTATGTTTATGCTTCCATTTGTTGCAATCATGGAGGCTATTTTCTCTCTTCCCTTTTGTCATGGGAATGACATTTTAATTTTATCATAATTTGTCATAATTGTCAATCAATCAATCTTGCATGTCAATTTTGTCATAATTTGTCAATCAATCAATCTTGCATAGAAAATGTCAATTTTGTCATAATTTGTCATATTTGTCATTCTTGATTTGAAATTTCCTTTCAAATCTCTTCATGCTAATCTTGTCATCTCTCCAATTTGTCTATAAATTGGATGATTTTCTTCAATCAAAAGAAAAAAATCAACCACACTTCTAGTATCCTCACACTATCAGAATCAATATTGCTTCATGCTTTTGCACTTGTAGGTGAGATCCACACAAATCTACTATTTGGAGGAGAAAGAAGAACAATGGAGAATTATGGAGGAGATATTCATGTTTGTAATGGTCTGCATTTGGTTTGATTATCTTGTCTTCATATCTCTATTGAGTGTAATTAGGATTTCTTATCATTGCAATCTAGTTTTTGTGGTTGAGCTAGTCTAATATCTATTGCATTGATGAATTCCAAATTCCTGATCTACATTTTCTGGTGAACCCGATGTGAACTAACCCCTGAACCATGTTTTTGAGTACTTTTGAGCTGATTTGCAGGTGAAAAACTCAAGAAACAGGGTGACTCAGAGCTTTCTAGACCCTTCTACACCTGTGTCAAAGAGATTTCTGCCTATGTCAAGGCATCTTGTACCTGTGTCAAAGAGATCTACGCCTGTGTCAAAGAGATCTGCGCCTGTGTCAAGGCATTATGCACCTGTGTCAAGGCATTATGCACCTGTGTTGAGACATTTTGTGCCTGTGTAAGGCCAGAAATAGAGGTGAAACCAGTGTTTTTACTTGCAAATTACTTTGTTTTCATTCTGTTCTTATATTCTGGTTTTTCTTTGGTACTGATTCTCTGTGCAGCACCTTGGCATTACGTGTGACAAAGACTAAAAATGAAACTACTAACAAATCTTATGCGAGACGTGGTCAAAGACTTTTATTAAAACATCTTGCATGTGATTTTTAAAGTAGTTGCACATTTAATTTCTTAAAGATTAATGAACACCATGCATGCTTTGTTTTCTTTTAGTTTAATTGCATGTTTTAACCCTTAGAATGGGGCCTGCCTCCCGATTTACCTGGCACTTCGCACAGGCATTGGTGAGAGGGAATGACCCAAAGTGGTGATGGGCTAAAGCCAAGCTCTTCCGAACCACTCTAAATAACTGTGGATGCAATGAAAGTTGTAGACAATGGGTGCTGGAATGGTATTGTGATGATTTATTCGCTGGATCAATACCCACCCGAACAAATGCTCTTACTAGAATCTCTTATTTTTAGATGCCAAAATCCTTCTATCTGTTGGCTCAGGCATTGTGATATGTGCATGCTGAAGACACCTCTCATGTACTCCTTAGTTAGAGATAGCAAGTTCTTGGGAAGTGATGCCCCTTGAACTCGAAGTTTGGTATGCCTGAGAAGTGAGTGCACTGTAAGGGGGAGCCAATGCTACCAAGCGTCTAGCTATCTGGCTGAGTGTTGTATTTTGATTAGAAGATTCAACAAACATTGCCCTTGCCAGCCATAGGATTTGTTGTGAATGTGCTTGATTGTCTTGAGTCAAAGTCAAACAAACATTTTGTCTTCTGTGATTCTCAAAAGTTAAATCAAAAACAAACTTTCAAAAGTGCTCATAATCAACTTGGGTTTTCAAAATCAACAACCTTCAATTCAAAACAAAATCCAAACAAAAGTCCAAATTCGTCCAAGTATTCATCCAACATTTGAACATGGCTTGTCAAAACATTGAATATCTTTGTTTCAAAATTCATGTCACTTTAGGCTAGGTTTTGCATAGTCCAACTTAGGTCCTAGGGCATATTGTCATCTCACTTCATTTTAGTCCATTTCATTGCAAGCATCCTCATTTTTCACTTAGGTTCAAAATCATTTCCCTAAGTTTGTATTTCATTGTCATATCCAAGCTAGATTTCCATTTAGGTGGCATTCGTGCATTATCCTTGTCATGCTAAAATTAGGTCTTGTCTAGGTTGCATTTTGCATATTCCAAGTCATTGGTCTTCGCATATCCTTATCATTGTATTGTCATCTTGTCTTGGCTTCATCTTGTCATATCATAACCTTAGATCATTTTCATGTCATATCCTAAGTCATTGTCATAATCATTGCCTTCTTGCATTTAGTCTCAAAAATTTGGTTTGTCAAACTTAAAAAAATCAAAACTTTGGATGATACCCTAAGTTGTTGTTAAGGAGTCTTGACTTTGTCTAAGATTTGTCCTTTCATTAATATCATTTTTGTCAAACCTAGCTTAGTATCCAAGCATATAGGTGAGACATTGTCAATTTGTCCTATTGTCATTTGGTCCTTTGTCCTTTAAGGTCTTGGCTTCATTTCAACTTCCCAAGGTTGAGTCTTTAGGTTTGCATTCCAAAAAGTTTGTCAAAATCTTGAAAAACAACAAAAACATTTAGTTGCATTGTCATCCTTTTAGGTTGCATTTGTCAATCCCATTAGTTGCATTGCATAGTGACATGTTTGTTGAAATGAGGTCTCAACCTTTTTACGAAGCCATGTCATCACAATTGAGAAATCAATCATGTCAATCCAATCTCTACATGTCTCAGAACTTGGATCAAACTTATCATGATGATGTAAATGTCCAAATACAAAAACTAGAGGAAAAACTAGCTCAAGAAAAGGACATTTTGGAACAAAAAGTGAAAAACATTGAGAAGAATAGATCACAAATATCCAAAACATTTAAAAAATTTCAAGGTCCAAACCCAAATTTGAGCCAATTGATGTAAAAGCTCTTATTGAACGATCAGACATACCAGCTCTCATCTCTCAAATAGAGATGATGAAACAATTTGAAAGAACAAGCACAAATTTCAATCAAGTCCCAAATCAAAATTCATTTGGTCAAATTTCATTCAATCAAATCTTGAATCAACAACATATCCAATAGACACAACCAATGGTCCAACATATACAACCAACACAACCAATGGTGGAATATCAACAAGTTCAACCAACATATCAATGTCAACAACCACAACCAAACATTCAAAAACAAAACTTGCAACATGCACCAAGCCAAATTTTGAACATGTCAAACCAATTTGATCAACATCTAGTTCAAAATCAAAACATGACATCAAACCAGAACCAACTCCTTTCCAAACAAGTTCAAATTCCAGATACAACCATGTCAAAACCTCGAAAGAAAGGTGGCTTTATTGCAAGGATCTTAAGCAAACTACCAAGTGAGTTCTTTGAGGAAGATCAAGATAATACAATTATGTCTAGCAATGCCTCACCCCCCCGCAAGCAAATGGACTCTCTAGTGGCATCTATCCCTACACCTTTAGAAGTTTCACAAGAACCTTCCATATTGTCCTCATCAAACAATACACCCAAGGATGAAATTATCCAAGGGCTATCCATAGGTGATTGCCAAGATAATCCAATTCATGATGCACATCCTTGTCATGTTTCAGAAATACAAGACCCAATGCCACCATGCACTTTATTGCCATTACCTATTTTAGAGGACCCCATTCGAAGTCCCTCTTCCTCATGTTCAAGCATTGATTCCTTGCCAGAATCCATCACAAATGTTCAAAGTGCATTTCCTTCATGCCAAAACATCGATCCCTTGTCAGAATCCCCCATGCATATCCAAAGTTCAACCTCATGTCAAGAGGATAATTTAGAGCATGAAGAAATGAGTCCTAAAGAAAATCAAGATCAAGATCCTGAAACCTTATCATCCCATCCAATTGTTGACCAGGACTCCATGTTCCCAGACACTCACGATGATTCCCCTATTCTTGTCCATCCTATCCAAAGTCCTATTGACACTCCATTCCCCAAGCAAGATCAAGATATCCTAGTCCATCCAATCCCAAATGATCCCCTTCCATTTCATGAAAAAAATGTCCTTTCAAATCCCATTGGCATTCCACTTCCTAAGAAAGATCAAGATATCCCTTCCATCCTTTCCGATGATCCCATTAAAAGTCCAGAGAAAAGCAACTTTAAAGAAGATTCTAATGATCTTCCTCATTGTCAAGATCAAATTATTCCTTTAAATCCTCCACAAGATCCTTTTGTTCCTCCATCTCCTTGTCTTAATCCTCCATATACACTCCAAGATCATATTTCTTTTGATGATCCCATTATTTCTCCCATTCCATCTCTTGAAGAGCCTATCATTGAACCATGTCCACTACACAATCCTAGTCCCCCTCATGATCCTAATCCCCTTCATGATTCTAACATGTCAGTGCAAGATGTTCATGAACCCTTGACATGCATAATGGGTTCTTCCACTTTGGTGCAATCCAATCCACTTCAAGATCTCATTATTTCTCTCATATCATATCCACCTCATAATGGACTCGTGTCTTCTTCCCAAAGAAAAGAGTATCCTACAAGTCAAGATATTCATAAAGGCAAAGGAGTAGATCTCCATAAGAAAGAACCCCTCCATATCAAAGAAGATCTTAAGGGTCATGTCTACACAACTCACTCTCAAGACGTTGGTATCCCTCCATCAAAATCAAAACATACACCTTCCCCATCATACCTTCCATCCATCTTAGGTCCTTATATCCCTTCATCCTCTATGCAAGGTCAGAAAAGGCACACATCCTTGAGTAAATTTCATCAATCCAAAATAAGTCCATTTTGTTCATATCCATCCATGCATTCCTTTCCCCCTCCAAGCAATTTGGATGCCAAGCATAGAAGTCACAAGTCTAAAAATCCACATGTATTCAAGGATCAACATGACCAATATAATCGACATGTCAAAACAAAGAACAATATGATCTATAAAGAAAAAGAAATATCCAAAAGGCCACAAAGGCCCACTGAGAAAAATAAAGCAAAGTCAAAATATATATGGGTTCCTAAATCCCTTGTGTTGGCAATGCACTCCAAGGAACCACAAAGGCATGAAAAATCAAAAACCATGTGGATCCCTAAGCGGCTCCTTGAAGCACAAAAGCCTAAAGAAACATCCAACTTGGCATCAAAAATTGATATTCCTCTATCCAACCCTCTCAAATTTGTTCCTCCACTGCCTTCTTCATCCATTTTGGGCCCTTATGTCCCACAATCCCAAGCTATTCCTCCATCCAAATCTCACAATCTGAGACCCATTTTTCCTCCATCAGTCCATCACCCCTCAAGGAATGTGCCAATGTTGATCTTGCCTTCATTTCCATCCACTGAATCTCAATTCTTCCAATACCCTATCCATTATCCAATGCATATTTTTCATCCTTCGATCCCTTTGATCCAATCCTTTACATAAATCCTTGCCTTAATTTCATCTCTTTTTCCATGTCCTTATCCTACCAGTGTCTTTGAGCATACTTTTAAAGGTCATGGTCCACTTTTTTTTTTTTTCAAGGCTACTATCCAAACAATAGTATGCTTGAGTCCTTCTTCCATCCCCTATCATGTGTCCATCTTCTATTGAAAAAGTCAAAATCAAAAAAAAAAGTGAGGAAAGAAAAAAAAAGAAAAGAAAAAAAACATAACGCAAAAAATAATTCGTCCACTGGTGAAAACCTGGCAAATAGGTGCCTTGGGCAAGTACCATGATGAAAACTTGGCAAACAGGTGTCATGCATAATCTATGAACTTCTTACACACCACACTTTGGGGCAGGTTTCCTCCTTCATATCCTATTGCCCTTCATTATCCTATCGAACCCCTGTCATTACCCTCCATTGTCCTATTGTCCCTCATATCCAGTTTCCCCTTTTCCACATTTGATCTTGACAAGGCTGAGGATCATCATGAGCATCATGCATCTTGTTTGTAGCTTTCAGTCTATCATAGCTTTTGGTCATTTATTCATTTCCTTATTATAACCTTTCATCCATAATCCCTAGCTTATTGCAACTTTCTGCGACTATCCCTTAACCTAACCCGACCTTTAGTCCATGTCCCTTATCCATTCTTGGTCTTTCTTATCCTATCCATATCTTATCACTATCCATACACTCTTTTTCATTCCTTGATCTTGATCTGACATAAGGACGCAACATTTAAACATAGTTTCAAAAACCTCTTGACATGTCCCTCATGCCATGTCACTGCTTTACATTGTCATATCCAGTCTCTTGTTCCATCATGCAATATCCCTTGAAAATTGCATCCGCGTTGTCTCCATGATAAAAGGCCTTTGTCTTCCCTCTATCCACCAACATTTCAGAAAGCCTATTTATTCACCTGTCATATTCCTTGCCTTGCTAGACACTAGGGGCAAAATCATAAAAATTGAAAAATGTCCTGAAATAATTTAAAAAAAACATTCAAAAAATGTCCTTAAAAAAATCCCTAAAAATCATATAATGTCCTGAACAAATCCCTAAAAAGTCAAATAAAGTCCTGAAAAATGAACAAAAAAAATTTTCAAAACATCAAAATCCAAAAAAAAATTCTTTGGCATTTTGCATTTTGTCAATAAATGGTCCCCTTTGTGCATAGACAGCTCACTGAGCATACATCCAACGACAATCTATCAAACATTGTGCTTTAATGAAATCATGCATTAACGAGATAAACTATTCGACCAAGCAAGCATTCAACCTGATCACAGTTGTCACATCAATCAAAATAGCATCAACATCAATATCATTTGTCCTTGCCACTAGTATCATGGGTCTTATACAGGGTGTGGTATACTTGAAACCAGACTGTGTCCTGTCTTTGACGGGGTAGCGCATTCCCTAAAACCAAACAGCATGATCATTCTTGTTTTCCACTTTTGACAATGACGATCAGACTCTTTGTTTGACTTGGTCGAATTTGTGCATCTTATCTTTTTACTGATTTATCTTTGGCTTTGATCATGTTCCTATGTTTCTCGATGATGTCACTGAGTGATTTAGAGTGACCGGGACGGTTCATGGTCCCTTTCCTTGTTTGTTGTTTGTGGAATTTTTGTCACAAACTAGGGCAACTATATCATTGGGTGTCTGTGATAAGTACATTTGCTTTGTGAATTCCGCACATACCTCGACCCTTGATGTATGCACCCTAGGATGCTTCACTCATTCCTTGTGTGCGATGTGTCTATCTTTTGCAAAAGGGGTTGCGTTCTAGCTCTGGCCTTCAATGCCATGATGCTCTGCATCCGCTTTGCTACATTAAATAAAGGTTCTCACCTACTTATGTGCATTTGCGAAAGCAATTTTTCCTTCATCTCTAACTGTCCTCTGTCTAATTTCTTCTTACTAACATTTCTTCCATCAGTCTTGGCAGTCCGTTCAGTCTAGTTCTCTGATCTCGAACCTATCATCTTCTGTCATTCTTATCAATCAATTGGCCTCTTTTCTAGATTTTTCTGGCCAATTCCTCGAGGGGGAATGCATATGTCATTGTTATTGTCTAGGGCATTTTCATTATTGTTCTTTGAAACAACGCTTAGAATCGCATTGTCTCAAAGAGGGGCAAAATGTAGACTTCTAAAAATGGTCAACGCTTGCGGAGTCATACTTTAACATTCACGCATTGCCTTATTTTAGGGTTTTTGCATTGCATTAACATTTCTTTTGTGTTGCGCACTTGGTCTTTATCATTTGTGAGCATCAAGTCCTTCTTCTGCATTCCTCATTTTTCTCACTTTCGAATTTGGTCTTGTCGATAACAATCTTCAGTTATGATTTTGGTCGATCTTATCCTATCGCATCAATGTGCGTGCTCATTTATCATCATTTTGGACATCGTCAATCCTAATTGATGATAGAATTAGGGTTTTGTCCTCTTGTCAATCTTGTCATTTTGTGATCGATTTGTCATCGATCCTTGTCCTCTTGTCAATTTTGTCATTTTGCGATCGATTTGTCATCGATCCTTGTCCTCTTGTCAATTTTGTCATTTTGTGATCGATTTGTCATCGATCCTTGTCCTCTTGTCAATCTTGTCATTTTGCATTTGATTTGTTATCGATCATTGTCCTCGTCAATCTCATCATTTTGCGATTGATTCATCATCGATCCTTGTCCTTTTCAATCATGTCAATTTGGATCAATTAGTCATTGTTCCTCGTCAATTGGCGCCTATCAATTTGATCTCCTTGTCCATCTTGGTCAATTTGTCATTGATTTTTGTCAACCAATTTTAATCATTTATCAACACTGGTCCTTTGTCAGTCAGAATCATGATCAAATCAACCCTACATCATCTTTTGTCAAGACCTAATTGTCGTCCTTGCATTTCTAATTCATTTTCTAGGGTTTTATGATTTGATTATTAAATCCTTTTCTTCTTCTCGGTGGGTTAAATAAATCTATTTATTTAGTCCTAGGTCCCTTCCATGAATTAATTAATGGATGAAAACCTATTAATTAATTCACCTAATTTCTATTTCATCTTTTTCCTCAATTTTCCAATTTACTAATTTCTCCTAATTCCTAATTTCTATTTCTCCTATTTTTCCCCTAATTTTCTCCTATGTTTATGCTTCCATTTGTTGCAATCATGGAGGCTATTTTCTCTCTTCCCTTTTGTCATGGGAATGACATTTTAATTTTGTCATAATTTGTCATAATTTGTCAATCAATCAATCTTGCATGTCAATTTTGTCATAATTTATCATATTTGTCATTCTTGATTTGAAATTTCCTTTCAAATCTCTTCATGCTAATCTTGTCATCTCTCCAATTTGTCTATAAATTGGATGATTTTCTTCAATCAAAAGAAAAAAATCAACCACGCTTCTAGTATCCTCGCGCTATCAAAATCAGTCTTGCTTCATGCTTTTGAACTTGTAGGTGAGATTCACACAAATCCGCTATTTGGAGGAGAAAGAAGAACAATGGAGAATTATGGAGGAGATATTCGCATTTGTAATGGTTTGCATTTGGTTTGATTATCTTGTCTTCATATCTCTATTGAGTGTAATTAGGATTTCTTATCATTGCAATCTAGTTTTTGTGGTTGAGCTAGTCTAATATCTATTGCTTTGATGTTTTCCCAAATTCCTATCTACAAAATCAATTTGAAATAAATAAGAATATGGTATTCTGAGCTTATCAATTGTTATCTGAAGTTTGGAAATACTCACTCAAGGGGGCCCACTTGGTGAGTAGTTCTTGTACATTTGTTAGTTAATTTTCATTTTGTTATAGTTGTTGTTTTGATATTTGACCATTCCTGCAGCCACTGGAAACAGTTTTCGTGTTTGTTCCTGTAGCCAAAGCAGTCAGAGTAGTCCCTGTCCGCTAATCATTACATTGTTATTAATAGTAGTTGCTTAAGTTGCTTTAAAATTGTGAGTTTTTATAAATTGTTGTCATTATGTTTCTGCATATTCTTTGCCAACCCATTTCAAGTTCACAACCCTGGTTGATAAAGTAAATTAACCTTTGCCAAAAGAGAGGTAGTTTCTCAGTAAGGATGTCCAATCCTTGAGTTGAGGTTTCAGAACTTAGTTACTATTCCAATAGTAAGTACCAACATTTTTTGCGCTATTGTCGAGGATGGTGCCAAAGTAAGAACCTGTCGTAGCCATCAATTTTAAGTCTTTTCGTATGTTTTAGGTTTAAAATTAGTTGTTACAATTCATTCATAAAATTTGCATGCATAGAAGAAGAAGAATAGATGCATTAGGAATATTTATTTCCTCATATTTTTCCCTTTAAGTAAGCCCAAATCAAGCCCCAGATATAAATCCTTTTGCTAAAGTTTTTGTGGAATCGAGAAACCAAGGTGTTTTTGATTTATCAAAAGGAGACCTTGATTTCTTAAACGAACCCTCTGAATAGAATATTTTATCTCTAGTTCCTTATCAACCACAAATGGTAGCTCCTAGTGGAGGAGGTCCACCACCTCCTAATCCCACCTTTGAATTCCCTATTCATGACCTACATGATAATGCAAATTTAAAGAATATACCAGCCTCCTCTCTTCCAAAGTTCTATGGCTTGATCACAGAAGATCTAGATACTTTTTTTTTGAATTTGAAATTTGTTGCAGAAGATATGATTATACTATTGATACCCATAACTCAAGCTATTCCCTGATACTCTAAAATATGTTGCTCTTTGGTGGTTTATGAGTATAGGTAGAGATGTAGTAACTACCTGGGATGAAATGAAAGAAAAATTCTTGGAGAAGTTTAAAGATTATTGTAGAGGAATTGATCAACATGGTGATGATATCTTCCGCATGACACAAAAAGAAGATGAAAGTCTAGAAGATTATCTTGAGAGGTTTATGTTCAGTATTAGGAAGTCTAAGAATAGCACCTTGAGTGAAGAATCCTTGAAATTGATATTTCTAAGAGGAATCAATGAGGATTTTATTGAATCACTAGACCTCATGGGAGGAGGAGAGATTACTCAATCTCAATGGGATGACATTTGGAAGATATGTCAAAAATACTCTAAGGCTTCTGCTAAGAAAGGCAGATATTATAGGCTTGGATCTTCAGCAGTAAAGGCATCTTCAACAGTCTCAAGGATAGAGATAACTCATCTTCTAAAGGATTTCAA
This sequence comes from Cryptomeria japonica, assembly GCF_030272615.1. Classification (NCBI taxonomy): domain Eukaryota; kingdom Viridiplantae; phylum Streptophyta; class Pinopsida; order Cupressales; family Cupressaceae; genus Cryptomeria; species Cryptomeria japonica. The sequence goes on along the minus strand of NC_081408.1, from coordinate 714,541,430 downwards.
GGAAGACATTATTAATAACATGGCTACTCAATTGGATACACTTCAAGCAAAGAAGAAGCATAAAGAAGCAAAGGAAATGCTTGCTGAATTTAGTCCTCATTGTAGGCAGAAGAAAAAGGATTGCAAATGTAAGCTTCTTGCTAAAATTGGCAGTCACCAGGCTCCTCCAAATTTCAAACTAGTTTATGGAGATAATGAGCAGCTCTTTTATATTGCACAACAAAGTTCATGGCCCCCAAGACAAGGTATGCCACAAGATCCATTATCTATTTTTGGTCCTTATATGAATTCTTATGCACAAAATCATTAGTGGCAACCCCCATTTTCCCAAAACTTTAGGAACTATATACCTCAGTCTTGGAATAATTCCCAAAATCCTTGGCCTAGTTATCAAAATCCTTCCTTTCAATGGCAGCAACCACAAGGGAATTGGTCACAACCTTAGGGTTTATGGCAACAATCTCAGAGTAACTAGCAGCAGTCACCTCAATTGAGGGAGGTCAGCAATGGCCAAATCAATCCTTTGGTTTCCTGTAGCCACCCCAACAGCCAGCTTTAATGTCACCAACTGCTAATGCTACTCCCCCCAAGTCCACTCAATTACCAACTCAGCATGTGCCAAATCCTAATAATAAACCTCCACAATAGTAGAAAGTTTATTCAATTGATCCTAATCAACATCCTACATACTCTCTCAGTGTAAGTGGCATTCACTTGTGGTCAGGAACAACTTTACCTACCCCATCTCCTCCAGTTATAATTGAATTACCATTGGAGGAAATTGTACAAGACACTATACCTGACCAACTTACAAATCCTAAACAGGTACCTCAATCTGAAACTTGAGGCACACCTATTAGAAAACCTCCATTTCCTCAATGATTGCAAGTAAAAGTGACTAGGCAGTAAGATGACATAGTTTTTTATCTTATTGATTAGTTAAAACATATATGTGTAAAGATTCCATTGTTCCAAGCCATTAAGGATATTCTCATATATGGTAAAGCTATTAAGGAGACATATTTAAAGAAACCTAGATGGAAGAAAAAGGACCCAAAAACAGTCCATGTAATGGGCCAATTAGCTAATATTATATTAGGTAAAGTTATTGTCCCTAAGTATTATGACCCTGGGAGTCCTGTTGTAAAAGTGGTTATCAGTGGAACTCGAATTAAGAATACTCTGATAGATTTAGGAGTAGCCATAAATGTTATGACCAAGGATGTCATGAAGCAACTTAGTATTACTAGTCTTAGGTTGACCCCAACAGTCCTGCAGCTTGTAGATAGTTCCACTGTCAGACCTGATGGGATGATTGAGGATATTGTTGTCACTTTAGATTCTTGGGAATATCCAGCTAACTTTATAATACTCTATCCTAAAGAAACATTGGGGAGATATCCAATTATTCTGGGAAGGCCTTGGCTTGCTATAGTTGATGCATACATAGGGTGTACATTAGGGGATATGAATATTTCAAATGGTATCACCACTATTATTCTTTTGCACAACCTCAACTTGATCAAGAGCAAATAGTGTGGCCAGATGTAGGAGAAGAAGAAGTGGAACTTAATTTTGTTCAACAGCTTATGATGTTGACCAGGGAACCATTTATAGAACTCCAGGAAGATGATAAGGTACTCTCTAACATCATAGAAAATCATTACAGTACAACCCAGCAGCTTACTAGTTTACTAGTGTGTCCATTCAATACTCTTCTTCCATCCTCCAGATGTTTGGGTTCTCCTATGGCCACAAATTTATTTCATACCTTGTTGCTATAGGAAATATAAAACTCTCGTTTAACTGAAGTGTCTAAGATTCAAACAACTACTCAAGTAGAGGTTGCTTCAGGAAGATACCTGAATATCAATAGTCGGCTTACGATAAATCAAAGATTGTCTTTGACATAACTACTCAAGACTCATAAATAGGCTTTTGCATGGTATTATCATGATATGAATGGATTAGATCCTAAATTTTACACTCATAGGATTTATATCAGAGAAGATTGTAAGACAATTAGACAACCTCGGTGAAGGATCAACTCTTGCATTAAGGGAAATAGACAAGGAAGAATTGCAAAAGTTACTCAATGCAGAGTTTATTTATCCTATTTCAGACAGTTTATGGGTATATTCTCTACTCATAGATCCTAAAAAAGGAGGTAAATGGAGATTTTGTGTGGACTATAGGGAGCTCAACACTTCCACTAAAAAGGATCATTTCCCACTTCCTTTCATTGATCAAGTACTAGATTATTTAACAAGAAAATAATACTTTTCATTTTTGGATGGGTTTAGTGGTTATAATCAAATTAGAATTGCTCCAAAAGACCAAAAAAAGAAAACATTCACCTACCCTTGGGGAACGTATGGCTATTCAGTTCTTCCATTTGGTTTATGTAATGCTCTTGCAACCTTTCAAAGGGCGGTCCTCAGTATATTTTCAGATATTACCCATGATTTCATGGAAATATATATGGACGATTTCACTACTTATGGAATTACTTTTGAGGAAGCATTGCACAATCTTGGCAAAGTGTTTTAGAGGTGTGAGGATCATAATTTGTCCCTAAATAGTAAAAAATGCTTCATGATGATGCAAGAAGGGATAGTATTGGGGCATCGTATTTCTCAAGTAGGCATTCAAGTCGACCCTACCAAGATTGAGGTAATAATCAACCTCCTTGCCCCTACAAAATAAAAAGATGTCGAGAGTTTCTTAGGCCATGCAGGGCAGGGATAACTTTAAGAAACCCCCCCCCCCCAAGGCAACTGTGTAAAATCCTAGTGAATCAGACATTATTTTCGGGGGGGAATTTTCATATCGATGGCGAGATTTTTTTTTAAAATGATGAAAAAATTATTTTGTATTGGCGAATTTTTTTCTAGTGTGCGAAAATGCCATAAATTTCTGGCGAATAATACCTTGTTCTATGGGGAAAATATTTATTGTTAAAAGGAACAAATATATAATTGTATGAGCGAAAATTTTTACTCCAAAGGAAAAATTATTTAAATGTATTGGCGATTTTTATCCACCGCTTGAAAATTATTTAAATGTATTGGCGAATATTTTGTTATTTATGGTATAATATATAATTCATTGGCGATTTCATAAATTCATTGCCATTAATAGACAAGGTACATCGCATCACATTAGTACATCACATCACATAATACATTGAGTCCAGACTCTGCACGATGTATCAATAAGTGTGGCCTCTTTGACACGTAAAGGGTGACACATACCTAAAACCTATCAATGATTTTAAACCGTTCGATGATCATATATCAATGGCTAAAGTTTTATTTTGGCCCAATTTTTTGAAGAGAACATAGCTCACCAGAAAGTGCCCAAAATGGAATTGGATTCAATAGACACGTATCAAATGTCACGAATCACAATCCATAATTTCATTCATTTAATATATATCTTTTCACTTACGGCAATCCACTCTGTCCCCACGACTTCCAATGTGATATTTGCCAATTTGGTACTAGTTCATAGCTATTTCCAATTTCGCACACTCATGCATTTATGGGAAAGATTTGCAGAGATACGAAAGATTTAAAAAAATTTATAGCACTTAATACTGTTAAAGAAGTAATTATTACAATCAAGAGCTTCAACAATTTATATACGATCTCTGCTTCTTTCATCTTCAATTAGCCTTTTCCATTTAGTAGATAAATCGTCAGAGCTCACGGTACTTTAGGTTTATAGGCTTACTGCTCAGTGCTCAGGTTGTTTAATTTGTTAATCTATTTTCTCAGGATGGAAACTCCCATCCGCTTGAGAAGCATTTCTGCAGAGGACCAGAGGGCCTTTCTAGGCTCCGTTAGAGACCCAACCCTCCAATCAGTCTGCAAGGAGGTTGGGTCGTTCACCAATGAAGCTGTGCGGATGGTGCTAGGCAGAGAATTTCTGCGAAACGAAAATAGGTACCGAGTTAACATGGACATTACACCCGCTTCTTAGCATCTCTTCTGGACTTGGGAGGAGACAAGGTGGATATGTCGATGCTGTTGAGGAAGGTTTTTAAGGAAGAATTCCTCGGAGATGACATTACTCTTGTCGTTCTTGCAGAAGTAGGGGTGGGGATCCCTTGGGCGAGTGATTTATCCAAGCTTCTCCTCCCTGACCAAACACTACCAGTGGCCAGGCAACCATTTCTCCTAAACCTGAATGCGGAGCAGCTGACACATCACAGAAAATGGGCACGGATTGGCAGGGACTTCCTCCGGAAATGGTTCCTCCTAGATGACTTTCCAAACTACATGTGGCTTGAAGAATTCTCTCAGCTTATGCTGTCTGAAGAATTCTACATGGAAGGAGGGCCAGATTCATAGGGAAAAATTGTAAACAATTCCACTACCTGTAGTTTTTTTTTCCTATGTCCTTGAACCCTAACAGGCTGAGTGCCAGAGGCTCACTCATTTTGGCTTTTAAGTTTTTAGGGGACTCAAGTCTCTAACGAAAAAATTGTAAATTTCAAAAGCATAAATAATTTAATGATAATTTTTCAAATTCCAGTTTGTTTCACTTTGCCTCTTACATTCTTATGGATATAAAAATGCTTTCTATAATTCTATTTCATTTTTATTAATTAATTTCTTTCAAATGCTTTTTGTATATGAGTTGTCGACTACGTTATTTCAATTATTTGTTAAACAATGGAAATAAATTTAATACCATGATCTTTTTATGTAATGCTATAAAAAAAAAAATTCAATTTGTTCCATTAATTATTTGTACATTGATTATGGTTGATTATAATTTTATAAATATATACTATTACTATATAGTCATTCAAAATACAAAATTTCAAAAGTTGAAAGATACAAAAGTTTATCGGTCAAGGTTTTTTCATTCAATTAATTGAAACGCTTCAAGATACAAAATTTGTCCACAGCTTATAGCAAGCAGACAAAAAAACTAGTTCATTGCCAATAGGCCGCTCACTCAGTCTCACTATCCCCCTGGTCCTCCCAGTCCCTTCCCTCCTCAGAGGTCGATGCTTTAGCTTTCCCTTTTGCCGCTTCAGCTTTCGTTTTTGGAATGCAGTTTAGGAACCCGAAGTCGGGGTCGCCCTCCAAGCTTGCCAGTAGCTATATGGCCCTTCCTTCTTTAGCCCTATCTCTCAATGCCCTACCAACCTCCATCCTTGCCACCACATGCAAAGCATTCAGGACTTCATCCACCCTCGTTAATTTAACAAAGAGTTTCATCGCTTCCCACCCCACTCGGGCTCGTTCACGGCACTGGTATTTGATTTCATCCTCTAGGCCACGAATAAAAGGAAGCAATTCCTCCTAGTCATCCCCTTCCATAATTCGAATGCCAACTCCCGACACCACCCACCCCAAGATTGAATCCAAGTTAATCAAAAACTCCCCATCAATCAATTTGACCAATGTGAGTTTTACCTTTTCTAGCTCCCGTTCGAATTCACAGGCCCACGCCATAATCAGAGAGTAAACCTCCATGTTAGTCCGATACTGGTGACTGATATGTGCCACCTCCTCTGCAAGCATCAGTCAAGCTACCACCCACAACTTCTCCTCCTTAAACCTAAATAGTCCTTGCATTCGTTTATCAGATACTTTGCCCAAAAAGGGCACCAACTTCTTGCTTGTTCGAAGTGTGAAATTGGCCTCCATTGTCTTACAGAAGGTATGATTCTACGAACTACAAACTACAGATTTGTTCTGCACTTGCAGCTGCTTCAAAGCAAAAAGTGGTACACAGATGAAAAGGTAAAAAAATCTGCCTCCATCTTAACTCTTATAGGTCGAGTAATGAATGTGCACAATAAGACATTAATGCCATGAGATCATGAAAAAGATTTCCTACCATCCTCCCCTTCCTCCTTTCGTGCGGCATGTCATAGACAACTCCTTGTGCAACAATTAATCGCCACCTTGGCATTTGTACTTTCCAAATTTTCTCGCCTTAACAGATTGAGGACTGCAGTTGCACATTTTTTTAAATTAATAGACTAAATTTATGTTGAAATTTTATATATATTTTTAAACTATTTTTGAAAATAATATATCGTAAACATATTTTCAAAGAATTTTGTTAAACGTTAAATTAATATTTTAGATTTAATATTGAATGTTTTCTTTTTAATATTAAACTTTTACCTTTCAAATTGCAGATCAAAATTTATATTTTTATTTAGTTATTTGTTTTATTCTAGAAACTAAGTTTCATGTTTAATATTATTTTTGAATTTAAAATTTTTACAAATAATATTAACATTATTTTTAATAGTTATCTCAAACTATTGTCCAATGCTCGGAATTGAACATTTTAAATTTAATTAAATAGAATTAAGTGAAAGTCTATACTTAATACTTATAGTCTATGACTCTATAGACTATAAATCTCTTTTTCGGGAGGAATTTTAAAATGATTTAGTAGACTTTAAAAACAGACCAGAAAAGTAACGAGTATGGTGACGTGCCAGAAAAAATGGCAGAAGTCGTGGGACCCACTTCATCAAAAAATAGGTACCATCGACCGTTGGATGAACAAAGATCAATGGCTAGGGTGGATTTCGGCCCGAATGTGGGAAGCGAACACCTTTCTGAGAACTTCGCCCGGAATTGGACATTTTAAATTTAATTAAATATAATTAATTCTAAAAATCTCTTTTTCAAGCGGAATTTTAAAATGATTAAATAGACTAAAAATCAAACCGGAAAAGTGACGAGAGTATGGTGACGTGCTAGAAAAATGGCAGAAGTCGTGGGACCCACTACATCTTAAAACAGGTAAGATCGACACGCGACCATTGGATGAACAAAGATCAATGGCTAGGGTGGATTTCAGCCCGAATGTGGGAAGTGAACACATTTGGGAGAACTTCGCCCGGAATTGGACATTTTAAATGTATTTAAATACAATTAAGTCTATAAAGCTTTTTTTTGGGCGGAGGTTTAAAATGATTAAATAAACTAAAAATCAAACCGGAAAAGTGACACAAGTATGGTGACGTGCCTGAAAACTGGCAGAAGTGATGGGACCCATGACAACTGACAACAAGTACCATCGTCCATTGGATGAGCAAAGATCAACGACTTAGGGTGGATTTCGGCCCGAATGTGGGAAGTGAACACATTTGGGAGAACGTTGCCTAGAATTGAAACGTTTTAAATTTAATTAAATTTAAGTAAGACTGTAAAGCATTTTTCGGACGGGAGTTTAAAATTATTAAACATACTTAAAAAACTCACCCGTAAAGTCACAACAAGTACCTTGGTCCCTTGTCCGTTGGATGAGCAAAGATCAACGGCTTAAGGTGGATTTCAGCCCGAATGTGGGAAGTGAACACATTTGGGAGAACTTCGCCCGGAATTGAACGTATTACATTTAATGTCCTCAGAAATTCAGAATTTATACTGAAGTATTGAATGTTTTGTCCTTCGGCATCGAATAATTAATAATAATTAATAAAATTACAACATGATTCTTAATGTCCTCGAAATTTATACTGAAGTAATGAATGTTTTGTCCTTCGGCATCGAATAGTTATTAATAGTAATTAATAAAATTACAACATGATTCTTGATATTTTGCCCTTTAGGTTTTACTTTTCTACTTTTTAGAGTTTTCAAAATAAGAGACTCATAAATCATAATCATCTTTCATTTCTTGGATAAACCTATAAATCGAGGGAGATTCAAAAACAGCTACTAGATTGAGGAATGCAAGTTGCAATAGAGATTGTCTATGCCAATCTAGTGAAATAGAAATTCCAATTTCCAGGTAAAATCTAGAACACCTACATCCCACCTTTTTTGCTTTTGGTAATCTCGTGGTCCAATTTGAGGGTTAGCATTTTCAGGTTTTTATCTAGCTACCTAGCATTATTTTGAATTATTAACAATAATAGTGATGGGGAAAATGGGAAGCAGTAGTTCAACAAGAAGCCAAGTGAAAAACAAAATGTACCTAACCGAATTGGTTAAAACACCAGGTTTCACTGATGAATACCATGATATTTATGACCCTGCTATCCATGGTGAAAAGCGTATCATAGATATTAGATATACATTTTCTAGTAAGGTGGCAGATGCATCTAGGGCAAAATTTTCTGTTTTCAACCCAATGTTACAAAAAATAACAAATAAAATTGCATCATGGGATGTTGGATTGGGAAGCATGGTGTTACCTGAAGTATTCCCTTGCCCTGATTTTGTCATGGTCTACGCCGAAAATTATGATGAAGATAAAAAAACAATTGTCAATAAAAATACAAAAGAGGAAATTCTATCCATAAATGAGGGAGAATTTGCTCATTTGTTGAACCTAGAATTTGAAGCCCAAAATTCAAACATCCAAATTGACCTTGAAAAGCTGGCAGGGAATTATGAGAGTCTCGATCCAAGTCGCAGAGATTCATTTATCAAAGGTCTAATAAAGATTGGTACTGGTATTGTGTTGGATCAGAATCATAAGCCTCCTTATGATTCTAAAAATTTTGTTCCATGGGTTGAGGACAGTATTTCCTTGCTGTCATTTTGCCTGGGATTGGAAAATGATAGGGAAGTGGGTGCAAGCCTTCTTGAAATGATTTATAATAGCCATTGTGCAAGTCAGCCAGTAAGATATAATTTTATTGATCACATTGTAAAATCCATGCAAAATCAATTACTTATGATCAAAAAAGGTTCCTGTAAGACATTTAGGTTCTCATCCGACTTGTACTATCTCCTTCTATCCAAGTATCATGCAATATTTGAGACCAACAAGCTTCAAATTGTGAGCTATAAGATTGATGAGAAGACTGGGAAGAGAACAAACTATCCAATATATGATTGGAGCCCAAAGATAAGGATGCATGATAATAGAAAGAACTACAACCATTTTGTAGACTTCTTTTTGGCACCAATGTATAATGAAATTACAAGCACTCCAATGCCTAGGTTGCCTATGTCTTGTAGAGATTGCATTCAACTCGGAAGTCAAATAGAATTGGTTGACTGGTTCTTCATGGAAGAATTCACTGTATTAAGGTTTTATGGATCGGTAGTAAAACCATACAGACTTCCAATACATGTGACAGAGAGGGTATTTGCATTAGAGTATGTACGGCAATTGGAGAGCACAGATAGGCACTTCCATGGTCAGCAAAAGAAGAGCATATTTCCTTCCTTGCCTTTCTCATGTGGAGGGTTCACATTTGAGAGAAAATCATTCATTGCGGCACATGATTTCTTGACAGTTTTTAACTTTGGTGACGAGGGTCTCTGGCAGTATGATCCAATCGGTGTAGTTCAAGCAAGGCTTAAGAAAAATGGGAACTCTTCAGTATTATGTCAACATGAAAGTAAACCATTGCTAGAAAAGCTTAGAAACAAGGACTCCTGGGATGAGGTTAAAAAAGAGAAGGAGAAAATTGCAGCTGACAATAACATTTCAAATGAAGAAATTCCATCACAAATTATGGAGGGCCAGGGCAATGAGGGCATTCAAAATAGGAGGTCCTACAATTTCTACATAAAATATGCTAATCCATCTAAGAAAACTATTCCCAAATCAATTCTGCACGAATGTAAAGAGAATTGTTGGACTCAAACCAAAATAAATGATTTTTGGACAATGAGGAGGAATCTCAGTGAACCAAAGACAAGTGCAGAATTTGAGAGCATCGACGAGGATGCAGAGTTTAGCAAATTGTGGGATATGGAGCATGGTGGGACTGAAGGTGATGATGATGAGCATGAGGTTGTCATTGAGCCCCCTCCAACAACTACTACAGTGCCTAAAATATTAGGTGGAGTCAGTGAGTCCATGAAAGACAAATATAGCAAAGGGGCAAACCTTGTGGAAAAAATGGGTTTTGAAGGTGGTGGTCTAGGTCCTAGAGGAGAGGGCATTTGGTATCCACTTTAGGTACAACTTCCATCATAGTCAAAATCAAAAGGTCCCTATAAACCAGTCATTGGACTTGATTCTTCAGATTCATCAGGGATAGGTACTACTCACTACCCTCAGGGTCCACCTACATTTTTTTCTGGTTCAAATCCACAACCACCACGACATCATGGTATTCCCATTGGTGGTGAATCAAGTGCCACTACCACTGGTGGGGAATCTGGGGATAGTATTCCTATTATTTTTCAATCAAGTGCCGCTGTGATTGGTGGGTCAAAATCAAAAGGTCCTTATAAACCAATCATTGGACTTGATTTTTTAGATTCGTCACCGATAGGTACTACTCATTACCCTCAGAATCCACCTACATTTGTTTCAGGTTCAAATCCACAACCACCACCACATCATGGCATTCCCATTGGTGGTGAATCAAGTGCCACTACCACTGGTGGGGAATCTGGGGATAGTATTCCTATTATTGTTCAGTCAAGTGCCATTGTGATTGGTGATGTTGGCATGGGTACTACTACTGATACTAGTTGTCTTGGTGTTGGACAAGGGCAACAACAAAATATCTCTCGCAAGAGGCCACTAGAGGTAGATACTCAATCTCATACTATTGAGAATCCTATATCAAGTGCCACTGACACTACAAATCAATCATTTGCAGCTTCAGATCACACACCTCAAAAGACTATGAAAACTACACATGAAAGTGTCTGTGGGAGTGGGACAGCATCAGGAACTGTTGTTGGTAATCCTAATCCTAGTCAAGCATTAGTTAAAACCATAGGAATAAGTGGAACTGGAGCCTATGGTATTCCTATGTCACCTTTCAAACATTCAATTGCTTCAGCAAGCCCAGATTTTCAATTTTGTGATTACTATGAAAAATATGAACACACAACAAAAACAAATAAAGAAAAAAAGAAAGCATTTCATAGGAATTTTGTGTCTGAAGTTGTAAATGAACAACCTTCAAGGAACGGGGTATTTCCAACATATGACCCACAGAAAGATATGATGGAGATCATGGTTGTTATGCCCCCAAACACATCTAAAGATAAAAATCCACCACACAGCCAGATAGATCCCTCTCAATTTCAAGTTAGCACCCTCCAAATGGATTTTTCCGAAGTACATAATGTGGACAAAATTAGTGTGTCAAAAAGGACTAACAAAGTGGTCTACACTTCACTACTAAAGGTGGAGAGAGAAAAAAATAAACTAGAGAAACAAATAGAAAAGTTACAGGCAGACCTGGAAAATGAAAAATCAAGGAGGAAAGCAATAGATAGCAAGTGCAATGAATTACAGAAAAGGATAAAAAATTCAGGCTCTGCCGTAGAAATTGCAGAGCAGGACAAGAAGGATGCAGAATTGAAGGACCTGGCAGAAAAACTGGCTAAAAGCAGTAAAAAAATTGTTGAGTAAAAAGCCAGTTTTCAAAAATTATACAGAAGTTATGAGTCTGCTGCCGCCGAAATGAAAAAATTACAGGACCTATTGGATCATGGGAAGGAAAAAGAAAAACATTTGCAAGAGGAAGTAGAGGAAGAAAGAAAAAATGTGCACAAATGAAAGAAGACCTGCACAATGCAAATGATAAAATAAAAACTTTGGATGATAGATTCAAAGATAATATGAAAAATACAATGAACTATATACAAGAAAACATTTGGTGGGAAATAATGCAGAGGAGTGAGAAGTTGTGTGAATGGTTTCAATTGACTGAAAGTATGAGACAAATTTTTATAAAAATCAAACGGCACTATGAGAAGAGTACACATGTTTATTCAAAAGAGGAAATGGCAAAAAAGATTCTGAAAGTAGTCTACAGTTCCAGTGACAGCTACTTGGCATCTAAGGGAATTATGAGCCACATTGATGCCACAGTTAAGACATCATCTATCATTCAAAAATGCCAGAAGCTAAGGGAAACATCAGAAGTTATGGACAGTTGTGGACAAAAGATAATGAAGCTGCAAGAAAAGAAAAATAATTTGATTAAACTTGGTTTGCCTAAGCATGTTGACACAGAAAATAAATTCATTGGAGAAGAAGCTTACAAAGAAATCATGGAGAAAAAAATGAAGTCTGATTTAGACTTGCTTCCAAAGGACACAACTCCCAAAAGCTTTTTGGAATTCATCCAACCATTTACAACTCTAAATTTGCTATTGGATGAAACAGTGATGTCAAGTAAATCTTCTAAATATGGAATGTTGACGAAGTTGGAGTTGACTTTCCATAGTTTACAAAATATTGACCTTCCATCAGACGAAGAGTGGAGCACCCTACAAAAACTGGCACAGAATTCTTAACAATCATAGTATGTATTGCACAATTTTCTTATTTTATTCTTAATTTCAAGGTTTTTTTTTTCTTGTTTGCTATTTTGCTAATCCAGCCTATGAATCTAATTTATGAATAGGAAAAAAATAGCACTCGCTATTGCTATTTTGCTAATCCAGCCTATGTATCTATGATGCACACTGCAAAACTTCGGCCAATAAATTTGTATTCTCAAATTCTCCCTTGCTTTAACATTTATGCATTTCTCTATTTCTGATTAGTAGGTTTTAGGCACTCCTATAGCTAGTATCTATGTTTAATTTTTCATGACTCATGGCGTGAATTAATATTTAATTTTGAACTCTATTTTTTGAACAGGAGACATCAAACATGTAGTAGATGTTAAATTGCTAATACGGCTTGTGATGGCCATATAAATATGTGCTGAGTTTGTGATTTTGATGTTCAGTGTTCACATGTTGCAAACTTGCAATTCGACCTGAAGTTGTTGTTGCTCCCTTGTTTCTATAAAAGGGAATTCAGGGTCATTTGCAATTTTTCAAAGGGTTCTGAAACTTTGTATTCACTTTTGCATGGACATTGGAGAATCACACAGGAGTTGTTGTTGCTCTCTTGTTTCTATAAAAGGGAATTCAGGGTCATTTGCAAAGGGTTCTGAAACTTTGTATTCACTTTTGCAATTGGCATGTAGAATCACATAGATTGGTGTATTACTATTGAATGAAATGTATCATATGGCTATATTTTGAAAGAATTAATGAAAATCTAAGTTCTCGACATTGTATTACTATTGAATGAAATTTATCATATGATTCTGAAATATATCACACAAATTTGAGACTCAAACATGTCTAAATAAACAATAAACATCTTTGTATCAATAAACACATTATGGTTTTTTTTATTATGCTATTTTAAATCTGGAAATAGAAAGTTGAAAAATAAAATTACAAATCAATATTAAATTCTAATTGCAAAAAGTAATATGCTTTTGTAATATGAATGATGAGATACAGTAATAAGATTAATAAATACCAATCTCTTACAGTTGCCATTCATCCTCATCAAATTCAGTGCTTTCTTGATTCCGTCTGTGGTTTCTTTACTCTGAGACTAAGTCTGCATATCTTTGCCAAACAGCATCTCAATGCTACCAGTAGGTCCACTAGTCCCACTGGCACTTTGGCTTGAAGTGTTGCCCAAACCTCTTCTTTCACATTTGGACCTCCAGATTTGCAGTGCCCTATCGTAAGGAAAAGTGTGGACATCATACCTAGATGTATAGAGCCTTAAGCAATTTTCCAAATTTTTGTCTAGTTTGTTTCTTAGCTTTGATTTTAGGAACCCCAAAGCACTGAAAACTCTCTCATCTTCCACCGAACCCAATATCATGGTAAGACATAAATCAGAAAGCTTCACATATTCTGGCATTGAATCATGCAAGGATGCGTTCTCAGCTATATATTTCCAAACCCTTGTTACTGATCCCTCTTCGCGGGGGTTCTCCATTTTGGCATATTGTTGTTTCATAGTGTATGCAAAATGAGATGATTGCTCTCAAAGATGAGTTTCGTCTAATATTTCATTTATAGTTACTCCAGTCAATTCTCTGGATGTGCAAAATTGTTTTATCGAATTCGGCAGCTTAATTCGAAAATCAGATGCACTGTTGAGGCTCCAATAATGAGGAAACATAATAGACATGGCTTCGAGTAGGTTGTCAGGAGGGAATTTGCTTCTAATTTCTGAGGAAAGATCATGTGCAATTTTCTTCACAGAAGTAGTTACAGTCTCAACAATCTTGTCGAAATCTTCCTTTGTAACTCTTGCTAGTTTCTTCCTGGGGCGCTTTCCTGGTTCCTTGGGGTCAACCATGGCATAGAAGTGCATTGGTATCTCAACTCCCCGTACATTGGCACATACCTCCCCGTCTGCACCTATTTGTAAAAAGTTATCAAGATTGTTCAAATCTATGAGTGTTTGCCACTTAACAAATTTTTCATCAGATAGTGTTGGTTCATTTCGATAGAGATTGTCGAGGGTCATGCATGTCATCTTACGCAGCGTAGCATATTCTGCAATATACAGAGCTCTTTTTTGGGTAGCCTTCATAATATTCCTCATTTCCTCTAGCATGGGTAGAAGAGCTGCTAAAGTTAAGAGTGTCTCTAAATTACTTAACCTGCCAAGAAGTTCAGGAAATTTCAGTTGATCTGATTCGTCATGAGTTGTGTGAAATAGTCCAATCAAGGATGGATATTCTGAAAACACTCGATGCGCTGGACAATCCAAAGAGATCCATCTGGTATCATTATCCTTGAGAAGCTTGTTCCCATTAGTTAATCCATCAGCAAAGTGTTGAAATTCCATAAATCGCTTGGGACTTCAATAGAAGTGTGAGTAGAGCTCTCTGATTAAAATTTCAGATTTTTTAACCGAAGCAAACTTGCTCACAATTCCAAAAGCTAGATTCATTCTGTGAGCCATGCACTGAATTGCAGTAATGTACGGTGCAAATGAAGTTTCAATCTTTGTACAAAGACCATTCCTATGACCTTGCATTACTGAAGCTCCATCTGCTCCAACACAAACCAATTTTTTGGCTACCATCATGTCATCCATACCTCCATATTCAATTAAACTTCTCTTTACTATTGAAATAAATTTTCCAATGTCGCACTCTCCTTCATTTTAGCAACAGATAGTAGATGAGGTTGGCAGGTATGATTCTCTATAGTATAAACATGCATGCATACCCATGAAGTATTGTCTACTACCGTAACTTCATCTAAAGAAAATGCAATGAAGTTTGACTCTCTTATTTTTTCCTGTACATCTTCTATTTCAACCTCAGTAAGACAACTTGCCCATTCCCATCCACTGTTTACTGACTAGTGTCTATTAGGATAGTTAGGAACTTTCAAAAAGTGTAATAAACCACTAGTTGATGGGAAATCTGTCATAGCACGCCCTCTACTCAAAATATGAAAAACAATGCTTAACTGAACAACTTTTCCCAGTTGTTCTATTTGCATTGCTTTTCCAAAAATAGCTTCAATAGAACCTTTAACTTCAGCAGGCTTCATCTGTAATTTCTCATGAAAATAATACTCTTCGGCATTCCTCACATGCTTACATTCATTCTTTGTTTTCCATCTTATCACTGATTTTTCAACCCCATCTATCATTTGTTTTTCATTAACTTTACCCATATGCTTTTCTATGGTGTCAAATTTTAGCTGCAACCTAATTTCCTTCTTATTTTTCCAAGTGCAAATCTTACACCTACATTCTATTGGAGGCTCGCCTTCAATTGGATTATCCACTGGTTCAATGAATGGATACTTCGATGCCCAATTAATTTGAAAATTCCTGACTGACATATCCCACTCCTGATCCTTTTTTGATTGTGGTTCACCATTTTTTGATATGGCTTTTCTTTTCCCCTTCCATGCATTATCATCAATGGAATTATCACCCAAGTTGATTATATCATTCCGGCTAACTTGGGTATCTACCAGATAATCTTCTTCAAGATCATCCTGATCTAAGATATCAGGTTTGCTGCCATCTTCAACATGCAGTGCAGGTGGCAAATTTTGTACTTGTACTTGTGATGATGTACCTTCCTGATTTTCACCAGTATCACAATCTTTTTTAATGCCAAAGTACGAAGACAACATTCTACTTTTTGTTGGCCTCTCCTGGCCTTCCCCACATTCAAGTTTCCTACCCCTCTTCCTATTCGACATCTCCAATGAAATAAAGGCTACCAAAAAAATATCAATTTGCTGAAGAAGCAATAATAGACTATAATGTATAATATACCAGTTCAAAAATATGATCGCTCACCTTTAGGCTTTAGGTAACAAGTAGTCGCCAATATAGTCAACAACAATGATTTTCCTTGGTTTGAAACTTCGCTATTGATCAAAATTCAGAGCCTAGAACCCACTAGATTGTGTTGAGATAGATCTGATCTTTGCATGTATTTATACCAATCCTTATATGGCGAATTTCACAGGAATTTACCAGTATACAAGTATTTGACAAATCCCGTGTAATTATAACATGACTTATGTAATTTTTGAGGTGATTATAGGTCGTCCAAATATGACTTATGTAATTTTTGAGGCGATTATAGACCGTCCAAATAATAGGCGAATAGCGAATACAATATAGTTGGTGAAAGTTGGGGTGACTGGAGACACGCGTCGGCAAGATGTCAGGTGAATTGGGTCCCCCCGGATAACAAATCTTCACATGCCTATAGGTGAATTAAGGTCATCTATTAAGGCAACCTCAGAGAGTGTAGGCGAAATAATTAAATTTACCGTGTGTCCACCATATATTGTATTGGCGAAATCATCACATAGAAACATTTAATTGCATAAAACATATGGCGATCGGGCCGTGACGTTGACGAAAATTGATAATGTTCTGGCAACATGGCCACCCCCATACGGTACAAAATATTTGCCACTAAAGTAATCGTTGATACAGGGTACTATAGAAGATTTATAAAGGACTTTAGTAAGATGGTAGGTCTTTTGTATTCTCTTTTGACAAAGGAAGTTGAGTTTGAATGGACACCAACATGTGAAGAGGCATTTTCCAAACTCATGGGACCTTTAACCCAAGCTCTAGTGCTTAAAGGACCCGATTGGTCTCTCCCTTTCCACATTCACACCAATGCATCAGGTTTTGCAATTGGAGCAGTCTTGGGATAGAAACAAGGAGTTTTCAAGAATGCAATGTATTATATCAAAAAAAATTTGCAAGGACCTGAGCTAAATTATATTGTTATTGAAAAGGAAATGTTAGCTATTATCTATACTCTCAACAAGTTTTGATACTACATCACTGGCTATTAGATATTTGTACACACTGATCATGCAGTCATCAAGTACTTTATGAATAAAAGTTCCATTTCTAGAAAATTGGGATGGTGGTTATTGCTTATGCAGGAGTTTGATATCACTGTCATAGACAAGCCAAGTAAAGTAAATGTAGTGGCAGACTTTTTGTCTAGACTATAGACAAAGGATGATCCTATAGCCATTGATGATTCATTTCCAAACAAGCATTTGTTTTCAATCAATGTACACACTCCATGCTATGCTAACATAGCTAACTACCTAGTAGCTAACAAAATTCCTCCTCGTTTCTCACCCAAGGAAAGAAGGTTAGTTGTAGACAAGAGTTTTAATTTTTCATGGATAGCAGATTTCTTATTCTATATAGGACCAGATCAAGTTATGAGACGGTGTGTTCGGGAGGATGAAACTTATGACATTCTTCATGCCTGTCATGATGAGCCTTGTGGAAGACACTTTTCTACCAAGAGAATAGTTATAAAGATCCTGAATATAGGTTATTATTGGCCAACTTTGCATAGAGATGTAGTCAAGTATACCAAAAAATGTGATAGATGTTAGAGGATGGGCAGACCCACTAGATCGGATGAGATGCCTTTGCTTCCATAGGTGGTTGTTACACCATTTGACAAATGGGGGTTAGATTTTGTAGGACATATTGATCCACCCTCAAATGGTACATAATACATCCTTGTGTGTGCTAACTATGTCACAAAATGGGTTGAGGTGAAAGAATTCAAACATGCTAGAGATAATAAGGTAGCAGATTTTTGTATGAGAAAATATTTACAAGATATGGAGTTCCGCGAGATATTGTGACCGATCA
The DNA here is from genome assembly GCF_030272615.1 of Cryptomeria japonica. Taxonomy (NCBI): domain Eukaryota; kingdom Viridiplantae; phylum Streptophyta; class Pinopsida; order Cupressales; family Cupressaceae; genus Cryptomeria; species Cryptomeria japonica. Next base: position 714,523,520 of record NC_081408.1, on the reverse strand, counting down.
AGGGGCACAATTTACTTCCACTTTGATTACATATTTGGTCAATGAGTTTAATATAACACATAGGGATTCAAGCCCCTACCATCCTCGGGCAAATGGACAAGATGAAATCATTAACTGAGAGATTGAGTCTATATTGACCAAAACAGTTGCCCTCCATCAGAAGGATTGGTCTATAGATTGTCAGAAGCAGTTTGGGCATATAGGACTACATGGAAGACAACTACAGGCTTTACACCCTTTGAGATGGTGTATGGGAAATTGGCTATGATGCCTGTGGAGTTTAAGCATAAGACACTTAGAATAGCCATAACATTATATATGACTCTCTCTGCAGCTCAATGGGATAGACTCCTACAACTTAATGCCTTAGATGAAATCAGAAAGTCCACCCTGCAGCACATAGAAATAATTCAGAATTAGGGCATGAAATGGCATGATAAATATATTAATGACAAAGCATTCAAACTAGGAGACTGGGCCCTTTTGTTGACTCTAGGTATATGGCTAATTTGGGGAAACTGCAGACATGATGGTTAGGGCCCTATGAGGTGATTGAAACATTCTCAACTAGTGCAGTACAGTTGGCTACTATTGATTTTGTAAAATTTAAGTTGTTAGTAAATGGTCATCGATTTCACCTCTATCATAAGCCTCTTTCTAAAGAGGAGTTCCTATAGCAATTCACTAGTCAAGAAGCTGTCGAGATTCCTGTAGAAAAAGTAGGGGGACTTGTAGTCTCGCCTTCTTCCTAATTTCTTGCCACATTCACTCATAATAAATACTTCCATATCCCATGGAAGTACCCTTCTTCACCAATAAATATTCCATTTTTGCACTCACCCATCCCTCTTATGTATCATTCCACTTTTTCCATTCATTTCTCCACCTCACCTGCCATACATAGCGGTTAGACTTCATACATGATTGATTTCTCAAACTACTATCTTTATGGCATGATAAAAGGTATGCTCGTGTGTATTTATTTTTGTTGCATGCATTTATTAAACCATATTTCGTATCATAATGATATTTGCATAGTTGTTCTTGTAGTCACCCTCTGCATGTGTGGACATATGTTAAGCCTTAGGTTGGGGGGGAAGTACATGGAATTATTCTTATGTCATCTCAAATAAAAGTTTAAATTTAAAATCATTACGGATTTATGTGACATTTTGTGCTCTGCTATACCTCCTATCACCATCGTTTTCTTGCTTGCCTTGTGTTATTTTGAAAAATTGGAGTTGTAGAAGGGTTGTTTGCAAACAGGGTATATTTTCTTTTGAGAATTTGTAGTCTTAGGTGAAATTGATCATATTTTTATAGTGGTGTGTTGTGAATACCAACATGGTAATGGGTGGTATGTCATTTCACCAGGAATATAAGATGCATGATGTCCTTTTGCAAGATCAGGTTTGCGAACCTGAATTCTATAACAGTGGATGGTTAGATTATTTTCTTAAGTTAACAGAGTACAATGAGGATGTTGCACAAGAATTCAATTGTACATTTTCTGACAAGGAATCTTGAGTGAAAGGTTTGAAAGTTATCACAATGGAGGAGCGGATTACAAAGGTAAGGGGGTTTCTATCCGACAAAGAGATACCCTAAAACAAAAGATGCACGAAGTGCGAGGGTAGAATTGACGTAACCAAGTGACCCACCTTTGGTAACAGATAATCAGGGGACTAGACAAGAATCCATACCTCCCAAATGGAAAGCAGCAACATTGTATATCATGAAGTATTTGACTTGTGAAGAGAGATACTCATGTCTGCATTCCCATCATTTTAATCTCTTAAGTCATCTACGCCATGGAAGGAGAATGAATGTTCCAAATGTATTGTATAATCTTCTTTCCACCAATGCAGCAAAGACACAAAAAGATAGGCCTCACTCTGTTACTCACCGTTGTTTTATTAAATTATTGGTAGAAAGGTCTTTGAGAGATGTTTCCCAGATGAACTAGGACAAATTTGTAAGGGATAAAAGGTTTAGAATGAATGATGTGGGCCCAGCAGAGCAGCCCCCTCTCAATAGGGGGACAATTTGGAAGGACCTGGCCCTACTGTTGAGCCCTCATCCTCTAGAATATCACTTTTTCAAGATCATCTTGTAGCAAAGGAACCCTCATCGAACAAAACCTTGTCGAAGCCAACAAAAGCCTTGGCAGGGATCCCGTCGCAAACCTGAATGAGAACTAGGGCCACTGCATGAAGGGAGAAAGGTAAAGAGAAGCAAAGTGACATAGAGAAGAAGAAGGAGAAGGGAAAAAGTGTTGATCCAGCCCCTCCTGTCACAAAGAAAAAAAAAAATTGTTGAAGAAGGTTCTCCTACAACCATTAAAGAAATACCTTTGAAACGAAGCCACAGGCTCTGAAGGAAGCCTAAAATTAAAAAACTGTTAGAGAAGCCAAGTGCCAACATTCCTGTTGACTCCCAGAGTGAGAACCAAGTAGTTCTAATCAAGATGTTATTCCACCTTCCTCACCTATGAAGCCATAAGAAGGTGTGAGCTTGGATGGGCTTGAAAACTTGGCCTCTATTGCAGAACAAATTGTTGAAATAGAAGGTGGAGTTGAGAAGTTGAAACCTAGAGCACCAGTTCATAGACAACCCTCTTTTCTTACTAGTCATGTTGTTGCTCTTGCCTTCTACAAGGAATGGGAGTTAAAGAAAGCACAGATGCAGAAAATTATTGATCAATAGAAGAAAGTGATTGAAGAAAAAGATAAGGAAATTTCTCTGCTAAAGAATAAAGTCGATATGGTAGTCACTATGATACCACAACTAATTCAGTGCAAGGCACCACCTCAAGCCTACTCCCTGTATTTGAAAGAGCAGCATATTTGTTTCCAATTGATGATAATTGTTAGGGACTTGAGTCCTTCTTTAGAAATGCCTCGGCATTTTTACCATGTCTATCAAATGTCTCCTATATCTCTTAAAAATCGTCTTTGTGATTTCTATCTACATAATTATATTTTCCCTAATGATATTGATTGGAATCCCCTGCTCTACATTAGAGATATTCAACTAAGAGCTCTTATGTCATGGATTCAAAATAAAATTGCTAGGGGAGAGAAATCTAGGGTACACAGGAAGGAGGAACTTGACCTCCCACTTGCATTAAGAGTTGAATCCAGGAATCCAAGAAGGCTTTATTATGATTGGTAGAAAATTCTATGTCAATCAGATTATGAGACTAACACTCTACCCTTGAGAGAAGAAGCATTTAGAGAATATGAGCATATGGATACATTTGAGGGTCAAGTGGCAATTGGGCATCTAGTGTAGTGCTGGAATAGTTTACCTGATGAATTGAAATAGTTTAAGCCAAATTCCTTACCAAATTATCATGTAGCACTAAGACGGGTGCCCAAATATATGCTTTTAGGCATAACAAAAGGAAAACACTAGTTGGCCCTTAGTTTTCAGCCACCCATTCTTCTATGGCCATTGATGGGATGCGAGGACAATGATCTGCCTTATGATGAAGAAACAGAGCACTCCATGTGGACACGGTTGGAAAAGATGAAGGGATTCTATTGGAGCTTGACTACAGGAGGCAATAGACAAGTTACCCTGGGGGATTTCAGAGAGTGCTAGAATTAGCAACTTCCCTGTTGTTGGAGGACCAGAAAGAAGCTAGGTTGGGGGGTGATGATGAGCCAAAATAATGTCTCCATTTTGTTAGATTTTGTCATAAAACTCTTGCTTTGGTCATATGTTTGGACAATGTTTGGGTCATAGAACTCCCCTGGTTGATATCTTTTTAGTATTATTGGATCTGATTTATCCTAGACCTAAGGTTTTTATCTAATGATCTTTATATAGTCAAACTATGAAAATTATTTGAATTAATCTTAAAATATGGTTTAATTTATGTTATGTTCGCATCAATGGATACACATGTTTTTGTGCATATTAACGCCATGATGCAGGGTCAACTAAGATGAGATGATGACTAAGCTTGTGATTAAAGAGACACATCATCATGTTGATAGATGTAGACCCAGTCAAAGTGGAGTGGTATTAAAGGAACTCATAACCAATTGACCGCTTCTTCAGCAGAGCGATTAGTGGAGCATTCATGATTGTTCCTAATGAAACGTAAATCTAGGAAAGAAGGTTGTGCTATATTTTCTCAGTAGTAGGATAGTTGTTTGTTCTACATTTATGCATTGACTTCATTTGATATAAAATAATGCTCACCTATTCCTTTGGGATATGAGTATATCAATTTGAAGTTTTGTTAGCAGCAACAAGGAAGGAAAATTGAGAGGGGGGTGAATCAGTTTTCACCGGATTTACAAATTTAATCACAAATATAGATCTGACAAACTGTAGCAATAATACAGATAAGAAAATTGAAAGCACAACACACAACACCAAGATTTTTGATGTGGAAAACACGGTTAAGGGAAAAACCATGGTGGGAACCTACCAATAGTAAGATGATACTTTGCAGTAGTATGTGAAAATATTACAATGGGGAATGCACTTTCATTCAGGCACACAGCCTAAATCTCACTGCTCAAAAGGTAATGGCCCAGATGGCTACAACCCTCAGGGAAGTCTCACTAAATTGCAATAATATTCAGACTACACTCCAGAAGAAATGAACTAAAAGAATAGAATCTCCAAATGCTTGATTATAGTTTTAGTTAAGCACAGATGTCTACTCAGCAACACCAATCTCTCCTCAACCACAACACTAGAAGATAAGTCACTTGTTCACAAATAAACCTCTCTTTGATAATGGCGACACAACCTTGACACCTAAATTACATGATAATATCACCTATATATACAAATCATCAACCTTGACAACAAGGTTGGCTAAACCCTCAACTCTCAATCACAAAATTACATCACATGATATAAAGATTGACCACCATACCAATATAATGATTTTAATGACATAACATGGACCTAATTCGAATTCCCAAACCCTCAACTCCATCAAAAATTATGCCAAGGTCAACCGCAACATGCTACACCACCAAAAATACCACATAACATAAAAAATCATCACCGGTTCATGAAAACCACCAAAAAATCGCACCATGATCAATGAGGATCATCAAAAAAAATAGGACAGAATTAGGAAACACCAAAAAGCATGTTAGAATCATCAATAACAGTTGCACCAACACCACTTATCAAATATTCATCTGTCAACATCTGCAAACTCAAGAACACAACCAATCAACAACTGTCATGAAGAAAGATAACTTGCAAAGAACAAAATCATGAACCATCTGAAATGAAGATACACAAGACTATTCCAAACAATATCCCAAAATCTCAACACAAGATCTGATCACACTGAAATAAAGCGGAGGAAATATTGAACTCTACAAAACACCAAAACAACAAGACAAAACACCAAAACAACAAGACAAAACTGCAAAACCGGATCATAAGGTCTTCCCAATCTACAAACACCGAATAAAATCACATGAATATGTTGGCATCAATGAAAACAACATATCCTAGCAAGAGCAATGTCCAACAATCTCCAACAATTTAGTTATAAGTTTTTATTATAAATAAAGGTTTCTATCTCCTCGCGGGGGGAGACAAAGTGACCATAGAGTTAGTAGTATTCTAGTTTCCAGACTTATGTATACTAAAATTAATTTGAAATAAATAAGATGATGGTATTCTAAGCTTATCAATTTTTATCTAAGTTTCAAAAATACTCACTCAAGGGGGCCCACTTGGTGAGTAGTTCATGTGCATTTGTTAGTTAATTTCCATTTTGTTATAGTTGTTTTGGTATTTGATTGTTCCTGCACCCACTGGAAACAGTTCTTGTGTTTGTTCATGTAGCCAAAGAAGGCAGAGTATTCCTTGTTCACTGACTAGAACATTGTTATTAATAGAGTTTTCTTAAGTTGCATTCAACTGTGAGTTTTGATAAATTGTTAAGTCATTGTGTTTCTGCATATTTCTTTCAAAAAAAAATATTTTCCTGCAGTAGGATAGAATGGCTTCAACTTGAGCTTAGTGTACATATAGTGCCGACCCATTTCAAGTTCACGACCCTGGTCGATAAAGTAAATGAAACTTTTCCACATGAGAGGTAGTTGCTCATTAAGGATGTTGAATCCCTAAGCTGAGGTTTCAGAACCCAGTTACTATTCCAATAGCGAGGATCAATAGTCCCTCTACAAACAGGACCAAAATAAGGTGCTATGTGGAAGGGTACCTCACCATGGGACCCACCAATGGTTATTCATAGCCTCAAAGTTGGAGAATAGGGTCAATTCATACCTAGAGAGGGGATGAGGATAAAATACGCTAAAGTGGGAGCACAACGTGAGGTGTAAAATGGATCGTGATAAATTACAATGCTACACTACCTAATCATTGACCCCACATTTAATATTAGGTACTAAGTTTTCTCTTTCTAAATATCTTCCCCAATATTAAATAATTCCAATATAATATTATAATGTTACAATATAGCATCAAAGTGGCCCCAATAATATTCTTATTAAAAATCTCTAAACATTACATGTCCATTTGCAATTCACATAATAAATAAATATTATAATTCCATAGCATTATGCAAGGTGTACAACACCTCATTTCCCAATTCTCCCAATTTTTGTGTACATTTCATAAGGGGAAATAATTAATCTCGAATATGAAGAAGGTAACAATCCCTCTAGCCACATATACCATCAAGGAATCAAAGTGCACCATGTGCTCCATCAAGATGCATGCAATAAGAAACAAAGTGAGTACCATCTAATGCATGAAATCTCTCTCCCTCCACCATGTCACTACCACTACACATAGATAGTATGGCATCTAAAGAGAAAGCCACACAATTTGTCATAATGAAGCATAATCCCTACCTCAACTAATATCCCAAACACAAACACTCAATCCAAAGGTATCAATATGCGTCGGTAGCTATCAAGAACCAATAACCATAGATGAAATACCATCCACAACAAGTGCTAACACATCCAACTATCCATAACTCCAATATATAAAAAACATATCAAGTTAATCTCATGTCATTAACACATGCAACCCATAACATGCAATCATAAGCTCTGAGTGTCATACTTGACACATATACACCTAGAAACTCACACTACACAGGTAATGTCAAATATGAAAATATGATCAATACACTCAAAAATTCACTAATAACATCACATATAAAGTGTAATAGTAACCATGTACTATTAAGGAACATGCACAATAAGATGCATAACATGTAAACCAATAAATTGCAAGTACAAATCTCACCACAAGTCTATAAAGCTCTCCCAAGTTATCCACAACCAACAAATTAAAGAGATAAAGTAACCTTTAAGTCATCTCCCACATGACAACATATGACAACAAACTAGTGATCACGTAGCTCCAACCAACCTCAAATCCAATATAATGTGAAACCAAATATATAGGAAAATAAGTAAGACTAAATAGAAATATTGTAATTAAAACATGTAGCATGTCCATCTACATACACATCTAAATGCCAATTGTGTCAAGTGTGATCTCCTCCATAAAACCCCAAATAAAAATACATAACATCACCAAACCCATTTAGTCTCTTAGAACAAACAAACATATATATCATGTAATCAACATGGATGTGAGCCTCTCATAACCAAGAAGATCAAACCAATACCATCCCCAATCCTATGTAATAGGCCCAATACCATCTCCTAAACACAACATCAATGAATTCTATCCTAAATGATCTATAATACATAAGGAGATAACCAATGCCAAACATATCTAAAATTAAATCTTCCAAAATTATCCATTAATCCATAGCTAAATATCCATATCTATGAAATATAAGCATAAACATAATGTTCCTGAAAGGAACAATGGGCAATACCTCTTAAGTATAAAACTACCGAATAGACTAAGAGTGAGGAATGAGAATGATCATAAATCTATACAATTCATCATAACTCCTCTAAGATTAAACTCATCATGGTTCCATGTCGAACTCACATCCAACTAAGGTGTGGGCTCCTTATACTTTCCTACTAAAATCCTCATAAAGATTATCCATCTCAAAAAATGTCTCTAAAACATATGAGAGCTTGAAGCCTTGCCTATGTCTCCAAGTATCCATGAGTACTTGTAACAAATCAATCCATGCCATACTCCAAATTCAACACAACATCATCATGAATTAATCAAGAAGATGATCATGTACTCAATACCAAGAGAGCCAACCATGATCAATGTCAAAGCTCCAACCGCAAAATCAAGAAGGTAAACATGAAAACATGATCTAGCCATCCTCTCCTAGGAAATAATATGCTCCATATGAATATATCAACTAGGTATAACATGCCAAAACTCTAAATTAGTAATCAAGAGTGTACCATGACATAATAGCAACCATCTTATCAAACAAGGATAACATGATAAATGAAAGTGTAAACCACACCTCAACCAAGGACTCTATGAATCCTCCAAGATGTTCACATCCCAAAATATCATGAAGATCACCATCTCCTACAAGTGAACCTATAAATTTGAAAGACTCTTCTCTAGCAACAAGATCTAAGGAATCCTCCAAACATCTACAATAGTAAAGAAGATTATCTACCATCAAATGGTGAATCCAAGTCGATGTCAACAACTCCCACTGAACTGGGATACCAAGTCACACATGGCATCCTCACAACTATATACTAAATAAGGCTTATCCATGTTTATACACATACAACTAAAATATCAATAATGTCAAGTAAACCAAGATCTCCAAGCCAAGAAGATACAAAACTACCAAAAAAACCATCATGAACCGATCCTACATTGCCACATCCTAACTATCAAAAGTTTCCATTAAAATATGTAACCAAGCTATCCATGACATCATGATAAACCATCCTCTACATGAGAATTAACCATGTCCATCACATAATCAAATATATAAATAATACATGTCATGAGCTCCCAAAAGCCAAAGACCATGATCCTTAAACAAGAGGATACACGGCCATAACCAATCAGGAATATAAAATCATCAACACCAATCAAACACCTGCAAATCCAATCATGTCCTGCCAAAGTCCCTAAACACAAGGAACATCCATGACACCACAATCACCTCCACTAAACAAGCATCTTATTCCCAATATGTCTAACTTGTAAGCATAACATACTGAACAACGTAGGTCCTCCATCATAGTTGTACCTAGTAACATCATCTCTCCTTAGTATGACAACCAAATCAGAAAACCAAGTGACTAAATAAATCCACCAATTTGAAATGCATCTGCAATGAATGGACTATAAACAACCCACATCCCAGTCATAAATGCAACCTATAAGTATAGACCACCTACAACATTGCACAACTTGTAGACCTAACAATGCAACATACAAATACAAACCAAAAACTAGTAACCATGTCAACATGAGAAAAATATGAGATATATATTGAGTATACAATGACATAAAATCCAAGTCTCCAAGATTAATAATGCCATAAACTCATAATGTCATAATAGTCAAAAGAATCCATAAACAACCCAAATTAATAAAACAACAAATAAATCATATAAAATTAGCTCCAAAACTGATCCAATGTATAGTGCTCTGAACAAGATTTTTTTTTACTATTCAAAGTGCAAAACCTGACTCAGTTTGCCCATGTTATGAACTCTCAAAGCCATAAGGGTACCCTTGACTTCTAGATAATATTTCATTATCCACATAGAAAACTCTACTAAAATCAACCACACCATTGCATAGTGCTTTGATTCACCCTCGCAATGTCTATAAGAAGTCAAAAAGCTGATATTACATGCCCATGTTATGCTCCATGGAACAATTTTGCCTATTAGACTACATTTGCAAATATGGATCCCAATTTTTTTCCCAATGTGCCATAAAATTGATTTTCCTTTTGTTTTAGATAAAATAATATCGGGTTGGATCCTGGACTTGACCACCCATTTCAACATGACATATCATATGTTGGGAAAATTTTATATTCATTTCAAAGTTTGTATTTAATAAAAAAAAAAAATCATAGGTAGTACTAGTACCCCTATTGTGTCGACAATGGTACCACAATACCATTATGACTACCATGGGTGATGGGGGGTTTGCGTACCCCCCCCCCCCCATTTCAATTTATAAAATAAACTAACAAGATTTAATAAATATGTAGGAAATTTTATACTATGTTTTTCTAACGTCCATTGTAACTAGATCGTATGGCCTAAAAATATTTGCAACTCAATCCAACTTTGCAAAAAGGGGTCAAATTTTATGCCAAACTTCATCTCTCGGGCTCTCTAACTCCAACCATGAAGTCCATTTTTTCTCGGGAGGCCACTTGTGAAACTTCCACCTCAAAACCCTCAAATTTAAATTTAAAAGAAACTCATTTCAAAAAAAAAATTCATAAACCTATATTTGCAAAAAAATCCCATAAATTTGCAACCCTAAAACCCCAATCTATTAAGAACATCCTACAACAAAACCCTCATACCTTGCCATGTATTTAACTATATCATGCAATCCATAGATTCAACTCCTAGGGTTATAACACAACCATGACTCTAATACCAAAATAAATAGAAACTTGTAGCCTCATATAGATGGTTTCCACATAACCCAAATGAGAATTCAATGCAAACAAGTTCTTAGAATCCACGTGCAAAATAATAGACAACATACCCAATAAAGATGACACAGTATATACCCTGGGAAAACCCTCATGAGGGAAAACTTAGTGTTAGTAGGAAATCTGAAGGAGACGGACTTGAGTTTTGTTCCAAAAGGATTTCTACCAGTTATAGTCTACCCCGGAGGTGGTCCCATTGAGGTGATAAATTAGATGAATTTTGGATCTAGTTTAACTGCTTAGTTAAAAGAAATATCATACATCATATTATATCAATGAGATAGATTATTTGTATTAGTATCTCAATCTATAATATAAATCCCTTGTATTTCCTTTATCAAGTGTATCTTTTATTTCTTTATCTTAGTCTTAGTCACCTTGTGACTATCTAACATATCTTTACTTATACCTCCTTTTAGAGTCGTAGCCCTTTGATAGTAGCTTTCTAATCTATTTTGGTATCACTATTGCCAAATTATACCCTTATCTCTTCAGATCGATATCTATAGCTTTCATTTCAGTCAACATCATCCCCTCAATAAAATTTTGACTTGTCCTTAATTCAAGTAGGCTTCTTTTGTGGTAGGATGTCCTTATAGATGTCCTACAAAGCCTGAAACCAATCATCCCATTTTTCTTCACCATTTTCAACTTATTAATGTGAATGGGGAGGTCCAAAAGTTGTGTCTCTACTTTTGTTAGAGAGGTTAGGACTTGTAGCTTATCCCAAAATATTATGCACCATTTATCAGCTTGATTATTTGGGAAAGCCACATGTTGTTGGCATAACTGATGGAGTTGGCACAACTGGATCATCAGTTAGTATTGTCATTTATGACCAACACTTACCGGTGAATAAGGTCAAGCTCATAGGCAAGAAGATGTGGTAAACCTCAATGGTTTACTCATGACTGCAAATAGTATGGAGGATTCAGTGCTTCCCAAATATGCATCATTGGCACACTTAAGAAGTGTGTTGTTAGAAGGCTAATCAATTGAAAGGAAAACAGAGTAGCCGATCGGTCAGTTAAGCACCCAATAGGTATTGAGATCAGTTTCTTCAAACTAGCAGATGAAATGATGATGCGGTCATAAGAGGTGACTCGGATTGTAGCTTAGTAGTCTTATGCATGATCAAAACACTCTGGACAGACAGGTGATCAGTCCAACTGATGATCAGTAACCAGTGGCAAAAGGTGAGGAGTTACACCAGTGAACTAGTGATATAGGTCAAAGGATGATATCCTCCGGGAATCTTGGAGCAGTGACTGGTAAGCTGGATGTGATGATCAGAGGTGAGGCAGTCATGGTGAGATATCATCAAACAAATAGACAATAAAGTATATTGCAGTTAACAATCAGTTAAGATGAGATTTGTGTGGAGTTTCTGGTTTGTATTAAAAAGATAAAACATGATCCAAAGGTTGGTGAAATTATGAGTTATTGAGGCAGTTAAGGATGAGTTGTTGGTGAGATTGATGGAGAGCGTGCAGACAGAGTGCGGGAAGATTTGGAAAGTTTTGAATTTAAAATCTAATGAGTTTTGTATAAAGGCTTCTAGCAAAAACCAAAAAATTTGATCGTAAAAATTGTAAAAGTGTAATTTCAAGGAGAGGCGATCCAACAAGATGAGAACAGGGCAGAACTGCTAAGTTAATAGTAGAGTAGTGAAGAGAGTGTGCATAGCTTGGATAGTGTGAAGAGAAGAGAAAGAATGTTGAGCAAGTATAACCGATGGTCAAACCGAAGAGCTTCATTTGGATCTGATTAAGCTAAGAGTAGCTATTAAAAGTAGATCATTCTCTTTGTTGTTTTCTAATAACTACAATAGTAAAATCCCTTAACCGGGTGGAGTTTAACAAGTCCCTATGTAAAATCCCTTAACCGAATGACATCTTAGATGATGATCCTAATTCCTTTAACAAGGCTACCTCTAACAGGCCTTAAAGAAAATCCCTTAACCGGGTGGCACCTAACAGTGTCTTTGTAATCTCCTAACAGGGATGGATCCTCACTGGGCGTACTCCAGAAGAGTGCAGATTTTGTGAGTTTCTAATCACACCGTGGTTTTCTCCCATTTGGGTTTCCATGTGTTAAATCTTGGTAGACTTGTGTGTTACATTTTGTGTCCATGTTTCTTATCAATACTGCTTATACTGATAAGTGTTAAGTTTGAATAAGAAGTTTTGATTAAGGTTAAATCTATAATAATTGGTATAGTGTTGATTCACCCCTCCCCTCTCAGCACCGGTTGGGATTAACAATTGGTATCAAATCCTTGGTCCTTAGATTCAAAATAGCTTAACAACTTAAGGAAAGATCCAAGATGATGCGAAAGGAGGGTCTCAAGTTCTCTAAGGAAAATTACATATTATGGTGTGGTAGAATGAAGCTCTACCTAAGAACCCTAAGAGATCATTACTGGAATCATGTAATCATAGAGTATAATGAACCTACGAGGGTTCTCACTATAGATCAGATCAAAGAGAAGCAAGATAACATTGCAACTATGGATATGATTGCTAGTACTCTATCTGATAATGAGTATGTTGAGGTTCAAGATCTGAAAAATAGCCTATGAGATGTGGAATAAGCTAAAGATTGTCTATGGAGGAGATCCTCATGTTCAAAAGGCTAAGGTGGACAGTTTGAGAGGAAAATTTGATGAGATGAGGATGCAAGAAGGAGAAAATATAGAACAGTACAGCAAAATAATAAAGGATGTGGTAAATTCCATCAGAAGTGTTGGAGGAAAACTTGAAGAATATGATGTGGTCAGCAAAATCTTGAGAACCTTGTTATCACAATATGCCATAAGTATTTTTGCAATTCAAGAACTCAGATCTTTGGGAACGGTTAATGTTACACTTGACTCCCTGATTGGTAAGTTGTCTACCTTTGAACTAAGCAACTATGATAACAGTATGCCTGAGATTGATGTTGCCTTTAAATCTTCCATGACAATTGCACCAACAACAATAAGAAAAGAAATCAGAAGTAGTTCTATTGTAAGAACCGACCATTCTCATGAACATGACAACTTATTATCTGAAGAACTAGAACAAGATGAGCTTGAAGCCCTAATAGCAAGAAGGTTGCCAAGAGGAAAAGGGAAGTACAAAGGTAAACTACCCCTGAAGTGTTTCTCATGCAATAAAATAGGTCATATTGCATCCAGATGTCCTAACAATGATAGGAAGGATAACTTCAGAAGATGCAAACAAAAGAACAAGGAGTTCTATCTTGCAGAAGAAGGAGTTACCGATGAGGAATCAAAAGGATCTGATGGAGAAGGGATTGCATTTGTAGTGGTAAAGGGAGATAGCATAGAGGAACGTGATATGACACTGATTTCCAGTTCAAAATAGTGTGGAGACTGGGTAATTGACAGTGGTTGTACTCACCACGTGACTGGTGATAGGAACAAATTCCTCAGCATGGAGGACTTTGATGGAGGATTGTTGAGATTCAACAATGATGCTCCCTGTGCGGTAAAAGGTAAGGGATCTATTGCCCTAAATGATAAAACCAATTGTGAAGATTTTTTCTTGGGTAGAAGGGCTAAAGTATAGTTTGTTAAGTGTTGCACAACTTAACAATAAGGGTTACCGACTGGAGTTTAATGAAGGAATATGCAAAATAAGTGATAAATCAGGAGGTCTGATTGCTACCAGTAAACAAACCAAAGGTAATTTGTTCTACCTAAACACCATTGTAGGAAGTTTCCTAATAGAAAAGGTAGAAGATAGTTGGTTGTGGCACAAAAGATTGTGTCATGTTAATTTTGATAGCACAACAAAGGTTAGTAGAATGAAGTCTGTTAGAGTTATGTCTAACATTATGAAACCTAAGAATGTTATGTGTAAAGATTGTCAACTAGGAAAGTTGACCGGATCTAGTTTCAGTAGTAAATATTATTCATCTAAGAATGTGTTGGACCTAGTGCATACATATTTGTGTGGCCCTATGAGCACTAAGAGTTTCTATCGGGATCGGTACTTCATGTTGTTTGTAGATTATTTCTCAAGAATGATGTGGGTTGTATTCTTGAAAGAAAATATGAAGCCTTTCACATGTTCAAGGTCTTCAAGGCTCGAGTAGAGAGAGGAACTAGTAAGAGTCTGAAATGCTTGAGATCGGATAGAGGAGGAGAGTTCACCTCTCAAGAATTCATAAATTATTGTGAAGAATAGGGGATAATGAGGTAGATGTTTGCACCTAGAACACCTCAATAGAATGGAGTTGTTGAAAGAAGAAACATAACTCTAATTGATTGTGCAAGGACTATAGAAGGATATTCCATATGTTTTCTAGAGAGTTGAAGTGAGTATTGTTGTGTATACCTTGAGCCGGATTCAGGTGAACAAGGGGGAAATAAGACTCCCTATGAATTATGGTGTGGATACTCTCCCAATGTGAGTTACTTCAAGGTATTTGGAAGCAGGTGTTACATCAAGAGGCATGAGTACTCTAGAAAGTTTGATCCTTAGATTGATGAAGGAACCTTCTTAGGTTACTCTACAAATAGTAAAGCATATCGGTGTTTGAACAAAAGGACCGGTAAGATTGTGGAGAGTGAAAATGTCAGAGTGGATGAGTTCTCTAAGAAAAATGAACAGAACAACAAGAATGAACCAGAGGAGTATCAAGGATTTGTTTACCCTACACTGGATGAACTTGCTGCAAAGAATCCTAATGTAGCTACAAATGAGGAAACATGTGAAGTATAACCTACACAACCAGTAGAAGAAGCTCCAATAAATGAACTGGTACAACCAAGGTATGTCAGAAATAATCATTCTGCTAACAATATTAATGGTGATAAAAATGCAAGAGTGTTGACTAGAATAAAATCAAGGGAGAGTACTTGTGTGCTCTCTAAAATTGAGCCCAAAACAGCAAAGGAGGCTCTAAAAGATAAACATTAGACCAAAGTTATGGATGAAGAACTACAGCAGATTAAGAAAAATGAAACTTGGATCCTTGTGCCTAGATCAGAGAACAAAAATGTAATAGGTACCAAGGGGGTTTTTAGAAACAAATGGATGAAACCAGTCAAGTAATAAGAAACAAATCAAGATTAGTCTACAAAGGGTATGCATAGGAAGAAGGTTTAGACTATGGAGAGACCTTTGCACTGGTGGCCAAACTGGAAGGAGTTAGAATCTTGCTTTCTTATGCTACCTATAGGAAGTTCAAGGTCTACCAAATGGATGTCAAATCGGCATTCTTGAATGGTGTTCTAGAGGAAGAAGTGTACATTGAGCAACTGGAAGGGTTTGCTTTAGAATATGGAATAGACATGGTATGCAAGCTAAAAAAGGCTCTGTATGGGCTAAAAAAAGCACCAAGAGCTTGGTATGAGAGGTTGCACTCATACCTGATAAGTATAGGGTTCATGAGAACCAGTGACAACAGTAACTTGTATTTGAAGACTGGACAAGAAGGAAAACATATGATTGTAGAGATTTTTGTAGATGATATCATCTTTGGAGGAGATGATGAAATGAGAAGAGGTTTTGCAGAAGAAATAAAGAAATATTTTGAAATGTCCATGATTGGTGAAATAAAATTCTTCATCGGCCTGCAAGTATCTCAGCTAAAGAATGTTATATTCATTAGCCAAACCAAATACATAAGGGAAATATTGAACACCTTTGGAATGGAAGATTCCAAACCTATTGGAACTCTGATGGTTATAGGTTGCAAGCTCTCCAAAAATGATGAGGCTAATGAAGTGAATGAGATACTATACCGATCCATGATCGGTAAGTTGCAGTATGCAGTGTACAGTAGATTGGATATAGCACAAGTGGCTGACTTGGTTGCTAGATTTGTTGCAAATCCAAAAGAGACTCATATGGTGGCGGTTAAGAGGACATTTAGATATATTAAGGGAACTGATGAGTATGGTCTCTGGTATCCACATAAGGGAAATTTCAACTTAAGTGTCTTCACCGATGTAGATTGGGCAGGGAACATTGATGACAGAAAGAGCACTAGTGGAGATGCATTCTTTCTTGGAGATAGGATCGTGTCATGGACAAGAAAGAAACAAAATTGTATCTCTCAATCCATAGTTGAGGTAGAGTATGTGGTTGTTGCAATCAACTATACACAGGCAGTATGTGAAGAGGGGAAAAAGACCTTGTGAGGTGGATTAGTTAATAAGCATGCAAATCAAACATATAATCATACGAAATTGAAAGACATAATTTGAAATGCTTAAAACAAGAATAAGAATGCATATACCTCCTCCTTCGGATGGAGCTTGATGAAGTGAAGGTTCCCTTGGATGATGCTCCACTTGATGTGCTCCTCTTGCTTGCTTGATGTGGATGGCTCTCCAATGTTGTGCATAAATGAGATAGATATTGGAGGATGATGGAAATGAGATGATTAAGTGTGGATGTAGGATGATTTTGACATGATAAGGATGCTAAAATGATTTTCCTGGGCTCAAAAGGGCAGCATAAGATATTGAACTTGGAGATGAAAAATGAAGGGATGGCATCCTCAATTTATAGGAAGAGGAGAGGAAAAATGGATGGCTAGGATGGATTCGAGATAAAGGGCTAGGATTGCTTGTGAGCTCCCACAAGGCCCAAGAGAGGGTGCGGAGACCAAGAGATATGCCTTAAAGGAATTTCTTGTCTTCACACTCCTCAAGGTACATTGGGAAGACTTCCCAAGGTACCTTGAGAAGAGCAAAGTGCATTGGGAAGACTTCCCAATGTGCCTTGAGAGGGGAAAAGGATGTGACATTCCTTGAAGAATGGGGAGGAGGAATTTATAATTCTCCAAAAAGGGATAATCATGGGGATTGGAGGAATAAGAAGGAATTAAAAATTCCTTGGGAGAGGGGATGCCTAGAGGATTGTGAAATTTTGAAGATCTCACATTCACCTAGGAAAAGAGCCTTAAAAGCTAGTGGTTGGAAGGAAGGGACAAGGAGTTGACTTTGTGGCTAATCATGATGATTAGCCATTAGCAACTCATTAGGAGGGGGATTAGAGGAAATGTTAGGTGGGATTAGGATTTGTAGGAGGATTTGACTAGGAGAGAGAATGAGTGGAGGGAATTAAAAATTAGAAGAATAAGGTTAAGTGAGTTTAGGGAGTTTCTAGAAGACTTTATTAGGTTAATGATGAATTAAGAAGATGGTTTGTAGGAAGCATGTGGGTTAACTAATTAATTGAAATTAATTAGCTAAGAGGGAGATTTGTGCAAGTTCAATTTTTAAAAGAATAAAGAAAGGGATTGATTTATTAAATAAATCAGTCACATACTATAGTGACAATATCAATTATATTTAATTAATATTGAGGAGAATCTGAATTAACATAATTAATTAATTAATTATGTGAGGAATTAAAAATAATTAAAAATAATTATTTTTAAGTGTCTACAATATGGATTAAGCAGATCTTGGAAGGTATCCAAGAAAAGGTGATTGAACTGATGGTGATACACTGTGACAATACAAGTGCCATTAACATATGAAAAAACCTGGTAATGCACTCTAAGACCAAAAATATTGCAATAAAATATCATTATCTTAGGGAACAGGTGTAGGAAAAAAAGTTAGACTAGAATATGTGCCAACCAAGGAACAGGTTGTATACATATTCACCAAGCCGCTACCTAAGGATACTTTTGAGTATCTCAGAGGTAAGATAGAGGTAATTCCCCGACATACTCTAAGGTGAGTGAAGATCAGAACAACATCAATCTAGTATGATTTTCTTGAAAATTCTATATATTTGGATTGATAATTATGGACTACTCCCATTAGGTGGAGCAGTCATTGTAGTATGTGCATTAGGTTGTCTAGACTATACCTTTGGCATTGTTGTCAAAGGGGGAGTGATGTCAGATGTGACATGAATGGAAGCCAATGAAGGGGGAGTAAGATCTTTACTCAAGTACAATAGAAGCATAAGTGACTAGTTGCTAAAAGAAAAGTTTGAAGTGTTGCCATTAATGCCAAAGGGGGAGATTGTTGGCATAACTGATGGTCCTGGCAAAATTGGTTCATCAGTTAGTATTGTCATTGATGACCAACACTTATCGGTGAATAAGGCCAATCTCATAGGCAAGAAGATGTAGTAAACCTCAATGGTTTACTCATAACTACAAATAGTATGGAGGATTCAGTGCTTCCCAAATATGCATCATTGTCACACTTAAGCAATGTGTTGTTAGAAGGCTAATCAGTTGAAGGGAAATAGAGTAGCCAACCAATCAATTAAGCACCCAATAGGTATTGAGATCAATTTCTTCAAATTGGTAGATGAAATGATGATGCGGTCACAAGAGGTGACTCAGATTGCAGTTTAGTACTCTTACTCAGATTGCAGTTTAGTACTCTTATGCATGATCAAAACACTATGAACAAATAGGTGATCAATCCAACTAATGATCAATGACCGGTGGAAAAAGGTGAAGAGTTACACTGGTGAACCAGTGATACAGGTCAAAAGATGATATCCTCTGAGAATCTAGGAGCAGTGACCAATAAGCTAGATGCGATAATCAAAGGCAAGTCAGACATGGAGAGATATCATCAAACAAATGGACAATGAAGTCTACTGCAGTTAACAATCAGTTAAGGTGAGATTTGTGCAGAGTTTCGGTTCGTATTAAAAAGACAAAACGCAATCTAGAGGTTTGTGAAATTATGAGTTGCGGAGGCAGTTAAGGATGAGTCATTGGTGAGATTGATGGAGACCGCCCAGAGAGAGTGCAGGAAGATTTGGAAAGTTTTGAATTTAAAATCTATTGAGTTTTGTATAAAGTCTTCTAGCGAAAACCAAAAAGTTTGATCATAAAAATTACAAAAGTGCAATTCCAAGGAGAGGTGATCCAGCAAGATGAGAACAAGGCAGAACTACTAAATGAATTATAAAGTGGTGAAGAGAGTGTGCAGAGTAAGTGTAACCGATGGTCAAATCAAAGAGCTTCATTTGGATATGATTAAGCTAAGAGTAGCTATTACAGTGGATCATTCTCTCTATTGTTTTCTAATAACTACAAAAGTAAAATCCCTTAATCGGGTGGACTTTAACAGGTCTTTGTGTAAAATCCCTTAACGGGGTGACATCTTAATTGATGATCCTAAATCCTTTAACAAGGCTACCTCTAACAGGGTAAAGGTTCCAGCAGGCCTTAAAGAAAATCCCTTAACCAGGTGGCACCTAACAGTGTCTTTGTAATCTCCTAATAGGGATGGCTCCTCACCAAACGTACTCCAGAAGAGTACAGATTTTGTGAGTTTCTACTCACATTGTGGTTTTCTCCCATTTGGGTTTCCATGTGTTAAATCTTGGTAGTCTTGTGTGTTACATTTTGTGTGCATGTTTCTTATCAATACTTCTTATACTGATAAGTGTTAAGTTTGAATAAGAAGTTTTGATTAAGGTTGAATCTGTAATAATTGGTATAGTGTTGATTCACCCCTCCCCTCTCAACACCGATTGGGATTAACACATGCTAACTGAAGAAGTTGAGAAAATACAACTTCAGAGATCCCAAGAACACCTGCAAGCAAAATACCTATCACAAGACAAGAATGGAGGCAAAAAACAATAATGGCTCTCAAGAAGAAGATTATCATTCAAAGAGGGAATTAGTGATGAAAAAGTATAATACAATTCCTTATAAAAGGATATTAGCAACCCTAAAGGTATGCAACCCTAAAGAAACCATAAAGTGATAATGTGTATTTAATAATAAGAATAATTATTAAATACCTACAATATTATTAAAATGCCTAAGTTTAGCTTAAGTGTAGGGCGTAATAGACTAATAATTAAATAAATAATTATTAGCGAATACATGATAACTCTAACACCCCCCTTAAGATGAACTTAGGGAGTAGCTAAAAAACTAAATGTGTGAAGCAAAAAATGCAACTACATGATGAAGGAAAATTTGGGTCCCGACAACAAAGCCTAATGAGGTACCCAAGTACAAAATATCTCTATAAAGTGAAGAAATAGAGAAAACCTCATGGGAAAAAACTCTACTCCAAAAAGAGATGAAGGCTAGTGAAGGACTGAAGAATCCTCCAAAGTAGAGAATGTTCCAAAAGATAGGAACAAAAGAAGAGCAGAAGAATCACTGAAGCACGAAGAACCTGCAAACACTGTCGAAGAATAACTGTCGATCTAAAGAACCTCCACTGAAAATAGAAGATGATTAGGTAAAGAAGATTGTAATCTTCATGAGTGCCCTCAAATAACACTACTTGAATCAGATGGCAAACAAAGGCAAACAACTGAACTCGAAGATACAAATGGCAAAAACACCAAGATTTGAAGAGTTGATCAATCGAAGATGGAAGGTTGCCTCCAAAAATAGGAATGAAAGAATGTACACCAATGAACCAAGGAAGCATTAGAACCAACAACCAATAGGAGAAACCACCCCATAATGCTGACAAGGGAGAGGTGACAGGTACACTGAAACTGAATGCCAAGAAAAACTACATGACAAAGAACCAGGAACAGCGAGAGTACAGCAGAAAGTACAAACACATATAAAGGCTAGTGTTGTGGAAAGAACACTCACTTGACACATATCATGAGGCTAATGTCATGGAAGGAACACTCACTTGACAAAGGTAGATAGAAAACAAGAAATACTAGCCAAAGATGAGTCATCCCACACAAAGAAAAGGATCCTAGGAGATGAAAACATCCAAGATATTCACTAGAGTGCATAAATGCAAAACACTGAATAAAATGTACCTGAAGAAGAATTTGGAAAGAAGACCCATACCATTAGAAATTTCATAGAACCAACTTTCCAACAATATCTCGTGTGCCAAAAACGGAGTCGGGATGCTCAAGAATGCCTCCTGGAGTGCAAAAAAGAACTTTTGGATTTGACATCAAAAAAAGACATCAAAACAGAAAAAAATTGAAGATCAAACCTCCAGATCTTAAGAGATCTCAGAATGATCTTTTCGATGCCTATTCATTTTTGAAAAAATTACTCCGTTTGCCCAAGTTATGACAAGAAACACCATCTCTAGGTCAAATAGGCTTTAAGGGAAAAAAAAAAAAAAAAAATTCCCTTCTAATGGTGCCTTGGTAGAGCAGTGGTCAGGTGGAGTGGAGCTATTCAGACAAGCGACAGGGGGGCAGGCGACAAGAAGCAGTCAGAAGGGCAACATGTGGGTAGGCAAACGATGGCCAAGAGTAGAGGGCAGTTATCGAAAGGGCAGCAGTGGCCAAGGGCACAATAAGGAGGCAGCCAAGAGGCAGTAGCAGGCTCTTGCAACGGCTGCTGGGCAGCAGGGCCGCTAGTGGTCGGTGGTTTAAAGGTCGTCGGGTGCTTGCAAACCCCAACGGTAATCGCCAAGGCTCCTGCAGTGGTCTTGTAGACCATCGGTAGCTCCAAGGTCATCGTGATGACTGTGTCAGGCTGGGAAAGCCCTTCAATAGCCCAAAATAAAAATAAAAATTATTTTGTGTCTCAAAAAATGTGCCCAATAAGGACAAAAAAATAATTGCCAAAGCCTAAGTTCTCCAAATTGGACAAATTTTATATGAAAATGGGGGTTTTGGGATGTTCTGAGCTCAACAGTGAGGTTCTTTTGACCCCAAAATACCCAGAAAAAAGAAGCACCCCAAATCCAAATTAAAAAAAAAACTCTGAAAAAGCTTGAAACCCTCCTCCAAAAAGTCTTCTGAAAAATCAGGAACAAGTAGCAGCAAATGTAGGCTCTGATACCATGAATAAGTTGAGAAAATACAACTTCAGAGATACCAAGAACACCTGCAAGCAAAATACCTGTGACAAGACAAGAATGGAGGCAAAAAACAATAATGGCTCTAATGAAGAAGATTATTATTTAGAGAGGGAATCAGTGATGAAAAAGTACAATACAATCCTTATAAAAGGATATTAGAAACCCTAAAGGTGTGCAACCCTAAAGAAACCCTAAAGGGATAATGTGTATTTAATAATTAGAATAATTATTAAATACCTACAATTTATTAAAATGTGTAAGTTTAGCATAAGCATAGAGTATAATAGACTAATAATTAAATAAATAATTATTAGCTAATACATGATAACTCTAACACTAACAAAATCCAAAGTTGTCAAAAATCTAATTCTCCTTTTATCTATTTGCTCCTGTTATTTTTGGTGTTGATCATGGAGATCCTTGATATTCACCTGGATGGTCTCATCCAAGTCCTACACACGGCATCATACTACTAATAGTTATTTGATATCTTCCCTTACAATTCCTCCATCTTATCCTAGATAGGTTTCAACATACTAGGACATTGAAAGTAGTAGAGGTAAAGTTTATTGATCGTTATGGTAGTTAACTTAGAAAGAGTTGGGTCTTCAAAGTTGTTTGGATTGAAGTGCACCATTTTCTTGTACACTCCTTATTTTATTGAACTCCTTTTGTACCTCTTTCAAGATGTTATCCTTCTGTATTATGAGATCTTGAAGCAGCTCATCAATTAAATCAGCCAGAGATGCTCTAGAGTGGCCTAAGAGGGGTCTCCCTTGGTCTATGGGAACCAATTTTTTATATCCTTGATGATTCTATCTACCTTAGTGGTGATATCCACATTCTTATTTAATACTTATTCTCATGATTTCTACTGGAATATATCCCCTAACTAGAAATTTTGCAATTGTGTAATCCCCCCAATATCCACTTTGTTGTTGATGACCGAAACCTAGAAGAGTGGAGCTAATGTGTCTAGTCCTAGTTGTTTAAGTGTCAAAATCTATCAGATTTGTGTCATTATGGATATTTCCTTATGTGAGGTGTCAGATGCCCTGTTATGAGGTAGTGGAGGGGAAGGGGCTACTAGAGGTCCCTTTAGTTTTTGTATTTTCTCCTCCTTGTATGGTTCCTTATAGGCCTTGGTGGATACTTCTATAATCTCTATTCGTGAAGTATGAATTTCCTCTAGTTTTTTCAACATTAAGTTCTCTAACCATTGTTTGTTCTAGAGTTCGATGTGTAGGTTTTGCTTCAAATTTTTCCTCTATAGAGGAGTCATATTTGGAGCTATTGTATCAATAGATATTTGTTTTGGGTTCTCTTCTTGATCTGATTTGGGTCTCTCATGTGTAATGGCAGTTGTACAAAGGTTAGGAATGGTTTTGATAAAATCCTCAACAATGTGATTTTGGGCTATCATGTATTGAATGAGAGATCTTTTGCTGCTATGCTTATTGATGAGGGGCATGTGGCGATATTTAAGAAGGTTTTTATTGAAGGTTTGAGGAATGAATAAGGCTAAAAAAAGTTGGTCCTCATAAAAAATAAGAGGTTGTGAGGTGGGTGGAATGGAGGTGGGGATGGATCCTTCTATTACTTGTGCTTCCTAATCTTCACTAAATGATGTTGAGGATGGTGGGGGTTTAGTCACCTTGTGCTTGGTCTAACTTATTTTTTCTAAGCTCATGTTGAGTAGAGCCTTAGATGCCTCTTTTACTAGTGGTGTAGCTTTAGTTGATGTAGTCTCCATTTTTTTCCTAACTGTCCAAGTTTCCTATATTTTAACAATTATCAGTTTTGCTCCCAGGGTTTGTAATCTTCTAGACCTTATTTTGTTAGCTAGCTTTACTTATTTTTCCTCTACTAGCTCCTCCCTTTTCTTATTCTTCTCTTCTTGTGCCATTGCTTACTCTTGAGCTAGAGAGTCAGAAAATTCTTTTTCTATTTGATTTTGTGATTGATTTGGATCTATCAGGAGCTACAAGAGGCTTTTGGCATTTGATTATACCTCACTATCTAAAAAAATTTAGTGCAAGGGTGGAATTCATGAGGTGCAGGGTTCTATGGCATCCATTATGACGGAGTTTTTATCTACGTAAAATATTATGCTATCAATGTGTTTTTATACAATTTGATGGGAAAGCTAGTGTCTATCTTACATTTTCCTTTGGAAACTCTGAAAATACGCCCCAAAAACTTGGATATAGGTGTGAAGGTATAGGATGGCTCTAACATAGTCTAAGATTTTTGTATCTACTAGTTTATCTTAACTCCACTTCTTCTCCCCAAATTCAAGTAGTTGCTTAAGAAAGTAAAAGTTGAGGCAAATTAAAATACATCCATATTAGAATGGGCAATGTGACTTTTTGGTTGGATGGAATGCATGCGAGAGTTGCAGGGTTGAGCTAGGGCATTCACGCCCTAGCTTGTGGGCAGTTTTTGATGGACGATGCACATAGGGGTGGGAAATGAGGGGTTTTCAAAGGGAGGGGCAGATTTGGATTGAGCATTTGGTGATCGATGGTTGTGTGGAGCAGCATTGGTGGTAGTGTTTGTGTGGGGCGTGCAGGGAGCCTAGGGTTAGTGGCAACAATGGGTTGAGTTAGCAAGGTGAGGTGGGACTGGACCCATGTTTTCTCTTTGGTGGTGGTTGGGAGGAGTGTGTGGAAGGTGGGGATTTGGGGAGTAGGGTCTTTGTGCCCACCATTGTTTGGGGTGTGGTTTTCATAGTAGGGTGAGATGTCAACTTCCCGGGGAGAGATTGCGGGGGTATCCTCTATCATGAATTTCAGTGCAGCATTGGGATCAAAATCTCCAAACCAAGGTATTAAGTCTTTTGATAATGATCTATTTGCTCCGGGTTTGGGGCTTGTTGTTGAAAGTATGCCCAATGGGTCACAGATTGTGAAGATTAATGGTTGCCTTGAGAAATGTAAGGAGAGGTCCAAATTGGTTATTCCGCCAGAGATGATTGCTGAGGATGTTGAATACTTTTCAAATCTTTTATTATATTGCAAATTTTTTAGGGTTTCGCTACAATTTTTGGAGACCTGGGCTTAGAGGACCTAGGTGTTGGATGGAGAAATGGGGATTATGTTGTTGTTGAACAATTACTTCATAGTCACTTTTAACTACATGGTTGGTCACAATAAGGTCTTTGAGGGAGGCTCATATTTTACAACCAGGTGGGGTTGTTTGTTAAAACATGGTATGCAGGATTTAACCCTTCGAAGGAGATTCTGAATCGGGTCCCAGTGTGGGTTTGGTTGCCTCGGCTTCTGGTGGAATGTTGTCAGGAGGAGGTTTTGTGCATGTTAGCTTCATTGTTGGGAAGCCTATTGGATCTTTAACGCAAACCCTAGGGAGAAAGATAATGACTTTTTCTTGTATCTCTATTGAAATTGATATAAGTAAGCCCTTGCTAGATGTTGTAGATATGTGTGTGGGTTCTTACTCTTAGGTGCAACAATTAGACTATGAAACTCTTCATTTTCACTATCGGATTTGTTACAAATATGGTCACCTGCAACGTAGATGTCCAAGAGCTAATCCTGTGGATTCTCAGCCATCACAGCCTCCTCAAAACCCTCTTAAGGTTGACAAGTGGAATAATATTGCACATGGTGAGGTAATGGATGTGGACAATTTTGTTCCTACCAAATCGCACACCAAGAATTGTCATCAAAAGAGGACATTTAGGGAAAGGTAGGAGAAGGATACCTACAACAAGTTTGAAATTTTGGATGATCTCAACCAGCAAGAAGTGAACCTGGGCTTGATGAACTTGGACCAAGGGTGATGGTGGGCTCAATTCAGCAGGGCCTCATTTTTGATGATTCTTTAGATCCAAAGGGAGATGGGACTTTGCACATGGATACTGATTAGCAGGTGGGGGCTCCAGATGTGCCAGCTCCTCTTGTTGAGGCTCCAAAAGGAGGTGGGGATTCTTCACATCCCAAGCGTACTGTAGGTTTGGAAGCAGTAAAAATTAGCAAGCCTTCTTCTCAGTTGGGCCTTATGAAAAAGGACCTCACTAAAGGTGGGGTAGAGAAAGTAGCTAAATCTAGTAGGAATAAGGATTTGGAGAAAATAAAGTTAATGGGTGAAACTTTAGTGGAGTCAGGGTCAGTAAACACTCTGGTTTTGCACTTTTCAAATCCCCTGAAATGATAGTTTTATCAAGGAATGTAAGGGGCTTGAGAAGTGGCCCTAGAAAGAAATCTATTCATAATTTGATTAGAGGTCAAGGTCATGATGTTATTTTTCTTTAGGAGACAAAGCTTCCAGTGGAGTCTATATTTTGTTTAGTGCCCAAGTTGTGGATGAATGGGGAGTGTCAGTGCATCGGTGCACTTGGAACTTCTGGGGGTGTGGCTTTCCTATGGAGCTCGAGGAAGATTCGTCCTATGGTCTGGATGACATCTAAATCTTCTATGTCCATGATTGCCTCTATTTTGGAGATAGGGAGGCTATCCTCTTTTCTAATATCTATATGCCTATTGAGTTTCAGGGTAAGCAATTGTTATGGTCCTATATCAGGTTTGTTCACAACATGGCACCCTTTCACCCATGGATTTTGGTTTGGGATTTCAATGCTATATCTTAGCTGACTAAGAAGTGGGGGGGTTATTGCGAGGTTGGAGCTCTTGGCAATGCTTCTTCAGGATAATATTGATACTCTAAATTTAGTTGATATCAAGCCCAGTAATGGTCAGTTCACCTAAATAACCGTAGGATTAGGGAGTATTGTATTGTTGAGAGATTGAACTGGTTTCTGGTTTCATGTTATTGGATGGGCGGTAATTGGTCTTCTTGTTCAAAAATTTTGCATTGGAGAGGATCAGATCATTGGCTTAACAAACTTGTTATTGATTCTGCTTGATTGCCTCGCATACCCTCATTTAGGTTCCAGCTTATGTGACTTCGTGATTCCTCTTTGTATGACTATGTGGTTGATTGGTGGAGGGGTAGACCAAATTTGGGTATATATATGTACATCTTTTCTAATATTCTTCAATTTGTGAAACCTTGTCTCAAGCGACAGAATAGATAGTGTTTTGCAAACATTTTCCATCTGAAGGCAGTGACTCTAGTGGAGTTGGATAGTATTATGAGGTTGATAAGGGAGAATGGGGTGATTAAGGAGTTGCTTCAGGAGGAGGCATGAGCAATGAAAGCTCTGGAGGAGTGTGAGATGAGGGAGGAAGTGTATTGGAAGTAGAAGGCATGGATTGAGTGGCTTCAGGAAGGGGATAAAAATACAACGTTCTTTTTCAATTCAGTGAAAGCTAGATGACATGGAAATTCCATCCCAGCTCTGATGAATATAGGGGTCAGTAGCTTTCCTCTCTTCTTGAGATCTCAGGTGAGGTGGTACAGTACTATACCTCTCTCTTTAGGGAGGACTCACAAGGGGAGTGTCCGAGGAAGCATAGATTCTCTCTTGTATTCCCTCTCTGGTTTCTAGAGAAATGAATGATAATCTTATGAGGGACATCACACTTGAGGAACTTGGAGTGAGTATTTTTCAGAGGAAGAAAGGGAAATCCCCTAGTCCTTATGACTTCCCAATTGAATTTTTTCAGGAATTCTCGGATATTATCAAGTTGGATCTTTTAGCAGTTGTGCAGGAGTCACACAAGAAAAATAGATGCTAAGGGCCCTAAATTCTACTTTTATTGCTCTTATTCCTAAGCAAGAGGGGGCTAATAGATTAAGTTAGTTTCACCCCATATCTATGTGTAATGTGATCTATAAAATAATCTCTAAGCTTATAGTAGATAGATTGAACAAGGGACTTAAAGAGCTGATTTCTGAGGAACATAGTGGTTTTGTGGTAGGAAGGCAAATTCTAGATGGGATTGTTATAGCAATTGAGATTATTCATTCTATGGCCTATTCCAGAGAGAAGATAATATTGATTAAACTGGATATGGATAATTCTTATGATAGAGTTAGATGGTCCTTCTGAGGAAGGTGCTTAGTGCATATGGTTTTGGAGAAGAATGGATTCAGTGGGTTATGAGTTGTGTTACTTCTATTTCCTTTTCAGTGATAATTAATGGGGAACATTCTGATCTTTTTCGATGCGTCTCAGGGACTCCAACAAGGGGACCCCCTCTCTCCATACTTGTTCATTCTCCTTATTGAAGGATTGGGGAGGCTGATTCGAAGGAATGTTGAGTCAGGTTCCATCTAGGGATGGCAGTGGTGGGAAAATTTCCTCCACATACGCATCTGCAATAAGTAGATGACACCACCTTGATGGATATGGCTACTGTCAGAGAAGCTTCTAATATTCATAGGGTGTTGGATGTTTATCTAGCTGCCTTAGGTCAATTGATTAATGAGGATACATCTTCCATTTACTTCTTCAACACCCTGGTTGCCATTCAATAGAGGTTGGCTCAGATATTGAGGTTTCAAATAGGTGCTCTCACTTTGACTTATCTTGGTGTTCCTATTGTGGTTAGCAGGATTCCCAGGGAGGCATGGTAGAATATTTTGAAAAAATTCTAGGAAAAATTTAATCAAACTCACAGGTGTTTATTCTTTGTAAGGTGAGTTTGGTTAATTAAGTCTGTGGTGCAAGTGTTGCCCATCTACAGGTGTATGCTCCAAGTTTCAATACTAGATTTTGTTAAGGATTTGGATGTTGTTACTAGACAATTCTTATGGGTTGGATCCTTGGAGTCCTCCAAATGGATTTTGGTTAGATGGGAGCCAATTTGTAGTCTAAAGCAGCTCGGTGGTCTTAGGCTCTGACAGATTACTTTGGTTGGAGTGGCTTTGGCTATGAAGTTGTATTGGTGTTGGTGTGTTGAGCAGGAGAGGGTTTGGGATAGGTTGCTATCTCAGAAGTATCTTGTAGGGACCTCCCTACATGATACTCGTCATTATCTCCTTGAGGGGAAAGGCTCAATGATTTGGCACACTCTAAAAAAAGGGGCTATGCTTATTAAGGAAGGTTTATTTTTTATTTGTAAAAGGGGGAATGAGGCTCACTTCTGGTTGGATTCTTGGGATGGGTTTCCTCCCATAATCTCTCACTTCCCTAACATGTGGAATCTTTGCTAGAGGTTTATGGACGTGGGTTGGTCTCAAGTTGGTGATTTTAAAACCTTCACTTCTTGTGGGCAGTTAGAGATTGCAAGGTGGAAGGCTTTGCATGCTTGGCCAGATATTGGGTTGTAAGAGGACTATGTTGTGTTGCAAAATATCCTCTCTAGTAGGTGGTGTATCTCTCTTTAGGATGAAGATGTGCTTGTCTAGTCCCCTAATCTGAAGGGTGTCTATATGGTTGCTACTGGCTACCAGGTGTTATTATCCCAAAGGTTGGTCGGGGAGGAATTTTAGTGGTGGATGAAGGTTTGGAACAAGTTCTCTTGGCCAAAATGTAATTGCTTTGCTTGGTTGTTGGCCAGGAATTATTCACATTATTTTCAGTTAAAGTTCGTGGGAGAATTTTTTATCGGGATGCCTTGTCTACTTCTTTAACTTTCTAGTTGCGCTCGACATACGAGCCAAATGTAATCTTGGTGTTGCCTTGACAGCCCGTGTTTTATGATTCGAAGTTTGAAGCAGCATGGAGGTGACAAATGGATTGGTTCTGGTGACTCGGCATTTCTTCTGGGCCCCACCCTGTGGTTTGAGAAAGATGGAGACACATGGCATCTCTACGTTGTTCGTAGAATTTTGGTTGGGAGGCTTTTCCGTAGAGGTTCCCCTGAGATTTCGTGTGTCCTTCAGTTTGCGTGGTCTACCAAGTAGTGCCATGGCATGGATTTTCTATTCAGGCGGGTACGAAGATCATCATGGCTGGGTGGGAGTAACAACTTCAGAGGCCGTTTTGTTGGGCGTGTTCTTGTAGAATGCCACAGCATGGTTTTTCTATTTCAGGGGTGGTTGCACTTGGCTAGTGGATGTTTGGGCTATTAGTAGAGCTATGGGCTCTATTTATGCTTTGAATTTCCCTTTTCTGGGGGTTCGGAACTTTAAAAAAGAAACAATTAAGTTTTCTTAGTTAGAATTTCTAGCCTTTTAGTTGTTACTATTTGCTGAAGAAGGTCAATCAAATTGTGCCTACAACCTTTGTGATGACTCTTTTCAGCATGCTTTGATGGTTTTATGTGCTTTCCCTTGTGATTTTGATAACTTTGGAAATATATATCTAAGACTGTCGATTAAACTATGTTTTGCACTTGTTATCTGGTAGATGCATGATTGATATTTCTTTATGTTGCAATAGAATTTTGATTGTATCTTAGTTGTGGTTCTGTCTGGATATGTAGATTGTTGAATGGGCTTTAAAATCACATTTCTTTGGGTTTTATATGTTGATTAATGTTTTTATAAAATGCTCTTATGCATCACCTCAGTAGTTTAGATCTTGTTGTTTGAAGTTTCCTTCTCCCTTTTTCTCAAAACCATAAGGAAGAGTCAGCTTCTCAATCCCTGAGGTCATTCAGTGAGTCTCGCCCAATTGGTCCCCCATCACTGAATTTCCCATAAGGTTGTTTGCTTTCAGAGTAAAATTTAGAGTCAATGGTTCTTTTTCTAGCAAACCCGGTGGGACAATAATTTGAATAAACCTTGAGCTTGTTTATGAGTCATAGGCTCGTCACCAAGAGTCAAACAGCCATAAAGCCCAATTTACTCCTTCCCCCCTGGTAAATGTTCATTCGGCTGCATATTCTTCTTCTCAGAGCTTACCTGTCTTTCCTACAGTCACTCTCACAACTATGGCACACATTCCCAACAGAAATTTTGTGACCTAGAATAACAGGAGCCCCCTCATTCCTCCAACCCCACCTGTAGTTTGGGGGCCAATTCTCGCAGTCGGTTGAAAGTTGTACCTAAGATTACTGGAGAATGTCATAAGACTCCAGGGGACCATTTACAAGATATAGCCAGCATTTACATGGTTCACAACATTACCGAGCAACATGTAGCCTTGAGATTGCTCGTAGCCTCTTTCAAAGGAAGATCTCTAGATTGGTTCAGATCCTTGGGGCCCAATATTATAGCAGATTGGGATCAACTGGGCGGCCATTTATTTCAGAGATTCTCTGACAATGCCAATAGATCATCACTGATGCACCAGTTGATCACAATAAAGAGGGCTCTTCAGGAAGTGTTGATGGAATTCAACTTGAGATTCCAGTGGACCTAGCAAAGAATACCTCTATCTGCCCGCCCTCCTACGGATATGGAATTTGTTTTCTACCTAAAGGCTTTCAATTCTGACATATTAGTGATGATCCAATATCTATGCAGTAATACCCTCCCACAAGCATTTGAAAGAGCGGTACAAGAAGAAAATAATTTGATCGATGTCGGGAAGCTCGCCCCTTGCCCCATCATGTCAGTCTTTCCTGAGATATCTCACCAAATTCCTGAAGAGGTCATCCCTAGTACATCTACTCCACAATCTATGTATGTGTATCATTTCCCCCAGCAAATATATGTCCCTCCATAATTGTCCCTAGTTGTAGAGGTCAATGACATGAAAGATTTGTTGAGATCCTTCTCAAACGAAATCGTTAATCTGAAAAGAGCCCAAATCTCACCTACTAGACCCCCTTTTTAGCAAAATTTCCAAGGGAACCGACCCCCATACCAGCATAATCAGCATGCAAACCACCGTGCCTATAAGTCTGCCCAACTGAATGGTCAAATAGTCCCAATCCCCAATCCTTTGCAGACCGTTTATCCCAACACCGATAAAGAGTTGGTAGTGGGTCAAAATAATCTAGCAGATGATACTAATTCTTGTTGTTTTCCCTACAACAACACTCACACACCAAGAAATTGTTTGAGATGAAATCTATAGCAAAAGATTTCAGAGCAATGGAGCCTAGGCTTGATGCCTGATGAGTCTGTTTATGCATCCCCTAGTATGGATAATGCTTCTCTCATCACCCAAATGCAGGGTATGTCAATGCAATAGGAGATAGAGATTGCCCCAGATCATGCATTATTCTCTTGGATGGAAGACAAGGATGCAGTGTTAACCAATGGCGCAACTACCTCAAAGGAGGGAATCCCCTTTGTACAATTAGATTATAATCTCCTCTCTAAAAGATGTTTCACCAGGGAGAATCTGAACACATCAGGGAGAACACCCACAGTTAAAGCTCCTGAGCAACTTGCAGTCATCCGTACATACCTGAGGAAAGAGTTTGTCCCTTTCAAGCCAAGAGAGAAAAAAGCATCAGTGCCCATGATATTGGATGTGGTTGAGAATTTGAAGAAGGCCCCAGCCAATGTATCTTTGTGGGACCTCCTTAGCATCCCGGAGCAAAAGAATCGACTAAAGGAGGCCCTGTCCAACACCAGTGAAAGCGTAAGCAGAGTCTCTACCAAAGCTCCAAAGTACAACGAAAGAGAGCCCCAGCCCTCTACAGAAAAATCATTCTCTCCAACGTTGCTAACCAATGAGACCACATCTCCCAAGTCTCAGATGGAAGGTAAGCCCAAACCCAACCCATTCTATCTGACTCTTATAGTCAGGGATAAACCCTTGCATAATTCTATGATAGATTTCGGAGCTAGCACTATCGTCATGCCCAGACAGATCATTGAGGCTTTGAATATAAAATACGAACCTTTGAATAGGGGAGTCATGCAATTAGAAAGAAATAAAGTCTAGACCATAGCTCTTATTAAAAGTATCCCACTAACATTGTTTGTGTGCCCCAGTATTAGTGTGCCCCAAGAAATAGTGGTCATCGACATCCCGCCTGTTTTCGAGCTTTGCCTTTCCCAGGATTTTACTACCAAGATAGGAGGCTATCTATCCTTAGATTGGTCTCACCTCATCCTCTGCACCCAGTGCAGAGCCAAACACAAAATCCTTTCAAATCCCCTTCATGCTGAGCATGTAGCAGACCAGGCCATGATTAATTTTGAGCCCACTCATACTTCCATCTTGAATGAAGAAAGGAAAGACATAGAGCTCCTGGAAGATGAGGAAGTGAACGGAGAGATCCTACCAAACCAAGAGGTTTTCTTAAATAAATTCATAGACTTTGATCCATTCTCCAACTACCATGCTATTGGCCTAGGCACCTATTGCATTTTTTATGAAAACCAAGTCATCCCAAAGCTTATCAAAGAGCCTTTCTCTAAGGAAGAATTGTCATCTACTCTCTGGACCTTGCATTTTGATGGTGCAAGATGCAAAGTAGGTTCCGAAGCCGGAATTTGCCTCACTTCGCCTTCCAGCAAGTGAATCTTGAATTATTTTCATCTACAGTTTGTGTTCTCAAATAATGAGGTAGAATACGAAGGACTGATCCAAGGTCTGAGCTTGGTGGAGAAGATGTGTATCAAGCAACTAAGAGTCTTGGGCGACTCTGAGCTAGTGGTACACTAGGTTCGAGGAATTTTCAATGCTAAACACATTGGCATGAGATCCTATCATGCCAGATTATGGTATTTAATTGAAAGCTTCGATGCTTTCAACATCCAGAGTATCCCCAAAAACATAAATGCTATTGCCTACAATCGGATCGCATTTCGACCCTACTACGGATCTACTCGCCAATTCCCAAACAGTTTGTGTGGTTTTCCAACCAGCTATCCCTGACAACGATACTCAATGGCAAGTTTTTGAGAGTGATGAGCAGATTACACTGTTCATTCAAAACTCAGGGGAGTTTGCAGATCAGCTACAACCTAAAGTGAAGTAGGCTTTTGGAGACCAAATCCTCCAGCTCAAATCCAATAAACTTCCTAATGGTCTAGTCAACTTTGAGAATTTCTTCGACCATGATGACACCAAAAAGGACAAGGGAAAGCTTATGGCTAATAAAGGAGATTATACTAAAATGTCAATAGGAGATGGGAGAATACTTGAAGTAGGAAAAGATGTTTCTCCAAAGGACAGGAGACGTTTGGCTCAGTATTGTGACAAATACACGAGCGTCTTGGGATAGTCTTATGAAGATTTGAAATGCTATAACCCCAACGTCATTCAGCATACTATTGAACTCACTAATGGGGCTAGGCCAGTCCGACAGAAGAAAAGGTCGATCAATCCAAAGATTGAGTCCCTCGTGGCTCAAGAGTTGAGAAAGTTGATCGAGTCTCGGATTATCTACCCCATTAAACACAGCACGTGGGTGTCCAATTTGGTGCCCGTAATGAAAAAGAATGGAGATATTTGGCTCTGTATAGATTTTAGAGATCTAAATCAGGCGTCTCTCAAAGATCACTAGCACTTGCCTTCAATGGAGCAGTTGTTGAGCACAATGGTGGGATCAAAAATGTTCTTGATGCTTGATGGTTTCTCGACATATAATCAAGTCCTAGTGAAGTCGGAGGACCAACACAAGAAAAATTTCACCACCAAGTGGCGAACATTCGTATTCCAAGAGATGCCTTTCAGGTTGTCAAATGTTGGAGCAACTTTTCAAAGAGCTATGGATTTGGCCTTTAAAGAGCTCATTAATAAAATTATTATGATATACTTGGATGACCTAGCAGTGTTTTCTAAACACCGAGAGGATCATTTTGATCATCTCGAACTGGTTTTCCAAAAGTGCCTCGAGTTTGGGATTTCTTTAAACCCAAGGAAATGTATCTTCAGTGTTCCCCAAGGTAAGCTACTAGGACATATAGTTTCCAAGGAAGGTGTCTCCATCGACCCAGACAGATTCAAGGCAATAAAAGACCTTCCCCTTCTAGTCAACAAAAAGGGAGTCTGGTCTTTTCTAGGATAGGTCAACTTTGTTAGTTGTTTCATTTCTGATTTTGTTGGAGTAATACGGCCCATCACCATGATGCTCAAAAAGGAGACACATTTCAAATGGACTCCTAAAGCCAAAGGATCTTTCGACAAAATCAAGGATGCCATATGTTCAGCTCCCATTTTATCTAGCCCAGATATGTCAAAGGATTTCATAATGTATGTTTTTTAAGGTCAATACAGCATCGCCATGGTCCTGACCCAGAAGGACGTTGAAAAGGGGAGCGAGCATTTAATAGCTTTCCATTCAAAGACTCTCAAAGAATGAGGCTAAATACAAATTTCATTGAAAAGCAAGCCTTGGCCGTAGTGAAGGGACAGAAGAAATTTAGGCACTTCATTGCCTGAAATAAAACCACCATATATGTAGCTCATCTTGTAATTTGAGAATACATCATGGAGGGTGATATCACCAAAAAGAGGGCCAATTGGATCACTAAGATCCTAGAGTACGATGTCAACGTCAAGCCAACCA
Organism: Cryptomeria japonica; assembly: GCF_030272615.1. Lineage (NCBI taxonomy): Eukaryota > Viridiplantae > Streptophyta > Pinopsida > Cupressales > Cupressaceae > Cryptomeria > Cryptomeria japonica. The sequence continues at coordinate 714,487,900 of NC_081408.1, read as the reverse complement.
AAATAGTTCGCGACAGAGGCTTATGTGAATATATATTTCATGAGTGTGAACCCCATGAAGATGAGATGGCTACAAAGGAAGTTGTGATGTTTTCTCCCGAGTCCCCAAACACATACTGGATGGAGGCCAGAAAGCAGTTTATGAAGACCGAGATTTTCCCTGAGGGTCTCCCTCCAGAAAAGAAAAGGTTCTATAGACTACAAAATAATGGTTTTTGCCTGGTAAATGGTGTGCTTTTCAAAAGAAATTTTGATGGGGTCTTGCTCTGCTGTGTGGACAAATGTCAAGCTGATAAAACCTTACATGAATTTCACTATGGTTCATCAGGAGGCCATTTCTCTACACAGACAACCATCATGAAAATCACTTAGGCCAGATATTTTTCGCCCTCTATGTTCAAACATGTGCACGTTTTGGTAAGGGAATGTAAGGAATGCCATTATTATACTAGTAGCAGTAGAAAAATGGCAATGCCCCTCAGACCTGTGATGATAGAAGAGCCTTTCGCCCAGTGGGGACTTGATTTTATAGGGATGATCAACCCCCTAGTTCAACTGGGCATAAGTGGATCCTGACTGCCACCGACTACTTCACCAGGTGGTCTGAGGCCATCTCTTTAAAAAATTCATCAGAGAACAAAGTGTTGACTTTACTAGAAGATCTCATGTGTCGATATGGTCCACCCAATACCATCATATCAAATAATGCGCGAGCATTCACTGGTTCCCGAATAACCCAGTTTGCCCTTAGCAAAGGTATCTACCTCAAAACCTCTTCCAATTACTACCCGCAGGGGAACGGTCTCGTTGAGTCTACTAACAAGAACCTTATCAGGCTCATCAAGAGGATAGGCTTAGAATATAAGAGGGAATGGCACCAACACCTGAGGAGTGCATTGTGGGCAGACTAAATAACACCCAAGCAGGTTTTTAAAAACTCCCCATACAAGCTGGTTTATGGGAAGGATGCGCTATTTCCTACCTCTTTAGAGATCCCATCCTTGTAGCTACTTAAGTCTATCAAGGTGGCACAGAACAACTCTATGGCTCTGTTACCCCTATATTTTTGCTCATTCCTAAAGCCTCATAATTAGCTAAAAATTAGTTATTGTTAATGTTTTAATGTTGAAGTTTTTATGGCCAAACTCCATGTCAACTGTGAGATTTTAATTATTTTATTTTTGGGTTACCCATATACCCAAACAATTAAATCCAAAGTTTTATATGTCTCATTCAAAAATTATTTCTGGGTTATGCTCTACTCAGCTTATTTATTCTACAGTTAAAATTTCACAAGAAATGGAACTTTCAGTAAAAAGTTATGCAGATTTTTCTATGGAAACCCAAAAGAACAATTATCATTGAACTTCAACCTTGAAACTTCTTAGGTTTAAAAGGTTCAAGGTTCAAAAGGTTCAAGCGGTTCAAAAAAGTTCGAAAGGTTCAAAAAGGTTCAAAGTTCAGATTTCAGGTTCATTGTAATTTTTTATTTTTGAACTTGAACTTTGAACCTTCTTTGGTTATAGCACACGGGTTCCATCCTGCAGGTTCAAGCCTGCAGGTTCAAGCGCACAGGTTCAAGCACACAGGTTCATGCCTACAAGTTCAAGCCCGCAGGTTCAAGCGCATAGGTTCAAGGTTCAATTTCAGAGGTTCAAATTCAGAGTTCAGAGATTCATCAGATGCAGGTTCAAAGTGTGTGAGTTCAAAAATTCAGAAAGTTAAAAAAATCCAATAACATTGGCATGTCTAATATTTGTAATTTTTAATGTAATCTGTAACCACGAAATTTTTGAGATAGAAAAATCAATCTTGGTGCAGGGGGCATAACTATCAGTTGAATTGTTGGATCCCGCTGAATTTTTAATATGTTTTAGAAAACCTAGCTTTCTAAATCCTCACTGGAGCAATCAGAAAAATATTAACACCTTCAAAAGTTATTAATCTCTGAGTGCAGGTCTATAAAAATTCGAAGATAAAAGATTTTAAGATCTAAAAAAAAAAAAGGGAAAAAAAAGTTATCAGGAAGATGATAAAAGATAAAAGAAAAGATTAATTAATAATCTTATCAAGAATCAGTTATTGATAACTGAAAGTCTCTTTAAAAAATAGAGACTATATATATGGGGAAAAAGAAAAGAAAGGGGCTGGAAAAACTGTGATTTTTCGAGCAACAAACAAAATCTATTTTCTGTGAATTTCTTTAAACAGGAATGACTAGTTTATCAATGAAATGCTATGGTGTGCAATCTTTGAATCTATGTGTTTGAAGATTGGCAATCTTTCTTGAGAAAGTAGTTAATGTGCATTATATCATTTTATGATCATTCATTTCTATGTTTTTCTGAATTCATGGTTACCATTAATTGTTAGCAAATTCACTATGGATTGAGTTGTGCTAATCCCCCTTGTCTTGTGAGGCATGAGAGAGTATCGATTAGACATCAATACCATTGTGCATTTGCTATGCTCTGAATTTATAAAGTGAACATGTGTGTGAATGAGAGTCTGTGAGCTCTTATTTGATCTTCAGAATATTTTCTTTGTTTCAGTTTGAAGGCATTCTTTTGTGTTGATGGATGAATGCTAAAGCCTTTCCACGCTTTCTGGTAAAAGTGTCAACATTTCATTTTTATATTAAATTCATTGCAAATCATATGAGGAGCTACCCTCTAATGCAGAGGATGGATTTTAATTAATTCATCAAGTTGTTGGTAATTTGTTTTCTTTCATAATCGGGCTTACAGGAGTTACATCTCTGTTCAGAGAGAATAAATAAATTTCTTGAAAGGGACAAATCTGTTTACCAATAGATTTTTGGTGACTCTGCTGGGGACTCGGAATCAAAGATCAGTACATTTTGTTTCCTCTGATTTTTAGATGTATCTTTGTGTAGGAGATTGGCGACTCTGTATATAAACATCATGCTTAAAACAAGAGTAATGAGAATGGGGAAAAGACCAAATCCCAACATCTTGGAAATTCTTGAGATGGATGATAAAGTGCTTCATTTTGGGATCCCTGCAAGGAAAGCATTTCTCATGCTATAAAAACCAAACTAAGTATAACAGATGATCATGCATCCGCTCTTTTATGGAGAAGTCTTTGTGTTAGATTTCACAAGTTGAAAGAGATGAAAGAAAAGACATGGCTACTGCATGAATATGAAAAAGGGGTATCTCAATTGAAAGAAGAATTAAAATTTGATTATGATGAGGCTCCAGACATCTCAGTTTCATCTCACTCCTACACTTACCTTGTCATGAATGAGCGATAAGTTCAGCAAGAAACAGTTTAGTCCCATGAAAGTCAAACAATGGTAGGTGAGAATAATCAATACAACATTGGAGAACCTGTGAGCTTGAATGAAAAAGGTTTTTTGAGGTCTTTCTCTTACCCGAAAATAGAAACTTTTAGTTTTAATAGTATGGAAAGTTATCTTGTTCCAAAAAGTATAAAGGATGAAAATTTTTAGATTTACATGCAACCAGAGTATGAAGCTTTCAATCTTATACAAGAAGTTGATGAAAACGATTCTTTATGTTTAAAAGCTTGTGATGAGTCCTTCGTAGAATCATTTCATTTTGACAATAAAGCAATGTTATGTCTTCCCAATGTAGATTGTGTTAGCAACAAGGTGGAATCATGTCTTGGTAAAGATGTTTCCCATTTTGAAAATCTGATTGAAAAAGGAAATTCAGAAGTGAAACAAAATAATGGTGAAATTGATGAAGTGTTGCAGTCCCAAAAATTGTTGGCCGGTTTGGATAGTACTTCTTTTTGTGAAGAAGAGATGATAGAGTAGTTCTTGTCATCCATTGAAGAAGAGGATTTCAAGGAGAAGGATTCGGGTATTAATTTATTTCATGTATTAAGTTTGGATAGGGAATTTGTAGATTTAATCTCAGTAAAAGATGTTGAAGTTGTTTTAGCTAAGTTGGACCCCATGCATGATGAAGTGTCTCTCGATTCCGAGATTAGTTCAAATGCTGAAAAATTATTTTAAGAATTATAGTCTTAATAGTGGTGATTGTGAGAATGATGCAGCCTTTTCCCTAAGAATTTTTTAGCATTACTTTTTTCAGCCAGAAATAGAACATTATTTGAGAAGTATTGTGCAGATGTTTCCAGAAGATTCAGAAGTTCATTATGAAACATGGTTTTTTGGGCATGAATGTGTGTTCACAAAGTTCCTGCATATTATTAGTTTGGTGTTCAACATTGAAGAAGTTACTAGAAGAGCATGGTTTTGGGTTGCTTCATTTGAACACAAGCCATTTTTCCGAAAAGGATCCTTCTTCTCCCAACCAGTGGATGGTTTTGTGTAAGAAGTTCTTGGCCCCAGTTCTCACAGTGGGATTTTCCTATCTGTATATTTTGTAAATAATTTTTTTGGTGTGATCTAGGTGTAGCTTGTCTTAGTTTTTAGCCTTGGTTTAGTTTGGGTTTTGACTTGTTAGTTTTTCCTTGTTGCCTCTTCCCTCATATGCAAGAAGCTCCCTATGCTCTGTTTTTCTTGACTATGTTGCCCAATGGCTAGGCACTATTCTTCTTCTCTCCTAGAGACATTCTAGATTCTCCTAGTCTTTTTCAGTCCTGGTCCCCAATTAGAGCCAATGTTACCCCTATATTTTTGCTCATTCCTAAAGCCTCATAATCAACTAAAAATTAGTTATTGTTAATGTTTTAATGCTAAAGTTTTTATGGCCAAACTCCATGTCGGCTAGGAGATTTTAATTGTTTTATTTTTGGGTACCCATATACCCAAATAATTAAATCCCAAGTTTTATATGTCTCATGCAAAAATGTCTTCTGGGTTATGCTCTAATCGTCTTATTTATTCTACAGTTAAAATTGCACAAGAAATGGAGCTTTCACTAAAAAATTATACAAGTTTTTCTATGGCATCCCAAAGGAACAATTAGCACTGAACTTGAACCTTGAACCTTCTTAGGTTCAAAAGGGTCAATGTTCCAAAGGTTCAAGCGGTTCAAAAAATTTCAAAAGGTTCAAAAAGGTTCAAAGTTCAGATTTCAGGTTCATTGTAATTTTTGGTTTTTGAACTTGAACTTTGAACCTTCTTTGGTTCAAGTGCGCAGGTTCAATCCTGTGGGTTCAAGTCTATAGGTTCAAGCCTGCAAGTTCAAGCGCGTAGGTTCAATCCTACAGGTTCAAGCCTGCAAGTTCAAGCCCATAGGTTCAAGCGCGTAAGTTCATGGTTCAATTTCAGAGGTTCAAATTCAGAGTTTAGAGATTCATCAGATGCAAGTTCAAAGTGTGTGAGTTCAAAAATTCAGAAAGTTAAAAAAATCCAATAACATTGGCATGTCTAATGTTTGTAATTTTCAATGTAATATGTAACCATGAATTTTTTGAGAGAAAAATCAGTTTCGATGCGGGGGGCATAACTATCAATTGAACTGTTGGATTGCGCTGACTTTTTAATATGTTTTAGAAAACCTAGCTTTCTAAATCCTCACTGGAGCAATCAGAAAAATATTAACACCTTCAAAAGTTATTAATCTCTGAGTGCGGGTCTATAAAAATTCAGAGATAAAAGATTTTAAGATTTTGAAAAAAAAAGGGAAAAAAAAGTTATCAGGAAGATGATAAAAGATAAAAGAAAAGATTAATTAATAATCTTTTCAAAAATCAGTTATTGATAACTAAAAGTCTCTTTAAAAAATAGAGACTATATATATGGGGAAAAAGAAAAGAAAGGGGCTGGAAAAACTGTGATTTTTCGAGCAACAAACAAAATCTGTTTTATGTGAATTTCTTTAAATAGGAATGACTGGTTTATCAATGAAATGCTGTGGTGTGCAGTCTTTGAATCTATGTGTTTGAAGATTGGCAATCTTTCTTGAGAAAGTAGTTAATGTGCATGATATCATTTTATGATCAGTCATTTCTATGTTTTTCTGAATTCATGGTTACCATTAATTGTTAGCAGATTCACTGTGGATTGAGTTGTGCTAATCCCCCTTGTCCTGTGAGGCATGAGAGAGTATTGATTAGAAATCAATACCATTGTGCATTTGCTATGCTTTGAATTTATAAAGTGAACATGTGTGTGAATGAGAGTCTGTGAGCTCTTATTTAATCTTCAGAATATTTTCTTTGTTTCAGTTTGAAGGCATTCTTTTGTGTTGATGGATGAATGCTAAAGCCTTTCCACGCTTTCTGGTAAAAGTGTCAATATTTCATTTTTATATTAAATTCATTGCAAATCATATGAGGAGCTTTCCTCTAATGCAGAGGATGGATTTTAATTAATTCATCCAGCTGTTGGTAATTTGTTTTCTTTCATAATCGAGCTTACAGGAGTTACATCTCTGTTCAGAGAGAATAAATAAATTTCTTGAAAGGGACAAATCTATTTACCAACAGGTCGTAAGGTTGGCGAAAATTATGGAGCTCGAAGAAGCCAGAGAGACACCTTTGCATCTCTCCAAGACCGCCAACAAACCATCAAGAGGTGGTTTGACAGCAAACAGAGTTCCAATCAGATTTTCAGCTCAGGTGACCTTGTCTTGAAATATAACGAAAGAGTGGCCAAGCCTAGTCAACACGCCAAGTTCGACGGTTTGTGGGAGGAGTCGTATCATAAATTATAAGGGTGTTAATTCTTTCGACCTCGAAGATATGAATGGAGATTCTCTCCGGATCCCAGTCAATGGGTTCCACCTCAAACCTTTCTATTAAGATTTCTTCCTCCCCAAATGTATATATTGTAAATAGTGCTTTTGCATGCCTTATTTATTTTAATTATTCTCAGCCATATCCAAGCAAGGTAATTGTAATGACAAAATATGCCATTGTAAGCAAAAAGAGAAAAAGTTATCATATTATGGGCATTTTGTTTTACATATTCAAGGGTGAGCCTTTGGCCCTATTTTACAAAAAGTAATAAGGCAAGTGTTGCAGGCCAAGCTACTGCTTTCTCATTGATCCTCCTCGTCTTCATCATCCCCCATCTAGAAGTCTGGGTCCCTGCTATCATCTGGAGCATCCTCTCCCTCCAACCATTCGTGGCCTTGATTGTCATCAGGCACCCCAGCCATGTAGACGATGACCAAGTTCAATTGTATATGCGGCATCAAAACTCAAGGGAAAATGTAGTCCCTAAAGTCAGAATACCATTTGATTCCATCTGAAATAGGGACTATCATGTGGACCAGCAGGAGAAATTCTGCAGCTAGCTTGACGCGAAACCGATGAGAAGACAACATCATCATCTTCAGACCACCGATGAGTGGATGCAGGGTACTTCATCGCCAAATGAAATAAAACATCTCAGGTCAGACACCAGGGGGAGGCCCCTGAAAGGGACATGATATGCAACTACATCTTCTAGCCTGCCTAGATAGTCCTAAGGAAAAAGTTCCTTGGTGAGCTACAAAGCCAATAGCCTAGCCAGACCACAATCCAACAGCAAGGCTACGAAACGTGAGCAGATATTTGTGTTCACATGATATCGGTCCGCATTGTCAATGAAATCCTCTACCAACACCCATTTGATAGCAGCGATTATCAGAGGATTCCTCTACCGTGTCATCAGTTGTATCCTCCAATCAAAGATATTCCCAAGGAAAGTGACCTGAACTTTGTTGCTGACAAGTCTGACAAGAGTATCCAATTTTTAGGAAACTTCGTCGTTGAAGCTAGCACTGTACAAAGGAATGTCTGAAAGCACATATTTATAGCAAAATTATAGCTCAAGGTTACGAGTGGTTGAGACGCCAATGTTCCCGAACTCCAATGCTCATGTCACTCTCCATTAAATCGCACAAGGGAATGAATTTTGGTTCAGAGTCAGAGATGTCCTTCTGGTACCTCGAAATAGGGGATTGTACCAAGCAAGCACCATGTGTATGTGTAATTACATCGCGTTTAAACTGAAGCCTCCACAGGACTGCCTCCACTCGTGCAAGCCTCGTTGTCTATCAATCTACTTGGGCAAAGAGGAGATCCGTCTGGATAGTCTTTTCATCTCAAGTGGCTTCAGACAATGGCAGTTTAAATAAGTGCTCACTTAGAAAGTGAGAATGGCGGTGCTTGTCCTCATCAGAAATTAATTACGGTTGCAGAGTGAGCTAGCATACGTGTAAACAGATGCTTACTATTAAGAGTCTACTTTTGCAAAAATCTAGGCACTCAGCACATTTAAGGATGGTGGTTACCCTTATTCATCTTATTACTCTTTTGTGGCCTAAGTTTTTAGTTTTTCTCTCAAATATTGAAAGGTTGGCAAAAGAAGACCCTCAGACTAAAAATGGAAGTCGAAGCCACATCTTCAGGGTTTGCTTCAAGAAGACTATGGGTGGATATTTTTGGAGACCTCTCATATTCCTCACATTCCATTCCTCCCAAGGTGGAATATCCAAGGACTAAAACCAAGATGAAGACAACCACCCACAACACATCCGATGTGTTGGATTCATTTGAAAATGTCTTCGAACCAAAGGTCCGCAAGCAGCCCAAGAACCTTAGAGAGGCTGCATGCAACATAATGCTTCACCACAAAGCAAAGCTGCAATCAATGGCAGCTCTGTTCTGGGGTAGTGGTGCACCTCAATTTGTAGTCCCCATCATTCTATACTGCCCCGAGCTCATAGCGGTCTGTGCTGACAGTTTTGATCCCTCCTCTTGTTCAATCAGCGGCTCATCTTTGAGGGTGTTGATCTACTCAGAGGCTATTAGGAATATGATGTGCTACCCTATTTTCAGGGGAATGAAGGTCTTCTCTGAGACCGCAGTGGAAGAATTCTAAGGTACCAGAAGGGATGCATTGTCTTTTTTCCAAAGCACACTCAACCGGAGTTTGTCCACTGGACTCCCGAAGTTCCCCTTGTCCCACAGTGACCTAAAGCACAATGATCTCAAAGATATTTCCTCCACCCTTTCATAGTTATGCGGTTATGATAATGACTAAGATGTCATGACCACTATAATGGGTTTTCTTTTCAAGTGTAGAAAACAGAGGGAGTGCTTACATTTCAACTTCTCAGTTTGTACAGCCAGAGCCATGGTGAAGCAATTATCAGAATTTCCACAGTTTTGAATCTTCAAGTTTTCCTCAATCTTAGTCCACCTGCTCTTGCATCAAAATGAGGCCTTCTTCAGCCAATACAACGGTTGGTGACTTGCGATGAATCAAGAAATAGGATGCTAGTGTCGACCTAGACACCCCTGTTGCTAGCTTCTTTCAATGTGTACTAGTTTTCTAACCTCTTTCTAACTCCGGTGCTCAAAGATTTTGGTTCAATCCCCAATGAGCCGTTGTTCTATTTTTCATAGGTCCAGATGAACTAGATGCAAAATGAGTGCCCTCCTTGTGACTGGTTCATAGGCAATGATTTTTCTTTCATCTGAGTTCATGGTTTCTCCAAGGAACCTTTTCGCTTGCCCATCTATGTGACTGAGAGGACCCTTGCTTTGTAGATTACACGACAATTGGTAAGAATTGAGAGGGCTATAGGAGTAGGAAAGCATGATACCTCCATTACTGAAGACCATAAAGCCATCAGTCTGATCACTTTGGTACGGAGAAACATTGCGGAAGAGGTCTTGACATCTAAGCTAGTGTAGCTCGGGCTGGCAGTAATCAAAAATTCCTAGAGCTATGACCTCAATGGTTGCCTCAGCAAAAGGAAAAATACAGTAAAGCATGAGCCATGAAGCTCATGGGAGGGGCATACAAACCTTCAGGCCAATGACCCAAGTTTACATGTGGGTCTCGATGACTTTCTCATCCTTAAGCGCCTCCCTGGTTAAGCTTTTACACAGTCTTGCAGAGGTACAACCCCGCAAAACCTATTCCTCGGGCGATGTCAGAAGCCATGACTGCAAATGCCTAGCCTAGGAAAAAGAGAGAAAATTTTTGGATCTATTGGCAAGAGGTAAGTCAGCTGAGGGCTAATATTGGAAATGCCCCCTTCGACGAGCATTTCGAGCTAGAATGGCATTAGCTAAATAAATCAGATGAAGAGACAGGTGACAGTTCCTCTCGTGGGGACTCATCTCCTGAGGTGGCCTCGCGATAGGATGCAGGGATTATAAATATCAAAGAGCAAGATCCAAAACCCCATATCCTTCTCCCTCTAGCTGGTTTCACCTACAGACCCCATTCCCAAGCTGGTAAGAGGCAAGCTGAGAAGCAGGCACATGATTCCCCTCCAAGAAAAAAAAAAAAAAACATCTGAGTGCAACAAAGAAGAGTCTGCCTTCCCAGACCCCATGAGTCCCCTCAAATCCATAGTAGATGGTGACTTCAATGGTTTAGGTATGCCCTTGTTTACCTTTATCTTCTGCTCAAGTTGCTTCCTCTGTTGTCCCTCCTATCACAATGCAAACCCAGGTCCCCACTGCCCTTACTTTGGCACCCACCAAAACTCCAGTTGAACCTCAAGATATATTCCCACAAGTTTCCATTCCTTTCCCGGCCCCACCTTTATCCCCACGATGATTTTCATGTAGATGTCTGATGCAGCCTCTGTGCCGCATAGGCTTGGTTTTGGAGAGTCCACTCCTCCCCAAATCATGGGGTTAGCATCCACGATTCCTTTTTCATCTAGAGCCTCTCCTTTCATCCCATTGTTTTCCCCATCAACCCTTGCCTAGCCTATTCAGACCACTTTCAGCGAGCCTATTTCCCAGTTTACCTTTGCAGTCCCTCTAGGCGCCGCTTTTGATGGTCAGGCTATTTATAACCCAAATGATTTCCAGTAGCAAGTCGCTTACTCCAAGACTACCTGAGTTGGTAAAACAAGCAGGTGAAGAGAAAAGGAAGGCACCCGTCCAGCTCGCCCACACCTTCAGACACATTTTAGCAAAGAGAAAGATTGTCTTTTCTTCACAAATATGTTCCCCAAGGTTGATAAGTCAGAATCCCAAATGAGACCCAATGACTATACCTTTCATGCTATCGACGTCAGCCTTCAAATGCTATAGCATCTGACAAGGTGGAGATGATGGAAGAAAATTCAAAGGTCATGTCTTTAGATTTCATTAGGAAGACTCACCGCCTAGAGAAAATACAAGTGCAAAATGCGCATCTCTGAGAGTCCCTGACCCAGCAGAGGAAGGAAGACAAGGCATGGAGCTCAGAAATTAACTGCTTGCAAGGTTTGTTGACGCAAGCCAATTCAGAGAAAGGAAAGTTGTAGTCAGCCCTTAATAATGTGAGCACCCAATTGAAGGGCCAATAAGTGACAAGGAGTGTGGCTTTAAAATAATCATAGGAGAAAGACCTGCAGATCTAGTAGCTAAGGGAAGCTTTGAGAGATGCCACCCAAGTACAAGTTCAGCTGCACGAAGAAGTCCATCTAAAAGAAGAATACGTCTAGCAGCTGAGTGATGCACAAATTATGCTCTCGGAGGAGAAATCAAGATTTGAAGTAGAGCTCCAGAGCATGGAGGGTAGTCTAGAATTGTCCAAAAGGAAATTCCTAGACATATAAGTTTTGTTGCAGCAAGAACGGGATCATACGGTGCAGCTCGAAAAAGCAGTGCAAGATGGAATTAGCAAGATCCTCGCTCTGGAAAGCCAGGTGATCATTGAGAAAAATAGGTGCAAAGAGTTGCAGCAAGAAGTAGCATCCAAGAGCAAAGAGGTTTTGTAGTTGTTAAGTATTCCTCCCCTTGTGCAGGTTTCTCAAGATTTTTCGTCAATTCTGATCGAATTGTATGTTTCCCATTGGAAGAGAATTAAGCAGTATAGTCCCTCACTGCAACCCATGTTGAGATTCATTCAGGAAGCACAATCCCTCTGCGCCGAGGTAGGAGCCCTTGTCAATAGCTCTATGGTCATCCTCAGTCTTAAGATCCTCATGGCTCAGGACCTAATCCAAATGTTATATGCAGCCCAAGATGAAGAATTGAGAGAGAAAGGGATAGCCGATCATCGGCAACTGATCAAGAAGATGAATGTTTTCATTAATCATCATAGGGTGATTATGCATGTATCAGTGACACTTGAGCCCTTGCAAATCTCTGTCCCAGATACCAAACAGCGTATAGAGAGGTTTCTCTCATTAGGCCTACCTTCCCTGTTTCCTGCGGATGGTTCTATACTGGGAGTTGAACAAGTATTAAGTCAGGTTGAGCACTTGCAATAGGGTAGATCTTCCATCCAGCACCTGAGTGATCCCATCTCTATGGAGGAGGTTGAGAGTCTCCTACACCCCTTAGCTCAGCTTTACGCGCTCCTGAAGTTGGTCCATGATGAACCAGTCAGCTTGCCTTATGATGAAATTATCTGCCTGGATCAGCATTATCAGAATCTGGAATCACAAGTGTTGCCCCCTAAGGAAGATTGGACCTCCTTGCAACAAGTCTTTGATATGCTCTACCCCATTCTAGCATGAAGTCTAGTCTCCAAACCAGCAATTTTAGGTTCTTGTATTCCGTAGGCAGAATTCCCCCTTTTAGTCACCAAGAAATATTCACATTATTTTCAGTTAAAGTTTGTGGGCGAATTTTTTAAGTCATTGTCATATCATATTAAGATCACTTGCATATTAATTGTCCCTTTGCATATAGTCTCAAAAACCTAGGTCTTGTCATCCTTGAGTAATCCAAATCTTTGATAAACCCTAAGTCATTGTTAGGAAGTCTAGACCTTATCAAACCTTTTGTCCTTTTGTCATCAATATCATTTCGTCAAACCTAGCTTAGTATCCAAGCATATAGGGGAGACATTGTCATCTTGTCCTTTGTCACTTAGTCCTTTTGTCCTTTGAGGTCTAGACATCATTTCAATTTCCCAAGGGTCCCTCTCTTAGATTTGCATTCAAAAGTTTGTCAAAATCTTCAAAAACAACCAAAAACATAGATTGCATTTTCATTTATTTAGTTTGCATTTAATTGCATATCATACATTATACTTGAAAAATTCCAAAAATATTGCATTTGCATAGTGACATGTCTATTGAAACAAGGTTCCAAGCACCAATGATGCAACAAAGTCTGACATATCAACCGACAATGCAATCAAATTTTAATCCAAGGCAATCACAATTATATCCAACCCAACAACAAGGCAATATCGGTCAAACTTATCATGATGATTTAAATGTCCAAATACAAAAACTAGAGGAGAAACTAGCTCAAGAAAAGGAGATATTGGAGCAAAAAGTGATAAACAGTGAGAAGATAAGATCTCAAATGTCCAAAATGTTTCAAAAATTTCCAGGTCAAAATCCAAATTTTGAGCCAATTAATGTAAGATCTCTTCTTGAACGATCAGACATACCAGCTCTCCTCTCCCAAATAGAGATGATGAAACAATTACAAGAAAGGAGACAACATCAATTTCAACATTATGTGCCTCCACAACAAGAACAAGAAGGTGTTTACTATTAATCATATTTTCAACCATCACAACCAATGACACAACCAATTGTTCAACATATGCAACCAACACAACCAATGGTTCAATTTCAACAATATGTCCAACCAACTATACAATGTCAACAAATGGTTCAACCAATGGTGGAATATCAATGTCAACAACCACAATCACCAATTCAAAAACAAAACTTGCAACATGCACCAAGCTGAATTTTGAACATGTCAAATCAAAATGATCAACATCTAGTTCAATATCAGAAAATGACATCAAATCAAAAACAAGTTCAAGTTCAATCAACATATCAATGTCAACAACTGCCACAAAACATTCAAAAACAAAGGTTGCAACACACACCAACCCAAGTTTCAAACATGTCAAACCAATCTGATCAACATCAAGTCCAATATCAAAACATGACATCAAATCAAAAACAAGTTCAAATTCCAAGTCCAATCATGTCAAAACCTAAAAAGAAGGGTGGCCTTATTGCAATGCTCTTAAGGAAACGACTAAGTGAGTCTTTTGAGGAAGATAAAGATAATACACTTATGTCTAGCAATGCCTCATCCCCCCATAAGAAAATTGACTCTCCAGTGGCATCTATCCCTACACCTTTAAAATTTTCACAAGAACCTTCCATATTGTCCTCATCAAACAATACACCCAAGGATGCAATTACCCAAGAGCTATCCATAATTGATTGCCAAGATAATCCAATTCATGATGCACATCCTTGCCATGTTTCAAAGATACAAGACCCAATGCCACCATACACTTTATTGCCATTACCTATTTTAGAGGACCCCATTTGAAGTCCTTCCTCATGTTCAAGCATTGATTCCTTGCCAGAATCCATCACAAATGTTCAAAGTGCATTTCCTTCATATCAAAGCATTGATACCTCACCAAAATCCCCCATGCATATCCAAAGTCCAACCTCATGTCAAGAGGATAAATTAGAGCATGAAGAAATTAGTCCTAAAGCAAATCAAGATCAAGATCCTGAAACCTTATCATTCCATCCAATTGTTGACCAGGACCCCATCTTCCTAGAAACTCAGGATGATTCTCCTATTCTTGTCCATCCTATCCAAAGTCCTATTGACATTCCACTCCTCGAGCAAGATCAAGATATCCCAGTCCATCCAATCCCAAACGATCCCCTTCCATTTCATGAACACAATGTCCTTTCAAATCCCATTGACATTCTAGATATCCCTTCCATCCTTTATGATGATCCCATTAAAAGTCAAGAGCAAAGCACCTTTAAAGAGGAATCCAATGATCTTCCTCCTTGTCAAGATCAAAGTATCCTTCCAAATTCATTTCCAACACAAGACCCTATCATTCCTTTAGATCCTCCACAAGATCCACTTGTTCCTCCATCTCCTTGTCCTAATGCTCCATATACACTCCAAGATCGCATTTCTTTTGACGATCCCATTATTTCTTCCATTCCATCTCTCGAAGAGCCTATCATTGAACCATGTCCACTACATGATCCTAATCCCCCTCATGATCCTGATACCCTTCATGATTCTAACGTGTTAGTGCAAGATGTTTATGAACCCTTGACATGCACAATGGGTTCTTCCACTTTGGTGCAATCCGATCCACTTCAAGATCTAATTATTTCTCTCATATCACATCCACCTCATAATGGACTCGCGTCTTCTTCCCAAAGAAAAGAGTATCCTACAAGTCAAGATATTCATAAAGGCAAAGGAGTAGACCTTCACAAGCAAGAACCCCTTCATATCAAAGAGTATACTAACGGTCATGGCTACAGAGCTCACACTCAAGGCGTTGGTATCCCTTCAAAGTCAAAATCCAAATGTCCACCTTCCCCATCATCGCTTCCATCCATTCTAGGTCCCTATATCCCTCCATCTCCTATGCAACATCAGCAAAGGCACACATCTTGGAGAACCTTCCATCCATCCCACATGCTTCCATATCATTCCCATCGACACCGACATTCTTTCCCCCTTCCAAGCAATTTGGATGCCAAGTATAAAAGTCATAAGTCTAGCAATCCACATGTATTCAAAGATCAACATGTCCAATATAATCGACATGTCAAAACAAAGAACAATATGATCTATAAAGAAAAAGAAAAATACAAAAGGCCACAAAGGCCCACTGAGCAAAATAAAGAAAAGTCAAAATATATATGGGTTCCTAAATCCCTTGTGCAAGCAATGCACTCCAAGGAACCACAAAAGCATAAAAAATCAAAAACCATGTGGGTTCCCAAGCGGCTCCTTGAAGCACAAAAGAAAACATCCAACTTGGCATCCAAAATTGTTATTCCTCCATCCAAATTGTCCAAGTCTATTCCTCCATCACCTTCTTCATCCATTTTGGGCCCTTATGTCCCAAAATCCCAAGCTATTCCTCCATCCAAATCTCACAATCTGAGATCCATTTGTCCTCCATCAATCCATCACCCCTCAAGGTGTGTGCCAATGTCGATCTTGCCAAAATTTCCATCCACTAAAGCCCAATTCTTCCAATACCCTATCCATTATCCAATGCATATTTTCCATCCTTCGATCCCTCTGATCCCATCCTTTGCATAAATCCTTGCCTTAGTTTCATCTCATTTTCCATGTCCTTATCCTACCAACGTCTTTGAGCATACTTTCAAAGGTTATGGTCCATTTATTTCAAGGCTACTATCCAAACAAAAAAGTCGCTTGAGTCCTTCTTCCATCCCCTATCATGTGTCCATCTTCTCTTGAAAAAGTAAAAAAAGTAAAAAAAAAAAGTGAAAAAAAGAAAATCAAAAAAAAAAAAAAAGAAAAAAAAGTAAAGAAAAATAATTCGTCCATTGGTGAAAACCTAGCAAACAGGCGCCTTGGGCAAGTACCATGATGAAAACCTGGCAAATAGGCATCATGCGTAATTTATGAACTTCTTGCACACCACACTTGGGGGCACGTTTCCTCCTTCATATCCTCTTGCACTTCATTATCCTATCGAACCCATGTCATTACCCTTTCATATCCTATCATCCCTTATGTCCATTTTCCCTTTCCATCTTTGATCTTGACAAGGTTGAGGATTGTCATGAGCATCATGCATCTTGTTTGCAGCTTTCAGTCTATCATAGCTTTTGGTCATTTATCCATTTGCTTATTACAACCTTTCATCCATATTCCCTATCTTATTGCAACTTTCTACCACTATCACGTATACTATCCCGACCTTCAGTCCATGTCCCTTATCCATTCTTGGTTTTGCTTATCCTATCCATATCTTATCACTATCCATACACTCATTTTCATTCCTTGATCTTGATCTGACATAAGGACGTAAAATTTAAACATGGTTTCAAAAACCTCTTGACATGTCCCTCATGCCATGTTCCTGCTTTACATCGTCATATCCAGTCTCTTGTCCCATCACACAATAGCTCTTGGAAATTGCATTTGTGTTGTCTCCATAATAAAAGGCCTTTGTCTTCCCTCTATCCACCATCATTTCAGCAAGCCTATTTATTCACCTGTCATATTCCTTGCCTTGCTAGACACTGGGGGCAAAAAACCATAAAAAATCAAATAATGTCTTGAAAAAAGTCTTAAAAAAAAAAATTGAAAAATGTCCTGAAAAAATTCAAAAAAATCAAATAATGTCCTGAGAAAATCCATAAAAATCGAATAATGTCCTGAAAAAATCCATAAAAAATCAAATAATGTCCTGAAATAATCCAAAAAAAATCATATAAAGTCTTGAAAAAAGAATGAACACAAAAAAATTGTAAAATTCCAAAAAAACCAAAAACACGCATTTTTGCAATAAAGTATTCCCTTTATGCATAGACAAATCACTGAGCATTCATCCAACGACACTCGCAATCAATCCAACATCGTGCTTTAATGAAATCATGCTTTAACCAGATGAACTTTTCAATCAAAATCAAACATTCAAACTGATCACAATTGTCATACAATCGAATATCTGCATTAAAAATCATTTGTCCTTGTCACATTATCATGGGTCTTATACAGGGTGTGGTATACTCGAAACCAGACTGTGTCCTGTCTTAGACGGGGTACCGCATTTCCTGAAACCAGACAGCATGATCGTCCTATCAGCACATTCAACTTTTGACAATGAAGATCAAGATGTTTGTTTGTTTGTTTGAATTTGCGCATCTTATCTTTTTATTGATTTATCTTCGATCATGTTCCTATGTTGCTCGATGATGTCACTAAGTGATTTAGAGTGACCGGGATGGCTCATGATCCTTTTCTTTTTTTATTGTGATTGTCGTTTGTTTATGTTGTGTCTGTCTTATGCAAATCGGGTTGCATTTCAGCTCTGGCCTTCAATGCCATGATGCTACGCATCCATTTTGCTAAATAAAAATAAAGGTTCTCACCTACAAAGTGCATTACTGAAAGCAAGTTTTCATCATCTCTAACTGTCTTCTATCTCATTTCTTACTAATACTTCTTCCGTCCAGTCGGATAGTCAGTTCGGTCTAGTGCTCCGATCTCCAAACATACATATTGCATCCTGCATTCATTGGTTAGTACATTTGCATTACATCAAGCATTTTATCCATTTCATATTATCAATGCATCAAAAACACATAAAAAATATATCCATACATGTTCCACAATTCATACATCAACAGTACATAAGTCATCCATACATGGAAAATAACATTAGTCATCACACATTGCATCCCATCATATCGATGCATATCATATCACATATCATAATAATGTCGGAGTACAAAATCGGACTGTCTGTCCTAAGTATGGCCCGCAGGCTAACTACATAATATCAAACTACATAATGTCCACTATCTGTCATACGGAGCACGTGCCTCTGTCACTGGGTGCTTCCTCTGTCCTCCTCATCCCCGCAATGTCCCGCAAACGCGTCAAATTCATGAAATTCAACACATGGGTTTTCGAGATACATACCGCTGCTCCTGCGTCGTCCGATCGTCTGAATGTGCATACACGTTCTCCAAGGTGATCTGCCCTTGGAATGTTCGCCATCTCTCTGCAAGTGTTCTTGTCCAAAGCAACAAATTCTCCTCTTTGGCTAGTCAAAATGAGCAATTTTCACCCTCTTGGTCTCATTTATAGCTCTTTGTCATTGCATAGATGGACGTGCATCCTCTCCATCTTATGTTGGTCGTGGTCTTGTGCACATTAAATTGTTTGTCCTTCATGCATCTGATATCCGATTGTCAGTCCGTTTGATCCTACCATTTTTTATCGATCAATTGGCCTCTTTTCCGCATGTTTCCGGCCAATTCCTCAAGGGGGCATGCATATGTCATTGTTATTGTCTGGGGCATTTTCATCATTGTTCTTTGAAACAACGCTTAAAATCACATTGTCTCAAAGAGGGGCAAAATGTAGACACCCAAAAATGGTCAACGCTTGCGAAGTCATACTTTAACAATTGCGCATTGCCTCATTTTAGGTTTTTGCGTCGCATTAACATTTCTCCTATGTCACACACTTGGTCTTTATCATTTGCGAACATCGAGTCATTCTTCTACATTCTTCATCCATCTCGCCTTCGAATTTGGTCTTGTCGACAACATTATCCAATCATGATTTTGATCGATTTTACCCTGTCGCATCAATGTGCGTATTCATTTGTCATCATTTTGGACATCGTCAATCCTAATTAGGGTTTTGTCCTCCTGTCAATCTTATCAATCTTATCATCAATCTCATCATTTTGGACATCGTCAATCCTAATTAGGGTTTTGTCCTCTTATCAATCTTGTCGATTTATCATCAATCCTTCAATCTTGTCGTTTTACGATCGATTTGTCATCGATCGTTGTCATGTTCGATCTTGTCATCTTGCGATCAATTTGTCATTGATCGTGGTCATTATCAATCTTGTCATTTTGCGATCATTTCGCTATCGATCATTTCGATATCGATCATTGTCTATCTCAATTATGTCAATTTGGATCAATTTGTCATTGTTCCTCGTCAATTGGCGCATTTCTCAATCAAATTGTTTATCGCATTGGTCATTTATCAATTCAAAATCACGACATTAATTATCTTCAATCAAGACCTAATTGTCATTTTCGCATTTCTAATTTGTCTTCTAGGGTTTCATGATTTATTCATTTAACCTAATTTGTCATTTCTTCCTTTAGGATTAAATAAATTACTTATTTATCCTAAGTCTTCTCATTACAATTAAATCTTTATTTAATTGGCTAATTATTCTTCTTTGTGAATTGATTAATAAATGAAAAATTATTAATTAATTCACTAATTCCTAAATCCTATTTTTCATCAATTTCTAATTCCAATTTCCTAATTTATCATCAATTTCAATTTCCTATTTCTCAAATTTCTAATTCCTTTTCCCTCCTAATTCATCTCCTAATTCTATGGGAGTGGCATTTCAATTTGTCATGAAATTGTCATAATTGATAATCAATCAATTTGACATGAAATGTGTCATAATTTGTCATCAATTCTCAATCAATCAAATTGTGCATGGAAAGTGCATAATTTGTCATAATTGACATATTGATTTGCAATTTCCCTTTGAATTGCATCATGCCAATCTTGTCATTTCTCCAATTTCTCTATAAATTGGATAATTTTCTTCAATCAATCCCTTCTTCAACCCCTTGAATCGCTTCATGAACCCCGAATTGCTATCAAACTACCGAATTTTCGTTTCTAGTACTCTTGAGCTTTTTGCTTTCAATTGTGAGAGCACTTGTAGGTGAGATCCACAAAACCATTGAAGAGGAAAGAACAACAATGGAGCCGCATGGAAGGAGTATTCAATCTTACATCTGGTTTGCATAATGTTTTCTTTTGAATGCTTCATTTTCATACCTCTATTGAATGTGCTTTGGAATTAGGTTCATTTCAATGAGTATTCCTTTGATTAAGCTATCATATCTTGTGTTGTGATTGATATATACTTATCTTTTGATGAATCCTAATTTCTACGCTACAATGCCTATGACCATCAGTCAGGTGGTGGTGGCTATCAAGCAGCAACTAGTTGGAGAGCAACATGTTTGATATGTCATGGTAGCGGTCACACTGCTGCAACATGCAAAAGGAAGAATGGTAGTATGAACAATGGACCATGGAGAACACCTGGAATGGTATGCTATCATTGCAACAAACCGGGACACACTGCCAGAACCTGCAGAATGAGAAAAAACCTATCGGATAATATACCGATCACTCCAGAAGGGAAGATTGATGTTGAAACCGTTCAAGAGGGAATGAGTAAAACATGGAAAAAAAAACCTGAAGAAGTGTCACAAGATCAACCGGTTTCTGCACCTAGTGTGAAAGTCTCTGAACTGACAAACTGAGCTTCAGAAAAGCTTAGGGGGAGCATATCAATGAAATATTTGAACCCCTAATTTATATCTGTAAAAGACCTTAACCAGTATACATTACTTGTCAATTGGCAGAAGATTTTGAAGCGGTAAAAGGCAAAATTAGGGTTTGTACCCTAGTGGTGGATCATTTATTATGGTAGGTGAAAGATCATTTAAAAAGGATTTTTGACGCAATTTTCACTTATCTATTTTCGAGCAAAGAATTTCCAAGTGCAGAGCGATAAAGAGAAATTCGTCAAGCGATTCAAAGTGAATTCAAAATCTTGCAGAAGAATCCAAAGATCATTTTCAATCAATCAGGTGAAGAACATCAAAGCAGTAATCCTGCAACCGAAGTGGTGTGTTGTGAGAAACATTGCAAAACCCTAAATTTCAAAGTGTGAAGGTTTTTCTCAAAAAATTTGTCTATCACTTAATCATGGCTTCTGCATCGCACTCCAGTTCTAGTGCACCTATAGACTCAGCGAATTTTATCCAAAAGAAGATGAAATACAATGCCCTATCTCAGATACCTGCTAGAGTCATAGTTGAGGAAGATACTTCAACTTATATTGATTGCAAATTGGAAGACCTAGGATCCCTAGTGATCTATTCCCAGCTGGGTCTATTCTATGGGGATGACAAGAAAATCAAACCGAAATATAGCATCCTAGAGAGGAAGAAACTACACAATGTAGTTTTTATTCTTGAAGAGTTCATGAAAGATCACATCCGCATCATCTTGATCAGAGTACGCGGTGATAAAATGTACCTTGAGCAAACGCATGATATCACACCAGAAGCAATTCATGTCATCACCAGTTTCTGTAACATTGGTGAGGTGCCAGCTTTAAGGAAGGTCATCAAGACTGAAATGACTAAGCTCACTGGTTCTCTAAGTGACCAATGGGGAATGACTGTCAATCCCATCAAAGATGACTTGGTTAAGTATGCTTGCATGGTGATCGGCTACCGGGTGTTTTATGCCAGCAAAATAAACTCTATCCCTGCTGCTGTAGTGAATGCCGCATACAGAATGATTCAAGAAGATGCCACATTTGATTTGTGTACTTGTTTGTAGAAGCAACTTCTATTGAACCTAAAGTCCATTAAATAGGATAATGCTTTAAGGTTCAGGTTCAAACAACTCTTGGTCGGCCTATTTTTCTACTTTCAAGGCTATTTTCCTAGAGTAGGTGATATTCAATGGTCTACTAACCAACCGGTCACTAAGAAAATTAGGGAAAGTCTCCAAGCGGTGGGAACCGGATATCCTAAGGTTCTAAATAAATATTTTGATGAATTCAGGCGAAAAATGAGCCAAAGGATGAGTATTTTTGGAGATATTGTAAAGAAATATGAAGATGACATTTGCTTTATCATAAAGGTAGATGAATGCATAATGGAAGTGGTAGAGCCAAGAAAGGAAGCAGTAGAACCTATGGGGTATGAAGTAATGTATGACATGCTGGATGGGTATGCCTCTACCCTGATTGCCTCACCTTTAAATGCAAAGAAAAAGTGAACCGGCACCTACTTGGAAAGGGTAACATCAGTTGAAGATGCTACAGTGAAAAAGGGCAAGGTAGTGCCATCGGTATTGGCACCGGTTACCTCAACTAGCCCAAAAGTGACCAAGCGGTCACCTGCCAAGAAGAAACTGAAAGTTGCACCCACTAAAGTATTTGAGAGGAAGTGGAAGACCAAAGACAACTCACCGGAGTCAAAGGATACCATACCGGAAGTGCAGCCTAAGAAAACCAGGCAATCAAGCAAAAAGACTAAATCTATTAGTAATACACCTGCATCGTCAGCACCAGTAAATAAGACATCTCTTCTTATAGCCTCTGACACATTGTCAAAGGACCTTGAAGAATGTCAAGAGAAAGGTGCTTAATGACTTAAAAGAGTATTTTGATGATTTTTCTGATAATGAGAAGGAAGAAGTAGAGCAGGAAATGATAAAATATTTGTGTGTTAATGATCGATCGCCATCTAAAATTAGATCGGTGACACTTGATTCTTTATACAATTCTTTGGACAATAAATGGCGCATTGCCATTGAGAAAGAGCAGGAAATAAGGGAGAAAATATTTTCTTAGTACTTTCCTGATGCCTCCAATTCTGAATTATTTGAAATTATGGACAAGAATAAAGGTCTATTCTTCTTGAGAAGAAGAAGACTCGGGCTGCTAGAAGGTAGAACCTCTGAAGTGGAGAAGGACACTCATCTACATGCCAAAGTCGATGTCTGGTTACATCAAGTGTCTGAGGCCAACAAGAAGGTTGAACAAGAACCTGACCTATCCTCAGCCAAACTAGATGAGGTATTTGATGGTGAAGGAGAAAGAATTATAGAATAGGTTGACACTATTGATGTTGATGCATTGGATGTTGAAGATGTCACTCTAAATGCAGAGAAGGAAAAGGTTGATAAGGAAAAAGAAGAAAAGGAGAAACTGGACAAGGAAAAGGTTGTTAAGGAGAAAGCAGAGAAAGAGGAAGAGAAAAAGAAAGAGGAAGAGAAAAGGAAAGAGGAAGAGAAAAAGAAAGAGGAGGAGAAAAAGAAGGCGGAAGATAAGAGGAAACAAGAAGAAGAGAAGAGAAAAGAAGAGGAGAAGAGGAAAGAAGAGGAGAAGAAGAAAGAAGAGGAGAAAAAGGAGGAAGAAGATAAGAAGAAGGAAGAATTGAAGAAAAAACAAGGAGAGGAACAAAAGAAGAAAGAAGAAGAAAAGAGAAAATCAGTAGAGGAGAAGGAAGTAGAACAAGCCAAACAAGCGGAGACTCCCAAGGCAACCAGTGGTCAAGCCAAACCGGTTGACATCACCAGTCCTATTGATCTCCAATATGCAAATGAATATGAGCTCCTTCAAAGCATAAAGCTTGCACAGGAATGATTGGAAGCATTGAGGAGGAAAAAGGAATAAGATGTTATTCAAACTGTGGTTGATACTCTTACTAGTTTGATTCCTGGTACTAACCTCCCCAGTACCGATTCCTCTATGTCAAAGCTTAAACTTCTATGTACCATTATAGAGGACCAGGTCCAATTCCTGGAAGAAGTTGTTGAAGCAAATGCAAAGAAAAAGCATGAAAAGGAACTCAACACTGCCTTAGTCAAGAAACTGAATGAGCTCCGGTCTCAACTTCAGAAATAATAGAAGGATGTAAGTGTTGCTATGGATGAGGGCAAACTCCTGTTGAGAAAAATCAGCCAACCCCATCTATTTTGCAATGATGTGATCACCCAAAAAGAGATACTCCAATCAAATTTGCAGGCATACATAAGCAACTTCAAGATGCCATATGATTTCTTCACTACATATGGGCAAACAGTTCATCATTTTCAACTTCAGTCTGCCAGGATAGAGTTAGAGATCAGCAACCGGTCAAGAGATTTGCAAGAGCTCCAATTGGTCTTATTACCCAAACTGCAAATTCTTCAAAAGTGCTTTCTCAATCTGGAAGCCCTAATGGTAACTAAAGAGATGAGTACCATTGATGCCATGGAAGAACAAGTATCTCAGATGCAGACCGAAAGTGAGGTTGCTACCTCATTACTTGAGTAATGGTCATTAGCCATGAAAACCTTTTTGCAAGATTTTAAATCTGTTTTTGACAAGTTTCATTCCTTATTGTCATAAACATTTATTTAATTTTAATGATAATGAAAAACAAGGGCTATTTTGTAGTACTTTGTCATTGTTGGAAAAGGGGGAGTAGTATTTAAAATTTTCGTGAATGTTACCATTTCATGTATACTTTCATGTTACCTCTTTAAGGGAGTAGTATACGTTGTAATTTCTGCAAAACGGATAGTGTATATGCTTAGGGGGAGTAATTTTGCATATGGCATATTTTTGTTGTAAAAACACTTAGATGTCAAAATTTTCCTAAGTGTTGCCATCAATGCCAAAGGGGGAGATTGTTGGCATTTTGATGATGTTCTAATTGTCATTGATGGACACACACTTGCTTTGTGTACACTTTCTTGATGTATGAGTTATGCTCAATCGGTATATGTTCCAACCGGTATTATGTATTATAGTCTTTAGACTATCGGTATTTTGTAGAAGATGTTTACTGGTCCCAAATTGACTAAAGAGCTTAAGTGGTATGAAGACCTTAAGCGGTTTGAGAATCTCAAGTGGTACGAAGGAACAAAGCGGTAGTTAACATTTTTCCAATCTTCATTTTTGACAACCAGTAATTGGTAAATTGTATGAACCGGTATTACTTTGTGATGAGTTACCAATCAGTATTACTGTGATGAGTTATCATCCACTGACACTTCGGTGGTGATTTTGTGTCATGTTACCAAATGTGTCTAGATGCACTAAACCTAGGAACTTGTAATTGATAGTTCTGATACTTAATATAAGTACAGATCCAATAGCCAACAAAATGAGAGGGGGGGGGGGTGAATCATACAAACTTAATCATCCATAAAACATTAGATTCAACCTTGGTAACATATATCAATCATATAATCAAAAACTGTCAAACATGCAAACTCAAAAGCATATGAACAATATAAACCTCATAACACCAGATTTAATGTGGAAACCCAAATAGGGAAAAACCACTATGGGATTTCAGACCCACTAAGAAATATACTCTTCTAGAGTATGCTCAGTTAAAAGCAAATCATGTTAAAGATTACAAAACACATTGCTAGATGTGACCTGGTTAAAGGATTTCCCTCAAATCTGTTAGGATCTTCACTTTGTTAGAAGTGACCTTGTCAAAGTATTTCAAACACTCAATCAGAATGTCACCTTGTTAGAGGATTTACATATAAGACTGTTAAGTCCACTCGGTTAAGATATTTCCTGTCACTTTCACAAAATAACAGTAATACAATCTATCTCCAACTTCACATCTAAAATGCTAAAGCAGATTCCTATTTGTTCAATACAATCTAGACATAGAACTAATATTGTCTATCTGCTAGGCATCAATACTCTGTTATTCTAATAGGTCTTCAAGCTTCTGTGCTTAGTAATCACTATGTAGCATCCCTATGCATACACTTGCCCGCATACATTGTTTATCAACAGTTCCTTAGTTATAAACAATCTTCTAACCGCTTAATCTCCTTGATCACATTTCCCATGATCAATCATAGCCATCAGATCTTCAATCTTGTCCCAGTTCATTGTATCTTTCGATCTGAAAATGTTTTACCCTACCTTGGAACTTGTACATTCACCTTGGAACTTGTGTTAGGGTAATGCAGTTTAATCTGAGCTATAGATCTTCTTGCCGACTTTCCATTGCCTTAGATTCGTTAACAAACTTCTTCTATGGTTTGCAATCATTGATCCGCTCCAGCTCATCAGCATCTTTCATTAAATATCACATGTAAACATTTAATGCATTCTGTTATAGCTTAGTTACAACTCAGTGAATACTAAACTTTACTTGGTAGACATTATGTCTTCATTAACTGATTGCGATAACCTTAGGGTTTACCGACTAGGTTCTTTGCTTGATAACATAGTATAGTATTAACCTTTACATTTTACAACATATGTATGATGTTAAAACAATCTAAAACATCAAGATCTCATCATTGTCTGACTCGGTAGAGTTTCCCATTGAATAACTTATCCCCTTATTCATCATATTCTTTCTTGTGTCTTTACCGACTTCTTTATAATCTTCATATAATATTTCTTGACATATGGCAACATCATACTGAATTAGAAAATCAATTTCTTGACATCAATGACAAAATAATAATATCAAGACAGTAAAACACCTTCAATTAGTTATGTCCATAATCATCAACAACCTTCTCAATATCCTTGTAATATTGCCAACAGTAATTCAATCCTATTGGACCGACATGAAATCAGACTCCTTTATAAGGACATCATGTCTAGGGTTTTAGATGATGATGAGGTTTCATATGTGTGATCATAGAAGAGAAGATTAGGTTTGTGTGAAGAGTAGGAGTGTGGAGATATTGAAGACTGAAGTAATGTTGAAATATATAAACAATGAGCTATCAAGGATTAACCAAGCATACTATGCTAGTATCTAGATCACTCACTTGTTGATTACTCACATCTTCGACAAGTCTAAAACCCTTAACCGGGTAGGCCTAGCAAAGCCTTTGTAAATCCTCTAACAAGGTAGTTCACAATTGTGAATCTGAAATCCCCTCACAAGGTAGTCTTTAATAGGACTTATCTCCTAACAAAGATCTAGATTCCTAACAAGATCTGTTTTGGTGAAGAACATTGTATGACGTTAACCACTTTGGTTTCTATTTTGCAAATAGTTACTTGTGAGTTTCTGCTCACTGTGGTTTTTCCCATTTGGGTTTCCACCTCAAATATCTTGTGTTATGGTGATTGCGCTTTTGTGGGTGAAAGCTTTGTTTTCAATTTGGTTTGCATTTATCTTAACCAGTTTATTTGTAAATCTGTCATACTAGTTATTAGCTAAACTGTTTAAGTGTTTGAGTTCAGCATTTTTTGGTATACTAATTCACCCCCCCCCCTCTTAGTATTCATTAGGGCTCTATTTAGGCTTTGATTTTCCCTTTTCTGGGGGTTCAAAACTTTAAAAAAGAAACAACTAAGTTTTCTTAGTTAGAATTTCTAGCCTTTTAGCTGTTACTATTTTCTGAAGAAGGTCAATCAAATTGTGTCCGCGACCTTTGTGATGCCTCTTTTTAGCATGCTTTGATGGTGTTTTGTGCTTTCCCTTGTGATTTTGATAACTTTGGAAATATATATCTAAGACTTTGTCGATTAAACTATGTTTTGCACTTGTTATCTAGTAGATGCATGATTGATATTTCGTTATGTTGCAAAGGAATTTTGATTGTATCTTAGTTGTGGTTTTGTCCAGATATGTAGATTGTTGAATGGGCTTTAAAACAACATTTCTTTAGGTTTTATATGTTGATTAATATTTTTATAAAATGCCCTGGCGCATCCCCTCAGTAGTTTAGATCTTGTTTTTTCAAGTTTCCTTCTCCGTTTTTCTCAAAACCATAAGGAAGAGTCAGCTTCTAAATCCTGGAAGTCATTCAGTGAGTCTCGTGCAATTGGTCCCCCATCATTGAATTTCCCATAAGGTTTTTTTCTTTCAGAGTAAAATTTAGAGTCAACAAGAATAAGTGCTTGACCTAGGATAATATTTAGAAGAGGGGCCTTCAAGGCCCTTTTGTTTGTGTTTTATGTGGGATGGATGAGGAGAATTCTACTCATTTGTTCTTTAGCTATGCTTTCACTCTCCATATTTGGCATTGTTCATGGGATGTTTGGCAGAGTCCTACGTTCATACTTCTTCCTTGATTGACTTTTGGAGTCATTTGGGTAAGCCTCCCTCTTTGACTTCTTTTTTGTAGGATGTATGGTATGTGGGGCCTACTTTCTAATTGTGGTAGATCTTGTTGGAGCGTAATCAAAGAATTTTCTGAGGAGAGAAGAAGCTTTTACAACAAGTCTGGAAGAGAGTTTTGGGCATGGTCTAGGAGACAGTGGAAGCTAAGTGTGAGGTGTTTTTTTCCTTTGGAGAGAAGGGATATGAGGGTGGTTAAGAGATTCAAGATTCAAGGGTTGTCTATGGTTTTCACGTGTGTCAGGAGAGGGTGGTGGGTGAAGAAAAAAATTCAAAGGGGTGGGAGGTGGCAGTGCCCTCCTAAAGGTGTGCTAAAGATTAATACAGATGGATTCTCTACAGATTCAGGGGTTGTTTATGGCTTTTGCATGTGTCGGGAGAGGGAAATGGGTGGAGGAGAGAATTCAAAGGGGTGGGAGGAGGAAGTGCCCTCTTGAAGGTGTGCTAAAGATTAATATAGATGGCTCCTCTCGGGGTAATCCTAGCCCTACTGGTACAAGAGGGATTGGCATGGATTCTTCGGGGTCAGTGATGTTCTTTTTTTCATTCCATGAAGAGGTGTAGACTATTAACCTCATGGAATGATTGGTTATTCTTCATGCTTTTGAGAAGGAACATGTGTTGGGATGGAGTAGGATTATTTGTGAGTCTACTTCCCAGGTTTTGATTGATTTACTTATTAGCCGAAAGGTGGAGGAGGCCAATTGGCAGCTAGCTTTGGTAGTGCAACAGATTTTACAGGTAAGCTCTATGATGGATATGGTGTCCTTTGTTCATATTCTGAGGGAGTGGAATAGGGCTGCTGATTGCTTAGCAAAATGGGCTTTTGAAAATTTAGACGGTGAAAATTTGGAGGACCGGCAATTAGTTCCCTTGGAGCTTCAAAATGAGTTGGAGGGAGTTCTTGTTGATGGTAGGAATGGTTGTGATACTGGATGTTTTTTGCTTATTCTTTGTGCTTGCTTCTATTTCTTTCTGGGAACTTCGCTCTATTGTTCATATGTAACATTGCTTTTTGAATTTCAATAAAGTTTTTACCCTTTTTCAAAAGAAAAAAGTGACTTTTTGGTCTATTTGCATTCTCCAATAGTTTTTGCCACAAGACTTTATAGAAGTTAAAATCTCTGATGTCCTCAATCATTTGATAAGTTTTATGCACCATGACCACCATAGTTGTGTCATCCTAGTTTTTAAAGTAGACTTTGCACATGATTACCTTTGTAGCATATACTACCCCTTTGTCAATGATGCTACTAATGTTTAGACTCTGACAAACAAATCTTGCTCTAATAAGTTTTTCAACCTCTATAATTTTGGTGCCTTTCTTAGGAGGTAGACATCCTTCTCCTAAATGCTCAATAACTTCTCCAATGGCCTCCATAGCAATTCAATGGGGCTTGTCTAAATATAGGATTTCATCATGTAAGTGGTTGAGAATCGAATGAACCCATATATGCTCCTAGGTGAAGTCCAAGAAATCCTTAAAGACGTCCAACTTTTTCTTTGCAACCCTTGCATAATCCTCTTTGTGGTCATTGTTTCTTTTCAGGATCTCTCTCTGGAGTGTTTCAAAACTCTAGTATGATTGATTTCTTCTAGTGGTCCATGTATGTACTTCTAGATATCATTTGTATAGATCATATCTCTTAGTACCTTAGCGAAAGCTCCTTTTGAGTCTATTTTCAAGGCCTTGTTAGGGAATTTGGTCAAGATAAGGTGAGACTTATCAAAGGTGTCTATCAAGGTGGGAGTAGGTCGTGAAGTCATTGTGAATGGGTGCAGTTATGGTTTGAATGTTAGACTCTTAAGGTTTGTATGGATCAGCTATGCATCTTAAGGGTACTAGAATGTTGGCTATGGCACAAAGTGTATTAACTTTAGAGATAGGGAATGAAGTGGCTAAAGTGCTTGTGAAATACTTATAGGAGTGTTGTTGACAGTCATACTAAGTTTTCTAGTCATAATCTCTTTTTTGCTGCCATGTTTCTGCCTATTAGCTACTACGACTAGTGTTTACCAGTTGTTATCACCTTTATTTTGCTCACATTTAATGTACACTATTGTTACAATATGTTACAATGAAATAGAATATACTTTTTTCTTATTCTCTTATACCCCATCAAATTGTCTTGAGGTTTCATGTTGTAGCATCCTACATTGTACCCCCTTACAATTTAGACCATATTTGGGGCCCTCGCCTTAGTGTTTGCATCCCTATGCTTGACTAGGACAAATTTATGCTTGCATCATGCAAATATGTAATTGATATCATATTTTACCTTGCATTTCCCCTTTATCCTAGTCCCATATTAGGGTAGGACTAGGGCGTGACGCCTTGGTCCTCACATGGCCCATGGTGCCACACCATGGTCCTCCCTAATTGGCCCTATTTTGAACCCTTTACCCCATCTCAAATTTGAGTGGGAAACCTTTCTCCGTGTCGACCTATGTCAGAAAATTAACATATTTTCTCAATAGGAAAGTATATAAGGAGGTTTTCCCCTCTTATTTTGATATACATGGATGATTGGGAGAGTTGCAATCAAGCAATCAAGCAATCAAGCATTCAAACATTCAAGCATTCATCATCAAACATTTCTAGAGGTCATCAAGGCTGCATATTCTTCATCTATCTATTGTGAAGCGACTTTACATCATTCCTATGCAAGCATGTGTGTGCGATTAGGGTTTTGTCATTTTCATGTCATTTCATACAACATATGTGATTACATTCAAGAAGAAAAAGCATCATTATCAATCATTGCAGATCTGAGGTATATCTTCCATTATTTATTTCAATATTTGCAACATTTCAGTCAAGATCGATTCCTCAACCAAGGTTTGACTTATGAAAACCCCTATTCCTAACCTATTTCTCCTTCTTTCTGTGTGCAAGAAATAGGTATGGAGCTGCGATCTTCAAGATAAGCATTATTTGTGGAGACAAATAAATCTTCGTTTGGTGTGTGAAAAGTTTGGAGGACCATGTTGACGAGAAACACAGTCTTGACATTTTAGGTGTTGTTTTGGGGATCAGATCCAAGTCTGCAAACATTTCTCAAATCCACGTGCACAGCTCAATCTCGCATCTATAGCTCGTTGTTTTCATGTTTTTACCTTCATTTCCAACACTTTATCTTAATTCAATAATTCAATTTACAAAAGAGGGGCCCCCAATCAATATTCAATCTAAATATTTGTTGATTTGTGATTGAATCTATTGGATTCCCCCTCTTTTGAATGTAATAGTCATCTTAAGCAAAAATTAGTGGTTTTTTCCCTCTAATGGTGGAAACCTTAAATTTTCACCATTACATTTTGGTGAACCTGACTCCTTACACCTTTAATCTTGATTTATGTTCTCAGAATCTAACTATTTATGCAATTTAAATTTTAAATTTTTATTTACAAGTTTGATTTGCTTGCAAATTTTAAAAATTTTGAGGTTAATTTCATTAAAACCCTAATTATTAAATTTAAAATTAAGCTTGTCAATTATTTAGTTTGGATTAATTATTTCAAATTTGGGTAATTCTCATATTTCACAATTCAAAATTTCACTCACGAATTTAAATTTCAAATTTTAATTTTAAAATTAAGTGGTGAATTTCAAAAAACCCTAATTTCAAAAACTTCAAAAATTCAGCTTGTAGGTTGTTTAAATTTTGAATTTATCATTTCAAATTTGATTGTTAATGTTAATTCAAATTCAAAATTGCAATCTTAGATCAAATTTCAAATGTATAGTTTAGTATTAAGTGGTTAATTTCAAGAGCCCTAATTTTTAAATTTAAATTAGCCTTGTGGGTTGCCCAATTTTGGATTAATTATTTCAATTTCAAAATTGCAATCTTAGATCTAATTTTAAATTTTTATTTTAAAATTAAGAGGTTATTTTCACAAAGCCCTAATTTTAAATTTAAATTTCCTAGTGGGTTGCATAATTTTTCTCAATTATTTTTTAAACAATCATTTTTACAAAAAATTTGCATTGTTTAATTATTTCAAATTTCAAGTTTCAAATTCTCTTCACATTTTTCAAATTTTAAATCTTAATTTCAAAAAAATAAAATTAAAGATAATAATTTTATTTAAAAAATCAAATTTGTGGGTCTTATCAATTTGCATAAATTAAGAGGTTTTATTTATAAAACGCTAATTTATTTTGATTAATTTGCTTGGATCTAAATTTAAATATTCATCATGACAATTAATGGATTTTATTTATTTTCTATTTCACATAAAATTACACTGCTTTTTACCTACATTTATTATAATCATGTGTCGAATAATGGCTTCTTTCACTTCATGTTACTTCTTTTCATTCATAGCACTTGGACATATTGAATTTTTAGAATTTCCAAGTTGCTTCCTTTTCATCAATTATGTTGGTCTAATTAATTATTCATCTTGGATATAATTACACTTTACTTAAGTTTACTTAGGTACATGCACCACATTGTAGTTTGCATATGAGACACTTAAGGAGATGTGTTGTATGTAGGATAATTTCCACCTTTTATGGTGTGATCTTGTTGTTATTTTATCATATCCACTTATTGTGGAGTGATAATTCCACCTTTGGTGGGTGATCCACCTCATGTGGAATATTTTACTATTTACCTACCTACCCTTGCATCTCATTGAGCCACATGTCATCATTGTGTGCTCTCTTGTCTCTTAGCCTTGCCTTTAGAAGCAATATCATCTACATTATATGTAATTCTTGATGATCCAAATGATCAGTATTTTGCTATTGATTAAGAATACAATTTATTCTTATCAATCTATTTGTCTCTCTTATTGTGCTATTTAGTGTACTCTTGATCTTGGCTATTTTCAATAAATTCTCACAAATTAGATCTCAAATATTTCATCTATCATGTATGGTGTGCTATGGTGATGTTTTGGGGAAAATGTATTTCGTACTTAGATCACCTAAAAGCTTTTGTAGATCCCAATCATAGAGATGTTAATGGAAAACTTAATACTTGTACTTCTCCTAGAGTATATAATGAGAATGAAGAACAAGCTAATACTCCTATCAATTATCTCTCTAGTGGAGAGAAAGCATTGAAGAGCAATATGGCTTTGTCTTCTTCTCATACACATACTATAGTGCAGGGGGGGAAAATCAAGATATTGGTGTTTCCATCTCTATAGATCCTCCTTATTCTCCTAGAGTTTATCTTAGACATCAAAAGATTTGTAGAGAGGATGATGTTATGTATTTTATTCATGATTTATCTCACCACATAACATTAAGCAAATATGAGGCTCTAGATGATACAGATCTTCTCTCTCAATCTACCAAAGAGGATATGCATGATGAAAGAAAGGAAAATCTTCCTCTACAATATATTCTTTCTTCATCTATAAATACTTTCAGTCCTTCTAAACATGCTTACACTACAAACTTTAAATAAATTTATTATGCAATTACTTTGACTTGTCAATTAAAATATTCTTATAGGAGTCACTTTAACATAATATCAAAACAAGGTTTTAGAAGACGAGGACTTGGAAAATTTGAACAAGGATTTTGAGTCCCTATAAACCCTCCTACACGAATTAGCACACAAGGCCTAGGAAATGATAATAAATATCCTATGGATGACCTCCTTAGGATTCAAGACTTCAAAGATCATCTTGCGAGACAACAAGCCATTCATTCCCATAAAAGTGCTTCTTCTTAAAAAAATCCTTTTTGTTCATTTCATCAAAGTTACAATCATCATGCTAATGATTGTCCCAATTTTTAAAATGCAATGAAAGAACTCATTGATAGTGGCAAAGTTAAAATCATTGATGATAATCCTTCTTCTTCTAATAATAACTCTGTCCTCTATCTCAAAAGGATAAGCCTACACCTATTGATGATCAAGAAAAATTGGCTACTTGAATCTTTTGGAAATTGAAGTATGACAAGAATGTTGTTTATCCCTTTGTGAAGTTTAGCACTAAGCATAAATAAGGTAGTGGGTATTGTCTTTTTCATCATGGCGGTTCTCATTATCTTGGAAAGTGTAAATCATTTAAGGAAATTGTTCAAGAACAATATGATCATGTGCGTATATGTCTTTCAATAGATCTTGCTCTCTTTCTTGGTGAAAAGGCAGTGCCTTAGCATTCCTCTCACTTCATGTTGCTCCTCACCCTATGACACAAGTATTAACTTAATTGGGGGATCTTTGTCATTAGAGGTGGTTCTTTTTCAATTTCAAATATCTTGGGATAGCAACATGATCCTCTTTTATCTGTATCCTATCTCTTATCTTTAAGTTTCACCATTTCCTTTATGGATTGCATTGTTCATAACTTGGTGTCCTTTCTTGCATAGAATTATCCTTCATGCAAGTAAATATGTGTCCCTTTTTGGGACCTATTCTTTGCTTGAAATGACATGTATCTTATGAATAATCTCTCCTAAGTAAATGTGTGATTTTTTCCCAAATCTATACTTATCTTCTTTATTGGGGGGCAAGGGTGGCATTTTCCCTTTCTCTCTTCCTATCTAAGGTGTCGCTATTCCCTTTAAGAGTTTAATTTTTCATGTGTTGATATCCTTTCTTACATTAAATGGTATGTCTCTTATGATTAATATCTCCTTACAGGAGTATGTGATCTTTCTTTCTTTCTCTCTTTGAAGATTACCTCTTCTTTAGAGTTGCATTTTACATATACTAATTTATTTTATTGCATTGGATATTTATTCATGTGTGTATATTGTGCATTTTCTTATGTCTAATTTCTCTTTGGAATTTGGGTAATTCTTCTCATTGTCCTTACACTTGGAGGGCGATTATTTCTCTCTCTTTCCTT
Organism: Cryptomeria japonica; assembly: GCF_030272615.1. Classification (NCBI taxonomy): domain Eukaryota; kingdom Viridiplantae; phylum Streptophyta; class Pinopsida; order Cupressales; family Cupressaceae; genus Cryptomeria; species Cryptomeria japonica. Next base: position 714,453,012 of record NC_081408.1, on the reverse strand, counting down.
TCTAAGGATCTACTTTTATTTTGTGAGAGGTGTTTGCTTATGATTTGATGTCATTACTTGTGTGAAGTTGTTGTTTTCTCAAGGATTCTCTCTTATACAAGAGGTATAATTCCTTGGATACAACCTCTTCTTTACTTGGTAATGTATATTTATTATAAACGTATCCCCTCACATTGGGTCAAGGTGCATCATCATTCATCAAGAATCCATTTCACCTAGCAATAGGAGGAAGGTATGAATTCTTGCTCCCCTTCCTTTATTTTGGTAGAAGATGATATGTTTGTTTAAGGAACTCCTCTTGGAGGTAGATGTCTTTTGAGCAAATATCTCTTCTCCTCCAAGGATCTCCTTGTATCAACTTAAGTTTCACCTCAAAAGTAACCTGCAACTTTTCAGTTCATCATGAAAATATAAAACTACAAGAAACTCAAGCTTCAACCAATGAAACAACATGAAATAAAAGAAAATAAAATTATTATGCCTTCATGGATTATGTCTCATTGTGTCCCAACCCCATTGTTCTTGGTTGCATATGAGTTTGCTCTCAGATAAGTATTGGTAGCTTCCAAGATGGCAAGTGTGGAATGGACTGGTAGATAATATGATATGCAAAAACTAATGCTATGATAATGATTTATGCTAAATTGCTCAGAAACTCTAGAAATGCTAAACAAGTGAATTCATGGATGCAAAGATAAAGACTCTTGATTGACTATGAGATTAGCTATTAGTTCCAAAAATGGATTGGGAGACCTCTATTTATAGATTTTTGAGTGCATAAGCTTAGGTAGCAGAGGTCAACAGTCATGATTAAATCTTGCAATTTGGATGGCTATAAGCAAGAGGTTGAGATGTGAGAGATAAAGGTGGAAGATGTTCCTCCTACATCTACATGATGGAGGAAAAAGTGGAAGGAAAAGCCAAGTGTCAGAAGGCTCACCTTGACTGAGGAGAAGACTTGAGAGAACATAGGATAGTTGGAGAAGGTTTAGGGATTAGAGGACAAGTGGACTCAACTCCCTCCAAAGATGTAGGAAGGTTGGAGAGAATATAGGGACGTTGAGAAATGTGTGTACGTACACATCATTTGAAGAATAACTTGAAAGTTTGAAGATAATGATGTATTAATATTTAAAAAAATGTTAATATCTTTAGCCATATGATTGATGAGTTGGCAAAGAAGAAGATGATGTGGAGATGAGATGATTTGGAAAAGGGAGATTAAATAATTAAGAAATTATTTAATTGATGAGACTATAGGATAGTGGATAGAAGTTAATTAAATATTAGATATTTAATTAATTGGGTTAGAAGAAAGGGATATAATGAATTAATTAATAAAATATTTCAATTAAATTAATTAATAGAAGAATATGAAATGAATTAAATAAATTAATCTTTTCAAATTAACTATTTAATAGAAGAATAATCATTAAATAAATATTGAATATTTATTTAATTTCTCATAGCCAATTTCATGTGTATACATTTTACCCCTCTTTGAAATGATGTTGAGACAACATTGTTTCTGTAATGCCCCGCCAGGAAACCCCGAAGGGATAAGCCAAAATACAAGAATAGAGTGCAATAATTATTTTTTTTAAAGTTACACCACATTAAGATACAATCAAGAAATCAAAGATTCAGAATTACATAGCGGAAGACATCAACTAACACCTAAAGAGTTTCCCAACGAGATTACTTAAATTTCACAATTCACTTAACTCACACAATAATCCAATAAGCTGATTATCTTAATAACGAGATAATTCTAAATCAGGATAATTTCTTTCAGAAGATGGAAATATAAATCACAAGCAAAGATTCATCCATTAAGATCTATTCATAATCTTCCTTCAAGCTTTTCATTAAAATACAAGCCATACATCTAATATTCTAACACACTAGAATTTAATCATAAACATATGAGATCTTTCAAGCATACTAAATTTCCTTAACAACAACTGAATATATATTCCATTACTCTAAGTTACATTCTTTCATATTCCAATTTATTGCATTTTAAAAGATGATTGCATACGTGCATCTAATAAATCTCATCTAAACCACTTATGAATTTGATCAAAAGGCATACAAGAAAGAACTGCATACAAGCATTTAAAGTTAATTCCGTCTTATCCACTTATACATTCTAACATAAGCTATTCATACATGATAAAGCTGAATAAAGGAAACATAAGAGAATAACATCACATAACACCATAATGATCTCGGAGTTCACCCCTGAAGGGCTACATCTCTGGGTCTACTCAACTGCAAGACCCCTCTGATAATTAATAAAGTTAAGAATACAAGAGGTTACACCATTACAATCCGGCCATCAAGGCGAAATATAAACAATATACAAACGACCACATCGGTCAATTAATACATAAACGATCCCTGAAAAGGAAAGGATCCAGCTGAACATAATCAAAGCTAAAACAAAACTCCATGAGAGCATCCACAAAACTGAGTCATCACCACCTAAGGTCTAACATGAAACCGATACTCACAAGGGTAGAGACAAAAGGACGACCCACAAAGGTACTCCCAACAAGACAAACGACAACACACTAGCGAACGTAGGGACAAGTGTCATCACACAACCTGGTATGGTTACCATGGCAGGTCTTCATAGGTCCCGGCCCCATACATTGGGCTACCCTGGCAACCTAATCCGAGCCTCCGGCCAATCCAAGCCTCATGTGGACCCACACATCCTCTCATGAAGACAAGGATGATGGTTTGCCATTTCAAGCCTTCTCACAGCATGTCGAGTCTATGATAGCACTCGTCCCATGTGTGAGGCACATTTATCTTACTTAGAGATTACATTCTAATCTACTGTTAGGTTATCACTTATTAGACTCACTTTCGATGGGTTACCCAGCAGCCACTTTGGGCGCAGCCCCCAATCGAAAGCCACTTTCCCATACGACACTAGACTATACTCAAATGAACTCAAAACCCAAGGAATACACATGGTCAGACGAACGGAGTTCAAGAAGGAGGAAACATCCCTCATTTGGTCAAACATGAATCATCATTCGACACCTACACAAAGGATATGACCAACTATGACACCACCACAATACAACAGTCAACTCGGAACCGAGGACTGAAACAGGTACCCCAAATCAATCCATATGGCAGGGTCCTATCAAACAAAGCATGACTTACCATTACATAAGCAAAAGCGAATACAGAAATTAAACTCACATAGGTAATATTCAGCAGATAGAATCTTTTACCAAATTGATTTAAACATTAAAAGTTGATCAAGTTTTCTAAATTGATCTATATTAGATTGCAGTTATCTACCTCATCTAGGTATAGGTTGTTCTTGGTTTTCTAACTCACTGATGTTCATTACATCGAACATACAAAAATACGCCATAACGAGTTCTTTAACCAAATTCACAAGGATATAATTTAAACAACCATTAACCAATTAATTAAGATATTTAATCTCCAATTAAAACATCATTGACATACTGGTTCAAAACCAATCTCTACAGTTTCATATTTGTCAAGCTCAGTTACCCTATACGGATCAAGGAAACATAAATATATACGGAATCCAAATAAAGGTAATCATTTTCAAAATCCAAAAATTACTTCCTTACGCACGTATAAAAGAATCCAAAATTAACTGTTAATTAATGAGTATATTTACCAATCCACGATAAATAAAATATACACAATTAATAACTAATAGTGCACAATCACCCAGTTAATTATTAGTTAATATATAATTATTAATCTTTGTTAATAAAATATATTTTACCAATAATTAATGCATTGCACATATTTCAAATTAAATATCGATTAGTTTATACATATATATAAATTAATTTCCATTAATAATATATATATATATAAAATAATAATTAATTGAAAACTTTATTTTAAACAAAAATACTTTTAATTTAATAAATTTATTTATTAATTTATTTTTTTTTAACTAAAAAAATAATAATAAAAAAAAGCAAATTAAAAGGGGGGGGGGGGGGGGGGGGGGGGGTTTCCACGTGGTCCCCCTGGGAAGCTCACGCAGCCCCCAAAGGGGAAGCACTGCTTCCCAAGGGAGCACGCAGCTCTCCCCAAAGGGAGCGTTGCTGTTCCCAAAGGGAAGCACGCAGCTTCCTTGGGGTGCGCTGCTATCCCAATGGGATACGCAGCTCCCAAAAGACATCAACATTTTTTATTTATTTTATAATAATTTTATTTATTTTTGTTTTGTTTTCTCCCATTGAAATTTTAAAATACCCAGAACAGGGAAGGGGAAAATTTCTCCAAAACCAACAGCATGTTTGCCAAATAAAATTGATTAACATTCATATATCAACCAACAAGCAGATATTTCTGATTTAAAACTTGAATGAGAAGGCATTAACTTAGAATTTTAACAAATTTCATAGAAGAACAGCCATTCTCAAGTTTTTTGTTTTTTTTAATTTTAAAAACAACCAGAGCAACCATAATCCAGAATTGAAATGGAAATAGAACAAGAAGGGATTGGATGGGAATTACAAACACAACTATATCATTTTTCCCCAATAGCTGAGATTTTTATTTATTTTTAATCTCCACAAACAGATTTCCTCAAAATCCAAAACAATTTCTGATAAGCAAAGAACCAAAATATAAACCAGAATCTTACCTCTTAGAGCAATCCTGGAAAAGATTCAGTGAGGAGCCCAACCTGTAGGCTCAAGAAGTTTCTCCTCCTCCAAACCCCCAAATTTTCTTCCCCAAAATTATTATTTTTTTTTTCCAACCAAATATCCATCCTCTAAAATTTTCCAAAAGTCTAGGTTATCAAGATGAGTTGACCAAAATTTCATTTTTTTGGAATTAAAATTTTTATTTAAAAATAATTCCCAAAATTACTATTTTCCAACTATAACAACAAATCAAATTGCTTTTCCCATTTAAAATTGATTTTTTTCTCACTCAACTGAAATTTAACCTTTCTATATCAAAATGCCAAAAGATTAAATTAATTCTATTGCAATTAAATTCAAATCTTTCTTTTTCAACAACATATACAAAATGCATTTAATATTCAAAATCAACCATTTAATTGAACTTACTCCCAATTTAAGACGAGCAATCCAATATCAACGGTAATCGCATAACGAAATCCCGATTAATCTAGTCCATTAATCTTTAATGCACAAACACATATTTAATCAAATTAAATACTAAGGACTAATTAATCAATTTAACCATACACACCAAGCACGCAAACCAAGAAAGTCAACCAAACAGACGACTCGCAAACCCGAACAAAAAGGGAATACCGACGACGACTGACGATGCTCACTTGAGCACGACTAAGGTCAACTAGGGTCTTACGACCACCTAATCCAACTCTAAGGATTAAAGAGGTACACTCAAACTTGCAAATCCAGGTGAAGACGAACCTCGCACTCATGCGGCGTTGTACCTAAAATCTCCTGCAACCAAGAGTCATACATGCATACATATATAAACTTTAATGAAAGCGTTAGCCCGATCTTAATACCACGAAATAGGTACACTAAACAACTTGCATACAACTAGTGCGAAAACCACATCAACAGCTATGCATTAAATCAAACATCTGACTATAATCATTGTATTAAGATAAACTAACCAAGATTAGAAATTGACTAGGGCAGGGGTACTACAGTTTCAAAGATTAAATCAAGTCTCGATATTGCCTCTGACAAAGATAAAAATCTTGATTGTGTGCCCCCTCAGGAGATTGATTATGAAATTGTTGGAAAATTTGATGGAGCAATTAATCTCATGATAATTGATTGAAAAGATTTCAAAATATGCCCCTCAATTAAATTCATTTTTGAAAAATAAATAAAATTGCCCCACTTGAAACATTAATTACCCCTGCAAAAATCAAAAAGCTAATAATAAAATTAACCTAGGTCAATTTTATCCGCATTTGCAATTTGTTAGCTTTTGGAGAAAAAGGAAATTGGATTGCTGAGCTGGTAAGATGGTGATCTAGAGCCATCAATTTAAGAGCATCCACCGATACCAGAGAACTATTTAGTATGACCCACTATTGAGTGACCTATCCCAAGGTTTGTTTTGAATTTTTCATACAAGTTTTCATGTTTTTCGAATGATTTAGGGCAGTTTTGAAAATTTTCTGATTTTTCTGTGATTGTTTTCTTGCAGTTTTTTGGTAGTTTAGCACATTTATGATTTTGGTTAAAGCATTTAGTAGTTTAACGCATGTACATTATGTGTCCATGCACCCACGATGTTTCTTAGCACTTTTGCTTCTGAAGGTCGCGCATTCGAGTTGTTTGTTAGTGCTTTTGATGTAATTCCCACTTTTGCATGATATGATTGCGCATTTGCGAGGTGGGTTAGCATATTTGTGAAGTCTAGTGCCTATGTTCATTAAGTTAGCACTTTAATAATTGATCATCATCATCAATTATCTATCAATAATTCAAATTGACATATCAAAAGATCCAAATAAATTCATCAGACTGAACTTAAACATTGCCTTAATAAAAAATTCTACGAGCTATCCAGTTATCTCGTAAAAGGATATTGATTGATTTGATTTGATAGATAGATTTTTTATTGATTGCTTGATAGATGTTTGTTTGTTGATTGATAAGTTGATAAGAGCTTGAAGAGACTGATTTAGTCTCTGATAAAGAGCTTGATTTGTTGATCATTTGACTGATAGCCTGATTTGCTTGATAGCCTGATTTGCTTGATAGAAAATATTTGATTGAAATGATGATTTGATAGGATAGATGATTGATAGACAACTTGTCTGATTAAACAGGATAAACCAGAGGTTCTCCAGTGTCGGGAAAAATTCTTGGCTATGCGCCATTTAGTCCTAGAGTTGACTCAAAACGAGATTAGACAGATGCCTATGGATTATTTCACCTCTTATACATGTATGATATTAGACATAATAGGGGTATGTTGACTGCATTAGCTGAGAGATGGCATAGAGAACACAACACGTTTCACCTACCCACTAGTGAGATTAGTGTGATGCTCGAGGGTGTCTATAGGATCATCCACATCCCTATGACTGGCGAGCTCATCTAGTACAATTACCAGGATCTAGGTGGGACGGAGGCATGTAGAGCATTGTTTGGAGATGAGAGCATTCATGGGGGTGAGATTTGATGGGAGGACATGATTATGCACTATGATACTCTCCTAGTGATACTTGCAGGCTTGATTGGTGGATTTATCTGTCTTGATAGGATATCTCGAGGATTTTCCATTAGATGGGGAGATATTCTACAGAGAATGATGCAGCATCGTACTCGATATGCAGGGGGTGTGTGTATGCTTGCACATCTATATCATGATTTACATCAGGTTGTGTATGATGGTGGAGGGAGTCTGTTGGCTAGATGCACACTTCTTTGGGTCTGGTGTTGGGAGCATATTGTTGTTACTCAGTCAATACATGATAGAGTTTGTGGTGATGGTTAGCCATTTGTATATTTGTATAGAGGTATTATTACTCAGCCTAAGCTAGGTAAGCTTGATTTTTGGAGATAGGTATTGGATTCCATGGATACTGTGATTTGGAGGCCTTATATTCATTGTGAACCTTGGTTAGAGGATGCTCGCATTTTGCCATTTATTTTGTCGAGTAGATATTTGATCGGCCGCACTCCTTTTATCATTGAGAGGTATTTATTTGGTCCCATTTTGAGACAGTTTGGTATCATTCAACACATGCCTTCTAGTGTTTCTATGTATGAACGATGATACAAGGATAGACGAGATTGGGGTCCTTCATTATCTTTTGATATAGCATATGTAGAGTTTTTGGTTGTTCCCATTGTTGCTTATGATTTGAGACCACACATTTTGGATGCTGGGATCACAACAGATTATGCACAGTATGTTCTTGCACACCCTTTTCTTCATATCACTGATCCTACAGACCCTCCTCCTAGCTCAGGAGATGAGGAGTCAGATTTAGATGATCCTATTGTTAGGCAACGGAGACGGAGGTGAGAGCTCAGAGTTGCTTGAGAGGTCGAAGGAGATGAGGGAGATGAGGGTGGAGATGGCTGAGGAGGGAGATGAGGAAGGAGAGGAGGCTGAGTTAGAGTCTGAGGAGGACCTTTTGGACAGGTTGGCAGAGTAGGCAGGGTAGGTGGGCCACTTCCTATGGCAGGGAGAGATGCAGGATGGATTGGGAGGGATGCAGGCAAAGGAGAGATTGGGGATGTGGGAGGATTACCCTCTCCTGGATTAGGCAAAGGTGGTGGATTGGACATAGGTCAGGGGAGGGGGATTGATTTTGGGTAGATCCATCTAGATCCTAGAGTGATAGCAGCACGGGAAGGTTGGGATGAGGGTGAGGAGGAATCAGAGGATCATGTGCCCCTCATTCATGATCAGATTATGAGATCCACTTGGGTTCAAATTCCAGCAGGTGGAGAGGGAGGTAGGGATGAGGCCATGCAGGATATATCCCAGTAGGATGTGCCACAGCAGGAGAGCATAGAAGACCTTAGAGCACAGATTGATCAACTCAGGGCACAGGTACAGGCACTCACTATTGAGAGGGATAGAGCTGTGAGGAGATATCAAGATACAGAGGCTATCCTGATACAGAGGAGATATCAGGATACAAAGGCTACACTCAATCACAGGAGGTTGGATCTAGAACTCTCTCAGCTGACATTGTTAGGGAATTATTATGGGTTGGGAAGGAGACAGCGCATTCACGACAATTATATGAGGATTTGGTTTCAAAGAGCAAGAAGCTATGTGACTACTCCTGTAGCCGGCATGATGGATACCATCAATGCTGGAGTTATGGGGCCTCCTCAGAGGGATCGAGGAGCAAGGGCATCTGGAGGATCTTCTCGTCCACAGCCACAGAGACAGATAGAGTCAAGCGGGAGTGGCACAGGGCATCCTTGAGACTTGATTTTATATCATGAGACATTGTATGTTATTGATTATTTCTTTGATATCATTGTGTACTTGGACTTTTTATTGTTTTATGATGATATGCAAAAATGGACTCTATATGATGCTTGGATTCATGTTTGATTATGCATGTTACTATGATGATGACTTGTATGACATATATGGAGTGATTTCATGGATGATTCTATGATGATGTTCCTTTCCTTTATGTGTTATGGTGATCTATATGCCTTGATGAAATAATGATGATCTTAGTGATGTGATGATGTTTATGATTTAATTGATCTATATGATGATGAAAATGATTCTATCTATGACTTACTTGATGTATATGATGATGATGTTGTTTCTATGATGCAATGATTTAAATGATAAAATGCTTATAATGATGACGTATAAAAATGCATGTTTATTTCTATATTCTTTGATGCATATGCATATGATGATGAAATGATGAAATGATACTATTGAAATATATTTGATTTTGATTTATTTATTTATTTTTAATTTTTTTTAATGCAATGTGATGGTTGTGGATGCAAATGCTTATAATTATTAGATGATGAAATATGAATAATGATAATGCAATAATATGGTTAATGAATCTAAATGCACAAATGATGAATGATGAATGATGAAATGTCATGAGGATTATGATAACATGCAAACCTAAATGATTTGAAAGATAAAAAACCTGATGCAATCTAACATGATCAATGCAAATGTTTTTTCTTGTCCAAATATACTCGATCTTTATTTCGCCTGTTGATCTCAAATGAATTTGGATGAAATTCTTATAATGAAACAGACAATGAATGCTTATAATGCAAATGATAATGAAAATCTAAAATGATCTAACTTAAATGATACTACCATTCTTCACATGCTTTCTTGTAATAGTGCTTGATTTCATCATAGATCTTTTAAATGTTGTAAGAAAATAGAAGCAACTTGGCATAATGATTCAAGATGGCCTGAGTGTTTCTTACATAGATTTTGATATAGCAAGTTAATACAAGCAACTTGATAAAATGAATCAAGTTGACCTAAGTATTTATTGCAGAACAAACAAGGATTATCCCTTTTCATGCATGACTTGGAACTTCCTCCTTGATTTTTTTGCCAATCATATCCTTAGACAAATACATACCTTACTAAGAGATAAACCGCAGACAACAAACAAAGAAAATAATCATGCCCCAACATAGCTCCTCTAGTCATGGACATCATCGAGTTGCAAAGGGTATTGTTGGCAATTGACACTCATTGGATTCATTTTCTTGTCATTGATGGCAATAAGATATGATGGAAGTCATAAATCAGCACTAGAAAGCAGATACCAGCTTTGAAGCATTCAGCGCTACACCGGCACCGACATCAAGGAGGATTTACTTAATCATTTTGTAATTATTATTGTCAAGGCTGAAATTTTTGTAAATGTATTGTAAGCCGACATAAGGCATATCATTTGTAATAGGTATATTGGTCAGTCTGCTAGGTTATTTTGGGAAGCAATGTGATAGATCAAATGTGTGGATATAGGAGAATATAGCATAATTGTATGATGTGAAATATATGTATGGAGATCATTTTGTATGTGAATGCTATATCATGCAATCATCTATAGATAGCTTGGAAAGAATTCTTGGAGGAGAAGAGATACCGGTAGCAGTTCGGAGTTTATGAACCAGTACAGAGCAGAACTAGAACTAGAACTCTATTTGGCATAGCAGATACATTCTTGAGTTCATTTTCAGTAATTTACTTTGGCAGAAAGCTTGTAGTCAGTGAGGCTCTTTAGTGATGAGCAGTATGCTCTAGGCAGTGTGCCTTCCTGCAAGTGCAGGCCCCTATTATATGTAATATCTTTTCATATGGCCAGTGAACTGATATTGTGGGTCGCAAATCCCACTATGGTTTTTCCTTAAAGAGGTTTTCCACGTATAAATTTTGTGTGTTACGGTGTTCATTTATGTGGATGGTTTATTTGCTTCTTGTTATATGTTTATTTGTTTATCGGTATATATATGGATGGTCTAGAAAGTTAAAAATTGTTCATTCCGACAGAACACTGATTCACCCCCCCTCTCAGTGTTCTTGGATCCCAACAGGTACATGATTAACAAAAATCAAGATATAAACATTGAATCATGTATGTCGTACATATGTTCTAATGGTCATAAACTAATATAATCATCTTGATAAATGATCATTGATAATCCTTCATTACTTGTTGGTTGAATCTTTATATTCTGAGTTTCACGTTTCAGTTATTACAAATATCTTAATCTTTGTTGCCTTGTTGTTTGTCATATGTTTCAAAATCCTAGGTGTTTTTGGGATTTTCTAAGTTTTTAAATGTTTTGGATTTTTCGAAGCTTTTTAAAGATGCCCTTAGCAAAAGGTTTTAGGATTTTGCCCCCAGCGGAAACAAACTTTATGATGGATGATCCAAACATGGTGGGCTACGATGCAAATATGATTGATTGTGATAAAATCCAAGACAGTCACTATGATAAGTATGTCAAAGATTGATAATTATTGATAAGATGCATATTTCCTGCTAATGGTTCAAAGCAATGGATGTGAAAGATGAAATGAATTAGAAGGATAGATGGATGCAATAGGATGGATAGATGAGCAAAGAAAACTCATAGATGGAAGAACCCACTTTCAGAGAGCGCCTGTTTACCAAGTTCTCACCATCTAAATTTATTGCATTTTTTCCACATTTGATTTTTTTATTTACTGTTTTCGTTGTTTTATACTATTTTTTGTATTTTTCTTTTTATGTTTTTTAGGGATTTTTGCTTCTTTTTTTTATTTTTAGGCTTTTTCTGTTTTTTCACTATTTTTTGGGTATATTATGCTGATACTTTTAAGCACATAATTTCTTTAGATGCATAGTATTGATAGGCTCATCGAACCAATCACCTTTTGGTATAGATAATCTATATGCTCCTGAACCATATGCTACTACCACAACAAAGGGACCCAACCAATTTGGCTCAAATTTACCTTTCTTTTCTCAATTTTGTTGATTTTGTGGATTTTCTCTTAGGACTAGATCTCCAATTTGAAAATTGTGGGGCTTAACTCTATGGTTGTAACTTCTTGTCATTCTCTGTTTGTATACTTTTAAATGATCTGAAGCATTTTGGTGAAATTCCTAAATTAGCTCAAGTTCTTGAAGCCTAAAGACTCCTTGTTCTTCCTCTAGGATAAGACCTTTCAAGGATACTCGTAGAGAGCATATCTCTACTTCTACTAGTAATATAGCTTCTAATCCATAGACTAGACAATATGGAGTTGCCCCTGTTGGTGTGCGAATACTAGTTCGGTATGCCCATAAAGCAGGATTGAGTTGAATATGCTAGTCTTTACCAGCTTTATTCACTACCTTCTTCATGATCTTTAGGATTGTTTTATTTGATGCCTCAGCTTGACCATTTCCCCATGGGTAATATGGTGAAGAAAACCTATGTTGGATATAGAATTGCTCACATAGTTCCTCCACATCTTGATTCTTAAATGGCCTCCCATTATCGGTGATGATGGTCATAGGGACTCCATAGCGAGATTATGTAGTTCAAGATAAATGATGATATTTGCTTTCTTGTCACCTTTGTCAAAGGTACTACTTCAATCCATTTAGTGAAATACTCAGTAGCAGTCAAAATGAATTTATGTCCATTAGAAGATGAAGGATTTATCTTGCCCACTAGACCAAGACACCATTGAGAAAATGGCCATGATCGTGGTATAGGATGTAGTTCTTATGCTGGTGCATGGATGAGGTTCCCATGGATCTAACATTATTCATATTTTTTGGCATATGTAAACGAATCTCTCTCCATAGTAGGCCAATAATAACCCAATCAAATAAGTTTCTTAGCCAGCGTTAAACCACTTGAGTGTGTGCCACAAATACCTGTGTGGACTTTGTTGAAAACTTTCTCATATTCCTCTCGTTCAAGACATATCAGTAGATTACTATCTAGACCTCGTCTATATAAGGTATCAACAATGATAGTGTAGCGGGATGACTGACGGATAAAATTTCTTTTCTGATTGTGGGATAGGTCAGGGAGAAGGATATTCTCTTTTAGATATCGATAAGTTTGGCTATATAAGGATTGATCGGTTCCAGATATGTGGCAAATCATATGTGTATTTTGAGATTCAATAGTAGGATGCAAGATATCTTCCACCAGGATTTCATAACATTGTTGATTCTCTTGAATCTGTAGAAGAGACGCTATTGTAGCCATCACATTTGTCACTTTGTTCTCATTTCTTGGGATTTAAGTGAATGATATTTCTTCAAAGTGTTCCTTAAAATCTTCAACCAGCTATTTATAGGGCATCATCTTGTCATCCTTGTTTTGTTAATCATCATTTATCTAGTTGATTATGAGCTGTGAATCTCCATAAACATGCAATTCCTTGTGTAGACACCTAAAATTGTCATGTCTAATTAAATAAATATTTTATTTATTTAATTATCTAAGCCTATTTCTTCTATTAATTAAATAAATCTTTATTTATTTAATTAATTCATTTATCCTCTTCTAGCCTTATTTCTCATTTAAATAAATACATTTATTTATTTAAATTATCCTTTTCCTAAATTAAATAAATATTCTTATTTATTTAATTGATCCCACTTCTTCTATTAATTAAATAAATCTTTATTTATTTAATTAATTCATTACCCTTTTCTACACATGACACATGTCACTCATCTCTTAATTCATACATTACCTACCCCTTTCATTATTTTATTATTTCTTCTACCTACCCTCTAATCTTAGCCGACCTCCTTTTACACCTCTCAATCTTATCCCTCCATTTCATATTGTGTCTTCTATTTAAGAAGATGCTTCCTTCATTATCAAGACCCTAATCGACAATCTTGATCAATTGACTACACTACGATCCTACTTGCAACCACATTCCGTTCTTTGTTGAGCTCTTGTGCACATAAAATCTGAGAGCAAATATATCAAGCAAGATCAATGGAGATAGGAAGAATGGAGATCAAAACCCTATTGGACATGTGATAGTATAATCTTTGTGATTTCATTTGATTTGCATTGTCTTAGGTAATCTTCATATGTTATGGTGGATCTTTGTTGATTGTTAGGCTAGGGTTTTGTGGTTGGATTCATTTAGCCTTTCAATATTGTTATTATTGTTATCTATTTTCACCATATACACCTTGATGTTCCATTCAATGGCCATTTTGATCCCAATAACCAATGCCTCATACTCTGCAGTGTTGTTTGTGCATGGAAATCGCAGTCTGTATGATTTTGGAATTGTGTGACCTTGAGATGTGATGAACAAGATTCCAGCACCTGATCCATGTTGTGTATAGGAGCCATCAAAGTATAACTCCCAAAAATTTGTGCTAATTGTCAAAATATCTGCATTAGGAAATTCTATGTGCAATGGTGTATCATCTTGCAGGGGTACTTCAACCAATTGATCAACAATGACCTATCCTTTGATAGATTTTTGACCAACATATTATATATCAAACTCACTTAGTATCATGGCCCATTTAGCCAATCTACCTATCAAAGTTGGTTTTCTTACCAAATACTTCAGTGGATCTATTTTTGCTATCAATTTCACAGAATGAGTTAGCATACAATTTCTAATTTGCAAATACAACTTCTAGGCATGTCTTCTCAACTGATGTATAGTTCAATTCATAACGTACAAGTGTTTTGCTGATTTAATAGACTGCTCTTTCTTTTCCTTCTTCATCACGTTGTGCTAAGAGAGCTCCTAGTGATACATTTGTCATTGAGATGTAAAGAAATAATGGTTTCCCTTTTATTGGTGATACTAATACCGAAGGATTCACTAGATATTCCTTGATTTGCATAAAAGCTTCCTCACATTTATGATCCCATTTGAATGGAACATTATTGTGTAATAGGTGAGTGAAGGGATGACATTTATCTGCTAATTGAGAGATGAATCTTCTGATTGATTGCAATCTCCCTTATAAAGAATGCAATTGGCTTATGTACTTAGGTGACTTCATTTCCATGACAACTTTAACTTTTTCAGGGTCTACTTCAATTCCGTGAGCTAATATAATGTACCCAATGAGTTTTCCAGAGGTAACTCCAAATGCACATTTCTTTGGGTTCAATATTAACTGATATTGTTCAAGCTTGTCAAAGATCTTTCCCAAGATGTTCAAATGTTCATTCCTTGTATGAGATTTTGCAAGTATGTCATCTACATAATCTTCCATAAATGTAAGCATCATGTCATGGAAAATTGTTGTCATGGCCCTCTCATAAGTTGCTCCTGCATTTTTAAGCCCAAATGGTATGACATTCCAGCAGTAAGTACCCCATGCACAAATGAATGTTGTATTTTCCTGATCTTTAGGGGCAATTCTTATTTGATTGTACCCCGAGAATCTATCCATTAAAAAAAAAAATCTAATGTCCTATTGATAAGTCTACAATTATATCAATGTTGGGAAGTGGGAAATCATCTTCGGGACATGCTTTATTCAAATCTCTAAAGTCAGTGTAGACTCTTATGCTTTTATCTGGCTTTGACACTGGCACAATGCTTGAGACCCACTCTGGATAAGCAACAAGTCTTATGAAACCCACATCTAATAGTTTTTTTAGCTCTATTTTGACAAGGAGAGCGATATGTGGATGCATCTTCCTTAACTTTTGGTTAACTAGTTTTTTTTTTGGATCCACATTGAGATGGTGCATGATAAGATTTGGATCAAGTCCTGGCATGTCTACATAGGACCAAGCAAAATTTATCTGTCTTTGTTTAAAGAATTCTATGTAGTTGTTTATGGTGAAAATGGATAACAATAATAACAAATATTGAAAGGCTATAATGAATTCAACCACCAAACCCTAGCCTAACAATGAACAAAGATCCACCATATCATATGAATATTACCTAAGACAATGCAAATAACTCAAAATCACAAAGATTATACCATCACATGTCCAATAGGGTTTTGATCTCCATTCTTCCTATCTCCATTGATCTTGCTTGATATATTTGCTCTCAGATTTTTATATGCACAAGAGCTCAACAAAGAACGGAATGTGGTTGCAAGTAGGATCGTAGTGTAGCCAAGTCCTCCAAAATCAATCATTAGGGTGAGTGATTAGGAATTAGGGTTTGATAATGAAGAAAGCATCTTCTTAAATAGAAGACACAATATGAAATGGAGGGATGAGATTGAGAGGTGTAAAAAGGAGGTCGGCTAGGATTAGAGGGTAGGTAGAGGAAATAGTAAAATAATGAAAGAGGTAGGTAGTGTATGAATTAAGAGATGAATGACATGTGTCATGGGTAGAAAAAGCTAATGAATTAATTAAATAAATAAAGATTTATTTAATAAATAGAAGAAGTGGGATAATTAAATAAATAAAATATTTATTTAATTTAGGAAAAGGATAATTTAAATAAATAAATGTATTTATTTAAATGAGAAATAAGGCTAGAAGAGGATAAATGAATTAATTAAATAAATAAAGATTTATTTAATTAATAGAAGAATTAGGCTTAGATAATTAAATAAATAAAATATTTATTTAATTAGACTGGACAATTTTAGGTGTCTACATTTTGCCCCTCTTTGAGACAATGCGGCTTGTCACGTTGTTTCAAAGAAGATAAGATGAACTGATACAGAGTTGCCCCAAGATGGGAATTATATGCCCCCTCGAGAGATTGGATGAAAATGTCTGAAAAGATTGCAGACAATCTCTCGATAAGAAAGACGGGATAGAATGGACTGATCGGATAAAGTGACAAAGTCACGGGATAAGGAAGACTGACTCGGGAAATGAGAGCTAGGGCAATCTATAAGATAGACCACGGGGGAAAATACATCCTCATTGTCATCTACACATCCACGAGAGCAGAGTGCAGAGCAAAAATAGAGCAGCAGCAGTCAGCAGCGATGGCTTTGGTTCATAGATTTGACCGCGTTCGCCAATTCCAGAGGCCAGTAGAGGTAGGAGAGCCAGTGAGTACCACAAAACCTCCTCATACTTTGATGCATTTATTCTTGTCATTAATGCATACTAGGTAATGTAATAAATGCACGTTTATGTCAGGAAAGCGTGTTTGCATTTGAAAAGTATGAATTTGCATCTTCTAGGTCAAATCGGCAGTTCTGTGATGAACATATGCTGTCGATTGGATAAGCTGCTGAGAGGATACACTCAAGCAAGTCCTCTAGGAAGACTAGGATAGATCAAGGCACTTTGTGATGAACAGTGAGTACCAAGATAAAGTACTTTGTGATGAACAGGGAGTACTAAAATATGAGCAGCACTTTGTGATGAACAGGGAGTGCAAATGTGAGTAACACTTTGTGATGAACAGGGAGTGTCACACACGTAGTACTTTGTGATGAACAGGGAGTACCACTAGGATAATCAACAACACTTTGTGATGAACAGTGAGTGTCACTAGGGGAGATAGCCATATGCATTTAGATAGCGAGTAGCATTTTGTGATAAACAGTGAATGCCACTATAACTGACATGATTGAGTTGCTTGACTGCAGAAGTATTTGCCGATGCTAGAGTCAGGGGAGAGATTATCGTCGACACAGAGATTGCGACCTGAGTTGTCGCTCGAGGACAGAGCTGCAATTGAGGCTATGGGATTGAGATACATTTTGTATGTGCCTGAGTTTCGGGTGAACATGGGATTGCTGACTGCACTGGCTGAGAGATGGCACTCAGAGACTTGTAGTTTGCATTTGCCAATGGGTGAGATGACAGTCACCTTGGAGGATGTATATAGGATTCTACGGATACCGATCGATGGGGAGTTAGTACCCTATGATTGAGACGGAGATAGGGATGCACTGAGATGAGTGTTCTAGGATCCAGGACTAGGGATGAGGGTGGGACATGTGGCATGGGATACCATGACATGGACAGGATTAGCACTACCAATAGTGTTGACAGGAGTTATCAGTGAGTTCCTCTGTATCAGTTTTGTACCATTTTATATAATGATGTAGACACCTGCAGGTGATTGTAGCCATGTGATTTTGACATCATTGTATCATGACACTTAATATATATATATATGAGATGATTCATCTTTGCGGCAGCTATATGCATGTGTACCTATGTGATGAGATGTTCTTATGTGATGCTTATGATATGGATGCAAATATTTACATGATGCAATGCAATATTTGTTTTTTTCTTTTATGTTTTATATGTGTATGCATGATGCAAATGTGAATGTAAGTAATGCAGATGAATATGATAATGCAAATGATTATTTACATAATAAAAATGTGAGATGTGCTAACATGTGTTGTATGCAGGATGTGATGCAGTTGTGATATCTATATGTATGTATGAAATGCTTATATGTGGTAATGTAGGTGCAGCTACATGAAATGCAAATGTTTTTGGTGTGTCATTATACTCAGTCATGTGATAGCAGGCTACGTGGACTCGAGAAGGACGATGGAAGTCAATCAAGAAAGGGGGATGAAAGACAAAAGATATGAAATTGAAAGAGCTTCTTGTGCGTTATCATCATTGAGCTTTATTATGGCAAGTAGGTTATGACAATCGAGGCATATGTTTGACCCAGAAAGTCATTGTACCTGTTTGCATGGAGATAAGACAGTCACAAACAAGGAATGCCCCAGTTCATACTAGACTCACAGTGTCCTCATATCCTTGGACAAGTCATAGCATTACTAAAAGACAATCCATAGACAACAAATGCAAATAGGTGACGATACCCCATCCTCGCCTTTCTAGTCAAAGACATCCTGGAAAAGCTAAAAGACATGTCATCAAAAGATAAAATCAAAAGAAAACCAAGACTCGACACCAACATCCACTGTAGTCCTCAAGTTTAGTGTCTCTTGTCACTTGTATAAGTCTTATTTGATTGTGGTCACAATGTTCACTTTCACAAAAAGGATAGATAGCACTGAACCATATGTTGTCTGAGTCTGTTGAAAGATTTGATTTTGTTGAAGCTCATTGTTGCTGCTGTGTCTCATTTGAAACTGACTGAATCCATGAAACTGATACTTTATTGCAAAGAAGATGAAACTTTATTATGGACTGGCGATGCAGATGTTGCTTTATTGCGGATTGTGCGCGGATAGACTTGAAGGAAGCTGGAAGAAACTGTACTCCTCGAAACATGTGATGTTCTCAGTTCCACACCCATTACTAGACGTAGGAATTGGCCGTAGTCATAGATAGGATCTAATTTATTATGGATGGAAAGGGATGTTAAAAGGGAGGTTTATGGATGGCTAACCAATCTTAGGTAGATCAATAACAAGCCATGATGGGAATGGGTAAGTTTATTGTGAACGAATAGGTTGTGAGTGTGTGCGAAGTGAAAGAATGAAATAGAATCCTGAAGGAGGGAGGAGAAATGTCTCTACGCATGGCGCTGGTGACCCAGTTTTCACCATGGTACTTGCCCAGGGCGCCACCGAAGTGGTTTTCACCGTTGGACGAAATTATTTCTCTTTACTTTTTTTTCAACTTTTCAATTTTTTTGTTGTCACAAGGCGCCTATTTGCCAGGTTTTCACCAAGTGACGATTTTTTTGTTTTATAATTTTTTTTGTATTTTTGAATTAGGATGTTTCGAAGAGCTTATGTGTAGAACCTACGAAGGTGCATGTTGTTGATAGGATCCTCCAAGGGTTCACCTTCTGTAGTTGAGAGCTGATATGCCCCAGATCCATATACCGCTGTGATGATGTAAGGACCAAGCCAGTTTGGTTCGAACTTGCCCTTCTTATCTCTGTCTTGCTGATTCTTGGGGTTCTCTTTGAGGACTAAGTCACCTACTTCAAATGTGTGAGGCTTGACTTTGTGATTGTAACTACGACTCATTCTTTGTTGGTAAGCCTTGAGATGATTAAAAGCAGTGTGTCTTCGTTCCTCCAGCAGTTCTAGTTCTTGTAAGCGAGAGACCCTGTAATCTTCATCGTTGAT
This sequence comes from Cryptomeria japonica, assembly GCF_030272615.1. Lineage (NCBI taxonomy): Eukaryota > Viridiplantae > Streptophyta > Pinopsida > Cupressales > Cupressaceae > Cryptomeria > Cryptomeria japonica. Next base: position 714,433,046 of record NC_081408.1, on the reverse strand, counting down.
TATGTTTCTCAAAGAGACCCGTAAAGAAGGTAACTTGACCTCAATAGGCAAGATGGCTTCAGCGCCGTAGACAAGTGAGTAAGGTGTAGCTCTTGTAGGTGTGCGGACACTTGTACGATAGGCCCAAAGTGCAGGATTGAGTTGGATATGCCAGTTACGGCCAGCGTCGTCGACTATCTTTTTGAGGATTTTAAGAATTGTTTTATTAGACGCCTCAGCTTGGCCATTACCTTGGGGGTAATATGGTGTGGAGAAACGGTGAGAGATATGGAAGCAGTCACAGAGTTCACGAACATCCTGATTTTTGAAGGGACGCCCGTTATCAGTGATAATGGAAGTAGGAATCCCATATCGGCAAATGATGTAGTTCAAGATGAAGGTAGCGATTTGTTTCCTAGTAACTTGTGTGAGAGGCACAGCTTCAATCCACTTTGTGAAATACTCTGTGGCTGTGATAATGAATTTATGTCCATTGGAAGAAGGAGGGTGAATCTTGCCTATGAGATCGAGTCCCCACTGACAAAAGGGCCAAGGAGATGCAAGTGGTTGTAGTTCTTGTGCTGGTGCATGTATGAGGTCTCCATGAATTTGACACTGCTTACACTTCTTGACAAACTGATATGCATCTTTTTCCATAGTAGGCTAGTAGCATCCAGTCCTGATAAGTTTCTTGGCCAAGGTAGGACCACTAGTATGCGGACTGCATATCCCTTCATGCACTTCTCGTAACGCAATCTGAGCTTCATCACTCTCTAAACATCTAAGAAGGGTGCCATCTAGACCTCGTCGGTATAGGATATCAGCTAAAATGACGTATCGAGAGGATTGGCGAATGAAAGTGCGGCGTTGATTGTTTGATAGATCAGGAGGTAAGATATTGTCGCGAAGGTATGTGAATATGGAACCATATAACTGGGATTCAGGACCAAAAACACATATCATTTCCATAGGAGTGATCTCATATGATGGAATCAGCAGGTTGTCTACCAGGAACTCATAGCAGGTCTCATTTTGCGGCAGATCAATGAGCGAAGCAATTGTAGCCATGGCATCTGCAGCACGATTCTGTTCTCTTGGTATCTGCTCAAAATCTATCTTTGTAAAGTGCTGTTTCAGATCATCAACCAGTTGTTTGTAAGGCATTAGTTTTTCATCTTTTGTTTGGTAATCATCAGTTTCTTGATGGATGACAAGTTGAGAATCCCCAAAAACATGAAGTTCCTGGATCTTCCACTGAACTGCAATTCTTAATCCAGTTGTTAATGCCTCATATTCCGCTATATTGTTGGTGCAAGGAAATGATAAGCGATATGATTTTGGTATAGAATCGCCTTGAGGAGTTATAAAGAGTATACCCGCTCCTGCCCCATGCTGTGTATATGAGCCGTCAAAATATAATTGCCATGACTTTGCAGGTGATATTGTTAGAATGGACTCATCTCGAAATTCTGACTGTAGAGGAACATCATCTATCATGGGAGCATCTGCCAATTGATCTGCAATGGCTTGTCCTTTGATTGCTTTCCTGTCCATGTACTCAATGTCAAATTCACTCAGAATCATTACCCACTTGGCTAGCCGCCCAGTAAGTGTAGCTTTGTTGAGAAGATATTTTAGTGGATCAATTCTGGCAACCAACTTAGTCTTGTGAGTGAGCATATAATGTCGCAACTTCTGTGAAGCAAAGACCACAGCAAGACATGCACGCTTGATTGGTGTATAGTTTAGCTCATATCCCACCAATGTGCGACTGATATAGTAGACTGCTTTTTCCTTGCCGTCAGGTATTTGTTGTGCTAGGAGTGCCCCTAGTGCCATTGGAGTAGCTGATATGTAAAGTAACAACGGTTGATCTGGAATTGGTGGCATCAAGACTGGTGGGTTCAAAAGATAGTCTTTGAGCGCCTGAAAAGCCTGTTGACAGTTCTCATCCCATTTGAACTTGATATTTTTATGTAGCAGGTGCTGGAAAGGATTACACTTATCTGCAAGTTGTGCTATGAATCTTCGTATGGACTGAAGTCTCCCTTATAAAGATTGAAGTTGACTGATATTCTTGGGTGGCGGCATGTCCAAGATAGCCTTTACTTTCGCTGGATCGGCCTCGATTCCTCTTTTAGACACAATGAATCCTAGGAGCTTCCCGGAGGTTACTCCAAAGACGCATTTCTTTGGATTTAGTCTTACCTTGTACTTTTCCAGTCGATCAAAGACAACTGCAAGTATGTCCAAGTGTGTATCTCTGTCTATTGACTTTCCTAAAAGATCGTCAACATAATCTTCCACGATTATGTGCATGAGATCATGAAAGATAGTAGTCATCGCTCGTTGATAAGTGGGGCTTGCATTTTTCAGCCCAAAGGGCATGACGTTCCAACAGAAGGTTCCCCATGGACAAGTGAATGATGTTTTATGTTGATCTTCAGGTGCAATCCTGATTTGATTATATCCAGAAAATCCGTCCATTAAGGATAACATTTCATGACCTGCTGTGAGATCAACGATCAAGTCTATGTTTGGTAATGGGAAATCGTCCTTTGGGCAAGCCTTGTTGATATCTCTGAAGTCCGTACATATTCGGATACTGTGATCTGGTTTGCTGACAGGTACCAAATTGGAAATCCATTTGGGATAATCAATTGGGCGTATGAATCCGACATCCAATAATTTCTCCAGTTCTGCTTTGACAAGTAATGCCACTTGTGGGTGCATTTTCCTCAGTTTCTGTTTTACTGGCTTTGCCCCCGGTTTGACTGTCAAATGATGCATAACCAAATCTGGATCCAGTCCAGGCATATCAGCGTATGACCATGCAAAGTTGACTTGTCGTTCCTTGAAGAAGCTTATGAATTTTGCCCTTTCGGCCTCTATCAAAGATTGCGCCAAGAATATGTTGTGTGGAACCTCTTCTGTACCAATATTTGTCTTTATAGTCTCCTCTACCAACATGGATGATTTTTCCTCATATGATCCTGGGAGAATGTCGAGCCTTCCATCTTCGGGTGCCTCAGAGAGGTTTTCGCCCTCAGATACGTCCTTTCTTTTTACTTTTTTGGGGTCAGATAGCGCCACAGTGTGGTTTTCGCCATAAGACCCTTGTTTTGTTTTCATTTTCACATTTTTGCTACTAGAAGGCCCGACACCCTCACCGAAGTATGCCATGTTGTTGAGTTCTATGGTGTATCCTGCTTTGTGGTCTCCAGGGGGAAGATCATCTCGAATGCCAAGATAGTCGACAATAGCTTCGTCATTTTGAAATGTATCAAATTATGCTGGTCCTTCATGATCCCAATCAATGAGTTGGGGGTGAACAAGGGGAAGGTCATTAGTGTTTTCAGAGTTTGTTGGACTAATAGTGAAGATGTGGTTATATTCAGGTATGTCAAGGCAATCGTCGAGGTCATCGATGGCACTCTCCTCATCAGTTTCGATCGTGAGCAAATCCAAATTGTCATTACTAGTAGCGCCTTCTGGGACAAGTGTCCTCATCCTATGCGATTTCAACCTAGGACCTTGAAACGAAGACTGTGCGGGATCCTTATGGGTTGGTTCTTGACCAACTCTGAACTTTTTGTAAAATTCCTCCTCCTCTGTAGGTTCATCTGGCTCTCTGAATGTTTCGGTGAGCTCATAGTCACTGGAGGATTTGTCTGAACCCCATTCCCACTCATTAGAATCTGTGGAAGGATAATCCTCTTGTTGAACTTTGGCAACTTTGATTCGCCATGCCTCTTTTGTTCTTTTATTGTGAATCTTGGAATTCAGAAAACCGAGTCCCTTGGAGCGTTCCCTTCTTGCAGTTAGCTCAGGTTGTAAGGGCTCCATGACACCTTCTTTGCGTAACCCGAGAGGGCTTTTTCCATCATACCCGAATTTTTGTAGAATTTTAAAGCCTTTGCCATAGTTCTCACAAGGTATAATAGTCTCATCATGTGTGTCCTCTTCAATATCTTTATAAAGCATTTTGTATAAATTTTCCTCCTCTAGTTCGCCCCATCTTTGAAAGATGGTAGGATCCCATTTGAGTGTCATGATGGAGATTTGCTTGTTAGGATGTGGCCTCCCATATTCTTTTGGAGAGCTCATGACTTGTCGTAAAAACATTGTTTGATTCAAAGTGTATTCTCCCATGCCTTTGTCTTGAAACTTGCCTCTAAGTTCACCTTGTTTGGATGTCGAGGGTTTTAATGACTCAGGATCAATGTATGCCAAAGAAGGAGTAGCCTCACGGTTACTGGGAATGATAGTCTCAGTATGTGATCTCAAGTTATTGCAATATATGAACGGATTTGGATCACCATTGACTGTTACCTCGACTCCATTATGAGGAAACTTAATGCATTGATGGTATGTTGATGGGACTGCCCTCATTTCATGAATCCAAGGACGTCCTAGCAATATGTTATACGTGAGATCTAGATCTAAGACTTGACAAACCACATCCTTTGTGACTGGCCCTATTCTTAGCGGTAAGGTGACTGTGCCCTTGGACGAACGCTCTTCATCATCATAAGCCTTAATGGTGATTTGGTTTGTAGAATTCACAGCCTTGTCAGAATATCCTAATTGTCTTATGGTACTCAAGGTACAAATGTTTAGACCTGCTCCTCCATCTATCAGGACTCGTTTGATTCTATGTTTATGTATGAAAGCTTCAACGTGTAAAGGTGCATTATGTGGCTGACTTATGGAGGCGTCATCGGCTTCTGTGAACGTAAGGGAATGTGGAACGGATAGGTATCCCACCATGGCTTGAAACTGGTCCACATTCAGATCAGTAGGGACGGCAGTGTCTCTCAAGATTTTGTCAAGGATGGCTTTATGTGCAGGGGATATGCGTAAGAGCTCAAGAATAGAGATGAGCACGGGTGTCTTCCCTAGTTGTTCTACAAGGTCGTACTCAGGCTTAGTAGATGAAGGATTGGTATTCTTAGTGGAGGTACCTGGCAATGTAATCTTACCTCGACGGGTTGTAACATGACATTCAGAGGTAGATTCGGAGGAAGATCCCACACCTTTTAGGACAATCTTAGGTCGCTGAGGAGGATTCTCAGGATTTTTGTTTTTGATAGTAATAGTAGAAATATGATTGTCCATCGAGATGTGATTGATAGTAGAATCATAATTGTAAGGTGCTCTAGTGTAATTGGCTTGATCATCTGTGACTTTGCCTTTTCCTTTGTCATGTTTTGGGAATGGTTCCTTAAACACCTCATGCTCTTGGTTAGATGAATGTCCCTTAATCTCAATATCACCTCTGTCAATGAGATCTTGCACAATGTTTTTCAATCGATGGCAATTACTTGTCTTATGACCCTTGCTCTTATGAAACTCACAAAATTCATCATCATTCCACCAATTTGGTTTGACCTTTGGTTCATATGGAGGAAAATCTGGAACTGTGATCACTTTGTTTGCCACAAGCTTTTTGAATACTGATTCAAGTGGTTCTCCCAATGGGGTGTACTTCCTTCGCGGTTTAGCAGTTGTTTGATTGTTCACCTGATTGTTGGTAGAACTTGATCCAGAAAAGACGAACTTTGGTCTCACTGTATTGGCATCAACAACGCCATCATTAACTGTGTTCTTGTTTTTGTTCCAAAATTTTGGTTTGTCCTTTCCCTTAAAGTCCTCTTTGTTTTCTTTGAATAGCTTGATAACTCCTTGTTCAATTAAGACCTTTTCTGTTGCTAGGCCCTTTTCAATAACATCCTTGAATGTAGACAAACAAGCTTTCCTGAGATCATATCCAATAGCCTTGTTAACATTTTTTGTGAACATTTCTACCATTTGTTTTTGCGGGATTTCGCAAGAGCATCTGCTAGCTAAGTTTCTCCATCTCTGTAAAAATGTTGCGAAAGATTCTCCTTCCTTTTGTTTCGTATTGCACAAGGTAGTAACTGAGACATCTGTTTCAATGTTGTAAGAGAAATGCTGAATGAATGCCTCTGCTAAGTCGCCCCATGACTTAATACCAGGAGGTAATTGAGAAAACCATTCCATAGCTTGATCTCCTAAGCTCTGTGGGAACAACCTCATCAAGTATGTTTCTTCTGCTGCTACCTCAATGCAAGCTGTGAAGAATTGTCGTATGTGTGCCTTGGGGTCTCCTCTCCCTCTATATTTGTCAAATTTTGGTGTTACAAAGTGTGGAGGAAATGGAGGCATTGGAATGCTCTTATCAAAGGGATAAGGACATATATCTCTCATAGTGTATGTAGGTTTTGATGTACTCATGTCCTCCATTTTCTTTTGTAGATCCCTAATTTGTTGCTCCAAATTATTCTTGGGAGGAGATTGATTTCTTGTAGCATACCCCATGTTTGAAATGCCCATTTGAGGAGGAGCTTGTTGCATGTATGGATGATACTGATCGTAGACATGTCCATATGGAGGTCTATATTGTTGCGACATATATGGAGCACTTGGCATAACTTCATGTTGAGGGACTCCATATCTGTTTTGTGTATATAAACCATATTCAATAGGCATTTCATTTTCCATTGTGTTGCCCCCAATTTTGACATGAGGTCTCCTTGTGTCAAAATTTTGGGGATGCCTTTGAGTATCTACTTGTTTTGATTGATCCATACCTTGAGCATTTGTTTGAGCATAAGGCCTCCATGATGGTCTTTGAGTGTAAGTATCATATGTTTGGGCTTGTGTATGTGGGATTGCTGGTTTTTGAAGCAAAACTGATGGTGACTCAGGCATCATATTATTCGGTCCTCTATTTCCTCCACTATTTGGTCTCCTTTGATCCATGTTGGGTTGAATTTGTTGTGAGGGTCGACTTTCTATAAGTTGAGATAAGTCAAAATCATGCGGTATTTTAGCTCCACTTTGTGCCATCATGTGTAAAAAGTATTGACGATCTCTCCTCATTATCTCTTCAACCAATCTATTGAATTGAGGATTCATTATGGATTCTTCTATGTCTGCTGATAGTATTGAAGAATTGTCAACATTGTCATTGTGAGTAGCATTGTTGTTTATAGTGTTTGTGCTTTCCACATTTGGATTATGTCTATAAACATTCATGTCTGGTAATGTAGTGTGCTCAGGATTGTAGAATAGATCATTGTCATACTCATAAGAACTCATGTTTACGGATTCTTGAGCTTCTTTAGCTATTCTCCTAGATTTTTGAAGGCAGGTTTCAACCATGAACTAGGTATTAGACCAAGATGTGAGAAACTAGATGAAAAATGAAAAAGAGTATGGAAGACCAAGAGTTGTATGGAGTGTAAGTGAATCTTGAGGTGTACTTGCAATGTCCAAAGTGTAAGACCAAGTATGTAAGTAGTAGAGTAGGTGTGACTTCCAAAGAGAGGATAGTTTCTCTTGATGAGGTAAGCTGACCTTGACTCTAAGTAAGACCAAATGAGACCCAAAGGTAAGAAACCTTGATGAGGGACCACTTAGCAAAGTGTAGTAGTATGTAGTGTGTTGACAAAGTATGACGAGGACAAGCAAGTGACCTTTTGACTCAAGTTCTGACAAGTATGAATGTAAAATGAGATGTGAAGCAATGATGGACTGTATGAAACCCAGAGACAGGTTGAATGCTAGATGAAACCTAAAGAAACAACCTAGGAAGCTCAAGTATTCCGAAACTGACTTCTCTTGTTTGTTGGACTGTTAAAGTTTTCAATTCCTGACATAGACGCCTCTGTATACTTCACAGACGCGATTCCCAGACACAGACGCCTCTCTATTTGACACAGACGCTGTTGAAAACACAGACGCTATTCTGCTCTTCACAGACACGCTTATATGACACAGACGCGGTTCAAACAGACACAGACGCATTTCTGTAATCTTAGTGCAATTTTTCCAATCTGTGAAGTTGTTTTGTTGTGACCAAATCTGACTGTTTGACTGTTTTTCGTGACAAGAGGACACAATGTTGATGACCCAATGTTTGCAAACTGTTTAGACTCCAAAAGTGTGTTGTTTGATGTAAAAAGTTTTGCATACACTTGAAGACACAAAAGACACAATGTTTTGTTGTTTTGTCTTGAATGTTTGAGTGTTTAGCATAAGACAAGCACAAATCTTAGGGCTGGCCAAGACAATAGTTGTTGATCCCACATAGGGTTTTACCCCTGAGGCTACGCTATTCAGAGTGGATACTTAGATGCTTGACCTCACTGGCTCCACCCTCGGCACTCACTTCTCAGGTCAGCCAAGCATCAGTCCCCATGAAAACTCCCCATGGCGAACTTTGTATCTCTACTAAGAACCGTATGTGTGTGGGCCGCTACCAGAGGTCCGACCTCCTGCCTCAACAACTAGAAGGATTTGGGCTTCTAAAACAAAAAGGTGTTAGTAAGGGCATCCGCTCGTGTGGCCATACATGCGGCACTTTCAGCTCTATAAATACAGAAGGCTCCCAGCCGGTAGGGGTTACGCCCTACAAATGATCAAATAAATTTGATCAAACGGGTTTATGGGGAGACATAGTGTCGGTATGAACTAATCAGCACATGTTATCCATAGTTTTTACCATGAATACATTTGATTATAGTGGTTTGGATGAGGTGGGTTTTCCTCGCTACCACTTGGGTCGTTCTCTTCTCACTAGTAGTCCTAATGACCACACGGGAAGACAGGCCCTCTAAAGATTAAACAAAAAGAGCCTATTGCTCAAGACACAAAAGACAATGATTCGATTTTAGTGCACCAATGGAAGTGTTTGCTAGTCTATGAAAACAAGGCACACAACAAAACTACAAAACCCTAGCTAAGGCCCTGCAACAAAATTGTTAGTAGTTTGGGTTGTTTCAAATGATCACCCCTTCCTGCAAGCACACAAGTTAGGTAAATTTTAGAAAACCCAAAAAGACTTTGTGAAAAGGGGCCTTCAACAAAAACGTATTTTGCCTCCAAAGCAAGCTACACAAACTTGGTTAGCTAGATCTGCAAGGGTTAGCCGAAAATAATCTAGATCTGAAACCCTAAGTACAAAATCCGAAAACCCGAATCAAAGAAAAATTAAAATTGCTAAACAGAAAGCACAGACGCTGCTATACCAGACACAGACACGTCTGTATGACACAGACGTTGTTCTGTGATTCACAGACGCGATCAGAGGTCACAGACGCTGTTAAATGACGCAGACGCGATCTGATGCAGTGCAGACGCAGTTTGGAATCATAGACGCACCTTTCGGAAATCTGCAAAACAAAAATTGGCAAAAACACAGACGCAATTCACGATATTGCAGACGCTTCTGAAACACAAAAACGCGATCCGAACGCTCGCAGACACGGAAAAAAACCTAAAATGTCGTCGAAAATTGTCCGATCTGCAACTTCAAAAATGCCAAATCTGCAATAAAAATGTTAAATGCAAAGGGACAAGTGTCCCACCGGGCGTGCCAAAATGTTTATGGGGAAAATGGATAACAATAATAACAAATATTGAAAGGCTATAATGAATTCAACCACCAAACCCTAGCCTAACAATGAACAAAGATCCACCATAACATATGAAGATTACCTAAGACAATGCAAATAACTCAAAATCACAAAGATTATACCATCACATGTCCAATAGGGTTTTGATCTCCATTCTTCCTATCTCCATTGATCTTGCTTGATATATTTGCTCTCAGATTTTTATATGCACAAGAGCTCAACAAAGAACGGAATGTGGTTGCAAGTAGGATCGTAGTGTAGCCAAGTCCTCCAAAATCAGTCATTAGGGTGAGTGATTAGGCATTAGGGTTTGATAATGAAAAAAGCATCTTCTTAAATAGAAGACACAATATGAAATGGAGGGATGAGATTGAGAGGTGTAAAAAGGAGGTCGGCTAGGATTAGAGGGTAGGTAGAGGAAATAGTAAAATAATGAAAGAGGTAGGTAGTGTATGAATTAAGAGATGAATGACATGTGTCATGGGTAGAAAAAGCTAATGAATTAATTAAATAAATAAAGATTTATTTAATAAATAGAAGAAGTGGGATAATTAAATAAATAAAATATTTATTTAATTTAGGAAAAGGATAATTTAAATAAATAAATGTATTTATTTAAATGAGAAATAAGGCTAGAAGAGGATAAATGAATTAATTAAATAAATAAAGATTTATTTAATTAATAGAAGAATTAGGCTTAGATAATTAAATAAATAAAATATTTATTTAATTAGACTGGACAATTTTAGGTGTCTACAGTAGTCTTTCTTTTCTTCATTAGATAATGATGCAAAAGGATGAAGGACCTTAGGATCCTTTGGTGTACCAATCTTTATTAATTCTATTGGCTCTATCAATATAGCATATCTCTCATAAAAATATGCAGGAAGGGTGTCAAACTTTCCATCTTCTAGTGCCTCAAGGAGGTTTTCACCGTTAGATACATCCTTTATTTTTCCTCTTGATTGATCTAGTGTTGTCATGAAATGGTTTTCAGTACTAGGTCCTTTTCCTTGTTTTATTTCAATTTTGCGACTGGATAGTTTGGCACTCTCTTGACTGCAAGAAGCATTACTCAATTCACTGATGGAAGATATCTTAGGTGATTGGTTCAACGACATTAAGATATACAACTAATTCTTTATCATTGGAAAAGACATCCAATTCAGGATTTTCTAGGTTATCCCAATCAATCAGTTCTGGATGAAGCAGGGGTAGGTCATAGTCATCATTATCATTGGGTATTTCAAGGTTCATGACGTAATAGTCATGGTTTGGTGTAGAGTAGGTAATGTCATAGATAGAACTCTCTTGAGGATAATCTCTCCCAAGGGCTCTCCAATTAGTTCTAACAAAATCAGGATGGTTATTTTGTGATTTTCTCTCAAGTGATTCATCATCTAACATTTGTCCCTCAAACGAATGGATTATATCAACATATACATCTTTGATACTACAGGTTCCCCCTGGGTCAATTTCATCAGGTTCATTTGTGGCTTGAAGTTGACATACTTGTGCACATGGCATCGATGATTTTGTCACTATTTTCTTTGCTAGCTTGTGCCTTCTCTTGAACTCAGCTTCTTCTAGACTAATAGTCATTCCTACTTGACTTTCTATTAGTTCTTCTATAGTTCTTCCATACCTTGGTATCTCTTTCTCAATGTTTGATAAAGATCTGATATTTTGTTGATCTTCTAATGATTGATTAATGATTGTTTGTGTTTCCAGTGGTGTCACTTCTTGATCTTTCTCATTCTCTTTTCTTTGTTGTCTTGCATATGCCTCTTTTCTCTTAATCCTGATTTCTTCTTGCCTTCTTTCCAGCTCTATACTTTTTTTTGTGAAAAGTGTGTCTTCACTTGTACCAACAACTTGTTCCTCATCATTTTACTCACTTGATACATTGGATAATGGATCTCGACCCCATTCATATTCATTTGAATATGTTTCTAGATTATTGTCTAGAATCACACTACTATATCTGACATGGATGTTATATGGTGAAAATAGTTCTTTGATTTTTTCCATTTGTTCTTTCACTGTTTCTCGAATATCTTGATTAGGTTTCATGCTTGCTTGTACTCTTTGGACTTGTTTGTAAGATTCTTGTTCTCTTTTGATAGCAAGCTCTTCTTATTGTCTCTAATATTCTTCCTGTTTCTGTTTGTTGGCTATTGTTTATGTTGCTTGATGTAGCCTTTCTTGCAATGGTTCTTCTTTAGGGATTTTTTTCTTTCTCCACTTTAAAAGTTGATAATTGTGGTGCTTTTATTTTGATTTAGAATACCCAAGTCCTGATTTATCTTCCTTAGATTGTGTGTGAGGATAAATGGGTTCTGAAATATCTTCTTGACGCTTGCCAATTGGTCCTTTTCCTTCATATCCCATCCTTTGCATGATTTTGTAATCATTGTCATATTGCTCTATGGGAATACTGATTTTTGCAGTTGTTGCTATAGTTTTATTTTCATCTTTGTACAGCCAGCTAACAATGTCCTTGTCTTTAGTTTCCACTAAAAGTGTTCCAGCTCTAACAAATGCTCCATCAAACATTTCAACTCATTTCTGTGGGATCCGTGGTTGAGAATTTGTAGGTTTTCCATATGATTTAGGTGAAAGTGGTAAGTTATGCAAAGAATACTTTCCCATTCCTTCATCATTTAATTTGAGCTTTTTCTCAAAGTTTTCCTATAATTTTTCTTGAGTTTCCTTGGTGGGATAGACTGCTTCTTTGTTATGTGGAACTTTTGCATCTTGTGTTGGTTTTAGATTATTGCAATATTGGTCGAAGTCTCCTGCTATAGTGATTTCTTGTCCATCATGAGGAAACTTAACACACGGATGGTATGAAGAAGGAACTTCTTGCATGCCATGAATCCATGGTCTTCCCAAGAGAATGTTATAAGATAGATTCAAATCTAGAACCTAGCACAATGTATCTCTTTCTACTGGTCCTATTTTGAATAGCAACACCACATTCCCTTTAGAAGAACGCTCTTCGTCATCATAGGCCTTGATAGTTAGTTTTTTCTTTGGATCTACTGCATTCTCTAAATATCCCAAAGCCTTTATTAAACTTAAGGCATAAATATTCAAGCCAACTACACCATCTATGAGTACGCGTTTGACATGGGTTGTATGAATGGTGACTTCAATATGTAGGGGAGCATTATGAGGGTTTGTAAAGAGGCATCATCATTTTTAGAAAAGGATGCACAATGAGGGGCTATGAGGTGTCCCACCATGTTTTGGAATTGATCCACATCTAGGCCTTTTGAGACCATTACTTTTGCTAGAGATTTTTCCAATATTTCCATATGCATAGGTGAAACTTTTAGGAGCTCCAAAATTGATATTTGGACGGGTATCTTTTGTAATTGTTCCCCTAAGTTGTATTGTCATGAAGTGGATATTGATTCATTTGTTATACTCAGAAATGTAACCTTTGCTTTGCTTCTTGTAATGACATTGATTGGTTCTGAAGGTGTTTTGTCTTTGACAATGATGACATTGACTACATCATCATAGGTGTAAGTATAGTTTACCTTGGCTTTGCCCTTGTCATCCTTTGATTTGGCTTGTTCACCTTTTTCTTAATTTGGGAGTTCATTTTTGAATGCTAGATGCAATTCATTCATTTTATGACCATTCACTGTGACAGATCCATTATCAATTAAGTCTTAAATAAGGTGTTTTAATCTTTGACAATCATTGGTTTGGTGTCCTTTGTTTCGATGATAGTTGCAAAAATGATTGTCATTCCACCAACTAGATTTGACTTGAGGCTCATAATTTCTTTCTTCTGGTAAGGTAATCAATTTATTCACAAGAAGAGTCTTCAAAGTTGATTCCAATGGTTCCCCAATGTTTGTGAATTTCCTGCCGGGATTGGAGAAGAAAGACTTAGGTTTACTATTCTCTTGATTGTTGTTGTTTGGCACTTGACTTGATAAGTTGAAGATTGGTTGTTGTTTGGTAGCATTTTTATCATCATTTCCTCTATTGGTAACTGTATGCGGGAAAAGTGGGTCGATAGAACTTAATATGTGAAAAATGTTCTAAAAGACTTATCCACACACACACAGAGGACTTCTTGGTGCAAGCTATGGAGTCATGAAGTATAACTCAGCTTCCCAAGGTTGGTCCCATGGTTCTCTATCTTACAATGTCCCTCAAACCAATGTTTTTGCTCTCAGATCACTGAGCAAAATGGTTTAGGGATGGCAAATGTAAGAACGAGGGATGCTTTGATAGATTTTAGAATGAAATGCATCCTAAGCTATGCATGATTCTAAAAATGCAATGAACTAGATTATAAGATGACAAGGTTAGTATAAATACTATCCTAACATGATATATTTAGTCTATGATTGAGCTAAAATGATAAAGAAATTATTCTAAACATGCATATTTAGACTAATTCCTGATTTAAAAGAGGCTAAAATGATGAGCATAAAATGAGATATGAAAGCTTGAATGTATTTGAGCATAAGTATGATACTACAAATTCGGAGGATTGATGATTGTTAAAAATGGAGGAATGAGAGCTCTATTTATAGCAAAAACAGGGCAATGGATGGTCAGGATTAAAAGAGTTGATCAAGGGTTGAGTTTGAAAGTTGGGAATCCATGTTTGCAATTTGCACCAATGAAATGGTGACAAGTGTCAACATAGGGTTGGGTTGAAAGAAGGGGTTGGAGGCATTAAATGCCTGAGAAGACCTTATGGTTATCTAGAAGGTAAGGGTCAAGTCTAAATTAAGATTACCCATTGGATTAAGAGTTAATCCAAGGATAAACCCTTGTGCAAATGATTAAGAGATAATAATGGTCAAAGCATTAAATGCTTGATGAGACCCTTGGGTTGGATGAAGGTTGAGTTAAAAGAAATTCTTTAACCATGTAAGAGGGTTTGAGTTAACCATTAATGGTTATTGAAGACTTTGGGGAATTAAGTGGTTGAAGGCTTGAAGCCTTTAATGGTTATCAAAGACTTTGAGGAATTAAGTGGTTGAAGGTTTGAAGCCTTTAATGGTTATCAAAGACTTTGAGGAATTAAGAAGTGACCTCCCCTTGCTTAGGGATGTGACAAAGTTTAGAAGATGGGTTAGGCTAATTAGAAGCGATTAGAAGAGTCTAGAAGGGATTTAGGAAGGGGTTTAGGAAGGCAAGTGGGAGATGTAGGATTTTGCAAGTGGATGGAGGGATAATAGGTTTTAATTGAATTTAATGAATTTCATTCAATTTGGTTGCAATTAAATAAATTAGATTTATTTAATTTAGGATAACTATTTAATTAAATTTGAATTTAATTAAAAGTGGATAGGGGGGATTTAATTGAATAAAATGATTTATTCATTAAATGGTATAGTGAATTTAATTTAAATAAATTGAGTAATTTACTTAATTAAATAGAGGAATGCGGGTAATTTAATTAAATAGAGAAATGAACATAAAATATTCATTTAGGAATATGGTCATTTTTATACGTCTACATTTTGCCCCTCTTTGAAGTGACGTGTGTGCACATGTTATTTCAAAGAAAATTTGTCAGATATGCTGTCAAAATTTGATCGATATGATGTTGTGGATATGAAAAATTGATTTGATATGAAAAGTCGATATGATGCCCCAGATTTGATGAACGATATTGATGATGCCCCAGATATGAAGAATTGTTTTGATATGAAAAGTTGATATGAGACTGATGTTGATATGAAATTGATATGAAATTGATGTCGATATTTGATATGATAATGCCCCCTCGGGAGATCGTTCGTGCACACAAGGCATGAATGATCTCTCGAAAGAAGAAGAATTTTGTTTGAAAGATAGAAGAGTAGATAGTGATGGCATGCATGGGTTTGATAAGATTGATTAGATTGATTGGAATGAGAGCAAGTCTGGTTTCAGGTATGACACCTCCTGTATAAGACATGGATGATCGAGTGTCTAGTTTCAGGAATGATATATCGCCTATATAAGACATGGATGATTGAGCATCTAGTTTCAAGAATGATACTGCCTGTATAAGACATGGATGATTGAGCGTCTGGTTTCAGGAATGATATCGCCTGTATAAGACATGGATGATCAAGCATCTGGTTTCAAGAATGATACTGCCTGTATAAGACATGGATGATCGAGTGTCTGGTTTCAGGAACGATATATCCTATATAAGACCGATCAAAATGCTTGGTTTCAGGAACAATATATCTTGTATAAGAGCTGATCAAAACATCTGGTTTCAAGAACGATATATCCTATATAAGAGCTGATCAAAACATCTGGTTTCAGGAATGATATATCTTGTATAAGAGTTGATCAAAACATCTGGTTTCAGGAAAGATACATCCTGTATAAGACATGATAGAAGATAGTTTGGAAGAATGATAGAAGATAGTTTGGAAGAATGATGAAGATAGTTTAGAAGAATGATAGAAGATAGTTTGGAAGAATGATAGAAGATAGTTTGGACGAATGATGAAGATAGTTTAGAAGAATGATAGAAGATAGTTTGGAAGAATGATGAAGATAGTTTAGAAGAATGATAGAAGATAGTTTAGAAGAATGATAGAGATATGAAAGTGAAGAAAGATTCCATGATGATGTGATAGATATGCATGCGAGGGATGCAATGATGAATGATGAATGATATTTTGAAAATGAGATGTATGATATGATATGCAACTAATTGTAAAATGGTATGCAACTAATTGTAAAATGATATGTAACTATTTGTTTTTGAGCATCCTCATTCTACATTTGCCATCCGATATAGCCATATGTTGTTTGCTTTCTTTGTAGGTATCATCATTAAGCATTGATTTGTTTAGGATATGTTGAAAATTTATACAAGCACAATGGTATAATTGAACCATAATGACCTGAGAAAAATTTACATGATTTTTTGATTTTGCAAGATAGCACAAGCGTCAAGGTATAATTGAACCAGGACGACCTGAGTGCGGATTGCGTAAACATACAAGAGTTAACCTTTGTCCCATACAAATTCGAAATGTCCTCAGTGATATGCCACCTGATTTCTACATAGGACAAATTTGCATGGTAAAAGACTTCACTCACAGATAGAAGACAAATAAAACATCACATTCCTTCCTTGCTTCTCTAGTCGTAAGACATCCTTGAGTCACTTAGGAGATATGATAAGCAAAAATTAACAACCATAAGTAAGCATGCATGCTATTTGGAATGTATTCTTGTCAATTAAAACATCTTGCAAATAGATCCTTGTTTAGTTGAAATCAGTTCAAGTATGTGATGTTTAGCCTTCTCGCATTATCATTTGGCATTTGTTAGTTGTTTTGATCCTTGTTGTCTTGCTATGTTTTTGGTCTGATGTTGAAAAGCTTGAAGGCGAGATGCCCCCAGCGAGGCTAGGATTTTGCCCCTTGCTATTGATACTAATTTGATATGGATATGTACACTGATCACCAAGCCATGGTGGGATATTATTTGGATAATTGTTTTAGATAAACCAAGGACAGTGACTACACTAAGTATGTCCAAGATTGATAAGCATTTGTGAATTTTTGGTGATGCCTCAGATGGGTGGATATGATATGTACAATATGATTTGTGAAACATGTATTTCCATCAATTGATAAAGATAAGGCTTACTATAATAAAATCCAGTAGTCATACTGATTGATGTCATTGTTATGATTTGGTTGATGATTGATAAGAATGTCTGGTTTCAAAGAGTGAGTACCCCATATAAGACCGATCTGTCTGGTTTCGAGTGTACCTATCCCTGTATAAGACATGTTGATGTTGATGTTGATAGATGGATTGATTATCAAGACTTGATGATTGATAGAAATGTCTAGTTTCAAAGAGTGAGTACCCCGTATAAGACCGATCTGTTTGGTTTCGAGTGTACCTATCCCTGTATAAGACATGTTTGATGTTGATGTTGATTTCGAGTAATGAATTGATTAACAAGACATGTGATAAGTTTGATTGCAGATTTTGAGAGTTTTCCTATTGTTGATCTGATTTGATGGATGGTCCATGTGTTCATGCTTTGATTTTTTATTTTTATTTTTGTCGATTTTTTTTTTTTTTGAGTTTTTGGATATTTTGATTTTTTTGGGGGTTTTTGGATATTTTGATTTTTTTGAGTTTTTGGATATTTTGATTTTTTTGAGTTTTTGGATTAGAAGAAAGATGTATTTGGTTGCCCCAATGTATATCAAGACAAGGAATGGATGAATGGATGACTGAACCATTAAGGTGGAAATAGATTTGTTGTCCATAGTTTTGATCAAGATCAAGGATGAAAAAGGGGAAATGGATAGAGATAGGATATAGATAGCACTGGATGATGGAAGCAATGAATAGATAGGATAGATAGATATGAATTAGAGTGAAGCAAGATTGTAGAAAGAATTGGATGATAGAAGAAATGAATAGATAGGATAAGGGATATGGATTAGAGGACATGGGAGATATGGTAGGAAGAATAGAGTGGATGAACTTTGCCCCCAAGCATAGAGGTTTCCATTTGCAAAAAGGTGATATGTAAGATTGTCATAGTATTTAGCACCATCTGAATAAGTGTTCTCGAACTTTTCAAAGATAGAGACCCAACTCACACTTAGAACCTCTAGAAATTTCAACTGAACATTTCTAGCAACTAGGAAGCAGACTCAAAAGGGAATAAGAATCCCAAACTGGATCAAGGTACTTAGTCTTTGATTACCCATGTGTGTGCAAGTGGGTTCATTCTAGCTCATATGATCATTGTAATCTTCAGAATCCAGCATGGCTAGCTACATGAGTTACCTTGACTTCAAAAGCATCCTGGATAGAGCCTCGCTGCCAGCGAGTGTCCATAGCCCCGATGAGGTTATCGCTGTAATTTCACAAATATTGCTCCATTGCTAGCCAGGCATCCATAGCCCCGATGGAGTTACTTGCATGTTCCCATAGCCAATCATTTTGATATTGCATTTCATTGCATTTTGCTTTTCTTGATATTCATTTTCTTGCTCATGCTTTTGATATTTCTTTTTTTTTTTTTTCTTTTTTCTTGCATTGGCTTGTAAGTGATGAAACTTACATGGGTCTGATAATTACAGTGGCGCTGAAGCAAGATTTTAGATTTTTCACTAGCCATCTCTTCAATTTAAGAGATCACAATGATTTAGAGAAATTGATTAAGTGTATGAGATATAGTAATCAAAAGATGTCGGTACCAAGATACGATAAGTGGTTCTTTTCTGGATTGAGTGTGTATCCCAACCAAAAGAAAATGTTAAAGAGGAACAACCTCAGATTCTGAAGCATTTCATGAATAGATATCAAGGAAAAGGACTGAACAATAGATTCCAGCATGGGCAAGTATGTGACAAAATGACACAAATTCCTATTTCATAGATGACGGATTTATGCAAAGGATTGAATGAAAGGGATGGAAGGATAGAAAAGAGGTGTTGGATAATAGATAGAATGTTTGAAGATTTGTGCAAGGATAGATAGAAATGTTTTCAGGATGAGTGTTGGTACTTGAGAAGTGATGAAGAGATGGAGGAAAATTGAATTTTGGAACAGAAGGACCCTAAATAGATAAAGAAAATGATAGAAGAATAATTTTGGAAAGATGTTTAGATAGAGGGTTGAAAGAATTTCAAAGATGTTCTCCTCGTTGATCTTTCTTATGGATCATTTGAGGTGATGGATTGGTGGATGGAGGGAAGTAAGGACCCAAGATGGATGAAAGGGATGGAGAGTTTGATTTTGGAATGAAAGGACCTAAGATAGATTTGGAGGAAGAAGAGTTTGACTTTGGAATGAAAGGACCAAAGATAGATTTGGAGGATGAAGAGATTGACTTTGGAATGAAAGGACCTAAGATAGATTTGGAGGATGAAGAGATTGACTTTGGAATGAAAGGACCTAAGATAGATTTGGAGGATGAAGAGATTCCTTGATCTTGATCTTGACTTGGAGTAGGATCATTTGAGCTTGTGCTTTTCTCTTGATTTTGAATTAGAATAGTGGAGGATATGGAAGGAATATCATGATTTTGCTTAAGAGATGGATGTTGAATGAGACTCTGCTCTTGAGATGAAAGAGGGTCATCGTGGATGGAATACCAAAATTTTAGGGGATCATCATAAGATTCTTGATAGGTGGGATCTTGATCGAAGAAGGGATCAGATTGGAGAGCCATGATATCGTGATCTTGATTTATGCTAGGACTCATTTCCTTTGACTGAGTTTCCTTTTTCTCGATTTGATGATGAATGGTCATACAAATGATAAAAGTTGATGTTTTTGATAGTTTGATGTAGAAAAATTTATTCCTGTTGATAAGGGTCCTAGGACTAGGTTGTCTCTTCTTTAACTTACTTTTTTTGATAAAGACTTGTTCATCTCAAAATATGAGGAGTGGTCATACACAAATGATCAATGGTTTCCTTCGATGTTTGGATTGAGATACTTTGTTTGGAAACTTAAGTCTACTTTTATCAAATGAAGGTTTAGATGCCCCCTCACGACAAAGTGTGTCAAATGATATGGATAAAGTCTCCCGATATGGAAACTTGATTTGACAACTTAAGTTTTAAACTTGGTATGTTGTTTGATAGAATCCTTTAGATGATGGACCTTTTGATCAAGGTGATGATAATACCTGATTTTGATAGGATAAAGTCTTATCTTTAGCTAGTTTTGGATTTGACAACTTTTGTTCTAAGACTGACTCGTTTGATTTGGAAATGATTTCTCTGGTGTTTTGATTTGATTTCTTGTGATCGCGTTTGATATTGGACCTGAAAGGATACTCAAGAAGTTTGAAAACTTTTCTAGAAAGGCTTGTTTTGCTCTCTAGTTTTTTTGAGTTTTGACCATGTGCTAAGCCAGAGACTAGATGCGCTAAAAAAAAATTTCAACGCGCTAGAGAAAAGACTCCATGCGCTACACTGCCCCCTGATACGCGCTAACTGATTTATTTTTCTTTTGCCTTGGTTCAAAAAGGTCATGCGCCAATATGGGCCACCAATGCGCTAACTGTTAAACCCTACGCGCTAAAGTTTGGCTTCCACGCGCTAAGCTGATGCTTCAACGCACTAAACTATTTTCAAAACGCGCTACTTGAAACTGCTAGAATTGGATTTCTATGAAGCGCTAATGTTAAGACTTAATGCACTAAGGTGAAGGTCTAATGCGCTAAAAGATGGTCCCCACGCGCTAAGAAGTTGCTCTCACGTGCTAAACTGCTCTGATATATTTTGACTTGGTTGTTTTTCTGTGATTTTTGGAATTTTTAACACTTGTGATTTTGATGGATGATTTCTTTTTGGATACTCCAGCTTACTAAATCGAATAGATAAACTCTTGATTACTTAGTTTGGTATTCCCCTAATCTTGTTGGATGAAAGTATTTCCTAAAGATAGTTGAAATGTTGATAACCATCTCAAAAGATGTTTTGTTGGATATGGAAATCTTCTCCACTTTATGATTTTTCCTTGTTTGAACTGACTTTTGAGTTTAATTGTTGGATACTTTGCAAGATATTTTAACATTTGTGACAAGAATACATAGCACATATGAAGACAATGGTCACCCTAATGCTAAACATTGAGTGTATATTCTTTTGAGGATGTGTTCAAATCCCCGATGTTATCATTGGTTTGATCTACAACAAAAGACACATCAGATAGACTCTTTATTCAAAGGTCATTGACAATATCATAGCCCACTAGTCTCGATACTCCATCAGCTCAAACAGCCTTGTCACCCCCTAGGGGGCGTCTATTTTTTTGCCTTTTGCTAGAAATTAACTCAAAGTGAATTGCTTCACAATTGAGTAGTTATCTTGGGAGATATATGGTGAGTAATCTTGGGGGTGGATTCTTCCCCACCCTTGCACTATGATATTGCCAATGTTTGGCGACTGGCTCAGCTCAAAGTTTTTAATGCTAAGGTTCATAACCAGGCTTCCTGTTCGGCCGTTAGTGATAAACTCCCTCAGGAGGCTTCCCAACCTTTAGAACAAAGGCTTTACGTATCGTAAAGATACTAGGGGAAGGCTAATCACTGCGCGCAATCGTTGAAAAGGACTTTCGTCACTTTCCACTTTTGATTATAGTGGGTTGGAACACTTGGCATCAAAGTCATTTCCCACTTAGGTCGTTCCCTTCACACCAGCCAAAGAATGGCTTTAAGAGTTTTTCAACCCCTTGGGAAGGCAGACCTGCTAAAGGATGTAAATGCTTGAAGTACAGAAAGCTTAAGAGTGGTTTGACTTTTTGGTCACCCAGTTATGGGGAGAGCATATACCTTCCAATTTCGAGACAAGGCAATCAAGTTATTCTTTTTAACCTTCAAGACAATGATTTGCTAACTTTTATTTGGAGATGTTGCTCCAACAAGCATGATGTTCTTTTTAACCTTTCATAGCAAAGTGTGTATTTCCAAAACTTTTGTAAAACAAGTCTGGTCAACAAAGTAAATCGTGATGTTTGGTCAACAAAATTAAAGTCGATAGGGGAAAACTTTCCCTCTTTGCCTTGTACAAAATGGAGATGAGGTTCTTTTACTTTGCAAAATGAAGTGAATCCTTTTAAACACCAAAGGATGGTGAGGTTCTTTTTAAAAATTTTGCCAAAGTAAAGATTGTTTGTCTTGTTCTTTTTAGAGCTTCCAAAATGAAGTGTTTTTCCTAACTTGCAGGAATGAAAGGTTTGTTTTGTTGTTCTTTTTATCATGCAATAAAGAAAGATGAATTTTCATTTTAAAACACCAAAAAGGAAGGCATGAAGTTCATTTTATGCATCCAAATGAAATGATGAGGTTTATTTTAACTTTTGCAAAAAGGAGAGTGAGTTCTTTTTAACCAACTTTTGTTGAAAGAAAGTAAAAAAAGAAACTTAAAGCCTCTAAACTAACTCCTTCCTCTGCACAAAAAAGATTAGAACCTGCACATAGCCAGTGATCAAATGTTAGTGTGGGCTTACACAAGCCTAAATTATGATCTTGGTTACAAATTTTACAATCCTGATCCTGAAATGCCCTGAAATTTGACTAAGTCTGAAATTTGGAAAATCTTCCAAAAACTAGATTTTGCATTATAACTCCTAGAGGTCCGAAACCCCTCTCAAACATCCTGACAATATATATGGAATATAACTTAAAGTATAAGAAAGAGAAAAGAGAAGAGGAAATGTCACTTATACTTAAATGTTATATTCCATATATATTATGCCTCCCACAAGCCTAATTTTTGACTCTGTCATAAATTTTTGGCTCTACCAACTCTATGCGCTAAGAAATGATGTCTATGCGCTAAGAAAAAGCACCTACGCGCTATTATGTGCCCCCAATGCGCTAAGCTATTTTTCTGATGCGCTATTCTCTTTTTCTCTCATGTTGATACCTACAGAAAACTATTAGAAATATGATGCACTAAGGAAAAGACTTTACGCACCATAGAATAGACTACACGCGCTAAACAGTGAGCCGGATGTGCTATCTGACAGATCCGATGCGCCAAACTATTTTTCAGATGCGCTACTCTATTTTTCTCCAGTGTTGATACCTACAGGAAAATATTAGGCGCTAAAGAAAGGACTTCACACGCTAGAGTATAGACCCCATGTGCTAAACAGTAAGCAGGATGCACTAGACTGTTAACCAGATGCGCCAGGGAATGTTTCCCACGCGCTGATTTTCATTTTCCACGGACCTACAAAAGTGGATATATTTCAAAACCGATTAGATATATGGGGTCATGCCCCACGGTGGGCGCCAGAAATGTATGCGGGAAAAGCGGGTCGATAGAACTTAATATGTGAAAAATGTTCTAAAAGACTTATCCACACACACACAGAGGACTTCTTAGTGCAAGCTATGGAGTCATGAAGTATAACTCAGCTTCCCAAGGTTGGTCTCATGGTTCTCTATCTTACAATGTCCCTCAAACCAATGTTTTTGCTCTCAAATCACTGAGCAAAATGGTTTAGGGATGACAAATGTAAGAACGAGGGATGCTTTGATAGATTTTAGAATGAAATGCATCCTAAGCTATGCATGATTCTAAAAATGCAATGAACTAGATTATAAGATGACAAGGTTAGTATAAATACTATCCTAACATGATATATTTAGTCTATGATTGAGCTAAAATGATAAAGAAATTATTCTAAACATGCATATTTAGACTAATTCCTGATTTAAAAGAGGCTAAAATGATGAGCATAAAATGAGATATGAAAGCTTGAATGTATTTGAGCATAAGTATGATACTACAAATTCGGAGGATTGATGATTGTTAAAAATGGAGGAATGAGAGCTCTATTTATAGCAAAAATAGGGCAATGGATGGTCAGGATTAAAAGAGTTGATCAAGGGTTGAGTTTGAAAGTTGGGAATCCATGTTTGCAATTTGCACCAATGAAATGGTGACAAGTGTCAACATAGGGTTGGGTTGAAAGAAGGGGTTGGAGGCATTAAATGCCTGAGAAGACCTTATGGTTATCTAGAGGTAAGGGTCAAGTCTAAATTAAGATTACCCATTGGATTAAGAGTTAATCCAAGGATAAACCCTTGTGCAAATGATTAAGAGATAATCATGGTCAAAGCATTAAATGCTTGATGAGACCCTTGGGTTGGATGAATGTTGAGTTAAAAGAAATTCTTTAACCATGTAAGAGGGTTTGAGTTAACCATTAATGGTTATTGAAGACTTTGGGGAATTAAGTGGTTGAAGGCTTGAAGCCTTTAATGGTTATCAAAGACTTTGAGGAATTAAGTGGTTGAAGGTTTGAAGCCTTTAATGGTTATCAAAGACTTTGAGGAATTAAGAAGTGACCTCCCCTTGCTTAGGGATGTGACAAAGTTTAGAAGATGGGTTAGGCTAATTAGAAGCGATTAGAAGAGTCTAGAAGGGATTTAGGAAGGGGTTTAGGAAGGCAAGTGGGAGATGTAGGATTTTGCAAGTGGATGGAGGGATAATAGGTTTTAATTGAATTTAATGAATTTCATTCAATTTGGTTGCAATTAAATAAATTAGATTTATTTAATTTAGGATAACTATTTAATTAAATTTGAATTTAATTAAAAGTGGATAGGGGGGATTTAATTGAATAAAATGATTTATTCATTAAATGGTATAGTGAATTTAATTTAAATAAATTGAGTAATTTACTTAATTAAATAGAGGAGCGCGGGTAATTTAATTAAATAGAGAAATGAACATAAAATATTCATTTAAGAATATGGTCATTTTTATACGTCTACAGTAACATTCCTATTATTTGACCAGAATTTAGGTTTGTCATTGTTATTGTTACCATTATTGTTGTTGTTATGATTGTTGTTATTGTTGTTGTAGGAGTTGTTGTAGAATTTTAACTCTTCTTTCTTTACCATTGCATCCTCTATCTTTAGACCTTTTTCAATCATTTTAGCAAAAGTAGAAGGAAATTGCAATTTGAGACGATAACTCATTTTACTGGTAAGGTTGTCAATGAATATGTACATTTTCTCTTGATCTGGTACATCTCTTAGATATCTATTGAACAATCGTCTCCATAGTTGTAAAAAGACCATGAAAGGTTTGCCATTATTTTGTTTGATATTGCATAGATCTAGCATTGTTATCTCATTCCTTATGTTGTAGGAGTATTGTAAGATAAATTTGTTCACAAGTTCTTCAAAAGATTTAATTCTAGACTGTAATCTTGAGAACCATTCCATTGATTGTCTGCTTAAGATTCTAGGAAATAGACGCATTAGGTAAGTTTCACCATGTGCAAACTCCATACTCATGGTGAAAAATTCCCTAATGTGATCTTGAGGATCAGATTTCCCATCATATTTATCGTATTTAGGGATTTCACAATGTTGTGGGAATGGTATCATGTTCAAATTATTGTCAAAAGGATATGGACAGATATCCTCCAATGAGTATTTATTGGAACTTGTTCCATTATGGATATCCTATATTTGTCGTTGCAAGGTTTGCATTTGTTGAGTAAGAATTAACAAAGAATTATCAACATGGGTTCCCCTTGCATCTTCATAAGTTCTTTTGTCACTATGCTCTCTTCTTGTTTCATCTTGGTTCATTGTATCATCATGGTCTCTTCTTGTTCTATCTCCTCTTGTTTCCTCGTGATTTACTTGATTTACATCATCGTCATTGGGATCATCAGTGTTTTTATTATTACTTGTTCCCACATCTTGTTTCAAACTTTCTATGTTAAAATATTGTGGCAATTTAGCTCTTGAATTTGCCAATATTAGAATGTACTTTCGCTTTTGTTTTTCCAATACGTTTTTCCATTAGTTTTTCAAATCTAGAATCTTGTTCAAGGCCTCTAATGGTGTTATTGACCACTTCTTCATCAACATATGTGTACCCAAATGCATGAAATATTGAATCATCGTCTTCCATTTATTTTTGTCTTCTCAACAGCTCATGTTGAGCTCTAGTCCAAATTGGCATGTGATTGATTTGAAACTTTCCAAGTTTTGATTTTCTAAATGCAACTCAATAGGTAATCACTGTTTCAGGGAGATAAGCTAAGTTGATTTTACCACCCTTATTAGTGTGTCGTGATAAGGCATCTTGTTGTTGAAAAGTACGTGCTTGTAAAGTTTGTTTGTCAAAATCTATTCTCTAACCACATAAATAGTGATGAAAATGGTGTAGAAATATTCTATGTTTCAACAAGATTTTGCGATTGATATATAAGAATTTCCCCTTCTTCAATATAGCCTTCCAACTTGGTTTTCTTTTCTTAAGGCGATATCTAAAAGTTATATAAGCATCTAATAATTTACAAGTTGTTTGATTCAAATGTGAGTGCAATCTTGATTTTGATATAAACTAGGTCCAAGTAGGAACAATATATCTAAGATAATGAACAAAGGTTGATATGAACAAGTTTCATGATAAAGGATTTCATGTATCCTAATAAGAAATAGATAGTGATGTTGATTTGCACTTGAGATGGTTGAATCAATAACCTGTTGGATGTTTATACTTATGAAAACCTTTGGAAAATATCCTATTTGATTGATAACCTAATTGTTTGACTAGTTTGAAGATCTATGACAATTGAAGATGAATCTCCTCCAAAAAGGGTATCTGAAAGTGATGTTGAAATTTTGGGTTGATATGCAGAAATGCTCACTGTTGTAGATGTGGGAAAACAAATGTAGTAACCTATTGATCAAAAGAGTTGTTTGACATAACAAATGCATTACTCTGCTTCATAAAAGCATGATCCTAATGTGCAAAAACAATGTTTTGGTTGTAAAAGTGTTGTCTTGTTGAACAAATGCATGATCCTAAAGGTCAAAAGTGTTGTAGTATTGATCAAAAGCATTGTTATGCGCTGCAAAAGTGTTGGTCTATGTTGCAAAAGTGTGATTTTCATTACATTGAATGAATTTCTCAGTTTTCTAGCAAGTTGTTGGGTTTTTTACTTATTTCAGGATGATGATTTTTCAAGTTTTTGACCATTTTGAGAACGTTTTGTAGACACAATGTTTGGAAATCAAAGTGCACAAGCAATCACAATTCTTATGGTAGGTTGAGACAATAATTGTTGAATCTCACATGGGGTTTCCCCAGAGGCTATGCTATTCAAAGCGGATATTTAGGTGCTTGACCCCACTGGCTCCACCCTCAACACTCACTTCTCTGGGGCAGCCAAGCACTAGGTTCCATGAAAACTCCCATGGAAAACTGCATATCTCTACTAAGAACCGTATGTGTGTGAGTCGCTTCAGAGGTCCGACCTCCTGTGCCAACAATTAGAAGGATTTTGGCAACTAATACAAAGGGTTTTTTAGTAAGGGCTTTCGGTCACATGGCCATACATGTGGCACTTTACACTTTGTAAATACTGAAGGTTCTCATCCTATATAGGTTGTGCTCCATAGGGTTTATGGGGAAACATAGTGTTGGTATGAGCTAATCAGCACATGTTGTCCATGACTTTCATCATAGACATAATTTATTTAGAGTGGATCGGAAGGACTTGGTATTAGCTCATTTCCACTTGATTCATTCCCCTCTCATTGGCCCCCTCAAGGCAGCTCAGGAAGGCGGGCCCTCTAAAGATAAAACATGAAATAAAAGTAGGTCTAGCTTTCTGATCACCGTATCAGGGTGAGAGCATACTCACTTGCTACTTTCAAACAAGAATGATATACAATGGTTCTTTTACCCTTTAGATTACCTATGCGCAACTACCTTACTAAAAACACATGATGCAAGTTCATGTTGTTCATTAGCCCCTTAGTTAAACTAGGTGAAACATGTATGATTTTTTACTTCCCAAAAAGACTCCTAGTTAAACTAAGTGAGAAAATGCATTAAAGTTGCTGAAAATAAAACCTGCATGCACACACAAGTCAGTAGTTTGCAAAAATCAGTCTTGGACGGTCGAACCTGCAAAGATTTGTTAGATGTCAGATTGTAAAATTTCAAAATTTTGCAGACAAAAGGTTTGAAAATGCTAAAACGACAAAAACGCTAACCTAAAGAACAAAAGCATTAACCTATGTAATAAAAGCACTAAACTGTGTAATGAATGTGTGATTTCTCAAACAAAAACGCTAATCTAAGCAATAAAATTACTAACCTATGCAGCAAAAACGCTAACCTAAATGATAAAGACACTAACATATAAAGCGAAAGCGCTACACTGTGTTGTAAAAGTGCTAATCTAGGTAATAAAAGCGCTACCTCCATTCACACAGGCGTGAAACAAGTTTACAAAAGTGTTAATTCATTCTGTTCTAGTGAGAATTAGATAGGATATTAGAAAAAATGATGTGCAAGGCTTGAGCCCCACGGTGGGCACCAAAAATGTATCAACTTAAGTTTCACCTTAGAAGTAACCTACAACTTGTTAGTCCATCATGAAAATATTAAACTACATGAAACTCAAGCTTCAACCAATAAAACAACATGAAATAAAAGCAAATAAAATGATTATACCTTCATGGATTATGTCTTATTGTGTCCTAACCCCATTGTTCTTGGTTGCATATGATTTTTCTCTCAGATAATCACTGGTAGCTTCCAAGATGGCAAGTGTGGAATGGACTAGTAGATAATATGATATGAAAAAACTAATGCTATGATAATGATTTATGCTAAATTGCTCAAAAACTCTAAAAATGCTAAACAAATGAATTCATGGATGCAAAGATAAAGAATCTTGATTGACTATGATATTAGCTATTAGTTCCAAAAATGGCTTAGGAGACCTCTATTTATAGATTTTGGAGTGCATAAGCTTAGGTGAAAAAGATCAACAGTCATGATTAATACTTGCAATTTGGATGGCTATGAGCAAGAGGTTGAGATGTGAGAAATAAAGGTGGAAGATGTTCCTCCTACACCTACAGGATGGAGGAAAAGGTAGAAGGAAAAGCCAAGTGTCAGAAGGATCACCTTGACTGAGGAGAAGACTTGAGAGAACATAGGATAGTTGGAGAAGATTTAGGGATTAGAGGATAAGTGGACTTAACTCTCTCCAAAGATGTAGGAAGGTTGGAGAAAATATAGAGAGGTTGAGAAATGTGTGTACGCACACATTATTTAAAGAACAACTTGAAAGTTTGAAGATAATGAAGTATTAATATTAAAAAAAAATATTAATATCTTTAGCCATATGATTGATGAGTTGGCAAAGAAGAAGATGATGTGGAGATGAGATGAGTTGGAAAAGGGAGATTAAATAATTAAGAAATTATTTAATTGATGAGACTATAGGATAGTGGATAGACGTTAATTAAATATTATATGTTTAATTAATTGGGTTAGAAGAAAGGGATATAATGAATTAATTAATAAAATATTTCAATTAAATTAATTAATAAAAGAATATGAAATGAATTAAATAAATTAATCTTTTCAAATAACTATTTAATAGAAGAATAATCAATAAATAAATAAAAATGTTTATTTAATTGCTCATAGCCAATTTTATGTGTATACACTCCTTTACACTTGTTTCAAGATATCTCTTTTTCAACTATGATATCCTTGCTCGAAGATTCCCTCTTTAGCTTGGATTTATAAACATTATTGCTTTAGGGATATCTCCTTGGTGTTGAAGGCTAGGTATCCTTGTCTCTAAGCTTCCTTAAGACATTAACATAGACCTATGTTGACATCTTTAGGGGGGGCACCCATATCGCTCCCTTTGTACCATATTGTACCATATTCTTTCATATCATTTTTGCATGTCTTAGATGGGGTATTCATTCTTGAAACTAGGAAAAAAAACTCTTACACGAGATGCTTCACGCTTGAAACCAGATGTAAAATTTGATATATGTATTAGATGGGGTTACACATCATCGAAACCAGAGGAAAAAAACTCTCACATGAGATGTCCTTGAAACCAGACATGTATCTATCATTCGCCTCTTGGAATTTACACACTTGCCCCTTAGCATTTGTACACACAGTCATCTCTTGGAATTTACACGTTTGCCATTGGAATTTGCACACACAATTGCCTCTTGGCATCTGTGTTACATGTCTTAAAGTGCTTCATACTTGAAACTAGACATCACTTGCACACACGCACGACGATGAGTGGAACTAGCAGAATAGGGCTAGACTATTCCTACTCTCCCCCCCAACATGGATCACCTAGATAAAAACATCTAGGGGCGAGGCATATATGTTTTCTCTCATCATTATTTTCATGGATCACCTAGAAAAACACATATAGTGTGTATTAATGCTCTTTCTCTCTCCTTCTTCTCATGAACTCGTAGCTTTTTTATTGATAGTTCATGGATGATGCTTGATTTTCTCTTTTATGTGATTGCTTGTGTTTGTGAGATGGTATTTTTAACCAATGATATTAGTTGTTGAGACATTTTGATATTGAGGTCCCTTCGACTAGTTGAATTAAGGTCTTAGTTTTGGT
Source organism: Cryptomeria japonica (assembly GCF_030272615.1). NCBI lineage: Eukaryota > Viridiplantae > Streptophyta > Pinopsida > Cupressales > Cupressaceae > Cryptomeria > Cryptomeria japonica. The sequence continues at coordinate 714,402,684 of NC_081408.1, read as the reverse complement.
CTTTAGTGTTTGATTGTGTGTCTTTTTGTGTCTTTTTCCTTTATTTGTCCTTTTGTATTTGTTCGCCTTTTTACTTTATTTTTGTCTTGTTCTTTGTGTGCCCTTGCATATAATTGAATGAGTTAAGATCCTAAGATTGGGGGCTTGGTTCCTCGAAATTAGTGATGTCTTATACTCCTGGTGATCTTGCTTTACATTCCTCCTCTTCCTTTCTCTTTCTTCTACTTTACTGTGAGCATTTGTGTAAGCTTGTGCTCCCGCTAAATTGGGGACTAAATGTAGTGTCCTAGATTGTACCCCCTTACAATTTAGACCATATTTGGATCCCTCACCTTAGTGTTCACATCCCTATGCTTGACTAGGACCCATTTATGCTTGCATCATACAAGTATGGCATGGATATCATATATTACCTTGTATTGGGCCTTTATCCTAGCTGTTAAAATGTGGTGACTAATCAGCAAAGTACTGTACACTCAGCACATATCTTCGTCGGGGTCCGGGGCCGGGCCTCGGGCAGGGGTTCGAGGGCGGCATCCCCCGAGAAAAGCGGGGGTTCGGGGGCGGGAGCCCCTGAGCAAGTACAGTGGTGTTGTCTAGTATCAGTCTCCAAGTGGGAGATTGTTTGGTGTGGATCTTGATCAGTCTCCAAGTGGGAGATTGTTTGGTGTGGATCTTGATCAGTCTCCAAGTGGGAGATTGTTGATATGTGGCGACTGATTAGCAAAGTACTGTACACTCAGCAAGTAATTTTTTTGCCATTTTTTGTTGATGAAAACCGACATTGTAATAAAACCCTAAAAAGGTCGACTTTGTTTGTTGCCCTAAAAATGCATGTTATAAGCAGCTAGGATGCTTAAGACATTGTAAGGTTGATGTATTGTTTTTGCTGGATAATAAGAAAGATTGGACGATTGTGTATGGTGGACGTAACCCATTCTGGGTGAACCACGTTAAATCTATGTGTTATATGTGTCCTGTTTTATTTCTTTATCTTTTGTATTTTAATCTACATATAATTGTTAGTTCATATTTGCTTCGGATATTCTTGAATCCCTAACAATTGGTATCAGAGCAAGGTTTTCTGTAAATTGGCAGGACTTTCAGTTTTGAATGGGAGCAATGGAGGATTCCAAATTCAAGGTCGAAAAGTTTAACAGCCAGAATTATCAGTTATGGAAAATGCAGGTGGAGGATTACTTGTATCAAAAGGATTTGTGGCGGCCATTGGAAGGAAAGGCAAAGAAAGCGACCACAATGTCAGATGAAGAGTGGGACATTTTAGATAGAAAGGCACTAGGATCCATTCGATTGTGCCTTGCGCTATCTGTAGCATTCAATATAATAGAAGCAAAAACGGTTGTAGATTTGATGGCAACATTGGCTAAGTTGTATGAGAAACCCTTGGCTTCAAATAAGGTATTTCTTATGAAGTGTTTGTTTAATTTGAAAATGAGTGAGGGAGGATCTGTAGCGGAGCACTTAAATGAATTTAATATAATTACTAGTCAATTGTCTTTGGTAAAAATTACCTTTGCTGAAGAGGTTAGGGCTCTCTTGATTTTATGTTCTTTGCCAGAAAGCTAGAATAGCTTGGTTATGGCTGTAAGTAACTCTATCTCTAGTAAAAATACTTTGGTATTTGATGATATTGTTGGTGTTATCCTAAGCGAGGAAATGCGAAGGAAAAGCACAGGTGAGACTCCAACAGCATCAGGTAGTGTTTTGAATGTGGAGAACAGAGGAAGATCAAAGGAAAGAGGAAAAGGCCCTGGGAATGAGAAGTCACGAGGGAAGTCAAAGAAAGGACGCTCTCAATCTAGAGGAAAGAAAGATTACTGGTACTATGGAAAGCCTGGTCATCTAAAGAAAGACTATTGGTCTCAGAAAAACAAAGAAGGAGACAAAAATGAAAATGACAGTAAGGAAGCTAATATTGCAAGTAATACTTTACAAGATGCTTTAATCTTATGTTTGGATAATGTTAATGATTCCTGGGTAATAGATTCTGGGGCTTCATTTCATGCTACACCCCATAGAAAATATTTTCTAGATTATGTTCAAGGTGAATTTGGACAGTTATATTTGGGTGATGATGAGCTCTGTCAAATTGTTGGAAAAGGAAAGATAAAGATCAAGTTGCAGAATGGTAATGACTGGTTTCTGCAGGAGGTAAGACATGTTCCTAACTTAAGAAGAAATTTAATTTCTACAGGGCATCTAGGTAGTGAAGGTTGCATAGTTACCTTCTCAGACAGTATGTGGAAGGTCACTAAAGGATCATTAGTAGTAGCTAAAGGTGTGAAGGTAGGCACATTATATTTGTGTACTGGTAACACTTACTCTACCTTAGCTGCTACAGATAAAGTTACTGTAGGGACAACAACAATAAATGTTGCAAGAACAGATTCGATAATGTGGCACCATAGGCTTGGGCACATGAGTGAGAAAGGGATAAAAATCCTTCACTTCAAAAATCTATTGCCAGGACTAAAGAAGATTGATTTAGAGTTCTGTGAAAACTGTGTTTATGGTAAACAGAAAAGAGTCAGATTTCTCAAGGTTGGGAAAGAGAAGAAGAGTGAGAAGTTAGAGCTTGTACATTCAGATGTATGGGGACCGGCTCAGGTATCATCTCTTGGTGGCTTTTGTTATTATCTTATTTTTATTGATGACTCTACCTGAAAAACATGGGTATATTTCCTAAAACAAAAATCAGATGTTTTTGAAACTTTTAAGAAATGGAAAGCTTTGGTTGAGAATAAGACAGGAAAAAAGTTAAAGTGTCTCAGATCGGATAATGGAGGTGAGTATTGCAGCAAAGCATTTGAAGATTACTGCTCCTTGAATGGGATTCGAAAGTAGAAGACAGTTCCAGGAACTCCACAGGAAAATGGTGTGTCAGAGAGAATGAATAGGACTATCATGGAACGCGCGAGGAGCATGAGATTGCATGTTGGATTGCCCTTACATTTTTGGGTAGATGATATACATACTGTTGTCTATTTGATAAATAGAGGACCTTCAACCCCTTTGGATGGTGCTATTCCAGAGGAGGCATGGACTGGTAAAAAGGTAAATTATTATTTTCTAAAAACTTTTGGTTGCGAAGCTTTTGTCCATGTTGATAAAGAAAACAGAACCAAGCTTGATGCTAAATCTCATAAATGTACCTTCATTGGATATGGGATAGATGAATATGGCTATCGGTTATGGGATTTTGAAAATAAGAAAATAATTAGAATTAGAGATGTTATATTCAATGAGAAGGTTATGTATAAAGAACAGATGCAGGAAAAGAAGCATGAACAGGACAAACAAGAATATGTGGTGTTGGATGAGATTCCTGAAAATGAAATGTCATAGGTACCTAAATCTCTACAACAACAGATTGTCCCACAAACTCCTGCAAGTGTTAGACGTTCTACGAGGACAAGTAGACACCCTGAAAGATTTTCTCCTTCTATATATTCTATTTTATTAACAGATTCTGGTGAACCAGAAGAATATGAAGAAGCAATGCATGTAGATGCCAAACAATAGTGGGAGCTAGGCATGAAAGAGGAGATGGACTCCTTAATGAAAAATAAGACTTGGGACTTAGTCCCTTTACCTGCAGAAAAAAGAGCCTTGCCTAACAAATGGGTTTATCGACTGAAGGAGGAGGAAGGAGGTCAAAAAAGATATAAGGTCAGACTTGTGGTAAAAGGTTTTGCATAGAAAAAGGGTATAGATTATGATGAAATATTTTCTCCAGTTGTAAAAATGACTTCAATTAGAACTGTACTTAGTCTTGTGGCTGCAGATGATTTACATCTTGAACAATTAGATGTTAAAACAACTTTTCTCCATGGAGATTTGGAGGAGAAAATTTACATGTTGCAACCACAGGGATATGAGGTCAAAGGTAAGGAGAACTTGGTGTGCAGGTTGAAGAAAATTCTGTATGGCCTAAAGCAAGCACCCCGACAATGGTATTTAAAATTGGCAGTTTCATGGCTGAACACGGTTATCATAGATGACATTATGATCATTGTGTATATTTTAAGAGATTTGATAATGGCAGTTATATTATCCTGTTGCTTTATGTTGATGACATGCTTGTTGCTGGGTCTAACATGCAACATATAAATGATCTTAAACAGAAATTAGCTAGGTCATTTGCTATGAAGGATTTGGGTGCAGCTAAGAAAATTCTCGGTATGAGGATTACACGGGACAGGAAAAATAGAACCTTGAATTTGTCCCAAAGTGAGTATATAAAGAAGGTGTTGAAAAGATTTAACATGCAGGATGCAAAAGCAGTTAGTACACCTTTGGCTAGTCATTTCAAATTGACTAAGGAGATGTGCCCAAAGGCATAGGAAGAGGTTAATAAAATGTCTAACATCCCCTATTCATCAGTTGTTGGCAGTCTGATGTATGCAATGGTATGCACAAGGCTAGATATTGCACATGCAGTGGGAGTTGTGAGCAGGTTTATGAGTAATCCGGGTATGGAACATTGGAATGTTGTGAAATGGATTCTTCGGTATTTGAAAGGAACTACTATGAAGGCATTATGTTTCAAAGGATCTAATGCTGCTTTAAGTGGATTTGTTGACTCTAATCTGGTGGGTGATATTGATTCATGAAGGAGTACTATAGGGGGAACTGCAGTCAGTTGGATTTCTAGGCTATAAAAGGTTGTTGCACTTTCAACCACTGAAGCTAAGTATGTTGCTACTACAGAAGCCAGCAAGGAGATGATTTGGTTGCAATGTTTTCTGGAGGAATTGGGTCAGACACAAGAGGATAGCCCATTGTATACTAATAGCCAGAGTGTCATTCATCTTGCGAAGAACTCTGCTTTTTATTCAAGGACAAAGCACATTCAGCTCAGGTACCACTTCATCCGGACTATTTTGGAGGAGGGTTAGTTATGGCTTGAGAAGATTCACACAAGTGAGAATCCTGCCGATATGTTCACGAAGGTAGTTCCATAGGAGAAGTTGATTTCTTCATCAGTTTCTGTTGGTCTTCTTGATTGATAATTGTGGAATTTATACCAGTCGAGTCCTAGTGTTTTATCTAGCGGATGTTGCATGTACAGTGGTGTCGTGTAGTATCAATCTCCAAGTGGGAGATTGTTCGGTGTGGAGCCTGATCAGTCTCCAAGTGGGAGATTGTTAAAATGTGGTGACTAATCAGCAAAGTATTGTACACTCAGCACGTATCCTCACTGAGGTCCAGGGTTGGGCCGAGCCCCGGGCAAGGGTTCGGGGGCGGCAGCCCCCAAGAAAAAAAATTTTGCTGTTTTTTGTTGATGAAAACTGACATTGTAATAAAACCCTAAAAAGGCCGACTTTGTTTGTTGCCCTAAAAATGCATGTTATAAGCGGCTGGGATGCTTAAGGCATTGTAAGGTTGATGTACTATTTTTGCTAGATAATAAGAAAGATTAGACGACTGTGTATGGTGGACGTAACCCATTTTGGGTGAACCACATTAAATCTTTGTGTTATCTGTGTCCTATTTTATTTCTTTATCTTTTGCATTTAAATCTGCATATAATTATTAGTTCATATTTGCTTCGGATCTGCTTGAATCCCTAACACTAGCCCCATATTAGGGTAGGACCAGGGCATAGTGCCTTGGTCCTCACTAGGACCATGATGCCACGCCATGGTCCTCCCTAATTGGGCCCTATTTTGAACCCTTTGCCCCATCTCAAATTTGGGCAGAAAACCGTTCTCCATGTCAGACTATGTCAAAAAATTAACATATTTTCCTGACAAGAAATTATATAAGGAGGCTTTACCCTCTCATTTGGATATGCATGGATGATTGGGAGAGCAATGATCAATCAATCAAGCAATCAAGCAATCAAGCATCCATTATAAAGCATTTATAGAGGTCTTCAAGGCTACATATTCTTTATCTATCTATTGTGGAGAAACTTTACATCATTCCTATGAAAGAATGTGTGTGTGTGATTAGGGTTTTATCATGCTCATGCTATTTCATACAACATATGTGATTACATTCAAGAATCAAAAGAATCATTATCAATCATTGCAGATCTGAGGTATACTTTCCATTATTTATTTCAATATTTAAGACATTTCATTCAACTTTGATTCCTCAACCGAGGTTTGACTTAGGCAAACCTCTATTCCCAACCTATTTCCTCTCCTTTATATGTGTAGTAAACATGTACAGAGTTGCGATCTTTAGGATAAGCATTATTTGCAAAGACGAATCAATCCCCCTTCGGTGTGCGAAAAGTTCAGAGGACCATGGTGCACCATGGTCCCGACATTTTAGGTGTTGTTTTGAGGATCAGATCTTAGTCTGCGAACATTTCTCTGATCCATGTGCACATGTCAATCTTGCATCTGTAGCTCGTTGTTTTCATGTTTTTAGCTTCATTTCCAACACTTAATCTTAATTCAACAATTTAATTTACAAAAGAGGGACCCCAATCAATTAATCCAATCAATATTCAATCTCAATCTTTGTTGATTTGTGATTGAATCTATTGGATTCCCCCTCTTTTGAATGCAATGGTCATCTTAAGCAAAAATTAGTGGTTTTCTCCCTCTAATGGTGGAAACCCTACTTTTTCACCATTACACATGCCATAATATATTGTAGTGTTCTTTGTGTTGTCCTTTGATTGTTATTGACTTTCATATGGTATGTTTTGATTTATAGATGGGAAACCATATGGAATTGCCATGGTCTAGTATGGTGTTTAGTTAATTTACTCTTGAATATGTGTGTAGTTTGGCATTGGTTTGATTGGCGTGATGATTATGTTGATTATCCATGCAATTGAGAGGGGAATGACACAGTTTAAAACAATTTCTTTTATCCTTTTCACATCCTGATCCAAACTAATAGAATTAATTAACACAGATATAACATGAAAATATAAACATAAAACATATCACACAATGAACACCAGATATGATGTGGAAAACCCAAGAAGGGAAAAACCACTAAGAATGTTAGTTCTTAGTATAAAACAATAGTTAAGGTGATTTTTACAAAGGGTGGCTCATAGCCAGAATGCTCATTGCCCAAAAAAGGGCTCACTACTGAAGAAAGAGAGAAAGAAACAAAGAATCCACCACTAAAACACAATCTATACAAATTGAAGTGCTTCTGGTGCCTCAAAACTAATACACTCACTAATATCACTAATAATAATATATGTCCTTTCCAATCCCGTATATGTTCAAAACAATATCACACTTTTTCTATATCTAACATAATTAGATCATCCTCATATACATATATTTTCTTCTTGAAATCATAATGTTCCAAGTCGACCAAGACAGGGATCTAAAATAGGTCAACACTAAACATTTCGGTGGTGGGAAGGAATGAGTAGTACACCATACCACAACACACATCAACAGTCAGATCAACATGTTACAATCATTACAAATTCCAAACCCAAAGGTTGTGATACACATGCTACACAACAAGTTGTTGCACATCCTCAAATTATGGACTTAATCCAGACCCAAACATCATCACCCAAAGAAAAAAAAAAAGAATAGAACCAAGATACACATGAATACCATCGATCAACACCATATCCAATAACTTAAAATATTTGATCACCAACACATCTTTTAGAGCACCAAAGTTTCTCAAAATACATATTCTGGATCACCAATACCAAGAATATCAGAGACATCAATGCCAACAATATGTTGACATCAATGAAAACTACTTAACAACATCACCATCGCAACTGCAACAATCTACAACAATCTCCCCCTTTGTCATTGATGGCAACATCCATCAACAACAAGCACAAAACAAAATCTTTGCACAAGTATGCAACTGAAACAACTAAAACTCTCAAGATCTCTCCCCCTTTGACAAAAATGACAAAGGAAGGCTTAACTCTCCCTATGAAATTCACTCCTACTCCCCCTAAGAGGAAGCACCCAAGCATCAATCCAGATTAAAATATGCAATCTTCTCACTAGACCAATGCACATCCAAATGCACATTAGTTCAAATTGGAAAGGGGTAATACCCCTAACTTTTGTTGGAGATACTCAAAAGTTTCTTTACATAATGCCTTCATGAAGATATATGTAATTTTCTCCTTTGTAGGTACATGCTTAAGTTTTACTTTATTATCCAACACATTTTCCCTCAAGAAGTGACCAAATGGATATATTTTTTATTCTGGAATGTTGTACCGAATTCTTAGAAATGTTTATTGCACCAATGTTATCACATATAATAGAGATAGGCTCATTAAACGCTACACCATTATCCTTCAAAGTCTGCTTCATTCATAGAATTTGTCTATAACATGAAGATGCTACAATATATTCTACTTCAGCTCTAGATAAAGAGATAGAATCATGCTTCTTACTTAACAAAGCCACTACCTAGGAGCCTACAAAGAATGCTCCACCACTTGTACTTTGCCTATCATCAGCACTTTTGGCCCAATCTGCATCAGTATAAGTTGTCAGAGTAAACTCTGAACTTCTAGGGTACCACAAACCAAATTCTTATGTTTCTTTTATATATCTGAAAATTCTTTTTATTATCACAACATGAGAAGCTTTTGATTCTTCTTGAAATCTTGCTGCCAAAAAAATTGCATACATGATATCTGGTCTGGTAGCAGTCAAATATAACAATTATCCAATCATTGATCTATATGGACTCACATCTTCTTTAGGAGACTTATCATCCTTTGTAAACTTACATCCAGTGATCATAGGTGTACACACTAGTTTGGAGTTCTCTAATGCAAACTTTTTCAGCAATTCCTTGATGTATTTAGATTGAGAAATAAAAATTCCTTTGTCATCTTGATTAACTTGCAAGCCAAGGAAGAAATTTAACTCACCAATCATGGACATCTCGAATTCCTTCTGCATCTCATTAGCAAACCTTCTATGCATACCTTCATCCCCTCCAAATATTGCATCATCAACATACACTACAACAATTAGGATTTTACCTGAATCTATTTTGAAATATAAATTACTGTCAGCCAAGCCTTTCTGAAATCCTTGATTAATCAAGTACTTATCTAGACTTCCATACCAAGCTCTATGGGCTTGTTTCAGTCCATACAGGGCCTTATTAAATCTGTAAACAACATTTGGATCATATTTTAACTCTCCATTGAAGAATCTAATTTCACATCCGTCTAATAAACTTTGAAATCCTTAAAAGCTACAAAAGCCAAAAAAAACCCGATTGCTTCCATCCGAGCAACTAGGGCATATGTCTCATCAAAATTAATACCTTTAATCTGAGTATAACCTTTGCAAACTAACCTTGCCTTATTTCTCACAACCTTTCAATCTTCATCTAGCTTGTTCTGGAATACCCAGTTAGTTCCAATCACATTCGTGTCTTCTAGTCTGTTAACTAATTCTCATGTCTATTTTTTCTCAATCTGATCCAGCTCTTCTTTCATTGCCTTCATCCAATTCTGATCACTGCAAGCTTCTTCTACTATTTTTGGTTCATTCTCTAAAAGTAAACATAATAGAACTTGTTCTTGAGCTACTTTGCTTCTTGTAGAATATCATAGGAATATGTCGTCATTGGCTCTACTATCAAAATTTCCAAGATTATCCTCATCTCTTTGGATGTAGCACTTGCTTCCAAATACCTTGAAATACTTCATTGTCGAAGTTCTACCATGCCATAGCTCGTAAGATGTCTTCTCATGTCTTTCTGGGTATAGAATTATATCAAGAGTGTAGACTGCATTATGAATTGCTTCTCTACAATAGATTTCTGAAAGTTTGACTCCTTTGATCATTGTTCTAGTTGCTTGGATTGTCTGGTTCATCCTTTCTACTAAACCATTTTGTTGGGGCAGATAAGTGTCTTTTAATACCATGTTTCTCACAAAAGTTGTTAAATTCATCAAAAGTAAATTATCCTCCTCTATCAGACCTCAAACATTTAATCTTTGTCTCAACTTCATTTTCAATTTTAGCCTTGAATATTTTGAATATCTCTAATGCTTCTAACTTCTCTCTCAAAAATGCAACCCATGACATTCTAGAGTAATCATCAATCAATAACATGAAATACCTCTCACCTTGTATACTCCTTGTTCTAATCGGATCGTATGCTCTAAATCCAATAATCTTGTGGACCAATGCTCCTTTCCTTTGTAAGTTTCTATTGTCTGCTTTCCAACTTAACATTCTTTGCACATGTTGTTATCCAATTTGGTCAGTCTTGGTAAATCTCTCACTTCACTTAATGAAGTAATCTTTACTAAGTTGTCAAAATTGATATGACACATCCTCTGGTGCTAGAGCCAACTATCATTGATCTGAGATGACAAACCATGCTTCATAGCTCCTTCTAGCAGATACATGTTTCCGCCAGTCCTTTTCCCTACTGCAATAATAATTTCAAATCGTTTTCGGATCTCACAACCATCATCCTGAAAGATAACATTTTAGTCATTTTCGCACATCTATCCAATACTCAAAAGATTATGATGCAAACCCTTCACATAGTAAATATTGTTAGTGTTATGCTTTCCATCAAAAGAAATAGAACTAATTCCCATAATTGTGTTGTCTGGTCATCTCCAAACTTAACAGTACCACCACCATACTTATCAAGTTTCACAAACTTACTTTTGTCACCAGTCATATGATTTGAACATTCACTATCAATCAATCATTCAATTCTATCTCTTCTAGCATGTAAAGCAATAGCAACTGTATTAGGAATATCAATCTTAGGTTCATCTCTTTCCACCAAAAATAAACAATCACCATCCTCATAATCTGATTCGTCATTAGAAATGCCAGCATCATCTTTGACATAATAGGCTCTCTTATTGAATTTTTATTTATTTTCTCTAGATAAATGTCTTGAATTCTTTCTTGGACACCTAGTAGCAATATGACCAATTTTTCCAAATCTAAAACATTTAAGGGGTAACATACCTTTGTATTTGTCGGTACCTTTCTTTAGTTTCCTCAAAAAGTTCGCTTCCATCTCATCTGAACTTACACCTTCTGAATCTTCCTCAAATGCTTTAAAAGTTTATTTAGTCTTAGGCTTGCCTTTTTTAAACTTCCATATCTCAAATGTTGATAGAGTACCATAAAGCTGCTCTCTAGTGAACTTCTTTGGATCATAGGTCTCTTCAATAACTGAGATCTTGTCACTATAACTTTCTCCATCAAGATATTTTTAATTACATCTTCATCTGACAAAGTACCACCAAGCTCTTTGATTTCATTTACCACATTTTCAACCTTCTGAAAATAGATAGTTATGTCCTCTCCTTCCATTTTCAAATTCTCATATATGTGCTTAGCTGTTAGCTGATAGTTCTGATACTAATTGTTAAGTACATATGCCAAGCTAACAAGATGAGAGGGGGGGGTGAATCATACAAACTTAATCTTCAATATATTCAACAGATTCAACCTTGGTAGCTTAAACAGATACATGTAATCAAAACTATAAAACATGCAACCTTAAGAACACATAATCATAACAACACTCATAACACCAGATTTAACGTGGAAACCCAAATAGGGAAAAACCACTGTGGGATTTCAGACCCACTAAGATATATACTCTTCTAGAGTATGCTTGGTTAAAAGCAAATCCTGTTAAAGATTACAAACACATTGCTAGATGTGACCCGGGTAAGGGATTTCCCTCAGATCTGTTAGGATCTTCACCATGTTAGAGATGACCTTGTTAAAGGGTTTCAAACACTCAATCAGAATGTCACCTTGCTAGAGGGTTTTACAAATAAGACTATTAAGTCCACTCGGTTAAGAGATTTTCTGTCACTTCACAAAATAACAGTAATAAAAATATATCTACAACTTTGCATCTAAAATGCTAAAGTAGATTCTTATTTGCTCAATACAATCTAGTCATAGGACTTATCTTGTCCCTCTGCTGGGCTCTATACTCTGTTAATCAAACAGGTCTTCAAGCTTCTGTGCTCGGTAATCACTATGTAGCATCCCTATGCTTACGCTTGCCCGCATACATTGTTTATCAACAATTCCTTATTTATAAACAATTTGCTAACCGCTTAATCTCCTTGATCACATATCCCATGATCAATCATAGCCATCAGATCTTCAAACTTGACCAGGTTCAATGTATCCTTCGATCTGAAAATTTTTTACTTCGCCTTGGAACTTGCATACATTTCTTGGAACTTGTGCTAAGGTATTGCGGTTCAATCTGACCTGTAGATCTTCCTGCCGATCTTCCATTGCCATAGATTCTTTAACAAACTTTATGCATGGAATACCAATCATTTAATCAATTCTAGCTCATTGGCTTCCTTCATTAAATAACGCTTTTAATCATTTAATGCATGCTGTTACAGCTCGGTTGCAGCTCGGTAAATACTAAACTTCACTCGGTAGACATTCCACCTTTATTAACCGATAGCGATAACCTTAGGGTTTACCAACTAGGTTCCTTAGGGTTTACCGACTAGGTTCTTTGCTTGGTAACATAGTATAGTATTAACCTTACAATCAACAACATATGTAGGATATCAAAACAATCTAAACATCATGATCTCATCATTGTCTAACTCGGTAATAGTTGCCCATTGAATAACTTATTTCTCCCCTTATTCATCACAATCTTTCTGTGTCTTTTACCGACATCTTTATACTCATCAAATCATACTTCTTAAGATATGGCAACATCATACTGAATTAGAAAATCAATTTCTTGACATCAATGACAAAATAATAATATTAAGATAGTAAACATCCTTAATCAATTATATCCATAATCATCAACAACCTTGTCAATATCCTTATTGAAATGCCAACAATCTCTCCTTGTCTCTTATAATAGCAACAATCTCTCCTTGTTTGTTATAATGCCAACAATCTCCCCCTTTGGCATTCATGGCAAAACCAACTGATTTGACCTAATTGATTTAGATTGCTGTGAGATTTTGAAATGCTCTCCCCCTATCATCAGACTTCTCCCCCATACATTAGTCTTCTCCCCCTTTGACAACAATGCCAAAAAGTAAAGAGCTAAAACATGATTTCTTCCGTTGAGAAGTGAATTCCTTGCTGTTATGTGTCAACTCAGTCTCGGTCAGAGCATTATGTCTACAATTTTTGTTCCCTATATTTGTTTTCTGCACGCCTTTAGAAAATCTCCTAAAGTGTGTAAATAAGCATCGATCCACACATAATATTTTGTAGATTCATCAAATTGATGCTTTCACCGAACTCGGTCAGTGAGTAGAAGATAGGGGTAGGACCCCTAACTTACTTCTGAGATACTCAAAAGTGTCCCTTGGCAGTGGCTTGGTGAAGATATCTGCTATTTGTTCCTTTGTGCTAACATACTCCAACACCACTTTCTTTTCTTGAACTTCTTCTCTAAGATAATGATATTTGATAGAGATGTGCTTTGTCTTAGAGTGCATAACAAGATTCTTTGAAATGTTAATGGCACTAGTATTGTCACAGATAATAGTTACTGGCTTGGTAACTTTCTCATTTATACCTTCCAACAGTTGTTTGATCCATGCTATATTGGTACAATTCAATGTTGCAGCAACATATTCAGCTTCTGCTATTGACTGTGAAACACATCCTGTTTCTTGCTAAGCCAACTCACTAGTCTTTCTCCTAAAAAGAAAGCTCCACCACTTGTGCTTTTCCTGTCATCTATGTTGCTTGCCCAATCAGCATCAATATAAACTTTTAAATCAAAATCATTTCTCTTGTTATATACTAAGCCATAATCTTCAGTGCCTTTCAAGTATCTAAAAATTCTCTTGATTGTTGTCATATGTGTGTCTTTGGGATATGCAGAAAATCTTGCAACTATACCTACTGCATGTGTTATATCCGGTCTGTTGTGAACAACATATTGTAGCTTTCCAATCATGGATCGGTAAAGTGTCTCATCAATAGATGCAGATTCATCATTCTTTGATAATTTACAGTTGGTAGTCATAGGAGTACTTACTGGTTTTGAGTCCTCCATTCCAAATTTCTTCAAGATTTCCTTTATGTACTTGGATTGAGTAATGAAAATCTCATCTTTCATTTGCAGTATCTGTAAACCTATAAAATACTTTATCTCACCGATTAATGACATCTCAAATTCTTTGCTCATTTCATTTCCAAAGTTCTTGCATAAAGAGTCATTTCCACAAAAGATTATATCATCAACAAATATGGCTGAGATCAGTATTCCATTTTCATCATTCTTCATGTACATATTGTTCTTTTCACTTGTTCTTATAAAACCAATCTTGATCAAATAAGAGTGCAATCTCTCATACCATGCTCTAGGTGCTTGTTTCAAACCATATAATGCTTTGTGCAATTTACATACCTGATCTTTATTCTTGTCTTCAACAAATCCTTCAGGTTGTTCAATATAAACTTCTTCTTCTAATATACCATTCAGAAATGCAGATTTGACATCCATTTGATATACCTTGAAATTCTTGTAAGCAGTGTATGCCAACAATGTTCTTACTCCTTCAAGTCTTGCCACAGGTGCAAAAGTCTCACCATAATCAATTCCCTCTTCTTGAGCATACCCTTTGCAAACTAGTCTTACTTTATTTCGAATGCCAAGCTAACAAGATGAGAGGGGGGGGTGAATCATAAAAACTTAATCTTCAATATATTCAATAGATTCAACCTCGGTAGCTTAAACAGATATATGTAATCAAAACTGTAAAACATGCAACCTTAAGAACACATAATCATAACAACACTCATAACACCAAATTTAACATGGAAACCCAAATAGGGAAAAACCACTGTGGGATTTCAGACCCACTAAGAAATATACTCTTCTAGAGTATGCTCGGTTAAAAGCAAATCTTGTTAAAGATTACAAACACATTGCTAGATGTGACCCGGTTAAGGGATTTCCCTTAGATCTATTAGGATCTTCACCTTGTTAGAGGTGACCTTGTTAAAGGGTTTCAAACACTCAATTAGAATGTCACCTTGCTAGAGGGTTTTACAAATAAGATTGTTAAGTCCACTCGGTTAAGAGATTTTCTGTCACTTCACAAAATAACAGTAATAAAAATATATCTGCAACTTTGCATCTAAAATGCTAAAGCAAATTCTTATTTGCTCAATACAATCTAGTCATAGGACTTATCTTGTCCCTTTGTTGGGCTCTATACTCTGTTGATCAAACAGGTCTTCAAGCTTCTGTGCTTGATAATCACTATGTAGCATCCCTGTGCTTACACTTGCCCACATACATTGTTTATCAACAATTCCTTATTTATAAACAATTTGCTAACTGCTTAATCTCCTTGATCACATATCCCATGATCAATCATAGCCATCAAATCTTCAAACTTGACCAGGTTCAATGTATCCTTCGATCTGAAAATGTTTTACCTCACCTTGGAACTTGCATACATTTCTTGGAACTTGTGCTAAGGTATTGCGGTTCAATCTGACCTGTAGATCTTCCTGTCGATCTTCCATTGCCATAGATTCTTTAACAAACTTTATGCACGACATACCAATCATTTAATCAATTCTAGCTCATCGGCTTCCTTCATTAAATAACACTTTTAATCATTTAATGCATTCTATTACAGCTCGGTTGCAACTCGGTAAATACTAAACTTCACTCGGTAGACATTCCGCCTTTATTAACCGATAGCGATAACCTTAGGGTTTATCGACTAGGTTCCTTAGGGCTTACCGACTTGTTTCTTTTCTCAGTAACATAGTATAGTATTAACCTTACAATCAACAACATATGTAGGATATCAAAACAATCTAAACATCATGATCTCATCATTGTCTAACTCGGTAATAGTTGCCCATTGAATAACTTATTTCTCCCCTTATTCATCACAATCTTTCTGTGTCTTTTACCGACATCTTTATACTCATCAAATCATACTTCTTAAGATATGGCAACATCATACTGAATTAGAAAATCAATTTCTTGACATCAATGACAAAATAATAATATTAAGACAGTAAACATCCTTAATCAGTTATATCCATAATCATCAACAACCTTCTCAATATCCTTATTGAAATGCCAACAATCTCTCCTTGTCTGTTATAATGCCAACAATCTCTCCTTGTCTGTTATAATGCCAACAAGAGGGAATTCGAAATAAAGCAAGACTAGTTTGCAAAGGGTATGCTCAAGAAGAGGGAATTGATTATGGTGAGACTTTTGCACCTATGGCAAGACTTGAAGGAGTAAGAACATTGTTGGCATACGCTGCTTACAAGAATTTCAAGGTATACCAAATGGATGTCAAATCTGCATTTTTGAATGGTATATTAGAAGAAGAAGTTTATATTGAACAACCTTCTTTGATAATTTGACTTTGTCATTTCCTTCATAGAATTCTCTCAAATTTTCCCAAACCTCATAAGCAGTATTAAATGAAATAACCTTTGTTAATTTAGTCTTATATAAAGCACTAAAGATAGCATACCTTGCCTTTTCATTCTCTTCATAAGCTTGAATCTCATCTGGAGTGGTAAGACCATTTGCTAGTTGAGCACACTTTGTTTCCACTTATTTCCAGGTGTTGTATCCTAAAGAGATCAAGAAACCTCTCATCTTCACTTTCTAGAAACTATAGTCGAATCCTTCAAAGATAGGAATAGTAAATTTGTGTGCCATCGGATTAGGATCTACCTCAAGCAGTTAAGCTCTTCTCCAAGGAACCAAAGCTCTGATACCAATTATTGAATATTCGAGCAATTGAGTGGGGGGGGTGAATTATTTGAAAACTTAAAACAATTTCTTTTATCCTTTTCACATCCGGATCCAAACCAATAAAATTAATTAATGCATATATAGCATGAAAATATAGACATACAACAAATCATACAATGAATACCAGATATGACATGGAAAACCCAAGAAGGGAAAAACCACAAAGAATGTTAGTTTTCAATATAAAAATTGGTTAAGGTGATTTTTACAAAGGGTGGTTCACTACCAAATGCTCACAACAGTTCGGCTCACTGCCCAGAAAAAAGGCTCACTACTGAAGAAAGAGAGAAAGAAAGAAAGAATCCAAAGAGAGAAAGAAAGAAAGAATCCAAAGAGAGAAAGAAAGAAAGAATCCACCACTGAAGCACAATTTGCACAAACTCGACTGCTTTTGGTGCCTCAAAACCAACACACTCACTAACATCAAGGTGAACTCACAATGTTGGTTCCCACTTTTTCGTACATCCTGATTTTAGCTGAAATCATACATTTTTTTAAAAATATAATGATTTAAGCTTTAAGAGGTCCCATTTGAAGTAATTAATTGAAGAGAGTTAGATCAAAGGCTATTAGATCAAAATTTCTTGGATAGAACCTCTCTACTTCTAAATCATACTTGCAATGGAGTCTCCTTTGCATCTATAAAATGTTGATAAAAAATCAATTTTCCATTAGCTTTTGGGGGGTCAAATGAATTCATTTAGAAGGTTTTTTTTAAGGTATTTATCCCTTATTATAAGCTTTCCAAATAGTATAATTTTTAATATATTTCTTATGAATTTAGGGTTTTCACTGAACATGAACTTGTTTATTCAATGCTTATGGAAAAATAGTAAACATCATCCAAAAAATTCTAAAAAATATTTACGCACTAGGTATTGAAGTCCTCTTTCCAACAAAAAAAAATGATTTTCATTACATATACAAGTTATGTAATATCAAATGGACATATGTCAAAATTACAGTTAACTCAACTTCAAATCTTAATAAAATATGAAATATTGAAGATAATGTTACAAAACCAATTGCAAACACTAGATATGGATGTTACAAAACCAAATTCAAAAGAATCATGTTTATATCTATTATAGATAAAAAGTTATGCTATACAGAGTGAGTATCACTCTTTAGAAAAGTTGTTTTTTGAAACAAACTAGTTTTCAAGGGAGATAGAAAAATGGAAGCAAATTGATTCCAAAAATTATCAAAAAAATATTTTTAGAATCTACATACAAAATGACACAAATCACTTGTTTACATCATCTACAAATTCCTTACAGTTTAGAAGTAATAGATGTCTAAATTTGAATATTTTTTTGAAAATAAATATTGCGGTGTCAAAGTTGGAAAAAAAGTGTAACCTACTATTGTGGGTTCACCCATCACCAAAAATCAGATCTTTCCTTTCTAATCTCACATTTTTTTAAAATAATATCACACTTTTTCTATATCTAACACAATCAAATCATCCTCATATATATACTATCTTTCAGGAAGCATAATCTTCCAAGTTGGCCAAGATAGAGATATAAAATAGGTCAAAACTAAACGTTATGGTGGTGGGAAGGAATGAGTAGTAGACCATGCCACGACACACATCAACGGCCAGATCAACACGTTACAATCATTTTAAATTCTGGACCCAAAAGCCATGATACACATGCTACACCACAAGCCGCTGCACATCCTCGAATTTCAGACTTAATATGGACCCAAACACCATCGCCCAAAGCAACAAAAATAAAAATAAAACCAATATAAACATGAATACCATCAATTAGGACCATATCCAACAACTTGAAATATCCAAATGACCAACACATCTTCCTAAGCACCAAAGATTTTGGGAATACATCTTTCGGATCACCAATACCAAGAATAACAAAGACATCAATGTCAACTAATATGTTGACATCAATGTCAACTACTTAACAACATCACCATCACAACCACAATAATCTACAAAAAATTATAGTTTATGATGTATGAAGAACACTCTTTTGAAGTTGTACACTCTTCATGTTGTGATTTCAATTTTGTTTTGTATCTATGCTTGCAATACTTCATTATTGTTTGTACTTTCAATCTCACTATTCAGTTCTAGTTCTTCTTCCATGTTTAGGTTTTCTTCTCCTTGTTCATCCGAAAAGTCTAGAGATAGTATAAAGGTTCTTCACATCTTCCCCAATACATTCTTGAGCTATTTCTTCAACATGGAATGTATCCTCTAGGTTAACCAAGGGAAATCGCACAATCTGGTTATCATCAACAAAGAATATTTCTTCTTTCTGAGAATATACAATCCAATTTGCATTGGAAAACCATCTAAGCCTCAATAGAGCTCTAAATGTATTGAAAGATTCCTTCATCCAAACAACTTCAAAGCCAACATATTGTTTAATTCCCTTGACATTCACTTCTACATTCTTCCAAGTGCCCAATGTATTCATTCTGGACCCATCTATTAAGAATATGTTCATAGGGGTCTTTACTAGCTAAGGTTTTCCCAATTTCTCCCATGTGGTAGATGGTATAATGTTCAAGTTTTTTCCTAATTATATTGTTATACATTTTACTTTATGATCATTTAGGTAAACATCAATGAATAATGACCCGTTCTTCCAATTGTGGTCTTTCAACAAATGGTTCACTTGAGGTCTCTTATTGTAATATTTTCCTATTTGTTTTAGCTTTACTACTAAATCATTGATTCTCAATGCTATTATCAATTATTTTAAGGTCCAGACATCCTATTTGGTAAAACAAGCTACCTCCTCCTATAACTATTGTTTAATTGGTTTCTTTTCTTCTTCTATTGCTTTATTGTGTTGTTTCTTATCTTGCTTAAACAAGGCAAGGTCTTCTTTCTCATCTTCTCCTTCTTCCACTAGGCTATAATATTCTTTGAAGCCTTCTTCTACTAGTGACTTCTTTGTACCTTTCCCAGTGTCTGTCCATTTTAAAGTTACTACATTTTCTCTCTTCTTATTTAAATTTGTCTTTTTCCTTCTTATCACTAGTTCTTCACCAGAATTGTCTTCTTGTGAGGTATCAAAGGTCCATATGTCCATCCTATGGTAACTTTGAATTCCATGAGGTGGGACTCTTTGGATTACTCTTGCTCCCCTTTGCAGTTGATCACTCTAGGAAGGTTTCTCTACATCTTTATAAAATTCCTTAGATTTTTCACAATTAAACATACTATGATTTTCATCTCCATAGAATGTGCATTTAAGGTTCTTTACAGCTCAACACTCTGAGGCATAGTGTCCTATTTTCCCGTAGTTGAAACATGGGGTGTTGTCTCTTCTCCAATTTGTCAAGCCTCTTCCTCAACCTCCTCTGTAGTTGGAATCTTTGTTGTCATCCTAATAGCCTTGTATCACACATAGATTCTAGTTATCTTGTGATGGAGATATATGGTATCTAACATCATCTCTATCCTCATCGCTACAATCATAATTAAAAGAGCACCTATTTCCTCCATTTTGGACTAGAGGTATGTTCCTAGGACATTCTTTTGTGAGATGCATATCCCAGTCTTAACAAATTGCACAATACATAGTATTATGTTTAATTTCTCTTGCGGCAAAAAGTATCTTCTACTCCCTATATTTAGAATAGTCATTATGGAGGTTTCCCTCTCTATTGTAGTATGTGTGCCATATTTTTTGTGGTTTAGATGACTTGGTCTCCTGTTGTAGGGTGAAATTTTTTATTAGTTTGTACAAGCTTTCTAATAGTTTAGTGTTTCTATCCTTTTCTGGTTTCCTCCATGTTTAGGCCTCAATCTAGTATACCATATGTATTATGTCTGTATATTTCTAAAACTCTCTATTAACTAGGTTGGTTCGTATGTCTCAGTCTAATGCATAGATGAACCATTTGATCTTTTTTTTTCTATTAGAGGTTCCTCCAATTTTTGACACACCTCCTTGAACCTTCCATCATATTATTTAATTAATGATGATCCTTGTGTTAGATTCCTCATTTAGGTGACACTCTTGGTGGGGATTCTTGGTATCCCAAAATTCAATAGAAATTATAATTTCACCTTATCCCATATTCCAGAATGTTTTGGGTAATTCTTTATGCACCACTCCAATTTATCATCTCTTATTTATCCAACAAAGTCTAGGAATCTCTTGTTATCATTAAATTTTCCAAATTTCTCCCAAAGAGATTCCAAAATAAACCTTTGTTACTTGACATCAATGGTGTCTATCCCAAATACAAGGATCTTAATTGTAGTATCCATGTTACTATGGTTTCTCTTGGCATGTCTTGAGATTTATAAATGAATTATTAAATTTTTTATCAATTTCTCTTCATTGTTTTCTTTTCTTTCATAACCTAATTATTAAGAGACTTTCCTTCTTTGTCCTTATTGCTCTCTAACTTAATGTAAAAGTATCCTTTTGCTAGGCTCTTGTTCCAAGGTACCTCTTTCTCACTATTCACTTTTGCTTGTTGCTACTCCTCTTCTCTCTTTTCTCATTTTGGTGTTTCCTCTAGCTCAATTCTCCAGCTTTTATTGCTAGGTAGGGATGGGTTTTGGTCCAAGGGTAATGACTCTTCAAGACTTCTCTTCATTTGTTGATTTGTAAAAGACATCATTTCTTTTTGCATCTCTTCATCAGAATCTTGGTTATTTACTTCTCTTTATTTATTATTTTCTCTTAATTTACTCACACTTAAATTAACTAATTCCTCTAATTGGTCATTAGTTTAGAAAGGCTTTCTCCCTGATGTTTGTAGTAGCACCTTGAACCTATCATCAAACTGAATCATGACAACACGAAAGTCTCTTGACGAATGAGGCAGGGTACGATCCATATTGCTACTAAGTTAGACCCTATTAAAATTTTTTTGATAAAATCCTTTGATTGTTGTTTTCATCTCAGTCACCAATTCTTGCATTTCATCAAATTTTGAATTCAGATCTTTTAGAGTTTTCATTTGATCTCTCTCTTTTCCCCCTTTCTTTGTATTTTGGTTGCACCCACCTTGGCATGCTCTGTTGCACCCTTATTGAAGTGCTCTTCTCTTTTCCTTTGTCTCTCTTCTCTCTCCATTGTTTGTCTTAGTGTTATTTCTTCTCCATTTGGGCTGGCCATGATGTCTACTCTCCCTTTCTTTGTTGATTTCTCTTAAATTCTTAGTGTCTCCTTTGTAATAGATTTTCATGATTTGGTCTTCCATTATGCCTATATTACATCCCATAGTGGTTATTTGATTGGTTTCTTAGTAATCAAATCCCTTCATTTCATTTTGGACTCTTTCCCCCTTTCCATCCCCCATCCCCTTAGCGCCCAACCCCCTCTCACAAGTTAAATGTCAAGAAGATAAAGTTTTACTAGTTTTTTTTTATGTTCTTCTTTTGACCTAGTGTTGACTAAATTAAAAAATTGTTCCAAGAAATAACCCCAACAAAACCAAACTAGGGTCCCAATAATGAAACTAATGTTCAAGAAATTTGAAGGAGACAAACCAGAGTTTTGTTCCCAAAGTATTTCTATTAGTTGTAGTATTTTAACCTCGAAGACAGTCCTATTGAGGTTATCAATTGAATGAATTTTGGATCTAGTTTAAATACTTAGTCAAAAGAAATATCATACACCATATTAGAGAAAGAAGATAGATTCTTTGTATTAGAATCTCAACATGTAATATGCATCCCTTATATCTCCTTTATCAAACGTATCTTCTATTTTTCTATATTAAACTTATTCACCTTGTGTGTATCTATCCTATCTCTACTTATACCTACTTTTAGGGTTGCAACCCTTTGATAGTAGCTTTCTAAGCCTCCAAAAACATCCATAAACCATGTATTATTCAACAATACAACACTATAATACATCCATGAAAGCCCTTGAGCCACAAGTCACCGATAAGCACTCCATGTGAATGAGTATGTAACCACACATCCCATGTCACACTTCCAACATCAATAAATGATAACTTTGCTAACCTACTAACATTAAACAACTAACCCTATGGTTTATTTTATAGAGTCAAGCTCCCACATAACCAACAAGTGGTATTACATAAAACCATGTGCTAAAACCATGGGCCACCTTACCATTGACCCAACATTTTAAATTTGGGTACTAAGTTTTCTCTTTTTAAATATTTTATCCCAATATTAAATAATTATAATTTATAACATTACAATGTTACAATACAACATCCAAGTGGCCTTGAGAATATTCCTATAAAATATCTACAAGTTACACATCCATGTGCAACTCACACAATAAATATATATTACAATTGCATAATATTATGCAAGCTGTACAACAACCTATTTCCCAATAGGGACCCCGAGGCCCATAGACTCTAAATATTATTTGAACTTCTTTGTGCTCACTTATTTTATCAATGCATCAAAAACATTCATCAAAGTGTCAAAATTCTCCAATTTCGCCTTCCCATCCTCTATCATATCTCAAACGAAATCAAAATGAACATCAAAGTATTTTTTTCTAGCATGAAAGTCAAATTACTTGCTAAGAAAATGACACTCTGACTATCACCACATATAATAATCAATTTTACATCAAATCCAATATATATACACAACGATCTAAGCCAAATGAATTCCTTACAAGAATGAGTAGCTACCATATACTCTACCTCTATCATGTGCAAAGCAACTACAAATTTCCACTTACACATCCAACTAATAACATCACCTTACATAGTGAATACATAACCACTAGTGGATGTTTTATTTTTTTGTCACCTACCCAATCTAAATCCACATATCCCTAGATACTCATTTAATGCCAAGGTCCAATATGATAGCCATGATAACACAAGGAATATCCATAAGTACCCCTCAAATATTTGAACACCATCTTAACTACATCCCAATGCACCTATCTAGGATTAGCCATATATCAACTAAGGACTCCAATTGCTTGGGAAATGTTTAGTCTTGTATAGACTACACAATGCATATAATTTCCAACAATACTTGCATATGGTACACTAGTTGTGTCCACCTCAGTCGGATGTTTTGGACAATCCTTCATAGATAACTTCATTCCCGATGCAACAAGAACTAGCATAGATCTACAAGTTTTCATGTTGAATTTCTCCAACACTGAATTCACATACTTACTTTGGTTTAACCAAAGATTTTTGTTAGCTTTATCTCTTCTAATCTCCATTCATATAATGTACCTAGTTGCACCTAGATCTTTCATCTCAAATTGTCCTAACAACTGAGACTTCAAATCAAAAATCAAATATACATTCTCAAATAGTAACATATCATCAATAATGAAAATGTAAATATTATTAGTTATAAAATAAACACAATGATCATAGACCTCTGAAATCCTAAACCCAAGACATAACAAACTTTTGGTATCACATCCTAGGAGTCTATTTCAAACCATGCAAATACTTTTTCAACTTGCAAACCATATTTTCTTTACCTTTCACCACAAAATGCTTTAGCTATGACATATAAATCTCTTCCTCCAAATCACCATGAAGGAATGTTGTCTTCGCATCCATTTTATTGATTTCTCAATCATGAACTATAGCGAGTGATAACAAGAATCAAATAAATGTCAACTTTGCAATGGGAGAGAAAATATCACCCTACTCTATTCCCTCAACCTAGGAATACCCCTTCATGACTAATTGTACTTTATGATTCTCAACACTACCATCAAGACCCGACTTTTTCTTGAACACCCATTTGCATTCTACGAGCTTACATCCTTCAAGAAAAAGGTACCAAACCCTATGTATTATTCTTCTCCAAAGATGCCATCTCATTATTCATGACTTCCATCCAAGAATTTCCATCTCATACACATAACCTCTCTAACAGTCCTAGGCTCATAAGTGTTAGCAATAAAGGGAAAAATACAACTAGAATCTAACAATGAATAACTCAACCTATTTAATTGTCACTTGATTCTTATAGACCTCCTCAAAGTCTAAGGTTGAGGTTCTTAATCTTCTTCTAAAAGTAGAGTTTCTAGAACTCTCCACTTTATCAGGTTCACCAAGAGCTAATAGTTCTTCTTTCTCAAGGGTAGAAGGATTTTGTACTACCTCATTTTGTTTATCCTCTTTCTCTAGATGTAGCTCAATAAATGAAGGTTTCATCTATCTAAAAATGACATTTCTACTATAGAGAATCTTCTCTATCACTAGATTATAAATCTTGTACCCTTTTACACTGACACAATATCTGATAAAGATACACTTAATAGCCTTGTTCTACAACTTAGATATTTTTTCATTTGGAACATGAGCATAAGCTTCACAACCAAATACTTTGAAATGTCTCATAGAAGGCTTTTTTCCTGACCACACCTCCATGTGTGTCTTATCAATAAGTGTTGATGTATGAGATCTATTAACCACATAGCAGGTAGTGGCTATAGCTTCAACCCAAAACTTTTGCTCGAAGCCAACACTACTGATCATAATCCTAACGATCTCCATCAATGTCTTCTTCATCTTCTTCTTAACTCCATGTTACCGAGGGATGGGTGTAGTTGTCTTATGCCTTAAAATCCTTAAACTAAATAAACTTTAGCTTTACTTATAAAAAATAAACAAATCTCCCTCTATTGTGGTCAATAATGAATGAAATAAAATAGACAAATTTAGAAGTCGAAGGAGCATTAACAAGAGCAAAAACATCATAATGTATCGATTCCAACAACCTAGAACATTTGTGAGAATTAGAATAAAACTTAACATGATTTTGTTTACCATAAATGCAGTGTTTGCATAAATCAAACTCAAGATTACAATTATCAATCCCTTCAATGAGGCATTTAATTTTTTAAGGTTTTGAGACCCTTATCACCAACGTGACCAAGTCTTTGGTGCCATAAAATTATTTTATTTGTTGGGAGTTTCATATCCAAAGCATTGGCACACTTAGATACCCAAAAAGAATGACCATCAAATGTATAAGCAATAGTCATCTTCATAGACCGATCTAACAATGAGGATGAATAATCTAAAACCCTCTTCTTGGTCTCTACAAAAGCATATTGCACTAAATTGTGCATGCATCCAGCTTATACAAGGTGCCTTTCTAAAAACCCTTAGCAAACACCATAGAACATCTAGTCATTTTGCATCCCCCTTGGGAGAAAACAACCTACACACCGCATCACCTAGTTCACTTACATAGAGTATATTTCATGCCAAACTTGAGATGTGCATTACACCAATGATCCCCTTCACTCTATCATTAGGGAATCTAATCTTGACTCTTCCATGGCCAACAATCTTCAGATGAGATTCACCACCGAAATAAACCTTCCCACCACCATGTTTCATACCTTGAGAGCCAACCCCAATGTGAGGTCATGTGAAAAGATGCACCCAAAACTACAAACCACACATCTTCTAATGCATGTGTTGCCAAGACTGTGACAAATGCTTCACCCTCATCCTAAGAGGATTTGTTTGAATCTAAATCAAAGGGTTTATTCTTCTTTTTCTTCTCCTTAAATTATTTTTGGAAGTGATTGATTTTTCCACAATTCCAACATGTTTTCTTAGACTTTCCAAGAGACTTAGATCTCCCATGGTAATAGGATCAACCTCTTTCATATTTCTTGTCCCTCTTCTTGCCTTTCTCTTTTGATCTACCACAAAAAAGAGCCTCCTTAGCTAACTCAAAAGTCGTCGTCTACATTTCTTCGTGAAATAACAATACTACCACCTCATCCATCTTAAACTTGGTGTTTGTACTCCTAATAGCCATAAGAAGGTGGTTTCATGAGTTAAACAAAGAACACAACATAAGCATGCAACATTCCTTTTCCTTGATCTTGTCACCAACAAAACCCAACTAAGCAATAATTATGTTGAATGTATTAAGATTATCTTAAACAGATCCTCCATATTTAATCTTCAAAGAAAATATATCTTCTTTCTCAATAAATTATTGTTGACCAAGGATTTATCATGATAAACTTTTCCAATCTTCTTCCAAATATCTTTTGCAATCTTATCTTCATGGACATTGAATAGAACAAAGTTTTCTAAATAGAGACTTATGAGGCCCTTAGCTTTTCAATCCACTGTATTGGAAACACCTTGTGTTATAGTTTGAGATTTTGTTCTAGATTTTGTAGCTTATAGATCTCAATATACAAGCCTATCCTCCATCTTTAACTTTCATAGTTTGAAGTTATTGCCATTAAAATTCTTCATATCATCTTTTCTAGATGTGCTTGCTATCTTCTTCCAACAACAATATTTTGAAAATACCGCAAAATCTCCCACTCAAATTGAGATCAATATAACAACTTGCTACCCAACAATGGGACCAAAATTGGCTAGGATCTAATACAAATTGAAAGGAAGGTAAGGTGCAGAAAATTGTTTGCAACATTAATCTAGTGGGGGAGATAACACAAATTTTCTAACAAATCTTAAACTATTACAAATAAGAAACACATACAATATGGAAATAGATTAACAATAAACACAATATATATCATGGGGAAAACCCTTTCACGAGAAAAAATCCCACACTCCAAAAGCGACCCAATATATTATTCAGAATTCAACAATAGAATATAATATACTTGTAGAGAAAGTTTATCACAAAAGTAACACCAACTAGAGATTTGAAGGCAACTCGATAGCTATGATATTCTTACACACAACCTTCATCTTACACACCTATTATATAGTAGATATAATACATGAAATTGTCAAATGACATTTTAAATCTATGAGCTAAAACCACCCAAAAAGGTGGTGCCCAACATAACTTCAATACAAGATGCCCTATGATGTTCCAAAACACACACCAACATGTGTAACCCCCTTTTACAACTTATGTTTCTGACACATTTTTATATTCCTATTTCAAGAGACCCAACTTTCGTAGGCCATAAGTTTTGAACCGGGTGTCCAATTGATGAATTGTTTGGATTGCCAGAAAGCTCAAAATGTGCTCTATTAAGATATAAATCGTTAAATTATTTATAGACACTTTGTCTATTTTAAATCTTCTAAGGCCTTCAAAATTGACTTTGAAACTTTCATTGACAATTTTTAAAAATAGAAACTTTAATATCTCCAATTCTAGACATGTTCTTGCAACAAAAATTTATTGACATGATTGTTTAGCCAATTTGTAGCTTTGAAGAAAATTTCATATTGATTCATGCTCAAATGTAAATTTACTATGAATAGTAATATGTAAATGCAAGGTTAAGACACCATTTTCTGAACAATATATGCAACAATCTCTCCCAATGTGATTATTGTATCATTAGTTGTAACAAGGTCCTCTAAGACATGGGGATCATACTTATCACACTTGTATATTTGTTTCATAAGTGTAGCCTTGGGAGCTCACTTGTTATATCAATTTAATATTATACATATCTTTTATATATCTCACATAGGATGATTCTAAATCAAAATATGTCTTTCAAGTATCATCAACTTTGCCCATGATTTTGGCTATAATTTGTAAGGTCATTTACTATGTTATTGATCTCTTTCATCCTTTTCTCCTTGGCCCCTTACACTTTCTCCTTTAACTCCATTATTGAGAACATGACATCCATTTATTTTATTGATTTTATAGAGGTGGAAAGAGTAGAAATAATGGGCACTATTGTTATACTTGAAGGTGATGACAAGAGAAATTTCACTTGATTAAGCTCAAACATAACCTTCATGTATTGATCTTGCAACTTATCATAATCTACCTAAATTTTTTTAGGTTGTTGATTCAATTAACAAGTTTGTGTGATAGTATCTTGATAAGAAGGTTTATTTTCAAGTCTTGCACCTTATCTACAACTTTAGGCTTGTTGGTGTTTGGGGT
Source organism: Cryptomeria japonica (assembly GCF_030272615.1). Lineage (NCBI taxonomy): Eukaryota > Viridiplantae > Streptophyta > Pinopsida > Cupressales > Cupressaceae > Cryptomeria > Cryptomeria japonica. The sequence continues at coordinate 714,374,078 of NC_081408.1, read as the reverse complement.
CATCGCCCAAACAACCAAGGTCTCAAATTTTATGCTGAAATATGACCCAAAAAAATGCTTGTTGATCCCACTCTCATCATGTTTCCTTATTGTAGCTAGTACAAATGTTTATGATATGCCCCAATCTAGTATCAATAGAATTCTACTAGCCTCCATAAAAATTCTCCCATTCTCTCAAGTGAGCTTACCAATGTCAAAACCAACCTCCTTCAACACCCTTTGAGTTAATTTTTCATGCTATGAAGTGTTTCCCTCCATTGTAGTTTTATTTAATCTTTCCTAAAATTCATTTTCTTGATTCTTAGAATAAAGTACTTGAACCTTTGAGTATTCACAAATTCATCATCAAACAACAATTGTGAATATGTCAAAGCTCCAATGTCATTGGCACCATCATTGTTGTATCTAAAATCAACTTCCATTCTATTTCTAAGCATTCCATCAACCATTACTCTTGGAGGTGAGGACTATTGGTTCTTCCAAACTTGACATATTCTAAAGGTTTTCCTATTTCTTATGTTCAAAAACTTCAAGGCAATGGCCAACAAACATGAATCAACAATAAGGTTGAATTCCTCTTCACTTCTTTTTCCATAAGAGTAGGGAGGGCGATCCCTAAAAAATACCTAATGTTATCCACAATTAACAATTTGAGTATTGTTAAACAAAAAATACTCTCACTCAATTAGACCAAGAAATCACAAAAATAACAATGGATTTATCTTAATTTTTGGATGGTACACATTGTTGGTCCTTAGAGCATATATTCATACTTCAAACAAGGAAAAATTGAAAGAAATTTTGATTTGTTTAATTTTGAATTTGATTCTAATTGGCATAGACAAGAAATCCTAGATGGTGCCTATGTAGGGTTTTATAATCAATTTTAAAGAACACATAATACATATACAATAAATATAATTTCAATTATGGGTTATTATCAATAATATATTATATTAACACCCTCAAATTTAGATTCCATTGCAATTATACTTCTAGATCCTAAATATTTCACACAAACCTTTATACTCCATTCAAAGATATTTAATCTTTAACTTGAAAAGATGCAAATAATAGAATATGCACCATGAAAATATCACATACATGAAATAAATGAAGCTTGCTCATTATATTTCAAAAGACTTATTTAATACAATAATTCGGAGACAATTGCAAAGGATAGTTGTGTAATTCTTCATATATTCTAATTAAAGTATTCTATATACAAGTATCATGTAAAGCAAACTATTACTTCATGTTATCAACAAAGTTTGCACCCTAGCTAAGCTATCAACTTAGCCACTTGTTATAACATGGGATGACCTCTCAGAGTGTGGGCTCTAAAAGTTAGAGGTCAACCTCCAAAAAAGGCTTATTCCTTTGGAGCCATCACCTATACTAATACTTTTTAGTGGGAAAGGGAGAAAAATTGCTTAAAACATAAACTAAGACTAAGAGGTGATACACTATAATGATATTTAGACTTACACTACTACTATTTTCACACACAACTAGTCAACAATCAACTTTTTATGCACAACTAATGTATTACACCTACTAATGCATAATTATTTTGTAGGAAGGTTTATTTTTCAGAGTTTTAGAAGGGAAATGAATTGTTTACCACACCTAATGCTTGATTGAACAACAACACATCCTAGAGCCTACACTAAATAAGCATTTTCTACTTACAAATACTAAAAGATGAGACATATGATAGAGGATTTTCATTCAAATCTCAAAAAAATACATCAATCATCTATTTTATATAACAAATCATATATAGAAGACAAAAAGAAGACTTTATTGACATAGAAAGTTGAGCAAAATAGTACAAATCTAAGAATGTCTAATATTTATTAGAAATATAAAGATTTATAATACTGTTTTAGTCTTCTAGACGACAAAAATTGGGTTATAGTACAATATTTTGTTTGAAAGAACTCTCAAAAGTTACAACACTTAGCAAAAAAAGTGTAAGAACTAACTGAAAATGAGTTCTAAGAGCCACCAAATTACCTTCTCTCACATGGGAGAGAAATTATGCCATGCATTAAAAGTATTTCATAATCATTTGTCCTTATACTGACCCATTTGACTTTCACTTTAGCATTAGGAAACAACACTTCCTACTTTGACTCTTTCATATGATCTAAGGTGGCATTGAGGAATGAGTGGTATGTTTGTGTTTGGCTTTGTCAACTGATTTTTTTTCTAAATTTCTTTCAAGAACTCCTTAATATCTAGAAATTTTATCTCCATTCCCCTAAATGTGTGGATGGACAATGAAACTAAGTCCTAGATAGTTGGACAAGTCTTCGTCGCTATCATGAGTGCCCTCAAACTATTTCAAACTACTCCAACTATCATAATTCCCTATGTGCATGCATATAGTGTATATGTCAAATGATTTGAAAAGGGTTATAGGTCTAAGAATATTATTTAGGGAAAGTATGTGTCACATGTCTTATTTATGAAGGCTTTTGTATCCATGCAATCTCATTAGTGTTAATCATTGTTACACATGTATCCTTAATTTTGTTACCTATGCTCCTCACAAGAATTTTCAAGACTGTTCCTTAGTGAGAAAATGATCTTTTAGTATCTTTGTCAATGTCATATGCCTTCTTACTACATTCATTTTAATACCTTTTCCTTACAATTAGCAATTTTGCATGCCACTAACTCTTGTCTAGTACCATAGATCTCTATCATATGTTGTGTTTAGGCCTACTTGGTGTCATGATGTATTGTTGTCTTACAAGCATTGATATTTTCTTTGCTTCATTATTTTATTTTTTGAAGAGAAACCATTTCTAGCATCCACTTTACTATCCCTTATGGTATCTTAATGGAACTACACATGATCCATTATACTATTTTTTTTTTCTCGTTACGGCAGGGGTATCCCCACAACCCAGCCTAGTGCCCAACCTGCCTTACCTTGGACTTACTTTATTGCCAAGTTGGGGTCGAGGAAGGGGTGAGTTGAGGCGAGACTAGTCCCCTATGGGGAGGATCCACAACCCGCAAGCAATCCCCCCTCTTAAACCCAAGAGGGAGTCAAACTCAAGACCAATGGGGAGAAAACCCATGGCCCAAGCCAACTCGCCTACCCATGCATGCTATGATCCATTATACTATTATTTGTCTTTGCATTTTTCATGGAGTACTCATTACTATTAAACTATTCTTGGACTATCTTTTTACATATGTCTTTTTACCTTATATTGCTATGCATGTTTATGACTATGTATACCCTTTTAAGGCCTCCACATCTCTATCCAACTCACTAAACACATGTAAACTATCACCTTTTGTCCCTTTTCTTCTCATGGACCATCCTTACTCATTTTCTTGGTCTTAGATTCCTTGATGGTCATGATAATATTAATAACTTGTAGCATTGAATTGTACATTGCATGAGCTATCCTTAACTAGATCATTGCAAATTGCTCATTTAATGTTTATATTGTCATGCATTAGGCTCTTAAACCCCATCTTTTGGACAAGTCTCTCTTTTATAATGATTGTCCTAGTTGTTTGTCCTCTACAACATGATACTAACACACTTGGTCGATGGGTAGATTATTTTTTTCAAGCTTAAGAATCACTCTCTCATGACAAAGGATTTCCAATATCATATATCATGATGGTTGCACTATGATAGTCTAGTTTCTACCCTTTATGGATTATGTGTGCAATCCTTTATGATTATTTTCTCATTTCATGACTATCCTCTATAATGCTACCAAACCCATTGTCACTGTAGCATGTCTTATAGAGTGTCACATGCCACTGCTCATGATGACATTCATTCTTCTATTGCCCACTTACTTGGTCTGCTTATGTGCTTTTTTCCATTATAATCGTTGTCATTTGTCATACCTTAATGCCTCATCTTTAGGAATAGAATGACTAGTTCTTTTAGTCTATTTGAGATTAACAACCATACATTATTCAAAGGTTAATTCCATCTCTCTACTTCTTTCTCTTTATGAATCTTCTCAATCTTGTTATGATTGTCACATACTTTATAACAACTTTGCCTTTACCAATGAGAATGAGACTGTAATCCTTGACATAATGCTTGGATTATCTCTTTTGCATTTTGGCTTTATAGGTTTTATGGATTGTTCTATCATGATACAAATCTGATTTCTTTTTTTTTTTTTTTTTGGCTTTACAGGTTTTATGGACTATTGTATAGATTGTTTATAGAACTATCACTAAATGTTGTGATTGAACTATCACTTCTCTTTGGGAAGCCTTGTATTTGGGATTTCAAATCCAATCTTTAAACAACACTTACCTCCTTGAGTGTCATGCATTATTTGGTAAGGGACTAACATGTGTTCCTTTTGGGACCATTTTAATAACCTTATCTTCCTATATCTCCTTGGTTCTTTTACTTGCCATAACCTTCTTTTGAAGATGCACAACAACTTCAGGTTTTTTTAGGTTTGTGTTTATAACCATTCACATGTATCATGTTGATCAATTTTTGGCAAAAGGATGGTTTAAGAGTCATAGAAGAAGACTTAATAGAGATAAAGCCATCAGGGCTTCATTGAACATATCAAAGTCATTACTACTAAATGGCTCATCAAAAGCATGAAAGACTTGTAAAAAGAGATCTAACATAGTTGAATCACTTTCTCTAAGAGGGTTATTGATTTTTATTTTTGTTTTGGTATTCTAATATATGAAAATAAACACTTTTTCTAACTATTGCAATGAAATGAAGCAATCTAATGTAACAAAGCATGTGAAATGTGAATGTAATCTAAACACACACAATGCAAGACATAACAATGCATGAAAAAAAAGATTTAATTTTTTTGCTTTTTTTTTGCTTTTGAATGAAAATGAAACATACAAATTAGAAAATAATCCAAGGATGTCAGGTTCACCAAATATTTTAGGTGTGAAAAAAGAGAAATGATGAACTAGCTAGGACCAAATCCTCTTTAAACTAAACATTGTAATACAACTAAAGGGGGAAACATGTGCTTGACTAACTCTTCTCTAAGAGAGTTAAACAATGCCTTAGGGTTATATTACTTTGTTGCTCTAAAAATTGATTTGAAAATGAAATCTAAGGGCTAAATTTGCATAAATGAACCATTTGAACTACTTGATACAAAAATTGAAACTACAAAACAAGTACAAAAGTAGAATGGAGATTTAGAAGTGCATCAATGCCTAAAAATTGAGTTGAAATTGGGTGGTAAATGTTGATAGATGCCCATGTTTTACTATTGGAACCACTAAGCATCAGACTAGATTTGGGATTTTGAAACACAATGTCATCTCCCTATCAAATTTCAACCACAACTAGGAGGTCAAAGGTGCTAGGTGTCCTAGTCTAGATGATCTCTAATCAAAATTGTAGTGTTTCTTTGTCTTTGGGTCTTGGACACTTTTTTGTATTTTGTCTCTATCAAAAACATGTAGTTGAATCTATAAAACATAAAGAAAGTGTGGTTGTGGCTATATAGGGGTTTGCCTTAGTAAATCCCCTATTTTGGTGATTTCCACCTCCACAAATAGATGATACTAGAATTGGAATAATGTGTGTGCTCTTGAATCTCAAGCGTGTCTAAAATTTCTATGAGCTAAAATGCATAACAACAAACTAGAGTCCTACTCAAGTGCCTTAGAGTAAACCATAAATCAAATGATTGAATGTAGAATCTAAAATAATTCAAGAATGCATGAGCCAAATAACTTGGATGATAAAACTCAAATTTGAAGCTTGATTGCAGAGTATGAGAACATGAAATCATACCCAGCCCCTTTAGGAAGAGGTACAAGCCAATTATTAGTCGGTGATTCCCTATCCTCCAATATCTCTTGAAGCTTCCATTATGGCGAATAGTTATGTTGATGAAGACTTAATATTTCCTTATTTATCCTTGAATTTATAGATTTGGAACTTTATATAAGGTAGACCTTTCACATCATAAGGATATCTCCAATTTACATAATTGATAACTTGATCGATTAATACCACAAACGGGGAAATTAACCTACTTATATATGAAATCTTAACTTTAAATTGATAAAAGGTTGACTTAGAATTATTATTTTTTCACATCAAGACAGACATATTATCCTCCCAAAATTTTAGTCAAAAAACATTAGACATTGTTCGTCGATAGTTAGTGTCTCGATAAAATAGGCCCAATTTTTTTAGGGTTGTGAGATTATAGGATCTTGATTCTAGAACTATAATTTATATGAAAAGTTATAATATTTAAGTGGGGAAAAAATTGTTTTGAAATTTGAAATAGGGTAGGACTTATAATGAATTAAAATGATAAAAAATAAAGAGCACACCTAGAATTAAGGGCCCAAATATAAGTGTAATGAGATTTGAATTAAGAAAGGACTCATGTTATTGAATTAATCATCAATTAAATTCTAGAAGAGGTCATATAATGTATAGAAGAATGAGACACACTAAAATGAGTTATAGGAGAGCGTGAAATTGGACATCCAAATGAGAGGTTTACAAGTATTATGTGGCATAATGGTTGAAGAATAAATGTAGTGACTATTTAATCCTGAAATTCATAACCATAGATGAATCTTGCCAAGAAATGGAGGGATCAAATTGTGCAAGGACAATATAGTACATAAATTACCATCTATTGCATTCACAATGTAGACACCTAAAAATGTCTCATTGATCATGTATTAATTATTCCTCTAATTGATTAAATAATTCTTTAATTCTTTAATTAAGTTAATTAATCTTATTCTTCTAATTTCATATTTCCTCATCATCTTACTAATTATTCTATTTTCTATTCTATCATCGTTTGATCATTTTAATCATGTTCTAGAGTTAATTAAATATTTAATATTTAATTAATTTTGATTAATTCCCCAATTTAAATAATCTTTATTATTTAAATAAATTATATTCTCAATTTCTATCTTTAATCGTCTAATCATTAACCCGTTTCTAAGTATTAATTATTTAATTAATTGTGATTTAATCTTTATTATTTAATTAAAGTCCATTTCTAGCATAATTAAATAGTTTCTTTAAATTATTTAATTAACTAATTAATTCTTCCATTTCCAAATCCCCAAATTCTAATTTCATATTTTTCTAATTTCTTCCAAATTCAAATACATGTGCATGATTTCAAAAACCAAATTGAAAATCAAAGTCAAGTTCTAAATATATTCAAATGCTAAATTGAATTTAAAATAAATTCAATTTATTTGAATAAATTTCATGCAAAGATTAAATTGAAAATCTAAGTTAAAGTGCAAGCACATGCTAAATTAATTAATTAAATCATTTATCTCTCCAATCTCTATTTCCATCTTCTAGTTCTCTTTGTCATCTTCTTAATTTTCCTCCAATCATTCTTTTTCTTCTTTCAATTAGTTTTTTCTCAATCAGTTGACTCAATTAATCTATTCAATCTATTTTATTTCACCTCCAAGTCAACAATTCAACTATCAATCAACATGTGAGCTCACTTGAGTTCCACCTCTTGATCAATCTATTCCACTTTTTCAATCAATCTCATCCAAAAATCTATAAATTGAGCATTCAATTCTCACAGTTCCTCTAGATCACGAACTTCAAATCTTTGTGTCAATTGCAAGTTGCCAGTGCAATATCTGAGAGCCATCATACCACAGAGAGAAGAAGAAGAATGGAAGCTATGATGCGCAAAAGGGAGTTTCATATTGTTTAAATTTAATTCCATTTTTCATCTATTTCATTGGTTTTATGTTTGAATTGCTTAGATAGTTAAGGAATTCGTGATCGTCCTTATTTCCTATTTGAGCATAGCACACACAACATATATAGGGGGTGAGAAATACTAGAAGACGTTGGCATGTTGATGTTTATTGGCACCATTTTTGCACTTTCCTTGCATTTTTTCCTTTTGGTTTGTCAAATATTTTAGCCTTTTATGAACCATGTCACATGTTTAGCATGTTCATAAACTCACAAACTTGTTCACATTTAAAACTTGACCAATTTTCTTCTTTCAAGGCCACAGGGGGAAAGAAGAAAATAGGGAGTGATATTTCCACTTATTTCTCCTTCTATTTGACTTGTGACACTTTCAATGAAATAAAGAACTCAAAAACCAATGTCACACTTTTAGTAAGTTCACGAGCTCATGAGCTTCCTATCAATGTGAATCTTTTCCCTTTTTTAATTATCATTTCAAACTTTTGAAGTTATAAAATTTTCTTCTTTTTTCACATCCCACTTTTGAGGAGCTCACAAACTAGTGAACTTCTCACCATATTGGCTTTTCAACAAATTTGTGAACCTATGAACTTGACAACTTTTGGAACCTGACAACTTAACTCGTTCACTTGTTCCATTTGTCAGGGCTTTGAGGATTGAGGGTCAATGATATGACCAATATTATTATTAAGGATTAAGGATCAAGTTTACTTCATACCTAGTACCACATTTGGAGTATTCTTTCTTCTCCAACTCTAAATAAGTATAAACAAGAAAATATCATGAGTTAAAAATCAGAGATAATAAGAAAATGGTACTTAGGTAAAGGGATGATTAAAACCTCAATGTTGAAGGGAACTCAATGTAAGGATTAGGGAATTGGGTTTTAGATGAAAGATGTGATGGTATGGCAAAGCTTAACAACCCAACAAAAGTAATGAAAACCAAAGGTTAAAGGAAAGGGATGCTAAAAAGGTAGAATTTGAAGTCTTCATAGAAAAGGAAACAAAGACGAGAGATATGTGAAAGGTATGCCTAGATGGGAAAGTTTAATACACCAATAAGGAAAAGGGGAAATATATAGTTGGGAAGGATTTCATACTAGCAAGTAAAACACTAAAATTTGACACAAGTAAAGTCCTCAATAATTTAAACGTCCAAAACACCAAACACAGACCTATTGGATTTTTTTGCAACTTTTAAAACATTGGCAGGCACATGGGGGTGGCGAAGAACAACACATATGCAAGATTTGACCAAGAGAGATGTATCGAGAGATGTCTTAGATTGGTTATCAGTGATGGAAAAAAATGGGGCCTAAGAGCACAAAGGAGAAGGACATGGACAAATTTTGTAAAATATGAGGCTTACAAATTTGCGCTCAAACAATATTTGTGCCTAGTTTGCATCACTTGAGTTAGATACAAAATGATCTATTATGTTGACACTTGACTTTATCCTTGATGACTGATTGCGCCAACTTTACAACCACACCATCACAAAGGTTCTCATCCAATGATACGATGTGCAACCAAAGATGCCACATGACGAACTCTCTTCCAATTACAACAATAATTTCTTCATCTCAAGCTTTGGGGACAAATATTTTTAGGGGGAAAGACATATTAGGATCCACAGTCTTAACTGTTTCTTCTTAATTTTATGTAACTTTATTAATAAAATGATAAAAAACCCATGCTTTGTAAGTCATCCCTTTTGTTAAGTATGTTTATCCTAGATGCATGGGATATGGTAGTTATCTTAGGTACGATTAGTATAGATAAGGGTTTAGATAACAAAATGGGTTATTGATGGATTTTATTGTATTGAGCATTGCACAAAGGAGGTTGCCCTCATAAATAGACCAAAACTATTTTGTAATTGATTCAATGTCAAATCAATGCAATATTGTTCACTATGTTATCATTTTCAACATATAACATTGACCTTTGATTTACTTTGGATATAAACTACCCTTGTAGAAGTATTTTCCATGCTCGTGAATTTGGCCGCTAAATACATAAATGATATATGAGGTTCTAATCGCTTGAAAATTATTCACTTTGCCTCCTAGAATATGATTTCACAATATAAGTTGTGTTGATGAATATCTTGATGAGTATGTGAGGTAATGATCTTCTCATTTGGTCAAACCTCAAGTATTTGATTTAACAATATTGATGCAAAGATTAAAGACAATAAACAATTATGCAATAGGTCTAATCTATCATTAAGTGTAGATGTTGATGCAAGTAGATGATGCAATGATGTGCTATGGTGCTCCTTGAGTAACAATGCAAATTGAAATGAGAGCTTGCGATTGGATAATGGTGGATCTGGGTTTGTCCTTTTATATAACACACTAGCACACGAGTTATCAAATTTCACACTTACATAATTAGCTCAAAAAGAATTGACCTAGATCAAAATTTAAATTTAAATTTAATAGTTATGGGATCATTTTTACACTGTGAAAATATACTAATTTCATCTTTCATTCTTAGAAATACAACTTAAGTAAGAAAAACATACATACTATAGATCAAAACACATCCTTTTTTTTGTTTTCAGTACGCCAGGGGTATCCCCACGACCCAGTCCAGCGACCCAACCTGCCTTACCTTGAGGCGAGACTAGTCCCCTAGGGAGAGAATCCAGAGCCTGCAACCAATCCTCCCTCTTAAATCCGAGAGGGAGTTGAACCCGAGACCGATGGGGAGCAAACCCACCGCCCAAGCCAACTCACCTACTCGTACGGGCAGATCAAAACACATCCTTAAAGACATATAGATGGAATCAAATTAAATTCAAGTTATTTGCCAACTCTTATATGAAAACATACCACTTACACAATAATTACGACAAAAATGCCAATCTAATTAAATGAGCCCAAAACACAAAACAAAATTTAACATATACATTTTTCACCATTGCACATCCATCTTTTAATATTCCTTAATTATTTTATTTTTAATTGCACTTGAACCATATTGTAAATCATAGACACTAGAAAATAATCTGACCATTGAAATTAATTCACTCCAACTCCTATAAAAACCAATTTTTTAATTATTCAAAACAATTTAAATAGAAATCAATACAAAATAGGAGGCATTTCAAGAAAAAAGCTAAACTGCCACAGTAAGCACCTAGGCTAATCAACCTCGGAAAAGTAAGCAAACCAGGGTTAATGAGCACATACCATACCTATTCATCGCTTCGAGACGAGAACTAAAGCTCAGTTGTCCAACTTACCTCCAGGTACAATTATGTCCAAACTAACCCCAAAGATGCAACAAAATGGCATGATTGGTAATTTTGTAGAAAGTGAACGAATCAGTAAAAATCTGTAGGAGTGGAGCCATATCCCAAATCAATCATCTAACTTCTTGCCTTCAATCCTAGGTTTGGATTGTGGGTTTCCGTAAACAGAAACATCAATATACGGGCTCAGATCTGGTTGATGATTTTGGCATCTGCAGAATGGAAAATTGGGTGTTGGTGTTGGGTTTTCTAGTTCTATCATGGGGAGCTCAGGTGCAGGCAGGGTATTCTGACCACAAATACAATGAGGGAGATCATGTGCCTCTTTATGCAAATAAAGTTGGTCCCTTTCAGAATCCAAGGTGCTTGACTTTTACATCTTTAAATACAGAGCCTTTCTGTGCATTTCTTTCTTTTGAGTGGGTTTTTGTTTTTTCATTTATGGCTTCCTTTGTCTGTGTACTCTGCCATGTTAAAAAAGATTAGTTCGCTTGCCCTTTTTATGTGATTCTGTATTTAGTGCTCGAAAGAAGGGTTTCGTTATACAGTAAATGGACGGCCCCGAGATTTCTGTCAGGACTGTTTTTAAGGGTATCGGGTGGCGTTGATTAGTGTTCTTGTGTTGGCTGGTCATAAGGGAAATGTGCACTTTGTTTTTGGAGTCTGTTGTTGTTATTAGGTCCTGTAGGAATGTGGTGATTTGTACTTTGACATATTTCTTTTTATGAGACATGAATTTAAGCTGCTGAAACTTAGGTTTCAAAGGGCTCAAATGATGAAACTTATTAGGATACCAAAGTTCATACAATGGCTGCTGAGGAAATGGAGCCACGCAATCCCTTGACCCATGGCTTAATTGCACGTTGAATCCCTTGACCAAACGCATTAGTCTCATCTGGATTTCTTTAACAAGATAATTTGAATTTTGACCTACTTGATTGGGGGTCGTGCTTTATTTTAGCATGTCTAACCATGAGATATTCTTGGGTTAGAAAACTTGGAGTGCCATATTTGAATGATTTAAGTTTCCAAATCGGAATTGGGTATACCATGCTGGTGTGGCTAAATGTTTTTCAGGAGTTGGGTACGATCTGGGCACATCTACACTAAAAAAATACTTATATCATAAATATATACATATTTGCAGCCTCAAAACAGGAATGAAGTTCAGAATACCACATATCATTCATATACCAAACAAAACTACCATAAATTTTACAAGTTTGAAATATGGTATACTAATTTGATATCAATTTGCCAAATTCGAATGCCATTATAGATATTTCTTGTTCGATATTAAAATAATACAAGCAGTAATGAGCATCATATGAATCTTTATCAAGACCAACATCAGTATCATCATTGACATTAGATGATGAAGGTCGATCAGAAGAAATACAAGCAGCCCCACGCCCGCTTGCAGTAAAAGTATGCTGGGTATCTGACTCCTCAAAAAGTGAAAATGGCCACAGAATCAGATGAAATTTGTTGTGCTGCTTACTCAGGTCACTGTGAATCTTATTGTGGTGCCACTTACTTGTCAAACAAAATGCAGTGTTTTTTTTTTCACTGTTGCCTGTCAAACAAAACAAAATGGCAGTTGGTTAGAGTTAAGAGCATGATAACATAATTAATTGAAATTGTCAACTGCCACTGGAATCACCTCAACATAGTTGGAATTGCATGGTTATGGTCATGAATGATTCCGAATGAATGTGGGCAAAAAACTGTGTGTTGGATGGATCCAACTTGGGCACGCCTAGTTTTTTGGCCATTTTAGTGACGTAGATTTTATTTTAAACAGACTTAGATCATCCTCTAGTTTTTATTTTCCTTCCGATATGCTTTACATCTCTCTTTCTTAAGTTACAGATTAACTGTTCCATAGATCAATAAAAATGTTGGGTGAATGGTTATTTTGTTGTGGGATTTGATCTCTGTGTCTTAAAGTCATCTCAAGATGACCTCTATGAGTAGTCATTATATAAATGGTGTTATAAAATTATTTGAAATTCTCATTTATGATGGTAATAATTATAAACAAAGGTGATTTGCTTAGCTCAATGTATGATTATGAGTTGAGAAGAGCTTTTGGATATAATTCTTTATTACCTTTTAGCATCAACATTTCCTCTTCCTCATCCAGATGATGGATCATGGAGTGTGATCCGAAACATTGAAGCTAAATGTAATACACCGATATATCCAGAAGCTCTTCTCAATTCATTACAATGGAATTTGAAAGAATTATATCTGTTTATATATGATTAAATCATGAGATGTTCAATAGTGGGAGTTGGGGTAGGGTAAAGGCTGTAAGGTGTCATTCTTTAAGGTGGATGGGATAAAAATTTATCACATATACAAGAGCTGAACTTAAACTTATTTTCATTGGATATGGAGCTTTAGTAAGAGTGTCATTTCTACAATATTTGTCCAGTCAAGAAAAATAACAACAAATAACCAATACAAGAAACAAATTTTGATTAGCTTTAATGTAAATCAAAATATAATTTCATTCCCATGTAAAAGTAAGAAATAGAATAGTCGGTAGCTAAACAATTAATTCTGATGAGTAAACAAAAGTAAAATAGTTCATTTTCAAGTCTCTCTCTAAACCACTTCCATATAAGATAGGTGGCCCGAGGTTGATATCTCTTAGCATTAACAGATATCTGTGTTTAAGATATTTGAGCTAGTTTATTATGTCACAGAGTGTAATTTTTTGAAAATGTTCATGATGATACACATATATGGCCATTATGAGTAATAAATGCATTCCATTTTTATTGCTTATGTGGTTTTGGTCTTTTAGATGGTCTGGTCTCTTTTGGTGCCTCTCTCTGTCTAGCTGTGTCAGAACTTTATATTTTCCTTTATGACATTAATGTACTCAACCTCTAGTCCAATAGGTTGGTTTGAAGTAGCAAATTGGAGTAGTTGCAACCATGATGGCTCAGGTTGAAGCTTGGTAGACACATGCTTTCCACCCTGCAACTTTGTGGTCATTAACTGTTGTACAGTTGCAGAATATCCTTTCCAGTTGCCGAAGAGGGGTTTGTGTGATAAAAAGTATCTAAAATCCAAAGGAATTATAGTTTATAGGGAGCTATTTTGTTGGGCTCTCTTGGAATTTATATTCAAAGGGCTAGTTACCACTCTCTAGCAGGCTCAGCATTATTGTAAGGTATTTACTTCAACGATTGCTTCTAGTTCGGTGTTCATAAAAATATTGACATCTAGTTGGTCTTCTCTACAACTGAACTGCAGCTATCTTCTTCCAACAAAAATCATTTATAGTCCTTGTAACAAGATCATGTTCATGTTATTTTAGAAGTTAACTACGTAATGGTTGCTTTGTAGATGACCGAGGTCTCCATTTTTAACTACTAAACCTGCTTTTCTTTCAGGGTTAGGTATTTGTATTCTGTTCTTAATTGTGATAAGTTGAAAGGGATTGGAGTTGTAATGCCATGATCGATCAATGCAAATGAGTTTTTTGACGAGTCTTACCAAGGTTTTATGGATTATTTTCTGCCAATTGGCAGTGTAGATACCTATTTACAAATCATATTCGTCTATTGATAAAATTTACGTAAAAAACTAATCAAAACTTTTTATGGTAAATTACGTAAATTGAATATATTTGCCAAATTTCATGAGCATTAGTAGTAAATTATTAATTTAAAAATAAAAAATTCAATATTTAAATTTTTAATTCACCAAAATGTAAGAGTTGGCAAGTATTCTACTCTATTTTCTAGTGTTTCTTAAATTTTTCCTTTGTCTTATCTCCTATTTAAAAAGTGAATGCTGCTGTAACTTAATTGTTCAGAGTTTACATATAAACATATTTGGTTTTATCTTTGACACTTTTGATTGTCTTACAGTGAAACATATCGCTATTTTGACTTACCATTTTGTCAACCAGGTATTGTACAATACAGTTTTTCTCATTTATTTTTGAGCATTGTTTATTTTTGAGTTTCTACATCTTTTTTGTTCTATGAGCTATGTGAAAAAATATTCTGAATGAAGAGGCGATTTTCTGCACTGAGTCAAAATTGCAGCCCATATGACTGAGAAAAGGGAAGATCTAGGAGAAGTCTTGAATGGTGATCGTATGGTTGATGCTCCTTATAAGCTTGACTTTAAAGTCAACAAGGAGTCTGAGGCCCTTTGCAGAAAGAAGTTGAAAAGGGAGGATTTGGTGAAGTTTAGGGAAGCAGTTAAGAATGATTACTATTTTCAGATGTATTATGATGATCTACCAATTTGGGGCTTCATCGGAAAGTTTGACAAGGACATGAAGCCTGATCAGAAGGGGCCTAAATATTTGCTTTACACACATGTTCATTTTGAAATCCTATTCAACAAAGACCGTGTCATTGAAATCAATGTGCGCACTGATCCAAGATTCAGTGTTGATATCACCAAGGACGAGGAGATTGAAGTTGAATATATGTACTCTGTGAAGTGGACAGAAACTGACGTTCCCTTTGATCAACGGATGGAGAAATATTCAAAGTCTTCATCTTTGCCTCAGCATTTGGAAATCCATTGGTTTTCTATTATCAATTCTTGTGTGACAGTACTTCTTCTAACAGGATTTCTAGCAACAATACTCATGCGCGTTCTGAAGAATGATTTTGTCAAGTAAGGGTCCCTACTGCTACATCTAAAAGAATGATGTCTGGTTGTTTGTTAAGTAGGGAATAGGAGCCTTGGTGTAATTGGAGATTGATTCATGCAAGTTTATTTCAGTTTGCTGACATTCCTTTTGCTTTTGATAATTGAAAGATATTCCCATGATGAAGAAACAGCTGACGATCAAGAGGAGACAGGATGGAAATATATCCATGGAGATGTGTTTAGATACCCTCCACAGAAGTCTCTATTTTGTGCTGTTTTGGGTTCTGGCACACAACTACTGGCACTGTATGTTATTAGAATTTGTTCCCTTTATCAATTATACAGTGTTAAAAGTTTTAATTATGATGGAGTACTGCTCCAAGCTTTATATATTTCAGCTTTTCTCGGTATAATGGAGTACATTGTTTTTAATCAGTAATTTTAAAATTTCTTTTAGTTTTTTTCACCTGATGTAAAATTAGTCTTCTTTCAACTTTTTTTGGAAGTTCTGATGTAAATTACTTTATATGTTTATTGCAGTGCTATCTTCATCTTTATGCTTGCATTGGTGGGTGTTTTCTATCCGTATAACAGGGGTGCCCTCTATACTGCACTGGTTGTTATATATGCTCTTACATCTGGCTTTGCAGGATACACAGCAGCCTCCTTCTATTGCCAACTTGAAGGGAAAAATTGGGTAATCACGTAGATTTTATTTTATTGCTAGTGATTTGGTAATTCATGACATGTTGTGTTTGTATATTTGAAAATTTTAACATCTTAAATATTCCTCTTGGCAGGTACGGAATCTGTTATTGACAGGTTGTCTCTTTTGTGGACCTTTATTCTTAACATTTTGCTTCTTGAACACAGTTGCTATAGCCTACAATGCCACTGCTGCATTGCCATTTGGAACAATTCTTGTGATTCTTCTTATCTGGACACTTGTCACCTCTCCTTTACTTGTCTTGGGGGGCATTGCTGGGAAGAACAGTAAGACTGAGTTTCAAGCTCCTTGTCGAACCACAAAGTATCCCCGAGAGATTCCCCCATTACCATGGTACCGAGGGACAGTTCCTCAGATGGCAATGGCAGGCTTCTTACCTTTCAGTGCCATATACATTGAGCTTTACTACATTTTTGCAAGCTTATGGGGTCACAAGATTTACACAATCTATAGCATCCTCTTCATTGTTTTCATTATTCTTATAATTGTAACGGCGTTTATCACAATTGCCCTTACATACTTTCAGCTTGCTGTTGAAGACCATCAGTGGTGGTGGAGGTTAGTACCGTGCCTTCCAACTTTCTCTTTTACTGTAACAGAGTTTCTGTGCCCTGTTTCAATTTTCAATTGATTGAAGCTTTTGATGTTCCAACTTTCAAGTGATATAACTGAAACATTTCATGGGTTTTGATACAGATCTGTCTTATGTGGGGGATCAACTGGTGTATTCATTTTTGGGTACTGCTTCTACTATTATTTTGCACGATCAGATATGACTGGCTTTATGCAGACATCATTTTTCTTTGGCTACATGGCTTGCATATGCTATGGATTCTTCCTAATGCTTGGAACTGTTGGTTTCCGTGCATCTTTGCTGTTTGTCCGCCACATTTACCGTTCAATAAAATGCGAGTAGCCCTGTGCCATAGAAGGAAAAGATGTACCCGTTGGTACACATTCACTGTTAATGTAAAAACTGATTCTAACAGCCATTGATTATATTCCACGCTGACATGTTTCAAGGGCTGTTGACTCTAAAAGGGAATTAGGGAAGATGCTTCATGGTAAAAATCTTTGTATATCTTTATAATAGTTTTTCTAGAATGGAAACATTGGTTTAGGTTGAGGTGGCTGCAAAAATCTAATACATTTTTCCATGGAAAGTTGACCATTTGCACCAATTTAAACCTCAAAGAGCACCACGAGATGAATCATTTATCTTCAGATTGCTAGGCTTTTCCTTAATACTTTTTGATCTGAATCAACTCAGAGCAAGTATTGAAGAGTTTTGTGTATTCACTTCAAAGCATTATATTCTCAAATTGTATGTCTATTCTTTTTTGAGTTTAGGAAATTTATACATGGTTTTCATGTACCATGTTTAGACTGAGCTTCTTAGAACTTAATGTGTGGGCTCTGTTTAATGTGTTTAAATAGCGTATGCATTATCTGTTTTCGATTGTCCTATATCATGGCACATTTGATTTGCAAGTTTTCATCATTATCTATAATTTACAGTAGCTGCGACTTATTCCTGTATGAGTAGGCTGCTATTGTTCTGCCGTTTTTTATTTAATCTCATTCCTCTGGTGCCTAGTTTCAAGGTGTATCATAAATTTGTATATTGAGATCACATGACATCCACTCAGTATTGTTTTACTCGTTCTTTATTGTAAAATTCCATCACAGTTAGTATGTTTCCATTTTTTGTAAATGAGATCTGCTAGGGCATGTTGGTAAGCAAGTATGGTTGTAAGCTAGAAAATCAGCTAAACAAACCTGCTAGAGCATGTTTAAACAGAAACAGTTAAAGATAAAAGCCAATGCTCAACCAGTGATGATTGGAGAGGGTTCAAATGTACCTGTCATTTTTGCATTAGATAGATAGATGTCAAAGAAGTTAAAGAGAGTTCTGAAAACGGTTAAACAAAGTTTGCTCGAGTTGTCACTATATTTTACCCTCCAGGGAAACCGATAAATATACAAGCAGAAAATCAGTCACCAGGTTTGGAAAGAGACAGCTTACCATACAATCGTGGAATTAAGGCACTCCAATCAGTGCAAGACTGAACCTCTTCTTTCAAAGCATTGACCCCACCTCTATCAATTTTCTTATCTTTCTTGTGTGCCTATTGGTAAAGCTTCTTAGGCTTATTACTTAACCATACAATCATAGAATCAAGGCACTCCAATCAGTGCAAGACTGAACAACTTGTTTCAAAGCATTGATCCCACCTCTATTAATTTTCTTATATTTCTTGTGTGCCTACTGGTAATTCACTTTTGCATTTTTAGTTGTTTGTTCGTGATGTTATTGGTTATTGTGGGGTAGGCATGTAGCAACAGAGTGGTATCCAGCCCCTGTTTTTACATAGTTGTAATGAGAATAGAAAATGATTAGTTTTTGCATTTGATGTTATTATTAGCTTCAGATCTTGTAGTTTATGAGGTGTGTTTGTAATTCCACCTTTTGCATTTCTAAGGCAACTAAATTTATTTTAAACTATTTTATTATGGTTTCTCCAGTCTTGCTCGTTTCAATAAAACATTCTGCTCTGAACGGCCAAAGGTTGATTGGTTGCGAGACCAGCCACATCGATAGGCCAGCTGCCTTCTCAAAATCTCCGTGTGTAGACCTCTCCAATCCAAATTTGAGATGGACTTTCTACATTGTAATGACGAAAGTCTGGAGGGATGACTTGCTGCATTTCAATCCAACACCATACAAAGTAGACAGTAATCAGGCTAATCATCCCCTCCAAAATGGTTTTTACCTTGGGATTGACCCTCTTAGGGTCAATTTCTCTATAAATAGTGATAGAAAACAGTTGCAAGTGTGTTCCAAGAGAAGATGATACCAGGTTTAGGGGAAGCTTATCAGGTCCCAAAACTCTTACCGCCTGGGTACAAGAAAACTGGCAACTGGCAAGTTAAGTGGGCATCTTGAGGTTACCGAAGGGCTATATTTCATTGCAATCTTCCCCTTAGGACAGGAAAAAATCATGGCTTACAAGCTAGCCCGTAGTTTTTGGAAAAAATCTGGGCTTTTGTTAAACCACGGTAACCGTTTTTCAATCCCATTCAGAATCTAACAAGTACTCTGCTCTAGTGTGGATTTAGCTCCTACTCCCGAGTATGGATTAGTGGAAACCATTATTGGGGAAGAGGGGTTAATTTACCTATCTCTCTCCCTTTCTCTCCCTCACTCTATCTTTCCCCATCTCGCCCTCGCCCTCCCTCCCTCTATCTTTCCCCATCTCGCCCTCCCTTTCCCCCTCCCTACAACCCTATTGATCTTTCTATTTCTACCTCTCTTCCTTTTTTATTTTTTGTATATCCATATCTATCCCTTTTTCTTCCCATATATCTTCATCTCTTCCAAATTATTTCTCCCTCTCTCTCTTTATTTGTCCATCTCTATATCCCCTTATTTCTTTCTCTCCATCTCTATTTGACTATCTCTTTGTCCTTGTCTCTCTTCCCCTCTCTGCACACACACATCTCTCTCTTCCTCTCTTGCTCTATCTTCATCTCTCTCTCTCTCTCTCTCTCTCTCTCTCTCTCTCTCTCCATTCATATTTATATCTTCCTCTTTATCTTTATTTCCCTACCTTGATCTCTCTCCCTCACTCTTCCCCCCTCTCTCTCCCTATTTCTATCCCTATCTTTTCCTCTCTCCCTATTACAAACATAACATGAGTCCATTGGGAATGGAGCTTAATTATCTTCTTCATATAGAGGTTTTATTTCAATCATGTTTGTATTCATATCTCTCACGTATCCATTGAGACCTTTGTTGCACAAACAACATTTTTATATGACCTACCAATTGACCTTGTACATTTTTTATATTGAATCAAGAAATTCACTTCATGTATTACACAAATGTATGCAAAAAATAGACCATTTTTTTTCCTTATTATACTTTTTCGGCATACCCATTGCACACCAAGGTGCAATTGCTAGTAGATATTATTACGCAGAAGGCGTTTCTTTATATGAGATGAACAGTCTATAATTTAAAATTAATGACTGAAAATTTATAAAAAGGTTGCAAGACGATTCAAACATAGCTGCCAAGCTTCGTTAGCCAGCTTGGAGCTGCGTTTGATGTGCACGCCTGCTCTAACACCAATGCTCGATGGTCAAATCACCAGCGTAGTCCTCGTTCATGAATTTCCTGTCGATGGTTTACCAGATTTGTTAAAAACTAAGGAAAATTAAAAAAAAGTAAATTTGTCATGTGACATTGCTAACACAACACAGAATAATAAATTTCACAAATTCTTTTTTTTTTATTTGTGGCTGATTTTAGTAAAAAGTATAAGAATAATATTATTGTAGCAAATAAAACCTTTTTCCTAGTACGTGTTTCCCTAATCTCTTAAAGAATTTGACCAATCATTTATTTACTACCATGGCAAAGATTAACTAGTCCATAAAATAAATGGAACCCATCAATTACCTTTAGGTGTTTGAAACGATAGTTTACATATTAAATCTCATTCGTAGAGAAAATTAAAGGAATTATGTCCATAATATTATTATGAACTTAAAGTTGATTATATTAATAAATAATATTTTGCATTTTATACTATATTAATTATCTTTAATTTGTATCATATTATGGATTACTATTATAGTAATTATTAATATTAATTTAAAATCATTACTATTATAATAATATTATAATATAATTAAAAATAAATGAAGTATTTAATCATATATGATATTAAGTAAACTTTATAAATTGATATCATAAGCTTTTTAGTGAATATCTTTTGAATAAATTAAAATCATCTTTAAAAAATAGATTTTGATTGTTTTCTTACAATTAATGTCAATAGAGGAATAGGAATAGGAGTTGAAATAAGGAGAGAGAGAAGCATTTTTCAACTGGTAAGTAATATTATTCACGATTCACTATATAAAAAAATTGTATATTACATTTTTTATATTAATTTTTTCTTCACTTTAAATATAAGTATAGTTAATGTTGAAACTAAAGATAAATAAATTAAAGATATATACCATTTTATTAATTAATATATAATTATTTTTTAAAATTATAATATAGATCTTATTTTATAATTTATCATTGTAAATTCTTTAGTGTCTTTTTAGATAGTCCTAAAGTAACTAGTTATGTACATAGTCCTAAAGTAACTAGTTATGTACTCCATTATCATCATTACTTGTGCCACATTTCTCAAATTGAAAATAGGATGTTAGAAAGTTACGAACAAAATTTGTTAATTAAATTAAATAGATTTATTTATTATTATATAAGCTATTTTAATTTATCATAATACAAATTATTAAATATATTTCAATGAAATTAGAATATAAAATAAAAGCTATTAGAAGTAGTTTAATTTATAATATTTGTTGTTATATTAAATTTAAATCATTGTACAATCATTATATTTAAAATTTATTCTCTCTATCTTTACCCCCTCTCTCTATTTACTTGTTTTTGTCACCTTTATTTGGCACTATTGCCCCTTCTATCTCTATCTTCCTATCTTCCTCTCTCCCTCTCTATCTATATCTCATTATCTTCATGTATCTCTCTTATTCACTCCATCTCTCCTACTCTTTCTAAATGTATCTCTCTCTCTCTCTCTCTCTCTCTCTCTCTAAATAGAGGTTCAAATAAATATATGTATATACATTTAAGAAGAGAGAGAGAGACAAAGATGTTTATAAATAGAGGGAGAGAAATAGATAGAGAGATATTGAGGGATATGGAAAGATAGGGATATAAAGAGGCAAAGATAGACGGGTATAGAGTGAGAGAGGGAGATGGAGATATACATGGTGAGATAGTGATAGAGAGACAAAGATATATTGAGATATAGAGAGAGGGGGAGAGTTAGACAAAGAAAGATAAATAGATAAATAAAGAGGAATATAGATAGGAAAATAGATATGGAGAGAGGGAGACAAAGACAAAATGGGGGAGGTAGAGGGAGAGATTGAGAAATAGATGTGATGTGGGAATAGGGAGGGAGTGAGTGAGGGAGCGATGTTGAGAGATAGGAGAGAGGTAGAACGATTGGTAGGTGAAAGAGAGGGGGAAGAGAGAGATTTAGAGATACATATAAATTGGGAAAGCTAGAGAGTGTGAGAGAGATATATATATAGAGAGGGAGATATAGAAGGAGAGAGGATGAGGGAGAGGGAGAAATAGAGATAGAAAGAGTGAGAAAATAAGAGAGAGGAGATGGAGAGATAGAAAGATAAATATATAGGAAGTGATATATAGAGAAAGATAGTGAGGGATATGTATATAAAGAGAGAAAAGGAGACATGAAGGGAGAGATGGAGTGAATAAGAGAGAGATATAGATAGAGAGAGAGGTAGAGATAAGAAAATAGAGATAAAGGAGCAAGAGTGAGAGATAAAGGAATTGATAGAGATAAGTAATAAAGAGGAAAGGATACATGAGAGAGACATATAGATATAGAGATAGGGAAGAAGGAATATGGTGTTGTGTATGAGAGAGCTAGAGAAATACAAAGATAAAGATGTGAGGGAGAAAGAGTGTGTGTGTGTGTGTGTGTGTGTGTCAAAGAGATATTGAGATTGAGATAGAGGGAGAGCAATATATAAATAGATCAAGAGAAAGGGGGAGAAATAGCAAATAGAGAAATAGAGGGATATAAAAAGAGGGAGTGATAGGAAGAGAGATGGAAACACAGAAAGAAATGGAGGGAGATATCTTGTAGGACAGATAGAGGTAGAAGAGAGAGAGTGAGGTGCAAGGAGGGATACAATGATAGAGATAAGAGAGATAGAGAAGAAGATGGAGATGGAGATAGAGATGAACTTAAATAAATATAAAAATTGAATCATTATTCAAAAAATTATATAAAATATTAAAACTAATTATTTATCAGATATATTATAATATAATAATTATTAAAATAAATTAAAAATAATTTAAAAAAAAAAACTATTTATTTTTTCAAAGACAATTATATTTATCAAAAAATTATTTAATATTTATATAATTTAAACAATAATATTGAAAAAAATTATATAATATATTAAAACTTATTATTTATTTGATACATTATATAATAATTATTAAAACAAATTAAAATCGAATAAAAAATAAAATATGTAACTTATTATTTATATATTTCATACATTATATATTAAAAATCTCTAATAAAAACATTGAAGTTAAAAAAAAAAAATGAAAACTACGAATACATCTGCGAAAGGTAGAATCTCTTCAGCGAAACCCCAGCGACTTCTACCCGGGTTTGGGAGGCATCTCGGGCAATGGAAGAACAGTTTTTCTCCTCTGGAGGATCAAAATGGTGCTACCTGCCTGGAGAATTGTCTTAATGTCCTTACCCCTGAAGTTACAGGGGCTAATTTAACAACTCTAAAGCTCAATGAAATTAGTAGAAGAGCCTTGGGGGTTTTGTCCGGCCGTTTCCCTGCCCTAACTCATTCAGAAGTTCCCTTAGCTTCTCCGGCGGTGAGTACACAGCAACAAACTACAAGAATGGTAGAGCCTCACTGTAAAACTCAGAAAACTACTTTATTTCAGAAGCAGGAGGCTCCCCTCAATTACTCAAGAGATATATTATCATCCGGATGCCCTAACAAAACAAGATCTCCTATCTTGCAGACAGAGACTCTCTCGACGAACCATGTAAATGTGGCTTCTGGAGCAAACAGAACCAAACTTGGGGTTAGAAAACCCTCATCATATATCCCAAATTTTTACACCAAAAGAAGGGAGGATTTCTACCCTAAGCAAGGTCCTTTAAACTTTCAAAAGCCGTCCGGCTTCAATACAGATAATATTATGATTATAAGTAATAATCATCCCAATGAATTGTGGGAATGTTACAACGCTTGTGGGCTCTTTGGCAAATGGTTCGGTTTTGGCGCTTCATCCTCGGAGATCCAGCAATGGCTGAAATCCTTCACGGGAAATCAGATAAGTATCATAAGCTTAAAGAATGATTTTTTATTTATCAATTGCAATACTGCGGATCTTAAAAATAATTTACTTAAAAATAATCATAGATATTTTAAGGGCTACTGCTTCAAATTTTTCAATTGGAAACCTAATTTTTCCCCTAAAGATGTTGAGAAAATTAGGGTTCCAAAGTGGATTCTATTTCCTAATATGTCGGTCGAATTAATCCATAATAATGTCCTTCAAAAATTAGGAGATTTTATAGGAGGTTTTGAGGGTTTGGAGGATAACTATCCGGAATCCTCTGATATCAAAATTTTAGCCAACATTGAGATAGGTAAATCAACATTTGATCCCATCAAAATTATCACAAACCACTCAATTTATGAAATCAAACCAGAGATACCTGCGAAAGACTTCACTCCAAGGACTGGAATCTCCCCTTTTCAGGGGTCTAAGAAAACATGCATTAAGGCATCTATGGGGGTGGATTTGAACATTAAATTCAATCCTATGGGAGGTTTCATGTTTAACAAACAATATCTTGGGTCTATGGAAACAAATAACACACATAGGATATCAGAACGTAAGGAAAATGAAATCTCACTTGCTGCACCAGTTGAGGAACAGAGGAGGATAGCTCCTCCGAATAAACATAATTTATTGTCGATTTCCACACCAGCACCCAACATTGCTCTTATTGATTTAAACATCAAGAAGGGGAAACTAATGGCTCCCTTATCTCTGAAACCACCCCCATTCACCAGGAAGCTTTATCAGCTCAAAATAAGATCACATTGGAGGAAAACAAAACACTAAGCAACCTGGCTCTAAGTATGGAAGAAAGGGATAAAAATAAAAAGAAAAAAGAAAACAAAAAGAATAAGAACAAAAAAGGCAAAGGTAGAAACAAAAAAACAAAAGAACAAAAAGGGAAAAAATCACACAATAGATAATAGTTCCATGGTGATGGGTGTAGATGAAAGAAGAGCCCTTGAAGATAAATGCATACTTGAGTATGTGGGTAACTCTGTTACAGATGACCTTATTGAGTTATTTATTAACAAAATAGCTGATGAGGAAGAACTTGCACTGCAGAAAACATTGTTAGCCAGAGAGTTGTGCAAACCCATCTCTGTGGATATGGCCATCCCCCCCTTTTGTGATGTGGCAAGCGAAAATGTGGATTGCCTAGGGATCGCTAACACTATGGAGCACTGCTCCCCCCCAGACTTTGCCGTTGACCAAAAAAAGCGTGGAAGGAAATCCATTTCTGAATTACTCACTAGGGTTGGTAGTGCTGTGGGTCAGACTAAAATTACTAATCTTTTTGAGCTAGGGAAGGGGAAGATCCTTCCCAATGAACTATGAAACTCCTTACATGGAATGTTAGGGGCATGAATGCTCCTAACAAGCAGTGTATCGTAAAACAATGCATTGCCAAATACAACCTGGAATTGTTCTTAATACAAGAAACCAAACTAAATAACAGTGAATTAACAAACTTAAAGAGAAAAATAGGTATCAGAGAACTTGAAGGGCAAACTGCCTCTGGAGCATCTAGTGGACTGGCCATCATTTGGGACTTGAGGCAAGTTTCCTTCAAACTTATAAGAAAGACCCCGAATTGGATGTGTGGAAGGGTTGTAAGCATCAAAAGCAACTTAAATTTCACATTAATTAATGTTTATGGCCCCACACAAACACGGGCAAAAAAACAAGTCTGGGATGAGATTGAGATTTTCCTTCTAAACGAAACTGAACAAACCTGCCTAATTGGTGGGGACTTCAATGAAATTTTGGATCCCAAGGAAAAGTGGGGTGGCAATAACAAAATGACTCAATCATGCTTAGATTTCAGGAATTGGATGCATAAATGTAACTTGCTGGAATTAACAGCCAGGAGCGAAGCCTTTACCTGGAACAATAGAAGACAAGGCTTCTGCAACATTGAAGAAAAACTGGATAGATTCTTCCTATTTGGAAATCTGTCACAGTCTTCTAAAACCTCTGTCCTCCCCCTCTCCGGATCAGATCATTTCCTGGTCCAACTAATAATAACAGAAGCTCTAAAACCGACAAAAACCCCCATTCGCTTTGAAAAAATGTGGCTCAGAGATGAAAATCTATTACAACTTATTGAAAATTGGTGGAATGACACTAAAGTCTTAGGTTCCAAGACATTCAGAGTAGTAACCAAACTTAAAAAGATTAAGCAACAATTAACATTGTGGAATAAAGAACACTTTGGAAATATCTTTTCACAAAAAACAGAGTTTGAAAAGGAGATGGAGATTATCAATGAAGAGGTGATCAAGTATGGGATGAACAATATCTTATATCAAAGGGAAAAAATCAATTTGGCTCGTTATGAAGAAATTTTAGCTCGTGAAGAAATTTATTGGAAACAGAAATCGCGGGATAACTGGCTTGACGCCAGTGACAGAAATACGAGTTTCTTTCATAATAGCACTAAACATCGTAGAACTATAAACATAATCAACAAGATCAAATTGGCATCGGGGGACTTTACCGATAACCCTGAGCTTATTGCTGAAGCTGTTGTGGGGTATTTTGAGACTATCCTTAATAATAGGGAGGGCTCTAAATGGACTAAGGAGATTGAATTTTTAAAAAATATCCCGAAATTAATATCAAAAGAACATAACTTAATTCTTAACAAAAAATTAACAATAGAAGAAGTAGAATCAGCCTTATTCCAAATGGGTCTAGATAAGGCTCCCAGTCCTGATGGGTTCCTGGCTCATTTTTATAAAAAATGTTGGGGCTTCATGGGTTTGGAAATTACTGAGGCCTTAGAGGGGATGAGAAACTATGGATGAAGGAATATCTATTATATAGATATACATCAGCATTTTGCTTTGAATACCCAGCTATTGAAATAGTTAAATAAATACTCTAGATATTTACAAGTATCTGGATGCATAATACTAGTGGTATTTACATGAAAGGTTTATTTTGATTTATTTCGAATGCCACCTGCTGAAGTTTTAATGCCATCTGCTGATGTTTTCTATATTTTGATATCTCCATGTCATTTTTTAAATCGGTGAACTTTATGTGGCTAACATGCAAACTGTGAATAGCTATCCATTCCGTCATCTCCTTTTGCTATAAAACTACAGGGTAAGGCAGGCTAGACTGACTGAATCTCCTTTTCCTACTCTTGTTGTTGTAGCCTGGATTTTACCCTTTATTAAGGATAACGTCCAGGAGCATAAACAAGAGTTGGAAAACTGAGGATTATTTGGTTGGTCGAGCCTCTGGGCAATCTTGTTCTATCCTAGTCGTAAGCGATGCTTCAATTCTGTCTCTTAAATTTTATTATTTTATAATCTTAGTGGATATGTCTGCTCTGGAAATGACTTGAGGGTTTGTATCTAGCAATAAACTGTCAAATGATATAAATGTCCAGATGACACTAACAAAATTGCCAAGTGTTTGAGCAACTGACAATGCAGGCCTAACATGTTATCACGGGCAATTAAGGAGCGACTCTAAATAACTAAAGAACAACTCCAGAATCAAAGAGGAATATGATTAAATGGCTATTGAAAACATTACTTTTGGGCTTCTAAGGGAAGGGAAAATAAATAACCCTCCCACCTAATCACCCTGGCCCAGGGTTTTCATGTACCAATACTGTAACTTTTATAAGAAATTTGCTGGACTATGGTCCCGGGCAAGGCCAGAGGTTTTCTCGCCCCCACTCTTCCTACTGGCGCCCACATGAGTGGAGTTATGTATAATTTCAAAAATGAATAATAAAATTTTTCTGGCCTCGGCCTTTTACCGATCAAAAAAAAAAAAAATCTCTAATAAAAAAATTTCAAACTTAAAAAAAAAAAAAGATAATATAAAGGGAGAAGAAAAAATTAATATTTAAACTCTTATTCCACGTAGCATTGGAAAAGTCTTTAAAAAGTTTAAAATAGAAGAAGCACCCGTATTTGAATCCCATTGTTCGAGTAAAAGTTTCATGTTTCCCTAGGATCGTATACTGGCTCTTCGAAATATATTTAGTATAATAAAAGCAACTGCCAATGTGAACGGAGATGCGGTAGAGGATTTTCTTTAATAACGTTTCTTTCGATTTCCGTCTTTCACGCGTGAGAAAGGAAAAACTGACACGTGAATAACTTTTAACATCTTGTCGTTCACTTTTTTTCTCACGGCTCTTTGCGTTTCTTAGCTGTCAGAGTTATTACGCCAACTGTTGTCATTGTCATGTCAAAATAAAAGATGCAAACGTCTTCAAAGTCTTCTGAACGGTGACGATCATCCCGATCGTCTTGCAGGCCTTCACTTAGCATGTCCACCGTTGATAGACAAAATAAGCTCGGTGCATTTCATAATAGGAGACGCCTTCGACGTAATTAAGAATACATCATAGCCAACTGAGTTTTCCAACTCAATTATGTGTTCTTAACCAAGTCAGGGCCTGTTTAACATAGATCTAGAGAAGCCATCGACAGATAAAATATTGCTGAAAATGGAACATATCGAGGGAAAGCAGTGAATTGTTTACGAAGGCAATTCTTTTTGATGCTGAACATCCCATGGGCATGCCCATCTGTTGCTGAGTATGCTTCATTATCAAAACGCTTAAGCAGCAACAACCTCTACAAAATTAAACAGAAATAGTGGTCAGAAGTTTTAGGTTGCATCCAAGAGGTGACTCAGAATGATTTCAAAACAGCTCTTGACAACCATTGGAATGAATACCAACATCAATCAAGGGAGCAACTTTAAGATAAATTCTCACAAATCTATGTAAGAAATCAAAGGATTAAGTCAAGGTGCACAACAAAAATCAATGTGGGATTAATTTTAGGCATATCCAACTGGAGGGGAAAAGCATAAAAATGCACTGTTGACAATTGAAATAGTGAGATGACAATAATGATATGCAATCCCAAGAAAAGATCGAGCAATGTATTTCATAAGCCATCAAATCCATGAAATAAATATAAAGTTGCTTAAATGCGAAACAAAAAACAATTGAAAGATCATCCTTGAATGATTGTTATTTGTGCGAATGCATGCCAATTTTTATTATAGGAAATGAAATACGTTGAATGCTTGACGTGATATAGTTTTATATTGAAAGATTGTTTTTTTGCCCCATTTTTAGTCACATTCATTAAATTCAATACACCTCCATTCCAAAATTCTGTTGATTTTGAGAGAAATATTGTATTACATAGTGGGGTGTTCTCCTTTGTCTGTGTATAACATGACCATGGCTTATTGCAAAACTAATTAGCATAATTAAAGGAACAATTTTCCCGAGAGACGGTGACATAGGAGCTTGAGGCAAAATAAGGGTTTATGACATTGAAATTTGTCATTTGATTTCTACTCAAGTAGATTGAAAAAAAAGAATATAAGAATAAGATGCTTCTCACCAAGTTTGTGTACATTGCCGAGAGGATTTATCGTTCGACAGTAGGGCGTACTGGATTTAAATCCTCTCAAGCAGTAGGGCGTACTTGATTTAAATCCTCTCAAGCAGTAGGGCGTACTGGACTACGTTTAAATAATAAGGCATGGAAAGACACGTTGACCTAAGGGTAGAATGTAAATTCTATTGAAGATCTCCATGAATGATATGATGGGATGTATACTTGTCTTCACATATACAGAATCATAATTAAGACTGCTCAACATATTCATTTTTATAATATACAGAAGCATAATTAAGACTGTTCAACATATTCATAATAAGAGCGTCCGAATTTAAATCTGTAGAGAAAGTGAGTATTTCATCATGTTAAATACTACAACACTACAATAACCTCATGAAATTTAAGCTGTTGTTGGAGTGTTCCCATCCTCATCTTTAATTATGGTAAAAGGACAAATTGGAATCTCTTTTTAGTGGAGGAGCTACTGCTTAAAAATTGTAAAGGTGCTTAGAAATAAGCAGCTCGGGAGGAATGGAACTTGGCTCTACAATTTTTTTTTCCTTTCAGTTTTTTGCTCAAATTTTATCTAAAAAATTATTATTAAAAGATTCTATTTAAAAATACATTTTAAAATGACTGTTTAAATATAAGCAGCAAAATTTAATATTTATGGGGCCATCAGTTTTACAAAATACATTTTAAAATGACTCTTTAAATATAAGCAGCAAAATTTAATATTTATGGGGCCATCAGTTTTACAAATTGTTGCATAAAAATTATTAATAAAGATTTTATTTAAAAATGTAATTTAAGATGGTTGTTTAAAAATAAGCAGTAAAATTTCATCTTCATGGGGTCGATAGTTCCACAAATTGTTGTTTGAAAATTTGAGCAGTGGCTGTTAGCCAAAGTAGGCTAAGCTAAGGAGTCGCATAAAGGATAGTTCTAAACTCATTAAATTTGCAACATTACAACTCATTTTATATATTGAATTGATAAAGAAATTACATGCACTTGGCATATTTTATTTTGGAAAATAAATTATATATAAACTATTTTAAAAAAATACGCGAAAATAAAGCATGCCTCAAAGTCATGCAAATTATATGCTTTTAAAAAAATGCAACAAGAACAATAAGCATAGACGCTAAAAGTGAATTCTTGTTACCCATATTGGAGCTGAAACCCACACTTCACATATCTTGGGCCACTAAGATGGGCTAACTAGTGTTAGTATTATTAGTTTCATTCTATACTTATTGTTCCATTGGTTGTTAATCATAAGGATTCTCTTGACATGGTGGAATAGCTAAGTCAAGGTGAAGATAGCCCAATAGGCAAAGTCCACCCAGTCCACCCACATTGTTAAGATGACACAAAAGAGGGGGCAATGGCCAATCTATAGACATGAACACTAATTATTATAACTTTGGAATGTTTGCTTAATTCACCATTGGCTCCTACATGGGGAATGACCAAAAATGATGAAGGCATAGGAGCACAAGCAACAATGCGAGGTATGTTGCCCAAATGGTTCAACATAGTCTAGAGATTGGCCAACACTTGAGCCACCTTGTTGATTTGCATTTGAATCTAACAAATAATAGTGAAGATGACACTAAATTTACTATAAGTAGAAAGCTATTTATTAATTAACTTATTTATAGATAAAGCAAATTTATTTCCTTCCAAAGAGAAAAAGAATCTCCACTAAGAAATAAATTGTCAATTTTGTGAGAATTTTGCAAGAAATCAAGGCCATTCACCCAAAAGAACATTTTGCCAAGTAAAAGAGCATAGGTTGAAAGGTTTAAACAAATCATGAATCCAAGACCTAGCCAATCAAACTTGTGCTTGGAACCAAAACATGTGTTTGATACCCTCAAATTGAACACTAGAATGGATTTCAAGATTTGAACATCTCAAATGAACTGACGTTTACTAAAAATCAAGCCTTGACAGAATATTCTAGGCAAAATTGGGGCACTTGGTTCCAAAATGGCATTCTAGACAAGTTTAAATCTCCCACTCCAAGTCTAAGAAGAGGAATGAAGGTGCAATCTCTTTATCAACTTTTACACTAAAGGCATTCTTTTTAGCAAGACCTATTGGACTAATTAGCATTTTTGTGTTGCATATGTGAAGGTTTAATCTCCATGTTTTGGCAAAATGGTTCCTAATCTTGATTGCTCAAATAATATTGGTCTTTGCCTAAGGTCAAGAAATCTAAGAGGAAGTGGATTTGGCAAAAAGATTGTGAATATTCTAAATGCCTTGTTTGAAAGATTGAGGGAATGGGTTCATAGAACCTTAGCACTTTGAATATCATAGCCAAGTGATGATTGGAGAACACTAAAGAGAGTATTGGTTCTCATAGAAACCATTAGACTAATAATTTTTTATAGTTTGATATACTAATTTTTATTAATTTTTAATAAGTAAATAGCTGCAGAGGGGCAACATCCTTGTATTAATCAAAATAGGAGAATACAAGGCCTTGTTTCGTGAGAGCGGTAGGGGGAAAGAACCAAGAAGAAAACCCCTTACCCTAGCTCTATTCCTCATAAATGAAACCAACAGTGAGGGCTGGATAAGTACAAAACACCAGATAACAGAATCAGCCAGAGGCCTTCAAACAAAAAACAATAACCAGAGAACAAAGAATAATGAGAAAGGTGAGACAAATGGAATCATTGGGAATCTTTAGAGTCATCGTCCATAGGAGCATGAGCCACATCCAGGATTATTGGGCATTCAGTGCCACAGGTCGAGTGAGCCGCCGATTCAGCCTTCTCCCTAAGGAGTCGGTAGTCATTTGGGAACCACTCCTCACCAAGCTCAAACCCCCAGTCATTGCCATCAACCAAATTGCCATTCTCCAGAATACCAAATCCTTCTGCACCCGCTAACCCTTCATCTCGAAGGTATTTTTCCCTCCATTCCGACGTGAAGCCATTTTGAATGCCTGCCGCCTTAAACAGAAATTCAATGTTCCTAGTAATGGCAGGCTAGGTTTCTTGAAGAGCATCATAGTCCAGAGAGTTCACAATCACAAACTTTCTCACCTCTGCCCCATTGCCCAGGGACATATAGTAATTTTGGGGCAGCGGTATTCTCAGGTTGCCATCAATATTGTCCAACGCAGCATCAATTTCCCCCAGTAGGCGGTGTTTAAACACCATTTGAGTTAAAAGCTTCACTATCTGCTTGCTAGTCCCCAAGTATATCACCATTGCGAGGAAAAAGGCCGGGATATCGACATTGGCTCTGTACCTGTGATAAGCCATAAGGAATTCCTTCCCTAGTATCATTTTAATGTTGTGGAGAATAAGAGGGTGTCGAGAGTAGAGGACCTCCTGCAAACGTTTGTCAGTGATTTCGCCCACGAAGGCCATCTGTCGACAAGTAGCTTGTTGACATTCTACACTCTAGTGAGAAATGATGGTGTTGTCATTGATGTCAACCTACTGGCAACATACCGACAACCTTGTGGCATTCATCTGGTAAACCACCGGCAGGCACCGACACCGGCAGACACTTCACCGACAGCGACAACAATGTATACCGGCACTCCAGCCGACAGGAATAAACTTTTGTTTATTGTATTTAATTGTAAATATCTTTTGTAAAGCTGACATGGCATATTGTAATAGACTCATATATGTATGAGATCTTGTAAATCATTTTGTAATGATGGACATATGACGGATATGGTA
The DNA here is from genome assembly GCF_030272615.1 of Cryptomeria japonica. Classification (NCBI taxonomy): domain Eukaryota; kingdom Viridiplantae; phylum Streptophyta; class Pinopsida; order Cupressales; family Cupressaceae; genus Cryptomeria; species Cryptomeria japonica. The sequence continues at coordinate 714,340,633 of NC_081408.1, read as the reverse complement.
GAAGTGATGAGCAAATATTAAGGCAGATTTTGTATAAGGTTTATGGTTATAGTATGAGCTTGAACCGGTATTGAACCTAGCATAGCAGATGCTGAATTGTAGCAATACATTATATTGGATTTTCATAGTCCATTTTGTAAGTCAGCGAGACTTCCATTTTGTAGATTGAGCAATGAGCTCTAGGCAGTTGGCCTTCCTGCATGTGCATGCCCCTCATTGTAAGTAATATTTATTCATTGGCCAGTGAGTGAATATTGTGGGTCACAAATCCCACCGAGGTTTTTCCCACACCGGGTTTCCTCTTTAAACATCTTGTGTTATGGTGTGTTTTCTATGCTGTCTTTATTGTTCCTATTTACTGCATTAATTCTTGTTTATCGGTACATTGTTTTGGAATGCAAAATACTTAATAAGGTTAAATATTCTGCTAACCGGTTAGATACTGATTCACCCCCCCCCCCCTCTCAGTATCTTTGGGACTATCATTAATCCTAACAATTGGTATTAGAGCCTGGTCCTCTATTTTCAAAAGTCTAACAGCTTGAGGAAGATTCTGACACCAGTACAGATGGAGAACTTAAGAAAGCAATTGGAAGGAGCTCTTATAGACTATGATTCAGAGAAGTTGAAAATATCAAATTTGAAGATGATCTGAGGACTGCATAGGAATTCATTCAAGGACTTTAGGAGAATCTCACTATTGCTAGAAATAAAAGAAAAGAACTTCATGAGAAGATGCAGAGTGATGATGAAGAAAAGGAAACTCTTAATGAGCTTGTAAACAAGATGAGGCAAGAAAACATGACTATGAGGAATGAAATGCAAGACATGACTATGAGATTTTGTAAAGACATTGAAGACAGAAAGAAGAATGAAGATGACTTGACTAGGAGACTCAATGATGCTGGAAATGAAAATCTAAGACCTAGTCATGAAAATGATATGTTGAAGACAGATTTGATTCACATGCAACATGATAAAACTGAACTTATGAGACAAATGGGAATTCTGGAAAATGAGTTGGCTACTGCAAATCAACATAAAGAGAAATTCAAGAAAAGTTCAGAAGAACTTGATGATATGCTGAAAAGTCAGAAACCTAATGGAGATACTAATGGACTTGGATTTGACGTTGGAGAAAGTTCCGGTACCGCAAACAATCATGATCATAGAAAACAGGTAAGACAACCTAATGCTTACAAATTTAATGGGAAATGCTTTAACTGTAACAAGTATGGTCATAGAGAAAATCAGTGTAGATCTAGAAACAATCAGAACATTAATGCACCCACCGGTCAATGTTCCAAATGCAACAAAGTTGGTCATAGTTCAAAAAACTACAGAATGAATGTAAGATGTTATGTTTGTGGAAGATTTGGGCACTTATCTAATCAATGCAGAACACATACCGACATAGGATATGGAAAGGCTATTCAGAAGAATAATGTAACTTGTTATGCTTGTAAAAAGATTGGACATATTGCAAAATTTTGTAGAAGCAAGACTTCACCAACAAACAATAAAGGACCCAGTTTGAAAGGCAAAGAGAAGGTTGATGAGGTAAAGCAAGAATTTTCAAGACAATGGAATAGAAAGACAGATCAGAATGTTGATGAAACTATTCCTTCATCGGTAGAATAGAGTATCACTCCATCAGTAGGAAATTCTTCATCCAACTGAAAACTAACCCTTTGGGGGTATTACAACAAGTTGAATATCATGCAGTTTACCCTCGGTTGATGGTGAGAAGATGGATTTCTTCTCTACCAACAGATGTGTTAAGTTTCACTTAACCAGCGAGCATTTAATGTGATTGTTGGAAGAAAAGACATTATAAATCATCAGTTTTTCCCTCTTTTTCAATTCACCGAGCATTCAAACTTTCAGAGAGCGTGAAATCCAAGTGAAGGCATCCAAGGCGAAGAAGTGAAGTGATTTCTCTCAAGCACTCAACCATTATCAAGCAACTTAAGGTATTTTTCAATGGCTTCCTCCTCTGCTCCAGAATTTATTGCAAACCCTACTATTGTGGAAGTTGTGAAACACCCTAGGCCCGTTTTTAAGATTATCCCCGAAATAGCTAAGCAAGATGATTCAACAGGTGCTTTTTCAAAAATTCCTAAAGGTGTTGCTTATGCTGAAGACCCTAGAATTTATATTCACTGCAATGTTGAGGAATTAGGTTTTGAGGAAGTGTTGAAGATGTTTAAAATTGTTATCTGTGATGAAAATGGAAATGTCAAACCCGAACACAAGGTAATTGAAACCTTAGGTTTTGTGGAAATCTTGGACATTCCTGAATTTCCTAAGGAGGTAGTGAGAATTGTCCTTAGTAGAGTTCATGGAGAATTTCTTTGGCTAGATTCAGTTTGCAAAATCACTAAGGAAGCAATTAGGGCAATGGCAGGTTTACCCTCCACTGGTAGCAAGCTAGATAAGACTAAGAAGGTACCTAATAACACAGTCATGACCTTAACAGGAACAACATATGATAGCAGATCCCTGAGAGTAAATGACATCAAGGATAAAAATGTCAGATTCTTAAGCATGATCTTAGGCTACAAGACCACACATGCAAACAAACTTAACTCACTTTCTAGTCTTTGCATTAAAATTGCTTATGATATGGTGAATAATGATGCAAAAATAGATGTATGTGAGTGGCTAAAGGATGAATCAATAGACAACCTGAAAAAGAGAAAAGGAGACAAGAAAGGAACATTTCGTTTTGGCAATCTTTTGGTATGTCTTATGTTATATTTCACAAAAGAAGTTCCCGGTATTGGAAAGAAAGATGTTGGATATGATATACTGGTAGGCAAACAATTGCCAGAAATCTTCACAACATGGGCACTGATAATGAAAATAAAATAACTGAGTATTTTAAAACCTTCCAAGCAAAAATGAAAACTAGGGAGACACTATGACAAAGTGTAGTAGACAAGTACAAAAAAGAAATATGTTTTGTGATTAAAAAAGATGAAATATGGATGGAAGCAGTTCTTCCTAGAACTGTATGGGTAACTAAAATGGTGTATGAGGCAGATGTAAACATTATTGAAACTTATGCTAAAGCCCTATTAGAAGCCCCTAGAGAAACAACAGAAAAGGTGTTTGGTAGTGCAGAATCAATTGAGAGTGATGTACAAACATTGAAACAAAGGAAGAAAAGAGAAAAGTACATAAGGAGTGCATCTAAACAAGTAAAGGAAATAGAAGAAAATGTCATGAACCTTACTGGAATAAAGGAAAGTGACCTAGAAGGATTACAACCGGAGGCTCATATCTCACCGGTAGGTACATCATCTGATAGTGAGATACTTGTTGAGTTTAAGAGAGTTGATAGGAAGAGAAAACCCTCACCGATACCCTCTCCTTCACCCAAGAAAACAAGAACACCAAGGCAGAAGCAACAGATAGTAAGACAACCGGCAAAGAAGTTGACACCAAAGAAGAAACAACAATAGGTTATACCACCTCTGGATAACTTATTGAGTGAAATCACTGATGACGGCAATTTATCAAATGTGATCAAACTGTATAATACATTCACTAATGCAGAAAAGGAAAGTATTGAGAACAACATTATTCTACATCTTGACATTTACAAGAAAGTGTTAATACAAGTTGTAGATGATTTGCCTAATGAATTGTACAAAAGGTTAGATGCTAAGAGGATTGTAGTTATGGAGCTAGATAAGAAACTCAAGATTAAAAAAATTCTAGCGATACATCCGGTTAACTCTATAGAGGAGATTGATGAACTTATTAGTGAAGCTAACAAATCAGTTTTTGCAAGTGGACACTGACATGTGAGCCTAATGGCTGGTAGACTCAATGAAATTGCAGAGGACACAACAGATAAATGAGATCTTTTTTGTAGAGAAGGAAAAATAGGAAGAGTTGAACAGACCTAAGAAAAATTTCAAGGTTTATCAAAAGGACATAGACAAAGGAAAAGGTAAAGTTGGTGGATTACCAAACATAAAAGTAACTGAAAACCTACCACCACCTTTGGTTACTACACCGGTACACACTAAGGATACATCGGCTATTGAGAATGTTGAGACAATACATGAGGACACTAACCCTGAGTCAGAAATTTTATTCACAATGAATATTGATACTCAGGAATAAACATCATAGTGGACAAGAATAGAACTGAGGTGAAAAATATTATTGCTAACACTGAAAACATTGAGCAACCGACAAAAAATATTGAGGTTGGAATACAAACAGAGCAAATAGTACATACAAAGAAACCTTTGGATAGTAGAACAAATATTGGTAGTGTAGATACTAGCACAATAAAACTGATAGAGACAGAGATACCGACAGTGGATAACACCGAGATACCGACAGTAGATGATACAGAGAAACAAACCAAAAAAACTGACAGATACACAGGTACACATTGAGACAGTACAAACGGTAATCACTGACAAGCCCAAACCATTGCTAGTTGAAATGAAAACTCAGACTGATCCATCGAAGGTTGAGACAAGCAAATTGGTTACTAGTATTGCAAGCACTAAGATAGTAAAGGTAGTTGGTCAGACATCTGGTACTTCACTGAGCGAATTCAAACTTCACTGAGCGAATTCAAACCTACAAATGAGACTGAAGTACTTCTGGACTCAATAAAGAAGATAACATATTGTAATGCATTGGCCTATAAGGCAATTGATGATACTTTTCCTATTCTTAAGATGATTGCACCAAAATGCAATTTAGATCAAGTAAAGGATTCTTTAGGTCAGTTAGACACATTGTCTAAATTCATTACTGGAAATATTTTAACAGTTGATCAAATAAATGAGGAAACATTCAAAGAGAAAATGGAAAAGGAAAAAGGAAAATTCTTTGAAGAAACAATAAAGAAGTGCACATAACACATTAACACACTTTTATAGGCATTGAATAAAACAACTTTGGAGTACAAGGAACTATACAGGGACACATGCAAGCCACATTTGTTAACATAGGATATTGAAAAGAAAATAAGCATAGTACAAAAAGACATAGATGATATAGCTGACAATATCATTGGTTCATCTAAACCTATATCAGTTATTGAGAAGAGATAACAGGATTTGAGGAAAAGATGGAGAAATTAGAGAAAGAGAAAGAAATGATCAAGGCAAATGCTAGAGAGCTTAAGCACAAACTCAACCCTAAATTAGACAACCTTATCTCTCTGAGGAAAGAGATCTCTGAGGCATTAATTCAAGGGCAAAAGTCACCGGAGGAGCATATGCATCATCTCACTGGTACAATCCAAAGAACTGAGGCAACCATGAAGGACAACAACATATTCTTACAGAGTTTAAACTTGGTTTTGGCTGACATATTTCAGATTGTAACCAACCAGTTACAAACTTCAAGGTGAAATTTTGCACTCATTTGACAATTTTTGACAACCTTTGTAATTGATGTTAAAGGGGGAGTAGTGGACAGAGAAAAATGGCTAATCAGAGGAGATCATCTTCTCAGGGGGAGCACACATTTTTGGTAACTTTTTGGACTTCATTTTTGGAAACAGGTTTTTGGATTTTTCTCACGAGTGTTGCCATCAATGCCAAAGGGGGAGATTGTTGGCATTCTACACTCTAGTGAGAAATGATGGTGTTGTCATTGATGGCAACCTACTGGAAACATACCGGCAACCTTGTGGCATTCATCTAGTAAACCACTGGCAGGCACCGACACTGGCAGACACTTCACCAACAGTGACAACAATGTATACCGGCACTCTAACTGACATGAATAAACTTTTGTTTATTGTATTTAATTGTAAATATCTTTTGTAAAGCCAACATGGAATATTGTAATATACTCATATATGTATGAGATCTTGTAAATCATTTTGTAATGATGGACATATGACATATATGGTAGAAGTGATGAGCGAATATTAAGGCAGATTTTGTATAAGGTTTATGGTTATAGTATGAGCTTAAACCAGTACTGAACCTGGCATAGCAAATGCTGAATTGTAGCAGTGCATTATATTGGATTTTCGTAATCCATTTTGTAAGTCAGTGAGACTTTCATTTTGTAGATTGAGTAGTGAGCTCTAGGCAGTTGGCCTTCCTGCATGTGCAGGCCCCTCATTGTAAGTAATATTTATTCATTGGCCAGTGAGTGAATATTGTGGGTCACAAATCCCATTGGGTTTCCTCATTAAACTTCTTGTGTTATGGTGTGTTTTCTATGCTGTCTTTATTGTTCCTATTTACTGCATTAATTCTTGTTTATCAGTACACTGTTTTGGAATGCAAAATACTTAATAAGGTTAAATATTATGCTAACCGGTTACATACTAATTCACCCCCCCTCTCAGTATCTTTGGGACTATCATGAATCCTAACATAGCTTCAAGGAGAATTGGGGATTCCATAGAAAGTCACCGAGCGAAGAATACAAATGTTTGATGGGGAAATGAGGGCATTCCTTTGTTAAGTAGCAAGACATCAAACCAGGGGATACAGACACCTACCAAGTAGTTCACGCCTACTAAATACACACACGCGTGAAGTGACAGTGTCTAATCAACTTCTGAGACAAAATTTGTCAACTTAATGTCGACTGTCTTTATCCATCAAGTAATTATATGCATATCCTGACAGGATCTAATTGTAACTAGACATCAATTAAAGTTCACACATGTCCAATTGCCACGGGGCTCATACCGGCATAGACCAATATTGACGGCAGAGAGCCACGTCTCGGTGGCAAGAAGAAACCTTAACTGGTGAACCAAATAAATCGGTCGATCAATCCATCGAGACGACCATTAGGTTAAGTGAAAAATGTAGAGGTCCAACGAGGGAGGCAATACAATCGGTTTGCACCACAATCGGTAGGTCAAACGGAGAAACATCTCAACCGGAGGGAGAAATGGAGAACACAACCGACAAGTTACTCAATTGGTGAGCACCACCATCGGTAAGATAGTCGTGAGTCCATTTCAACCGGTGGAGGCAATACAACCAGTTAGCACCATCACCGGTAGGTTAATCGGAGAAACAAATTAGTCCGAAGGAGAAGACAATCAGTTGAGACCACAATCGACAAACTCAATCGAAAAGCATCATTACCAGCAAGATAATTAGACCATATCAACTGATGGAAGCTCATCTGGGGTAGCAACCAGTCAGAAAGACCCAATTAGCGTTCCTAGGGGGGTTCCCCAATGACAATCACCATTTTAGAGAGTCTGTCAGCCTCACCATTGCCTTCCGTATAGATATGGCTAATCCAAAATTCATCAAAGGTGGCTAGCAGCACCATAACCAGTTGAAGCCATTGGTTAAGGCACCAACTAGGGATGTTGTTACATCAGACAACATTGACCACATTTAGTGAGTCTCCCTCCAAATGAATTCTCTATACCCCAAGCTCCATCCCTAGTTGCAATCCTCTTAAAGCTGCTCTGAATTCAGCTTCGTTGTTAGTAGCAACTCCAATCTTTTCAGAGATTTCTTTTATACAAATACCATCAGAATTCCTCAATATACACCCAATACTGCTTTGACCTGGGTTACCAGCAGAAGCACCATCGAAGTTTACCTTGAACCACCCAGGCTCTGGCGCTTCCCATTTAACACCCAATCTTGGATTAACCTGATCCATCGAGGATCCCTTGCCAAAAAGCGGTGGAATGAGTAGATTTGGAAGTGCTAGCTTAATCTTCCAATCCCAGTCCGTATATATGTTTTTCTTTAATGATTTGGATTGAGTAACTTCAAGATCTCAGTCAGATGGTTCTCTATTTTCCCACATAGAGTCGTTAAGCTCATCTCTTTACCCTGGAAAATTCTGCAATTCCTTTCTTTCCAAATTTCCCAAATTAGAAGAGATGGTTAAATAAAAAGTAAATCAACAAATATAGCATTTCCTACCAGTTTAGGCCATTGCAGAAACCACTCATCCAACCCTGATGGAAAGAGGCCAAAGATTCTCAATTTTCCCATCAAATGCCACCAACAGTGACTGGAGAACTTGCAGTGGAGAAGTAGATGATCCACAATCTCTTCTTGTTGTTGACACAAAATGCATCTACTGGGTCCATTGATGCCCATTGAATGGAGTCATTCTTTAGTTAGAATCTTTCTTTGACAAGCTAGCCATGCAAATGAACCTGCTTTGGGTAGGAGATGTCGATGCCAAAAGAGATTAACAAGCCAATCTTTTTTGTCTATAGCCGCTTCTTTCAATTTGTAACCAAAACATACCTTGTATCTACCATTAGAGGAGCCGCACCACCTAATAATGAGGGAAAATAACCCTTTTGCTGAGAATGTCAGCAAACACATCTTTCTGGTGCTGATCCAAGTCCAAGGGATCCAAGGAGTTCCATTTCCACTTAGCAATGCCATTTTCTTGAATAGGGTAACCATAATCGCAGATTTTGTGACCCCAGAGGCGACAAGTTTCTACCATAATAGGTTGCAGAGAAGGGTTGAGACATAAGGCAACTTCACCAGCCCAAGAATCAATCCAAAAGGAGGCATCCCTTCCATTCTTGACATCCCAGGTAACCTGATCACTTATGATTTCCCTGCTTTCCACAATAAAATTCCAGATGGGCGAACCTCTAGGGGGGTTGTTTATAGTGAGAATCCTTTTTTGCTCCAGGGAGTCCAAATATTTATGTTTTAGAATCCTTGCCCATTTTTTTTTTACCACCACTACAAATTTTCCAAACCAATTTAGCGCCCATAGCTAAATTCATAATCAAAATTTATCGAATACCAACAACCCCCTGCCCTTTTTGGTTGGTAGATCTTTTTCCAAACTATTAGAGGAAATTTCCCTTTGTCATTCGAGCCATTCCATAAGATATTTCTCATTATAGAGATCAATTCATCTTCAATTTCTATCAGTAATCTCAGACACGCGATGGAAAAAACCGGTAGTGCAGAGAGGACCGATTTTATCATAGTGAGTTTCCCAACAGAGGATAACCACTTGCCTTTCCTATTTGCAAGCTTGGATTTGCACTTATCAATAAGATGCTTCCAATAGCAATTTCTGTTATTGCCAATGAAGAGGGGGGTTCCAAGAAATTTCCCTGGGAAGTTTGCAACTCTGAGATTAAGAATTATTGATAAGACACCTTGCAAGTTAATCGGAGTGTTGACAAAAAACACTTCAGATTTGTTCCAATTGATTTTATGCCCGGAAGCCATACAGTAATCATCGAGGCATGATTTTATTGTCCTTTCCTCTCTTCTACATGTCGAGCCAAATAGAATGGTGTCATTGGCAAACTGCAAGTGAGTCATTTTTTCAACGCCTGATGCCACATTGACTCCAAGCCATCGATCATCTTGTTGAAGAGCTCTTATTGATCGACCTAAGGCTTCAACCATTATGATAAACAAAAAACAGTGGCATTGGATCACCTTGTCATATTCCTCTTGACGTGGAAAAGAAGCCATGAGATGAGCCATTAACCAAAATGGAGAATTTGGGGGATGATAAAAAACTTGTGACCCATGTGATCCATTCCTTGCAAAAACTAAATTTATTTAATATTTCAATTAAGAAACCCCTATCCACCATATCATAAGCTTTCAAAATATCCAGTTTTAAAATCGTACAGGAATCCTTGGTTTTCCTATCCGTGTGAAGCGTTTCATGGGCAATGATAATGCCTTCCACAATGGATCTTTCAGGGGAAAATCCACTTTGTTCATCCGATATGATGTGTTTAAGGAGGGGCTTCAATCTATTGGCAATGATCTTTGTTACAATCTTATAGACCGTGTTCCATAAAGCAATGGGCCTAAAATCACTCATTTGTTGAGGGTTTTGGTTTTTTGGGATTAAAGCCAAAAAGGTGTGATTAATAGCACCTAACATAGTCATTTTTTTTCTTGATTCTTCTACTGCTAGGTGTAGATATTGAGCAATGATATCCTAGAATTGTTGGAAGAAAGCCGCAGGGAAGCCATCAGGGCCAGGAGTCTTATCAAGATTCAACTAGAAGCTAATTTTCCTTACTTCATCAATTGTAATAGGATTAAAGAGAGCTGTCTTTTGATTATCAGATATTATGGATGGGATTGAGTTAAGAAGTTTGACTCTTGCTTCATGAACATTTTGGCAACCACCATTCATTAAAGATTTAAATAATCTTACAACTTCCTGCGTGATGTCCTCATAGTTTTTGACAATGTTTCCATTGGGTCTCTTAATCTCCGATATTCAGTTCCTATTGCGAATGGCAATGGCCGATCTATGGAAGAATTTGGTGTTTCTGTCACCTTCCTTAAGCGATAACTCCCTTGATTTTTGTCGCCAATGGATTTCCTCACACCGAAGGATTTCATTTAAATCAGATTTGAGGGATTTTTCTTTGTTAAACAAATCCTCATTCATTCCTAAAATAATAATAGAATTGGTTATTTCTTCCAACTTAGCCTTAATTCTTAATTTCTCCATATGAATATTCTTGAAATGGATCATATTCCATTCTTTGATCTTAACCTTAATATGCTTGAGCTTCTTATTGAGTATGAATAATCTTGAATTATTCGCTAGAACCGGTTCATTCCACCAAACAAATATAAGATCATATAGCTTAGGCACTCTGAGCCACATTTTCTCAAACCGGAAAGGGGTACCTCCCTCCGATTGTCCCTTGGCAACCTCCAGACAGATCAGGTAGTGATCTGATCCAATAAGCGGTAGAATCGATGACTCTAATACAATATTTTGTTCTAGCCAATCACCAGTAACAAGAAACCGGTCTAGCAATTCAACAATATTAATAAAACCCGATCTCCTGTTCGTCCATGTGAAAATTCCATTTTTAGGAACAATGTCTATAAGGTGATTCTTCTCAACAAATTCCATTAAATCCTTCTGGGACGTACCAATCCTCTGAATGCCCCCACTTTTTTATTGCTAGAAAAGATCGCATTGAAGTCCCCAACAACCACACAACTGCCTTCAGTAATACTGCAAAGTCTGATAGCTAAAAGATCCCAGAGAGCATTTTTATCACTAGTAGAAGATGGTCCATAGACATTAAAACGATTGAAATTCTCATTCTGTCCAAGGATAGTTACCAAAAAATGTTGCCAATACTTGTCTTCCCCAACAAGAGAGATCCTAACATTCATGGGATTCTAGATGATTCCCAAGCCACCAGAGGCTCCATCCGATTGCCTAAATAGACCATTCCACTATTTCCAAACTCTCATTTTTGCATCAATCTCAAACTTACTCCATTTAGTCTCTTGTAGTAGCCAAATATCTCCTTTGGTGTCATCAATCCGGTGCTTAATCAAGCACCATTTTCCAGGGGCATTGATGACCCTAACATTCCAAGATAAGAGTTTCATTGCTCCTGGGGAAGGGAATTTCCCTTCCCTAAATTAAGTTTGGTTTGACCACTAGCTGCACCAGCAATTGCTAGCATAATTTTTTTGATTTGCGCCCCCACATTCCTTTTGGCTTGAAGTTTGTGATGAATACTAAGAGAGGGGGGGGGGTGAATTAGTATGCCAAAAATTGGTGTACTTAAACACTTTGCTAGACTAACAGTAAACTGGTAAAACAGTTTAGCAGACAAACCAGTTAGCACACATGCAAACCAAATAGCAAATAATGCATTCACCCACAAAAGCACAAACACCATAACACAAGAGATTTTGACGTGGAAACCCAAATGGGAAAAACCATGGTGAGATGGAACTCACAAGTAACTATCTGCAGAATAGGAACCAGACCGGTTAAGGTTAGACCGGTTAAGGTCATACAATGTTCTTTACCAGAATAGATCCTATTAGGAATCTCAATCTCTGTTAGGAGATAAGTCCGATTAAAGACTACATTGCTAGAGGATTTTAGATCCACAGATGTGAACCACCTTGTTAGAGGATTTACAAAAGGCTTTTGGGCCTACCCGGTTAAGGGCTTTAGACTTGTCGAAGATGTGAGTAATCAACAAGTGAGTGATCTAGCTAATAGCACAAATTGTTTGGTTAAATCCTTGATAGCTCATTCCTAATGCATTCCAACATTACTTCAGTCTTCTACACATTCATACTCTCTCTAACTCATCAACCACCTTAAACCCTAGCAACAACCTAAAACCCTAGACATGATGTCCTTTTAAAGGAATCCGATTTCATGTCAGTCCAATAGGATTACAATACAATTTCCTAGGTTCAATGCATCTAGACATATTCTGTAACATGACACAAAAAGGCAGCGCCAGAGTGTCGGCACCGTCAAACAATTGGTGGATGGTAACTCATCACAGAGTATTACCGGTTCATACAAAATACCAGTTGTCGGTTTGACAAAAATGAAGACTGGAAAATATGTGTTCTGCCGCTTTGATCCTTTGTATCGCTTGAGATCCTCGAACCGCTTGGGGTCGACATACCGCTTTAGATCGGTAAACACTTTCTGCAAAACACCAATAGTCTAAGGACCATAATGCATCATACCGGTTGGAACAAGTACCAGTTGAGCTTTAACTTATACATACAAAAGTGATCTTAATGCAAGTGTGTGTCCATCAATGACAATCACAACATAATCATCAAAAATACCAACAATCTCCCCCTTTGGCATTGATGGCAACACTTAGAAAATTTTGACATCCAAGTGTTTTACAACAAAAATATGCCATAATCAAAATTACTCCCCCTAAGCATATACACTATCCCTTTTGCAAAAAATACAATGTATACTACTTCTTAACAGAAATAACATGAAAGTATACATCAAACCATTCAAAATTTATACTTCTCCCCCTTTGCCAACTATGACAACAAAATATTACAGACCAACCCCTGTTTCATTAGTATTAAAAGAATAAGAGTTTATGACAATAAAGAATAAAACTTGTCAAAAACTGATTTGAAGTCCTACAAAAATTGTTTCATAGATAAGGACCAGGACTCAAGTAGAGAGGTAGCTACTTCTTTCTCTGTCTGCATCTAAGAGACCTGCTCTTCCATGGCGTCAATTGTGCTCTTCTCTTGAGTCACCATTAAGGCATCCAAATTGAGATAACATTTCTGAAGTATCTGTAGGTGTGGGAGTAGAACCAGTTGGAGTTCCTGCAAATCTTGAGTCCGGTTGTAGATTTCCCTCTATTTTGGCAGATTGGATATGAAACCGGTGAACAGTTTGCCCATAAGCTGTAAAAGAGTCATACGGCGGCTTGAAGGTGCTCATATAAATTGCAAGTCAGTTTGTAACTTTTGCTTTTGTACAAGCACATCATCACATAAGAGATGGGGTTGGCAAATCTTACTCAGAAGTAGATTCCCCTCATCGAGAGCATTCCTTATGTCTTTTTGTGCTTTTTGCAGATCGGACCGGAGCTCATTTATCTTCTTCACTAGGGAAATGTTGAGAGCTTTTTGATGCTCTTTCTTGGCATTTGCCTTTGCTACCTCTTTTAGGCTCTGCACCTGATCATCCACGACGGTGCATAGGAACTTTAATTGGGCCAATGATGAATCAGTATTGGGGAGATTTGTGCCAGGTAACAAACCGGTAAGAGTGTCCACCGCAGCTTGGATCACATCTTGTTCCTTCTTCCTCCTTAACACTTCAAGGCATTCTTGAGCAACCTTAATTCTCTATAGCATCTCCATTTCATTTGCAGACTGGAGGTCAATAGGACTGGTGAGGTCAGCCAGTTTGGCTTGACTACCGGTTGCCTTTGGAGTCTCCATCTGAGTGCTTTTTGCCACTTCTTCTTTCTCTGTAGCTCTTAACTTTTCCTCTTCTGTCTTTTTCTTTTCCTCTTCTTCTGTTTTCCTTTTCTCTTCTTTCCTCTACTTCTCTTCTTCTTCGTCCTTTTTCTTCTGCTCCTCTTCCTGCTGCTTCTTCTCCTCTTCCTTCTTCCTCTTCTCCTCTTCATCCTTCTTCTTTACCTCTTCTTTCTTTCTCTTCTCCTCTTCATCCTTATTCTTCTTCTCCTCTTCCTTTTTCCTCTTCTCCTCTTCATCCTTCTTCTTCTTCTTCTCTTCTTCCTTTTTCCTCTTCTCCTCTTCATCCTTCTTTTCTCCTTCTCCGCTTCCTTTCTCTTCTCCTCTTCTTTATCCTTCTCTACTTTCTCCTTTTCCACTTGCTTCTTTGCTTCCTCCTTTTTGTCCTTTGCTTCCTTTTGCTTTTCTACCTGTTCTGCCTGCTTCTCCTATCCTGTTGCTTCTAATGATGTACCCTGAGCAACATCCTCTACATCCAGAGCATTGACATCAATAGTGTCTATGGGTTCAGTAACTGAGTTCCTTCATTATCAAACACTTCATCCGGTTTTGTTATTGCCGGTTCTTGCTCAGCCTTCTTGTTGGCTTTAGCCACTTGATGCATCTTAAGAGCTTCTTGAGCAAGAGTATGTGTATTCTTGATTACTTCTTGACCCTTTCCTTCCAGTAACAAGAGTCTTCTTCTTCTCATGAAGAAGAGGCCTTTGTATTTATTCATAACTTCGAAAAGTTCTGAATTTGATACATCAGGAAAATGTTGAGCAAAAATCTTCTCTCATTTCCTGTTCCTTTTCTATGGCAATGTGCCATTTGTTGTCTAAGGAATTATACAAAGAATCTGGTGTCTCAGATCTAATTTTTGAAGGCAACCGGTCATTAACACATAAATACTTAATGATTTCTTGTTCAACTGCTTCCTTTTCATCATCATTGAAATCATCAAAACAATCAATCAAATCATTTAGCACTTTTCTCCTAATATTTTTGATAGTTCTTTGACAACGTGTCAAAGGTTTGTAGGAAGAAATGTCAATATTTACCGGTGCCGATGATGTCGGTTCATTCTTTGTCTTTTTCTTTGCTTGTCTTATCTTCTTGGGTTTTTCCTCAGACACAGTTTCTTCCGAGTCCAGTGAGTTATTCCTTGTCTTCCTCTTCCTCTCGAAGACTTTGGCAGGTGCCACTTCCAGTTTCTTCTTTGCAGGTGACTGCCTGGTCACTTTGGGACTCGCTGCAGTAACTGGTTCCGATGCTGAAGGCACTGCCTTTCCTTTCTTTTCAGGAGGTTCTACAATCGGTGCAACCCTTTCCAGATAGGTGTCGGTTCTCTTTGCCTTGGGATATAGGGGTGAGGCGATTAGGGTAGAAGCATACCCGTCCAACATATCATACATCACCTCATAGCCCATAGGCTCTACTTCTTCTTGGTCTAGGCTCAATAGCCTCCATTATGCATTCACCCACTTTGATGATAAAGCAGATATCCTCTTTATATTTCTTGACAATGTCACTGGATATCCTCATCCTTAGGCTCATCTTGCTTCTGAACTCATCAAAGTACTTGTTCAAAACATCAGGGTAACCGGTTCCAACTGCTTGCAGGCTCTCTTTGATCTGCTTGGTAACCGGTTGGTCGGTAGACCACTGAATATCTCCAATTCCTGGGAAATAACCTTGGAAGTAGAAAAATAACCCTACCAGTAGTTGTCCAAACTTTAATCTTAGTGCATTATCTTATTTGATTGACTTAAGATTCAACATAAGTTGTCTTTGCATATAGGTGCACAGATCAAACGATGCATCTTCTTTGATCATCCGGTAAGTGACATTTACCATTGCAGCAGAGACAGAATTAATTCTGCTGGCAGAGAACGTCCGATAGCCTATCACCATGCATGCATACTTGACTAGATCATCCTTGATTGAGTTGATGGTCATGCCATGTGAGTCGCTCACTGAACCGATGAGCTTGGACATTTCAGTCTTGTTGACCTTCCTTAGGGCTGGCACTTCCCCTGTATTGTAGAAACCGGTGATGGCCTGAATAGCTTGCGGTGTGATATCATGTGTTCTCTCAAGATACATCTTGTCACCATGAAATTTGCTCAGAATGATCCGAATGTGGTCATCTGTGAAATCCTCTAGGAAGTAAACCGCATTGTGAAGCTTTTTCTTCTCCAAGCTGCTATACTCCGGTTTGATCTTTTTATCCTTCCCACATAATAGACCTAGCTGAGAATGGATCACAAGAGACCCTAGGTCTTCGATCTTGCAGTCTATGTAATCAGAAATCCCTTCTTCTACTATAACATCAACCGGTACTTGAGACAAGGCATTATATTTCAATTTTCTTTGAATGAAATCCATAGAATCGACAGTTGCACTAGAACTATCATGAGATGCGAAAGCCATGACAAAAAAAAAAACTTGAGAAATACCTTTCAGAAATTGAGAATTTAGGGCTTGCAAATTCCACTTCGCCTTCCACTTCATCGGTTGCTGAATCACCGCTTTGAGTTCTTCTTTTGACCGTTTGATATTTGCTTATGAATCTTCTTCAAGGTTTCGAGATTTCTTTGAATCGCCACACAAATCACTTTTTCTTCGCTCTGCACTTGAAAAACTTCGCTCAAAAAATGATAGTGAGAAATGATTTGAAAATTCCTTTTAAACATATTCCTCAACTACCGTAATAAATGCTCCACCATTAGGGCGTAAACCCTAGTTTGCTTGTTACCATTTCTGGTTTTCTACCAAATGACAGGTATCACATACCAATTAAAGTCTTTTACTAGTGTAAACCAGGGGTTCATAGTGTTTCACCATTTGCTCCCCCTAAGCTTTTCTGATGCTTAGTTTGCCGGTTCTGATATTTCCACACTAGGTGCAGAAACCAGTTCTTCTTGCAACACTGCTGATTTCTTCTTCCAGGTTTTGTTCATATCCGCTTGAACAGTGTCAATATCAATCTTTCCTTCCGGAGTGACCGGTATGTCATCCGATATGTTCTTTCTTGTTCTGCAAAATCTGGCAATGTGACCCGGTTTGTTGCAATGATAGCAGACCATTCCAGGTGCTCTCCAAGGTCCATTATTCATGTTACCATTCTTCCTCCTGCATGTTGCAGCAGTGTGACCATGATCATGACAGATCAAACAATTTGCTTTCCATCCAGTTGCCGCTTGATAGCCACCGCTTCTTGATTGATGATTGAAGGCATTAAACCGATTGTGATTCTAGTTCACAAAAGGTTCCGGACCAACTCCTTGAGTCCTCTAAGGATATCTTCCAGTGTTGTTCATAACAGACATGCATTCAGATGCTCTATGCCCAAACTTGTTGCATGCATAACAGTTACTGTAGACACCCAAAATTGTCCAGTCTAATTAAATAAATATTTATTTATTTAATTATCTAAGCTTAATTCTTCTATTAATTAAATAAATCTTTATTTATTTAATTAATTCATTTATCCTCTTCTAGCCTTATTTCTCATTTAAATAAATACATTTATTTATTTAAATTATCCTTTTCCTAAATTAAATAAATATCTTATTTATTTAATTATCCCACTTCTTCTATTAATTAAATAAATCTTTATTTATTTAATTAATTCATTAACCTTTTCTACCCATGACACATGTCATTCATCTCTTAATTCATACACTACCTACCCCTTTCATTATTTTATTATTATTTTTACCTACCCTCTAATCATAGCCGACCTCTTTTTACACCTCTCAATCTTATCTCTCCATTTCTTAAAGTGTCATCTATATAAGAAGATGCTTCCTTCATTATCAACCCTAATCAATAATCCTAAGGACGAACTACTTGATCAATTGACTACTTGGCATATGCGATCCTACTTGCAACCACATTTCATTCTTTGTTGAGCTCTTATGCACATAAAATCTGAGAGAAAATATATCAAGCAAGATCAATGGAGATATGAAGAATGGAGATCCAAACCCTATTGGACATGTGATGGTATAATATTTGTGATTTCGTTTGATTTGCATTGTCTTAGGTAATCTTCATATGTTATGGTGGATCTTTGTTGTTGTTAGGCTAGGGTTTTGTGGTTTAATTCATTTAGCCTTTCAATATCATTATTATTGTTATCCATTTTCACCATATACATTTTGGCACGCCCGGTGGGACTCTTGTCCCTTTTGCATTTAACATCCTTGTTGCAGATTTTGTGTTTTGAAGTTGCAAATCTGACATTTTCGGCAACATTTTGATATTTTCGCGTCTGCATACTTTCAGATCGCGTTTTTGGCTTTTTACCGCGTCTGTGAACTTTCGGATCGCGTCTGGGTTCCCGAATCGTGTCTGCGACATCTGAAATCACGTCTGTGTTATCAGCAGTATTTTTTTTTTTTTTGCAGGTTTCAAAAACTGCGTCTGAGGTGTTTTTAGCCGCGTCTGTGTCCAGAAGTCGCGTCTGCGTTCTAGAGCCACATCTGCGTCACACCGAACCGCGTCTGCATCAGTAAGCTGCGTCTTTGTTGAGGGTAATCACGTCTGTGTGCACTGGTTTTGAATTTTGGGTTTATTGATTCGGTTTTGGGTTTTGCATTTAATGTTTCAGATCTATTTTATTTTGAGCTAACATTTTCAGATCTAGCTAACAAAATTGGTGCAGCTTGTCTTGAAAGCAAAATCGTTTGGTTGAAGGCTCCTATTTTCACAAAGTCTTTTGGGTTTAAAATTTACCTAACTTGTGTGCTTGCAGGAAGGGGTGATTATTTGAAACAATCCAAACTACTAATAAATCTTTGTTACAGGTCCTTGGCAAGGGTTTTTGGATTTTTATTGTGTGCCTTGTTTTCATAGACTAGCAAACACTTCAATTGGTGCACTAAAATTGAATCATTGTCTTTTGTGTCTTGAACAATAGGCTCTTTTTGTTTAATCTTTAGAGGGTCTGTCTTCCCGTGTGGTCATTAGGACTACTAGTGAGAAGAGAACGACCCAAGTGGTAGTAAGGAAAACCCACATCTTCTGAACCACTATAAATAACTGTATTCATGGTGAAAACTATGAATAACGTGTGCTGATTAGTTCATACCGACACTATGTCTCCCCATAAATCCATTTGATCAAATTTATTTGATTAGTTGTAGGGCGTAACCCCTACCGGCTGGGAGCCTTCTGTATTTACAAAGCTGAAAGTGCCGCATGTATGGCAACACAAGCGGATGCCCTTACTAGCACCTTTTGTTTTAGAAGCCCAAATCCTTCTAGTTGTTGGGGCAGGAGGTCGGACCTCTGGTAGCGGCCCACACACATACGGTTCTTAGTAGAGATACAAAGTTCACCACGGGGAGTTTTCGTGGGGACTGATGCTTGGCTGACTTGAGAAGTGAGTGCCAAGGGTGGAGCCAGTGAGGTCAAGCATCTAAGTATCTGCTCTGAATAGCGTAGCCTCGAGGGTAAAACCCCATGTGGGATCAACAACTATTGTCTTGGCCAGCCATAAGAATTGTGCTTGACTTATTTTAAAACATTCAAAACATTCAAGACCAAACAACAAAACATTGTGTCTTTTGTGTCTTCAAGTGTATGCAAAACATTTTTACATCAGACAACACACTTTTTATTGAAGTCATTTTGGAGTCTAGACACTTGCAAACATTAGGTCTTCAATAACATTGTGTCCTCTTGTCACGAAAAACAGTCAAACAGTCAGATTTGGTTACAACAAAATGACTTCATAGATTGGAAAAGATTGCACAAATTTTGCAGAAACGTGTCCGTGTTTGACATAATAGCGTCTATGTTGTACAACCACATCTGTGAAGGGCATAAACGCATCTGTGTTTACATAATCAACATTACACTTTGCAAAAAATCTCAGAAGCGCATCTGTGTTGAACAGAGCCACGCCTGTGTCAGGAAACTACGTCTGTGAAGTATACAGATGCGTCTGTGTTCAGAATTGAAAAACTGTTACAGTCCAGCAAACAAACACAATTAGTTTCAAAATTCTTGAGCTTCCTAGGTCATTTCTCCAAGGTTTCATTTAGCATTCAACCTGTCTTTGGGTCTCACAAAGTCCATCATTGCTTCACATCTCACTTTACATTCACAATTGTCTAAACTTGAATCAAAAGGTCACTTGCTTGTCCTCACTATACTTTGTCAACACACTACATACAACAACACTTTGCTAAGTGGTCCCTCATCAAGGTTTCTTACCTTTGGGTCTCATTTGGTCTTACTTAGAGTCAAGGTCAACTTACCTCATCAAGAGAAACTATCCTCTCTTTGGAAGTCACACCTACTCTACTACATACATACTTGGTCTTACATTTTGGATATTGCAATTACACCTCAGATTCATTTACATTCCATCCAACTCTTGGTCTTCTGTACTTTTTCCATTTTCATCCAGTCTCACAAATCTTGGTCAATACCTAGTTCATGGTTGAAACCCATCTTCAAAAATCTAGGAGAGAAACTAAAGAGGCTCAAGAGTTTGCAAACATGAGTGTCTATGAGTATGACAATGATGTCTTTTTCAATACTGATCATAACACATTACCTGACATGGATGTCTATAGAAACATTCCAAATGTTGAGAACATAGACACTACAAACAACAATGATACACACAATGACAATATGGACAACTTTTCCGTACATTCAGCAGATGTGGAAGAATCCATTATGAATCCCCATTTCAATCGATTGGTTGAGGAAATAATGAGAAGGGATAGACAATACTTCTTACAAATGATGGCACAAAGTGGAGCCAAGATACCTCATGATTTTGACATGTCTCAAATAATGGAAAATCGACCGTTGCAACAACCTCACTCCAACATGGATCAAAGGAGGCCTAATAGTGGAGGAAATAGAGGACCATATATGGTACCTGAATCACCATCATCTTTGCTTCAAAAACCTGAGGTCCCACATACACATGGTAAGGCATATGATACTCACCTTCACAGACCTTTATGGAAGTCTTATGCAGAAAGATATGCTTAATCACATACCCATGCTAAGGATCAACCACCAAAGAAATTGGATATTCAAAGGTATGCTCAAAATTTGGACACAAGGAAACCCCGTGTCAAATTTGGGGGCAACACATTAGAACATGACATGCCTGTAGAGTATGATAGACATGGATAAAATAGACATGGTGTCCCTCAACATGAATCTATACCAAGTGGTCCATATAGGCAACATCACTATAGACCTCCTCCATATGAACATGTGTATGATCAATATCATCCATATATGCATCATGCTCCTCCTCAAATTGGTGCCTCAAGCATGGGGTATGGTCCAAGAAGTCGATCTCCACCTAAGAGCAATTTGGAACAACAAATCAGGGACTTACAAAAGAAAATGGAGGACATAAATACACCAAAGCCAACATACACAATGAGAGACATATGTCCTTATCCATTTGACAAGAGCATTCCAATGCCTCCATTTCCTACACACTTTGTGATGCCAAAGTTTGATAAGTATAGAGGAAAAGGGGATCCTTAGGCACATATAAGACAGTTTTTCACAGCTTGCATTGAGGTAGCAGCAGAAGAGACATATTTGATGAGATTATTCCCACAAAGCTTAGGTGATCAAGCTATGGAATGGTTCTCCCAACTTCCACCTAGTATTAAGTCATGGGGTGACTTAACAGAGGCATTTATTCAACATTTCTCCTACAATATAGAGACAGACATATCAGTCACTACTTTGTGCAACACCAAGCAAAAAGAGGGAGAGTCTTTTGCATCATTCTTACAAAGATGGAGAAATTTAGCCAGCAGATGCTCTTGTGAAATTCCACAAAAACAAATGGTAGAAATGTTCACCCAGAATGTTAACAAAGACATTGGCTATAATCTAAGGAAAGCTTGTTTGTCCACCTTCAAGGATGTTATTGAAAAAAGCTTAGCGATAGAAAAGGTCCTAATTGAACAAGGTGTCATTAAGATATTCAAGGAAAACAAAGATGACTTTAAGGGAAAAGACAAGCCGAGATTTTGGAACAAAAACAAGAACACAGTCAATGATGGTGTTGTGGATGCCAACATAGTGCGACCCAAATTCATTTTTTTGAGATCAAGTTCTACAAACAATCAAGTGAATACTCAAACAACTTCCAGATTATGAAGGAAGTACACTCCATTGGAAGAACCACTTGAATCAGTCTTCAAAAAGGTAGTGGCAAACAATGTAATCATAGTTCCATATTTTCCTCCATATGAACCAAAGGTTAAACCAAATTGGTGGAATGATGATGAGTATTGTGAATTTCATAAGAGCAAGGGTCATAAGATAGGAAATTGTCATCGACTGAAGAACATCATACAAGATCTCATTGATAGAGGTGACATTGAAATTGAGGGACACTCATCCAATCAAGAACATGAGATGTTCAAGGAACCATTCCCAAAGCATGACAAGGGAAAAGCTAAAGCCACAGATGACCAAACCAACTATACTAGAGCATCTTATAACTATGATTCAACCATCAATCAAATCTCGATGGACAATTATGTCTCTACCATTATTATCAAAGACAAAACCCTTGAGAATTCTACCCAGAGACCCAAGATCGTTTTGAAAGGCGTTGGATCTTCTTCCGAACCTACCTTTGAATGTCATGTTACAACCCACCGAGGTAAATTCACTCTGCAGGGTGCTCTAGCCAAGAACACCACCTCCTCATCAACCAAACCTGAGTATAACCTTGTAGAATAGTTAGGGAAGACACCTGTGCTCATCTCCATCCTTGAGCTATTACACATATCCCCCGCTCATAAAGCCATTCTTGACAAAATCTTGAGAGATACTGTCGTTCCTACTAATTTGAACATGGACCAGTTTCAAGCCATGGTGGGATACCTTTCCGTTCCACATTCACTTACATTCACAGAAGCTGATGACGCCTTCGTAAGTCAGCCACATAATGCACCGCTACACGTTGAAGCCTTCATACACAAACATCAAATAAAACGAGTCTTGATAGATGGAGGAGCTGGTCTAAACATTTGTACATTGAGCACAATTAAACAATTGGGATATTCTGATAAAGATGTGAATTCTACAAATCAAATCACCATCAAGGCATATGATGATGAAGAACGTTCGTCCAAGGGTACAGTCACCTTACCTCTCAGAGTTGGGCCAGTTACAAAGGATGTGGTTTGTCAAGTACTTGATCTTGATCTCACATACAACATATTGCTAGGATGTCCTTGGATTCATGAAATGAGGGCAGTCCCATCCACATATCACCAATGCATTAAGTTTCCTCACAATGGAGTGGAGGTAACAGTTAACGGTGATCCTAATCCGTTCATATACTGCAATAACCTGAGATCAAAAACTGCAACCATCATTCCCAGTAATCGCGAAGCTGTTCCTTCTTCGGCATACATTGATCCTGAGTCATTAAGACCTTCAACATCAAAACAAGGTGAGCTTAAAGGTAAGTTTCAGGACAAGGGCATGGGGGAATACACTTTAAATCAGACCATGTACCTACGACAAGTCATGAGTTCCCCAAAAGAATATGGAAGACCACATCCTAACAAGCAAGTAGCCATCATGGTACTCAAATGGGACCCTACTACCTTTCAAAGATGGGGCAAACTGGAAGAGGAAGATCTATAAAAAATTCTTTACAAAGACATTGAAGATGACACACAAGATCACATCAGTCTGCCATGTGAGAAATATGGCAAAGGCTTCAAAATTCTACAAAAAATCGGGTATGATGGAAAAAGCCCTCTTGGGTTACAAAAGGAAGGCACCATTGAACCTTTACAACCTGAATTGACATTTTAAAAGGAATGCTCAAAAGGACTTGGTTTCCTAACTTCCAAGGTCCACACTCAAAGGACAGAAGAAGCCTTACAAATCAAAGCTGCCAAAATTCAACAAGAGGATCGCTATTCCACAGACTCCAACGAATGGGAATGGGGTTCAGATAAGTCCTCCAGTGACTATGAGCTCACCGAAACATTTAGAGAGCTAGATGAACCCACAGAAGAAGAGGAATTTTAGAACAAGTTCAGAGTTGGTCAAGAAATAACCCATGACGATTCCACACAGTCCTTGTCTCAAGGTTCTAGGTTGAAATCACATAGGATGAGAACACCTGTCCCATAATGCACTACTAGTGATGATAATTTGGATTCGCTCATGATCGAGACTGATGAGGAGAGTGCCATCGATGACCTCGATAATTACCTTGACATACCCAAATATAACTGCATCTTCACTCTTAGCCCCGCTAACTTTGAAGACATTGAAGGCCTTCCCCTTGTTCACCACCAACTCATTGACTGGGATCATGAAGGACCTGCACAGTTTGACACATTCCAAAATGATGAAGCTTTTATTGACTATCTTGGCATACGAGACAATCTCCCCCCTGGGGACCATAAAGCAGGATACACAATAGAACTCAATAGCGTGGCATATTTTGGTGAGGGTGTCGGACCTTCCAGTCGCAAAAATATGAAAATAAGAACAAACCAAGGGTCTTATGGTGAAAACCACACTGTGGCGCTGTCTAACCCCAAAAAAGTAAAAAGAAAGGACGTATCTGAGGGTGAAAACCTCTCCGAGGCACCCGAAGATGGAAGGCTCGACATTCTCCTAGCATCGTATGAGGAAAAGTCATCCATGTTGGTAGAGGAGACTATCAAAACAAACATTGGTATAGAAGAGGTTCCACACAACATATTATTGGCTCAATCGTTGACAGAGTCTGAAAGGTCAAAATTCATTAGTTTCTTCAAAGAACAACAAATCAACTTTGCATGGTCATATACTGATATGCCTGGATTAGATCCAGATTTGGTAATGCATCATTTGACAGTCAAACCTAGGGCAAAGCCAATGAAACAAAAATTAAGAAAAATGCATCCACAAGTCGCATTACTAGTCAAAGCAGAACTTGAGAAATTATTGGATGTCGGATTCATACGCGCAATTGATTATCCTGAATGGATCTCTAACTTAGTGCCTCTCAGTAAACTAGATCGCAACATCAGAATATGTACAGATTTCAGAGACATCAACAAAGCTTGTCCAAAGGATGACTTCCCATTACCAAATATTGACTTGATTGTTGATCTCACAGCAGGTCATGAAATGTTATCATTAATGGATGGATTCTCTGGTTATAATCAAATAAGGATCGCACCTGAGGATCAACAAAAAACATCATTCACTTGTCCTTGGGGAACTTTCTGCTGGAATGTCATGCCCTTCGGGCTAAAAAATGCAGGTGCTACATATCAAAGAGCCATGACTACTATCTTTCATGATCTCATGCATGTAACCGTGGAAGATTATGTCGACGACCTCTTGGGAAAATCAATAGACAGAAATACACATTTGGACATACTTTCAGTCGTCTTTGATCGGTTGGCAAAATACAAAGTAAGATTAAACCCCAAGAAATGTGTCTTTGGAGTAACCTCCAGGAAGCTTCTAGGATTCATTGTATCCAAAAGGGGAATCGAAGCTGATCCAGCAAAAGTCAAGGCCATCTTGGAGATGCAACCACCAAGAAATATTAGTCAACTTTGATCCTTACAAGGCAGACTCCAGTCCATACGAAGATTCATAGCACAACTTGCAGATAAGTGTAATCCTTTTCAGCACCTGCTACATAAAAACATCAAATTCAAATGGGATGATAACTGTCAATAGGCTTTCCAGACACTCAAAGATTATCTTCTAAATCCGCCAGTTTTGATGCCACCAGTTCCAGATCAACCTCTGTTACTATACATATTAGCTACTCCAACAACACTGGGGGCACTCTTAGCACAACAAATTGCTGAGGGCAAGGAAAAAGTAGTATACTATATCAGGGGCACATTGGTCGGATATGAGCTAAATTACACACCAATTGAGCGTGCATGTCTCGCCATGGTCTTTGCTTCGTAGAAATTACGACATTACATGCTCAATCATAAGACCAAGTTGGTTGTAAGGATAGACCCATTGAAATACCTTCTCAATAAAGCAACACTTACTGGGCGACTGGCCAAATGGGTAATGATCCTGAGTGAATTCGACATCGATTATGTGGATAGAAAAGAAATAAAAGGACAAGCCATCACAATTCAATTAGCAGACGCTCCCATGATTGATGATGTTCCTCTGAGTTTAGAATTTCCAAATGAATCTATTTTGACAATGTCACATGCAAAGCCATGGCAACTGTACTTCGACGGCTCATGCACACAGCATGGGGCAGGAGCTGGCATCCTCTTTATAACTCCTCAAGGGGATTCTATACCAAAATCATACCGCTTATCATTTCATTGCACTAACAATATAGCGGAATATGAGGCATTAACAACTGGATTATGGATCGCAGTTCAGTGGAAGATCCAAGAACTTTGTGTTTTTGGGGACTCTCAACTTGTCATCCGTCAAGTAACTGATGATTACCAAACAAAAGATGAAAAATTAATGCCTTACAAACAAATGGTCGATGACCTGAAACAACACTTCACAAAGATAGATTTTGAGCAGATACCAAGAGAACAGAATCGCGCCACAAATGCCATGGCTACAATTGCTTCACTGATCGATCTACCACCAAATGAGACCTGCTATGAGTTCTTGGTGGATAACCTTTTGGTTCCTTCATATGAGATCATGCCTACTGAGATGATATGTGTTGTCCGTCCTGAGTCTCAGTTATATGGTTCCATTTTCACATACCTTCATGACAATACCCTACCTCCTGATCTATCAAATAACCAACGTCGCACTTTCATTTGTCAATCCTCTCGATATGTCATTTTAGCTGATATCCTATACCAACGAGGTCTAGATGACACTCTTCTTAGATGTTTATAAAGTGATGAATCTTAGATTGCGTTACGGGAAGTGCATGAAGGGATATGTGGTCCACATGCTAGTGGTCCTACCTTGGCCAAGAAACTCATCAGGACTAGATATTACTGGCCCAATATGGAAAAAGACTCATATCAGTTTGTCAAGAAATGTAAGCAATGTCAAATTCATGGAGACCTCATACATGCGCCAGCACAAGAACTTCAACCAATTGCGTTTCCTTGGCCCTTTTGTTAGTGGGGACTTGATCTCATAAGCAAGATTCACCCTCCTTCTTCCAATGGTCATAAATTCATTATCATTGCCATAGAGTATTTCACAAAATGGATTGAAGCTGTGCCTCTCACACAAGTCACAGGAAAATAGATTGCTACATTCATCCTCAACTATATCATTTGCCGATACGGTATTCCTGTTTCCATTATCACTGATAACGGGTGTCCCTTCAAAAATCAGGACGTTCGTGAACTCTGTGACCGCTTCCATATTTCCCATCGTTTCTCCACACCATATTACCCCCAAGGTAATCGTCAAGCTGAGGCGTCTAATAAAACAATCCTTAAAATCCTCAAAAAGACAGTCGACGACGCTGGCCATAATTGGCATATCCAACTTAATCTTGCACTTTGGGCCTACCGTACAAGTGTCCGCACACCTACAGGAGCTACACCTTATTCACTTGTCTACGACATTGAAGCCATGTTGCCTATTGAGGTTGAGATACCCTCTTTATAGGTCTCTTTGCAAAACATTATCAATGATGAAGACTATAGGGTTTCTTGCTTACAAGAACTGGAACTACTGGACGAACGAAGACAAACTGCTTTTAATCATTTGAAGGCTTACCAACAATGAATGAGTTGCAGCTACAACCACAAAGTCAAGCCTCACACATTTGAGGTAGTTGACTTGGTTTTCAGAGAAAACCTCAAAAATCAGCAAGACAGAAAGAAGAAGGGCAAATTCGAACCAAATTGGCTTGGTCCTTACATCATAACAGCAACATATAGATCTGGGGCATATTAGCTCTAAACTACAGAAGGTGAACCTTTGGAAGATCCTATCAACAGCATGCACCTTCGCAGGTTTTACACATAGCTCTTCGGAATATCCTAATTCAAAAAATACAAATTTTTTTTTTAAAAAAATCAAAAATACAAAAAAAAAATTATAAAACAAAAAAAATCGTTACTTGGTGAAAACCTGACAAACAGGCGCCTTGTGACACAAAAAATAATAATTGAAAAATCAAAAAAAAAAAAAGTAAAGAGAAATAATTTCGTCCAACAGTGAAAACCACTTTGGTGGCGCCCTGGGCAAGTACCATGGTGAAAACTGGGTCACCAACGCCATGTGTAGAGACATTGCTCCTCCCTCCTTCAGGATTCTCTTTCATCACTTCACTTTGCACACACTCATGACCAATTCATCCATAATAAACTTACCCATTCCCATCATGGCTTGTTATTGATCTACCCAAGATTGGTTAGCCATTCATAATAAACCTCCTTTTTCACCTCCCTTTCCATCCATAATAAATTAGCTCCTATCTGTGGCTAAGGCAAATCCTACGTCTAGTGGTGGGTTTGGAATTGAGAACATCACATGTTTCGAGGAGTACAGTTTCTTCCAGCTTCCTTCAGTCTATCCGCGCACAATCCGCAATAAAGCAACATTTGCATCACAGATCCACAATAAAGTTTCATCTTCTCCACAATAAAGTATCAGTTTCATGGATTCAGTCAGTTTCAGATGAGACACAACAGCAACAATGGGCTTCAACAAATCAAATCTTTCAACAAACTTAGACAACATATGGTTCAGTGCTATCTATCCTTTCTGTGAATGTAAACATTGTGACCACAATCAAATAAAACTTATACAAGTGACAAGAGACACTAAATTTGAGGACTATAGTGGATATTGGTGTCGAGTCTGGGTTTTCTTTTGATTTCGTCTTTTTTGGTGACATGTCTTTTAGCTTTTTCAGGATGTCTCTGACTAGAGATTTTATCTCTAGGATGTCTTTGACTAGAAAGGCGAGGATGGGGTATCATCACCTATTTGTATTTGTTGTCTGTGAATTGTCTCTTAGTAATGCTATGACTTGTCCAAGGATATGAGGACACTGTGAGTCTAGTGTGAACTGGGGCATTCCTTGTTTGTGACTATCTTATCTCCATGCAAACAGGTACAATGACTTTCTGGGTCGAACATATGCCTCGATTGTCATATCTACTTGCCATAATAAAGCTCAATGATGATAATGCACAAGAAGCTCTTTCACTTTCATATCTTCTATCTTTCATCCCCCTTTCTTGATTGACTTCCATCATCCTTCTCAAGTCCGCATAGCCTATTATCACATGACTGAGTATAATGACACACCAAAAACATTTGCATTTCATGTAGTCGCACCTGCATTACCACATATAAGCATTTCATACATACATATAGATATCACAACTGCATCATATCCTGCACAGAACACCTGTTAGCACAATTTACATTTGCATTATCATATTCATCTGCATTTCATACATTCACATTTGCATCATGCATACACATATAAAACATAAAAGAATAAAAATAATAATATATTGCATTGCATCATGTACATATTTGCATTCATATCATAAAACATACATCATAAGAACATCTCATCACATAGGTACGCATGCATATAGCTATCGCAAAGATGAATCATCTCATATATATATATAAAGTGTCATGATACAATGATGTCAAAAAATCATATGGCTACAATCACTCGAAGGTGTCTACATCATCATACAAAAATGGTACAATACTGATACATAGGGAGCCCTCTACGGCTATGATGAACCCACTGATCGCTCCTCCTATCACTGCTGGCAACGCTAATCCTGTAGCTGTCATAGTGTCCCACGCCACATGTCCAGCCCTCATCTCCAATCCTGGGTCCTGGAACACTCGTCTCAGGGCCTCCCTGTCTCTGTCTCGATCGTAGGGAATCAACTCCCCGTCGATCGGTATCCTCAAAATCCTATATACATCCTCGAGGGTGACTGTCATCTCCCCCATCGGCAAATGAAATGTACAAGTCTCAGAGTGCCACCTCTCCACCAGTGCAGTTAGCAATCCCATGTTTGCCCAAAACTTAGGCACATACAACACATGTCTCAATCCCATAGCCTCGATCGCAGCTCGCTCCTCGGCTGTCAGCTCAGGTCGCAATCTCTGAGTTGATGGGAATCTCTCCCATGACTCCAACATAGGCAAATACTCCTATATTCAAGCAAATCAATCATGTCAGCCATCATGGCATTCACTGTTCATCACAAGATGCTACTTTTTATCCAAATGCATATTGCTATCTACCCTAGTGACACTCACTGTTCATCACAAAGTGTTGCTTCGATCCTAGTGGTACTCACTGTTCATCACAAAGTACTACGTATTTTGCACTCACTGTTCATCACAAAGTGCTGCTCTTTTTAGTACTCCTTGTTCATCACAAAGTACTATATCTTGGTACTCACTGTTCATCACAAAGTGCCTTGATCTATCCTATCCTAGGGCCTATGCTTGAGTGAATCCTTTTGAGTAGTTTCCTAATTGGCAACGTATGTTCTATCACAGAATTGTCAAATCCTAGCCCTATTTGCAATCCTAGTCTTCCCTAGAGGACCTGCTTGAGTGTATCCTCTCAGCAGCTTATCCAATCGATAGCGTATGCTCATCACAAAACTGTCGATTTGACCTAAAAGACACGAATTCACTTTTTTTGGACACAAACTTGCTTTCTTGACATAAATGCACTTGAAGACTGCATAGATGCGCCTGAAAAACACAGACACGCGTGAAAAACACAGACGTGCCTATGCTCTGCACAGACGTGCCTGGGAGACATAGACACGCCTATACATCACAGATGTGGTCGCATTCATCACAGACATGTTTTCTAGCACAGACGCACCTGGCACAAACACAAACATGCCTCTCGAGCATAGACGCGTCTGGCATCAACGCAAACGCGCCTGTACATTTTTGGACATTTTTTGGACCCTATTCTAAGTGCATTTATTGCCCTATCTACCATGCATTAATGACAACAATAAATGCATCAAAGTACGAGGAGGTTTGGTGGTACTTACCGGCTCTCCTGCCTCTGCTGGCCTCTGGAATCGACGAACGCGGTCGAATCTATGAATGAAGGCCATCGCTGCTGACTGCTACTGTATATGGTGAAAATGGATAACAATAATAACGATATTGAAAGGTTAAATGAATTCAACCACAAAACCCTAGCCTAACAACAACAAAGATCCACCATAACATATGAAGATTACCTAAGACAATGCAAATGAAATGAAATCACAAAGATTATACCATCACATGTCCAATAGGGTTTTGATCTCCATTCTTTTTATCTCCATTGATCTTGCTTGATATATTTGCTCTCAGATTTTATGTGCACAAGAGCTCAACAAAGAATGGAATGTGGTTGCAAGTAGGATCGTAGTGTAGTTAGTTGATCAAGTAGTTAGGATGCATAGAATGATTAGCTCATTAAGTCATTAGGGTTTGATAATGAAGGAAGCATCTCCTTATATAGAAGACACTATAAGAAATGGAGGGATAAGATTGAGAGGTGTAAAAGGAGGTCGGCTATGATTAGAGGGTAGGTAAAAGAAATAATAAAATAATGAAAGGGGGTAGGTAGTGTATGAATTAAGAGATGAATGAAATGTGTCATGGGTAGAAAAGGTTAATGAATTAATTGATTTATTTAATTAATAGAAGAAGTGGGATAATTAAATAAATAAAATATTTATTTAATTTAGGAAAAGGATAATTTAAATAAATAAATGTATTTATTTAAATGAGAAATAAGGCTAGAAGAGGATAAATGAATTAATTAAATAAATAAAGATTTATTTAATTAATAGAAGAATTAAGCTTAGATAATTAAATAAATAAAATATTTATTTAATTAGATATGACAATTTTGGGTGTCTACATTTTGCCCCTCTTTGAGACAATGCGGCTTGTCGCGTTGTTTCAAAGAAGATAATATGAACTGATATAGAGTTTGCCCCAGGATGGGAATGATATGCCCCCTCGAGAGATTGGATAAAAATGTTTGAAAAGATTGCAGACAATCTCTCGATAAGAAAGACAGGATAGAATGGATTGACCGGATAAAGTGACAAAGTCACGGGATAACGAAGACTGACTCGGGAAATCAAGGCGAGGGCTAGGGTAGGCTATAAGATAGACCACGGGGGAAAATACATCCTCATTGTCATCTACACATCCACAAGAGCATATTGCAGAGCGAAAATAGAGCACGAGCAGTCAGCAGCGATGGCTTTCACTCATAGATTCGATCGCGTTCGTCGATTTCAGAGGCTAGTAGAGGCAGGAGAGCCAGTAAGTACCACCAAACCTCCTCGTACTTTGACGCATTTAATTTTGTCATTAATGCATGCTAGATAGGGTCATAAATGCGCTTAGACTAGGGTTCAAAAAGTGTCAAAAAATGTCTAGGCGCGCCTGCGTTGGTGCCAGGTGCGTTTGTGCTCGCGAGGCGCGTCTGTGTTTGTGCTAGGTGTGTCTGTGTCTGAACCTGCATCTGTGTCAATTGCGGCCGGGTCTGTGATGTGCAGGCGCATTTGTGCCAAGAAGGCACATCTGTGTCGTTCAGGCGCGTTTGTGTAGAGCATAGGCATGTTTGTGTCAAGCAGGCGCGTCTGTGTTTTTCAGGCGCATCTATGCAATCTGAAAGCGCGTTTATGTTAGGTAAGCGTGTTTGCGTTTGAAAAGTATGAATTTGCATCTTCTAGGTCAAATCAGCAGTTCTGTGATGAACATACGCTATCGATTGGATAAGCTGCTGAGAGGATACACTCAAGCAGGTCCTCTAGGAAGACTAGGATAGATCAAGGCACTTTGTGATGAATAGTGAGTACCAAGATAGAGTACTTTGTGATGAACAGAGAGTACTCAAATATAAGCAGCACTTTGTGATGAACAGTGAGTGCAAATGTGAGTAACACTTTGTGATGAACAGTGAGTGTCATTAGGGTAGATAGCCATATGCATTTAGATAAAAAGTAGTATTTTGTGATAAACAGTGAATGCCACTATGACTGACATGATTCAATTTGCTTGATTGCAGGAGTATTTGCCGATGCTGGAGTCACAGGAGAGATTCCCATCGTCACAGAGGTTGCGACCTGAGTTGTCATTCGAGGACAAAGCTACCATCGAGGAGATGGGATTGAGACATGTGCTGTATGTGCCTGAGTTTTGGGCAAACATGGGTTTGTTGACTGTGCTGGCTGAGAGATGGCACTTTGAGACGTGCACGTTTCATTTGCTGATGGGTGAGATGACAGTCACCCTGGAGGATGTGTACAGGATACTGTGGATACCAATCAATGGGGAGCTGATCCCATATGATCGAGTTGGAGATAGAGAGGCTTTGAGATGGGTGTTCTAGGACCCTGGACTGGAGATGAGAGCAGGACACGTGGCATGGGACACCATGACAGCCATAGGACTAGCGTTGCTGGTAGTGATAGGAGGAGCTATCAGTGGGTTCCTGTGTCCGGATAGGGCGACACGGGGGTTGGCTGTGGGCTGGGGAGGAGCACTGGAGACACTGGTGATGCAGCACACCAGATATGCCTGGGGATCGTGTGTGTTGGCACACTTGTATTACGAGCTTCATCAGTTTGTGTATCACGGATCAGTAGGATTGGGCTGCCGAGTGACATTGCTGCAGGTATGGGCCTACGAGCATCTGTCGGTTACCCGACCGATACACTTCAGGGGTAGGGGTCATGGACGTAGCTTTGTACATTTATATGATATGATCACATCACAGCCACGGATTGGCAGGCTAGAGCATTGGCGGCAGGTGATAGATGACATTGATGTGGTCATATGGAGACCATATCTGGGCTGCGAGGAGTGGGAGGATGACGTAGTTGAGCTGCCCTACACCTTCCGAAGCAGGTACCTGATTAGGTGGATGCCCTATGTGCTAGAGAGACAGCTGGTAGACAGGATTGGCCGACAGTTTGGCCAGATTCAGAGGATGCCCTAGGGCTCAGGCATGTATGCCCGCACAGTTAGAGATCAGGCACAGTTTGGGCCGTTGTTGTCATATGATCAGGTAGTGACGTAGCTGGTAGAGATGATGCCCCTACCCTGGGACATGTGGCCAGAGATCGAGGATGTTGACATGGATGCTGAGTACACAGCTTATTGGGCAGAGCATCCATTCCCACAATTGACAGATCCAGGAGAGGCATTGGATGGAGATGGGGGTGGTGATGAGGATGATGGTGGAGGTGATGGGGGTAGAGGCCGACGGAAGAGGAGGGGAGTAGTTGGAGAGAGGTGGGTTGCACCTCAGAGGGAGGGTAGTGAGGAGAGGTAGGCTCAAGTGGTGAGGGGTCGCAGTGGATTGCCTTTATAGGTGCCAGCAACACAGGGTCCCTGACAGGTACAGATATAGGGATAGGGACAGAGACAGGCACCAGTACAGGTACAGGTACAGGCACAAGGGCAGGCACCCACAGAGGGGGAGCCATAGGCAGAGGCAGAGAGGGCTGACCCAGGGGAGGATGAGCTATGAGAGCTGAGGGAGATCTGCCAACCCCAAGCAGATGAGATCCAGGAGCTGGAGAGGGAGAGGGATCGACTCAGGATGAGGCTCAGAGATACTGAGTGGGAGCGGGATCAGGCTATCCAATGCTATAAAGAGGCTGAGATAGCACTGAGGGCCGGGAGACAGGCAGCGGAGGATACAGGGGTAGGATATGCTTATGTCCTGTGAGCAGGGGAGGAGATAGCCTACTGGAGGGACCTCTACTATGGTGCAGTGCTAGCAGATCAGTGGGCGAGGAGCTTCCATAGACCGTCGCATATAGCGACAGCTATGGGAGGGAGCCGAAGGAGACAGGCATCGAATGGTGGGGTTATGGGTCCTCGGCCACCACCAGATAGAGGGGATAGGTAAGATGATCCTGGGGCGGGTCCTTTAGGGGCTCAGATTTCATCAAGGCCAGGTGGCTCCGAGGGAGGGAGTTCATCATAGCCATAGAGGGCTCCCTTTGTATCAGTTTTGTACCATTTTTGTATTGTAGACACCTGCGGGTGCTTTTGTAGCCATATGATTTTGACATCATTATATCATGACACTTTTTGGATTATATATATGAGATGATTCATTTTTTGCAGCAGCTATATGCATGTGTACCTATGTGATGAGATGTTCTTATGTGATGTTTGTTTTATGCTATGTATGCAAATATATATATGAGGCAATACAATATTTTTGTTCTTTTATGTGTTTATATGTGTATGCCTAATGCAAATGTGAATGTATGAAATGCAGATGAATATGATAATGCAAATGTAAATTGTGCTAACAGGTGTTGTGTGCAAGATGTGATGCGGTTGTGATATCTATATGTATGTATGAAATGCTTATATGTGGTAATGCAGGTGCAACTACATGACATGCAAATATTTTTGGTGTGTCATTATACTCAGTCATGTGATAGCAGGCTACGCGGACTCGAGAAGGATGATGGAAGTCAATCAAGAAAGGGGGATGAAAGACAAAAGATATGAAAGTGAAAGAGCTTCTTGTGCATTAGCATCATTGAGCTTTATTATGACAAGTAGGTTATGACAATCGAGGCATATGTTTGACCTAGAAAGTCATTGTACCTGTTTGCATGGAGATAAGACAGTCACAAACAAGGAATGCCCCAGTTCATACTAGACTCACAGTGTCCTCATATCTTTGGACAAGTCATAGCATTACTAAGAGACAATCCACAGACAACAAAAGTAAATAGGTGACGATACCCCATCCTCACCTTTCTAGTCAAAGACATCCCGGAGATAAAATCTCTAGTCAGAGACATCCCGGAAAAGCTAAAAGACATGTCACCAAAAGATAAAATCAAAAGAAAACCAAGACTCAACACCAACATCCACTATAGTCCTCAAATTTAGTGTCTCTTGTCACTTGTATAAGTCTTATTTGATTGTGGTCACAATGTTTACTTTCACAAAAAGGATAGATAGCACTGAACCATAATGTTGTCTGAGTCTGCTGAAAGATTTGATTTGTTGAAGCCCATTGTTGTTGTTGTGTCTCATTTAAAACTAACTGAATCCATGAAACTGATACCTTATTGTGAAGAAGACGGAACTTTATTGCGGATCTGTGATGCAAATTTTGCTTTATTGTGGATTGTGCGCGGATAGACTGAAGGAAGCCGGAAGAAACTGTACTCCTCAAACATGTGATGTTCTTAGTTCCACACCCATTACTAGACGTAGGATTTTGCCTTAGCCACAGATAGGATCTGATTTATTATGGATGGAAAGGGATGAAAAGGAATGTTTATTATGAATGGCTAACCAATCTTGGGTAGATCAATTGACAATCTATGATGGGAATGGGTAAGTTTATTATGAACGAATAGGTTGTGAGTGTGTGCAAAGTGAAAGGATGAATGTGAATCCTGAAGGAGGGAGGAGCAATGTCTCTACACATGGCGCTAGTGACCCAGTTTTCACCATGGTACTTGCCCAGGGCACCATCGAAGTGGTTTTCACCATTGGACGAAATTATTTCTCTTTACTTTTTTTATTTTTCAATGTTTTTTGTGTCACAAGGTGCCTGTTTGCCAGGTTTTCACCAAGTAACGATTTTTATGTTTTATAATTTTTTTGTATTTTTGAATTTTTGAATTAGGATACTCCGAAGAGCTATGTGTAGAACCTGCAAAGGTGCATGTTGTTGATAGGATCCTCCAAAGGTTCACCTTCTGTAGTTGAGAGCTGATATGCACCAGATCCATATGCTGTTGTAATAATGTAGGGACCAAGCCAGTTTGGTTCGAACTTGCCCTTCTTCTCTCTGTCTTGTTGATTTTTAGGATTTTCTTTGAGAACTAAGTCACCTACCTCAAATATGCGAGGCTTGACCTTGTGATTGTAGTTGCGACTCATTCGTTGTTGGTAAGCCTTAAGATGGTGAAAAGCAGTTTGTCTTCGTTCATCCAGTAGTTCCAGCTCTTGTAAGCGAGAGACCCTATAGCCTTCATCACTGATGATGTTTTGTAGAGAAACCCTTAAAGAGGGTAGCTCGACCTCAATAGGCAAGATAGATTCAGTGCCATAGACAAGTGAATAGGGTGTAGCTCTTGTAGGTGTGTAGACACTTGTGCGGTAGGCCCAAAGTGCAGGATTAAGTTGGATATGCCAATTATGACCAGCATCGTCGACTATCTTCTTTGGGATTTTAAGGATTGTTTTGTTAGACGCCTTAGCTTGGCCATTACCTTGGGGGTAATATGGTGTGGAGAAACGATGGGAGATATGGAAGCGATCACAAAGTTCATGAACATTCTGATTTTTGAAGGGACGCCTGTTATCAGTGATAATGGAAACAGGAATACCGTATCGGCAAATGATATAGTTAAGGATGAATGTAGCAATCTGTTTTCCAATAACTTGTGTGAGAGGCACGGCTTCAATCCATTTTGTAAAATACTCTGTGGCAGTGATAATGAATTTATGACCATTGGAAGAAGGAGGGTGAATCTTGCCTATGAGATCGAGTCCCCACTGACAAAAGGGCCAAGGAGATGCAAGTGGTTGAAGTTCTTGTGCTGGCGCATGTATGAGGTCTCCATGAATTTGGCATTGCTTACATTTCTTGACAAATTGATATGAGTCTTTCTCCATATTGGGCCAGTAATATCCAGTCCTGATGAGTTTCTTGGCCAAGGTAGGACCACTAGCATGTGGACCACATCCCTTCATGCACTTCCCGTAACGCAATCTGAGCTTCGTCACTTTCTAAACATCTAAGAAGAGTGCCATCTAGACCTCGCCGGTATAAGATATTAGCTAAAATGACATATCAAGAGGATTGGCGAATGAAAGTGCGACATTGGTTACTAGATAGATCAGGAGGTAGAGTATTGTCACGTAAGTATGTGAAAATGGAACCATATAACTGGGATTCGGGACCG
This sequence comes from Cryptomeria japonica, assembly GCF_030272615.1. Classification (NCBI taxonomy): domain Eukaryota; kingdom Viridiplantae; phylum Streptophyta; class Pinopsida; order Cupressales; family Cupressaceae; genus Cryptomeria; species Cryptomeria japonica. The sequence continues at coordinate 714,302,970 of NC_081408.1, read as the reverse complement.
ACAACACATAGTGTCTCAGTAGGCATGATCTCATATGAAGGGACCAAAAGGTTATCGACCAAGAACTCATAGCGGGTCTCATTTGGATGTAGATCGATCAGTGAAGCAATAGTAGCCATGGCATCTGCGGCGCAATTCTGCTCTCTTGGTATCTGCTCAAAGTCTATCTTTGTAAAGTGTTGTTTCAGGTCATCCACCATTTGTTTATAAGGCATTAACTTTTCATCTTTTGTTTGGTAATCATCAATTGTTTGACAAATGACAAGTTGGGAGTCCCCAAAAACGCGAAGTTCCTATATCTTCCATTGAACTGCAATTCGTAATCCTGTTGTTAATGCCTCATATTTCGCTATATTGTTAGTGCAAGGAAATGATAAGCGGGATGATTTTGGTATAGAATCTCCTTGAGGAGTTATAAAGAGGATGCCAAATCCTACCCCATGCTGTGTGTATGAGCCGTCAAAGTATAGTTGCCATGGCTTTGCATGTGACATTGTCAAAATGGATTCATTTGGAAATTCTGAATTTAGAGGAACGTCATCTATCATGGGAGTGTCTGCTAATTGATCTGCAATGGCTTGTCCTTTTATTGCTTTTCTATCTACATACTCGATGTTGAATTCACTCAGTATCATTACCCATTTGGCTAGTCGCCCAATAAGTGTGGTTTTATTGAGAAAGTATTTCAATGGGTCTATCCTTGCAACTAACTTAGTTTTATGAGTGAGCATGTAATGTCATAATTTTTGTGAAGCAAAGACCACGGCGAGACATGCACGCTCAATTGGTATGTAATTTAACTCGTATCCCACCAATGTGCGACTGATATAGTATACTACTTTTTCCTTGCCCTCAGTAATTTGTTGTGCTAAGAGTGCCCCCAGTGCTGTTGGAGTGGCTGATATGTATAGTAACAGAAGTTGATCTGGAACTGGTGGCATCAGAACTGGTGGATTCAGAAGATAATCTTTGAGCATTTGGAAAGCCTGTTGACAGTTATCATCCCATTTGAATTTGATGTTTTTATTTAGCAGGTGCTGAAAAGGATTACACTTATCTGCCAGTTGAGCTATGAATCTTCGGATGGACTGGAGTCTGCCTTGTAAGGATCGAAATTGACTGATATTTCTTGGTGGTATTTTGCCAACCTATCAAAGACGACTGAAAGTATGTCTAAATGTGTATTTCTATCTATTGATTTTCCCAAGAGGTCATCAACATAATCTTCCATGGTTACATGCATAAGATCATGAAAGATAGTAGTCATGGCTCTTTGATATGTAGCACCTGCATTCTTTAGCCCAAAAGGCATGACATTCCAGTAGAAAGTTCCCCACGGACAAGTAAATGATGTTTTGTGTTGATCCTCGGGTGCGATCCTTATTTGATTATAACCAGAGAATCCATCCATTAATGATAACATTTCATGACCTGCTGTGAGATCTACAATCAAGTCAATATTTGGTAATGGGAAGTCATCTTTTGGACAAGCTTTGTTGATGTCTATGAAATCTGTACATATTCTGATGCTGCGATCTAGTTTGCTAACAAGTACCAAGTTGGAGATCCATTCAGGATAATCGATTGGGCGTATGAATCCGACATCCAATAACTTCTCAAGTTCTGCTTTGACTAGTAATGCCACCTGTGGATGCATTTTTCTTAATTTCTGTTTTACTGGTTTTGCCCCTAGTTTGACTGTCAGATGATGCATTACCAAATCTGGATCCAGTCCAGGCATGTCAGCGTATGACCAAGCAAAGTTGATTTGTCATTTTTTTAAGAAACTTATGAATTTTGACCTTTCGGACTCTGTCAATGATTGAGCTAGGAATATGTTGTGTGGAACCTCTTCTGTACCAATGTTTGTTTTGATAGTCTCCTCTACCAACATGGATGACTTTTCTTCATACAATGCTAGGAGAAAGTCGAGCCTTCCATCTTTGGGTGCCTCAGAGAGGTTTTTACCCTCAGATACGTCCTTTCTTTTTACTTTTTTGGGGTCAGACAGCGCCACAGTGTGGTTTTCACCATAAGACCCTTGATTTGTTCTTATTTTCACATTTTTGCGACTGGAAGGTCCGACACCCTCACCAAAATATGCCATGCCATTGAGTTCTATAGTGTATCCCGCTTTATGGTCTCCAGGGGGAAGATCATCTCATATGCCCAGATAGTCAATAAAAGCTTCATCATTTTGGAATGTATCAAATTATGCAGGTCCTTCATGATCCCAGTCAATGAGTTGGCAGTGAACAAGGGGAAGGCCATTAATATCTTCGAAGTTAGGGGAGCTAAGAGTGAAAATGGAGTTATATTCGAGTATATCAAGGTAATTATCGAGGTCATCAATGGCACTCTCCTCATCAGTCTCGATCACGAGCGAATCCAAATTATCATTACTACTAGCGCATTTTGGGACAGGTGTTCTCATCCTATGTGATTTCAACCTAGAACCTTGAGACAAGGACTGTGTGGAATCCTCCTGGGTTGTTTCTTGACCAACTCTAAACTTGTTATAAAATTCCTCTTCTTCTATGGGTTCATCAGGTTCTTTGAATATCTCGTTGAGCTCGTAGTCACTGGAAGACTTATCTGAACCCCATTCCCATTCGTTAGAATCTGTGGAATAGCGATCCTCTTGTTGCATTTTGGCAGCTTTGATTTGTAAAGCTTCTTCTGTCCTTTGGGTGTGGACCTTGGAAGTTAAGAAACCAAGTCCTTTCGAGCGTTCCTTTTTGAAGGTCAATTCAGGTTGTAAAGGTTCCATGATGCCTTCCTTTCGTAACCCCAGAGGGCTTTTTCCATCATACCCAAATTTTTGTAAAATTTTGAAGCCTTTGCCATATTTCTCACATGGTAGGTTGATGTGGTCTTGTGTTTCCTCTTCATTGTCCTTGAAAAACATTTTGTATAAATCTTCCTCTTCTAGTTCACCCCATCTTTGAAAGGTGGTAGGATCCCATTTGAGCACCATGATGGAGATTTGTTTGTTAGGATGTGGTCTTCCATATTCTTTTGGGGAACTCATGACTTGTCGTAAGTACATGGTTTGATTGAAAGTATATTCCCCCATGCCTTTGTCCTGAAAATTGCCTTTAAGCTCACCTTGTTTTGAGGTCGAGGGTTTTAACGACTCAGGATCAATATATGTCGATGAAGGAATAGCCTCACGATTACTGGGAATGATGGTCTCAGTCTTTGACTTCAGGTTATTGTAGTATATGAATGGATTAGGATCACCGTTAACTATTACTTCTATGCCATTATGAGGAAACTTAATGCATTGGTGATATGTGGATGGGACTGCCCTCATTTCATGAATCCAAGGACGTCCTAGCAATATGTTATAAGTGAGATTTAAATCTAGGACTTGAAAAAGCACATCCTTTGTAACTGGCCCAACTCTGAGAGGTAAGGTGACTGTGCCCTTGGATGAACGCTCTTCGTCATCATATGCCTTAATGGTGATTTGATTTATAGAATTCATAGCTTTATCAGAATATCCCAATTGTGTAATAGTGCTTAATGTGCAAATGTTTAGACCCGCTCCTCCATCTATCAGGACTCTTTTTATTCGATGTTTGTGTATGAAGGCTTCAATGTGTAATGGTGCATTATGTGGCTGACTTACGGAGGTGTCGTCGGCTTCTGTGAAAGTAAGGGAGTGTGTAACGGAAAGGTATCCCACCATGGCTTGAAACTGGTCCACGTTCAGATCAGTAGGAACGACAGTATCTCTCAAGATTTTGTCAAGAATGGATTTATGTGCGGGAGATATGCGTAATAGCTCAAGTATGGAGATGAGCACGGGTTTCTTCCCTAGTTGTTCTACAAGGTCATACTCAGGTTTAGTTGATGAAGAAGCAGTGTTTTTAGTTGGAGCACCTTGCAAAGTTATTTTACCTCGGCGGGTTGTAACATGACATTGAGAGGTAGGTTCAGAAGAAGATCCAACACCTTTTAGGACAATCCTGGGTCTCTGAGTAGAATTCTTAGACGCTTTGTCCTTGATGGTAATAGTAGAGATGTAGTTGTCCATCGAGATGTGATTGATGGTTGAATCATAGTTATAAGATGCTCTAGTATAGTTGGTTTGGTCATCTGTGGCTTTAGCTTTTCCCTTGTCATGTTTTGGGAATGGTTCTTTAAACATCTCATGTTCTTGATTGGATGAATGTCCCTCAATCTCAATGTCACCTCTATCAATGAGATCTTGTATGATGTTCTTCAGTCGATGACAATTTCCTATCTTATGACCCTTCCTCTTATGAAATTCACAATACTCATCATCATTCCACCAATTTGGTTTGACCTTTGGTTCATATGGCGGGAAATCTGGAACTGTGATCACCTTGTTTGCCACTAGCTTCTTGAAGACTGACTCAAGTGGTTCTCCCAATGGAGTGTATTTCCTTCGTGATCTAGAAGTTGTTTGAGTATTCACTTGATTGTTTGTAGAACTTAATCCAGAAAAAATAAATTTGGGTCGCACTGTGTTGGCATCAACAACACCGTCATTGACTGTGTTCTTGTTTTTATTCCAAAATCTTGGCTTGTCTTTTCCTTTAAATTCCTCCTTGTTTTCCTTGAATATCTTAAGAACTCCTTGTTCAATTAGGACCTTTTCTATTTCTAAGCCTTTTTCAATGACGTCCTTGAAGGTGGACAAACAAGCTTTCCTTAAGTCATAGCCAATGTCTTTGTTAACATTTTGTGTGAACATTTCTACCATTTGTTTTTGCGGAATTTCACAAGAGCATCTGTTGGCTAGATTCCTCCATCTTTGTAAGAATGATGCAAAAGACTCTCCCTCTTTTTGCTTGGTGTTGCACAAAGTAGTGACTGATATGTCTGTCTCTATGTTGTATGAGAAATGTTGAATAAATGCTTCTGCTAGATCACCCCATGACTTAATACCAGGTGGAAGTTGGGAGAATCATTCCATAGCTTGATCACCTAAGCTCTGTGGGAATAATCTCATCAAATATGTCTCTTCTACTGCTACCTCAATGCAAGCTGTGAAAAACTATCTTATGTGTGCCTTAGGATCCCCTTTTCCTCTATACTTATCAAATTTAGGCATCACAAAATGTGTAGGAAATGGAGGCATTGGAATGCTCTTGTCAAATGGATAAGGACATATGTCTCTCATTGTGTATGTTGGCTTTGGTGTATTTATGTCCTCCATTTTATTTTGTAAGTCCCTGATTTGTTGTTCCAAATTTCTCTTAGGTGGAGATCGACTTCTTGGACCATACCCCATGCTTGAGGCACCAATTGGAGGAGGAGCATGTTGCATATATGGATGATATTGATCATACACATGTTCATATGGAGGAGGTCTATAGTGATGCTACATATATGGACCACTTGGTATAGATTCATGTTGAGTAACACCATATCTATTTTGTGCATGTATACCATATTCTACAAGCATGTCATGTTCTAATGTGTTGCCCCCAAATTTGACATGAGGTCTCCTTGTGTCTAAATTTTGAGCATTCCTTTGAATATCCAATTGCTTTGGTGGTTGATCCTTAGCATTGATATGTGATTGAGCATATTTCTCTCCATAAGATTTCCATAATGGTCTACAAAGGTGAGTATCATATGTTTGACCATGTGTATGTGGGACCTCTGGTTTTTGAAGCAAAGTTGATGGTGATTCAGGTACCATGTGTGGTCCTCTATTTCCTCCACTATTAGGTCTCCTTTGATCCATGTTGGAGTGAGGTTGTTGCAAAGGTCGATTTTCCATTATTTGAGACATGTCAAAGTCATGAGGTATCTTGGCTCCACTTTGTGCCATCATTTGTAAGAAATATTGTCTATCCCTCCTCATTATTTCCTCAACCAATCGATTGAAATGGGGATTCATAATGGATTCTTCCACATCCGCTAAATTTACGGAAAAGTTGTCCACATTGTCATTGTGTGTAGCATTGTTGTTTATAGTGTCCATTTTCTCAACATTTGGAATGTTTCTATAGGCATCCATGTCAGGTAATGTAGTATGATCAGAATTGAAAAAGATATCATTGTCATACTCATAAGAACTCATGTTTGTGGACTCTTGAGGCTCTTTAGTTTCTCTCCTAGATTTTTGAAGACGGGTTTCAACCATGAACTAGGTCTTGACCAAGATGTGTGAGACTAGATGAAAAATGGAAAGAGTATGGAAGACTAAGAGTTGGATGGAATGTAACTGAATCTAAGGTGTACTTGCAATGTCCAAAGTGTAAGACCAAGTATATATGTAGTAGAGTAGGTGTGACTTCCAAAGAGAGGATAGTTTCTCTTGATGAGGTAAGTTGACCTTGACTCTAAGTAAGACCAAATGAGAGCCAAAGGTAAGAAACCTTGATGAGGGACCACTTAGCAAAGTGTTGTTGTATGTAGTGTGTTGACAAAGTATGATGAGGACAAGCAAGTGACCTTTTGACTCAAGTTTAGACAAGTGTGAATGTAAAGTGAGATGTAAAGCAATGATTGACTTTGTGAGACCCAAGGACAGGTTGAATGCTAAATGAAACCCTAGAGAAATGACCTAGGAAGCTCAAGAATTCTAAAACTGACTGTGTTGTTCGCTGGACTGTAACAATTTTTTTTTTTTTCAATTCTGGACACAGACGCTGCTCTGTTTAACACAGACGCGCTTCTGAGAATTTTTTTGCAAAGTGTAATGTTGATTTATTTGTGGACACAGACACGTTTCTGCCCTTCACAGACACGGCTAAACAACACAGACGCTATTATGCCTGACACAGACGTGTTTCTGCAATTTCTGTGTAATTTTTCCAATCTGTGAAGTTGTTTTGTTGTGACCAAATCTGACTGTTTGACTGTTTTTTCATGACAAGAGGACACAATGTTGATGAGGACTCAATGTTTGCAAGTGTCTAGACTCCAAAATGACTCCAAGAAAAGTGTGTTGTTTGATGTAAAAATGTTTTGCATACACTTGAAGACACAAAAGACACAATGTTTTGTTGTTTGGTCTTGAATGTTTTGAATGTTTAACATAAGTCAAGCACAATTCTTATGGCTGGCCAAGACAATAGTTGTTGATCCCACATGGGGTTTTACCCCCGAGGCTACGCTATTCAAAGCGGATACTTAGATGCTTGACCTCACTGGCTCCAACCTCGACACTCACTTCTCGGGTCAGCCAAGCATTAGTCCCCATGAAAACTCTTCGTGGCAAACTTTGTATCTCTACTAAGAACCGTATGTGTGTGGGCCGCTACCAGAGGTCCGACCTCCTGCCCCAACAACTAGAAGGATTTGGGCTTCTAAAACAAAAAGGTGCTAGTAAGGGCATTCGCTCGTGTTGCCATACATGCAGCACTTTCAGCTCTGTAAATACAGAAGGCTCCCAGCAGGTAGGGGTTACACCCTACAACTGATCAAATAAATTTGATCAAACGGGTTTATGGGGAGACATAGTGTCGGTATGAACTAATCAGCACACATTATTCATAGTTTTCACCATGAATACAGTTATTTATAGTGGTTTGGAAGAAGATGGCTTTTCTTTTGCTACCACTTGGGTCGTTCTCTTCTCACTAATAGTCCTAATGACCACACGGGAAGACAGGCCCTCTAAAGATTAAACAAAAAGAGCCTATTGCTCAAGACACAAAAGACAATGATTCAATTTTAGTGCACCAATTGAAGTGTTTGCTAATCTATGAAAACAAGGCACGCAAAAAAAATCCAAAAATCCTTGTCGAGGTCCTGCAACAAAGATTTGTTAGTAGTTTGGATTGTTTCAAATAATCACCCCTTCCTGCAAGCACACAAGTTAGGTAAATTTTAAACCCAAAAGACTTTGTGAAAATAGGGGCCTTCAACCAAATGATTTAGCTTCCAAGACAAGCTGCACCAATTTTGTTAGCTAGATCTGAAAATGTTAGCTCCAAATAAACCAGATCTGAAACCCTAAATGCAAAATCCGAAAACTGAATCAATAAAAACCCAAAATTTGAAACTGGTTAACACAGACGCGGTTACCCTCAACACAGATGCGACTGGAAAACACAGACGCGGTTCTGTGATGCACAGACATGACTAAAGAACGCAGACGCGGTCTCTGGACACAGACGCGGCTAAAAACATGACAGACGCGACTTTACAACACAGACACGCTCTCCTGGAACCTGCAAAATAAAATATTGCCAATAACACAGACGCTATTCCAGATGTCGCAGACGCGCCCGAAGATCAAAAACGCGATCCGAAAGTACGCAGATGCGGAAATATCAAAATGTTGTTGAAAACGTCAGATCTGCAACTTCAAAATACAAAATCTGCAACAAGATGTTAAATACAAAAAGGGACAAGAGTCCCACCGGGCGTGCCAAAATGTATATGGTGAAAATGGATAACAATAATAACGATATTGAAAGGCTAAATGAATTCAACCACAAAACCCTAGCCTAACAACAACAAAGATCCACCATAACATATGAAGATTACTTAAGACAATGCAAATGAAATGAAATCACAAAGTTTATACCATCACATGTTCAATAGGGTTTTGATCTCCATTCTTTCTATCTCCATTGATCTTGCTTGATATATTTTCTCTCAGATTTTATGTGCACAAGAGCTCAACAAAGAACGGAATGTGGTTGCAAGTAGGATTGTAGTGTAGTCAGTTGATCAAGTAGTTAGGATGCATAGAATGATTAGCTCATCAGGTCATTAGGGTTTGATAATGAAGAAAGCATCTCCTTATATAGAAGACACTATAAGAAATGGAGGGATAAGATTGAGAGGTGTAAAAGGAGGTCGGCTATGATTAGAGGGTAGGTAAAAGAAATAATAAAATAATGAAAGGGGGTAGGTAGTGTATAAATTAAGAGATAAATGACATGTGTCATGGGTAGAAAAGGTTAATGAATTAATTGATTTATTTAATTAATAGAAGAAGTGGGATAATTAAATAAATAAAATATTTATTTAATTTAGGAAAAGGATAATTTAAATAAATAAATGTATTTATTTAAATGAGAAATAAGGCTAGAAGAGGATAAATGAATTAATTAAATAAATAAAGATTTATTTAATTAATAGAAGAATTAAGCTTAGATAATTAAATAAATAAAATATTTATTTAATTAGACATGACAATTTTGGGTGTCTACAGCTACTACTCTCTTTTCGCTCTGCACTCTGCTCTCGTGGATGTGTAGATGACAATGAGGATGTATTTTTCCCCGTGGTCTATCTTATAGACTACCCCTAGCCTTCATTTCCCAAGTCAGTCTTCATTATCTCGTGACTCTGTCACTTTATCTGGTCAGTCCAGTCTAGCCTTTCTTTCTTATCGAGAGATTGTCTGCAATCTTTTCAGACATTTTTATCCAATCTCTTGAGGGGGCATATCATTCCCATCTTGGGGCAACTCTGTATCGATTCATATTATCTTCTTTGAAACAATGCGACAAGCCGCATTGTTTCAAAGAGGGGCAAAATGTAGACACCCAAAATTGTCCAGTCTAATTAAATAAATATTTTATTTGTTTAATTATCTAAGCTTAATTCTTCTATTAATTAAATAAATCTTTATTTATTTAATTAATTCATTTATCCTCTTCTAGCCTTATTTCTCATTTAAATAAATACATTTATTTATTTAAATTATCCTTTTCCTAAATTAAATAAATATCTTATTTATTTAATTATCCCACTTCTTCTATTAATTAAATAAATCTTTATTTATTTAATTAATTCATTAACCTTTTCTACCCATGACACATGTCATTCATCTCTTAATTCATACACTACCTACCCCTTTCATTATTTTATTATTTCTTTTACCTACCCTCCAATCATAGCCGACCTCTTTTTACACCTCTCAATCTTATCCCTCCATTTCTTAAAGTGTCATCTATATAAGAAGATGCTTCCTTCATTATCAACCCTAATCAATCATCCTAAGGACGAACTACTTGATCAATTGACTACTTGGCATATGCAATCCTACTTGCAACCACATTCTGTTCTTTGTTGAGCTCTTGTGCACATAAAATCTGAGAGCAAATATATCAAGCAAGATCAATGGAGATAGGAAGAATGGAGATCCAAACCCTATTGGACATGTGATGGTATAATATTTGTGATTTCGTTTGATTTGCATTGTCTTAGGTAATCTTCATATGTTATGGTGGATCTTTATTGTTGTTAGGCTAGGGTTTTGTGGTTGAATTCATTTAGCCTTTCAATATCGTTATTATTGTTATCCATTTTCACCATATACAGTTACCATTGAATCTATATGATCTAGTCTTATCATTTAGAAAATAAGAAAAATTATTGTAAGCCTTACTCCTACACACATTGGCAGTATGTCCTTCTTTAAGACAGTTAAAGCAAACAGGTTTAAACTTTTCCTTACCTTTATCCTTTGATGCCAGTTGTTTCTTTGATGCTCCAACATTTGTACTAGAGGTCTCACCTTCCTCATGATTGGAATAACCAAGTCCATCAGTATTCTTGACAGGTTTGGCAGATTCAAGCTTTTGCTCTAGCTTAACAGTACTCTTGTTGAACTTAGCAAGTATTTCCTTTGACTTAGAGAGTTCTTTGGAAATAGCAGCATTTGTTTCCATCAGGTTTTCATTCTCAAAGATGGCAATGTTCAGTTCTCCTTGCATGTCTTCCTTTTCCACTTTACTCAAATGGAGTCGAGCAGTTAGGGCACTGATCTCTTGCTTCAGCTTGGAGTTTTCATGATCTTTGTCTTTGACCAGATCTTCAGCTTTCCTCCGGTTCTCAAGCTCTTGGCACATTCGAATAGTCAGTCCTTCCAATTCTTTTCTCAGGTTGGAATTAGATTTGTAGTCACATAAATCTGTCCACTTAATTAAATGAATACTTAGTATTTATTTGATTATTTAACCATCAATTAATGAATTAATTAAATTAATATTTAATTAATTCATCTTAACCCTCTTCTCCTATTAATTAAATAAATTATTCAATTTATTTGATTTAATTCACTTAACCAAATTCAGACCATTAATTAAATAAATAAATCATATTTGTTTAATTAAATCTTCTCTCACATTTAAATAAATTAATATTTATTTAATCCCCCAAAATCCCACCTCTCACATTTAAATAAATTAACATTTATTTAAATCACCTTTATCCTCTACCCACTTGTATTTTCCTACAAAAGCAAGTTGCACAATTATTTTAAATAAATAATTTATTTAAATCACCTTTATCCTCCACCCACTTGTATTTTCCTACAAAAGCAAGTTGCACAATTATTTTAAATAAATAATTTATTTAAATCACCTTTCTCCTCCACCCACTTGTATTTTCCTACAAAAGCAAGTTGCACAACTATTTTAAATAAATTATTTATTTAAAATCCTATTTATCCTCACCCACTTGAAACCTTTAATGGTTTCCCTTAAAGTATTCAAACTTGATGGCTTTAAAGTCTTCAAACTTGATGGCTTCTTTCTATAGTCTTCTTAAGACTTTAATGGTTTTCCTTAAAGTTTTCAAGCCTTTAATGGTTTCCCTCAGAGTCTTCAAGCATTTTAATGTTTTATCTTCATTTTTCTCATTTAAATAAATTAATATTTATTTGAATATTTATCCAAATGCAAATTACACCATTTAATTGAAATAAATGATTTTATTTTAATTGAAAATACCAAAATTTCTCCCACTTGCATTTTCCTACAAAATCCACTTGCATGCCTAAACCCCTTCTAGAATTTTCTAATCTCTTCTAAATAATCTAACCCCTTCTCTAAACTTTGTCACATTCCTAAGCAAAAGGGAAGTCACTTCTCAAACCCTCAAAGTCTTTGATAACCATTAAAGGCTTTCAACCTTCAACCACTAAATGGCTCAAAGTCTTTGATAACCATTGAAGGCTTTCAACCTTCAACCACTTAATCCCCAAAGTCTCCAATAACCATTAATGGTTACCTCAAACCCTCCCACATGGTTAAAACATTTGTTTTGACTCAACCTCTACCCAACCCAAAGGTCTCATCAGCCCATTAATGCTTTGACCATGATTATCTCTTAAACATTTGCACAAAGGTTTATCCTTGGATTAACTCTTAATCCAGTGGGTAATCTTAATTTGGACTTGACCCTTAGACTCTAGATAACCATGAGGTCTTCTCAGGCGTTTAATGCCTCCAACCTCTTCTCTCAACCCAATCCTATGTTGACACTTGTCACCATTTTATTGGTGCCAATTGTGCACATGGATCCCCAACTTTCAAACTTGGCCCTTGATTAAACCATTCAATCTTAACCCTTCATTTCCCCATTTCTTCTATAAATAGAACCCTTCTCCTCAAGAAAAAGAAGGAAGCATTAGAGTATTGTTGTTATACTGGTATTAGCATAGAGCTTTCTCATAGCATCACTATCTACACTTGCATAGCATTTGCTTATCATATTCAACCATCTTGAATCTCCATATGGCATCCATGGATAGTGCTAAAAGCTGAGAGCTACACTCATTTGGGACTTGGAGAGGAGAGGAACAAGGGAGGAGCAACTATGAGCATCTTGATTAGCTATTTTATTCTATGTTTATATGCTTTCTATTTCATGCTTAATATCTCTCTTGATATGCCTGTTTAGGATAATCTTTTGTTGCTAACACTAATGTTTGTTTCTTGTGCTCTTGTGTGTGTTGCCATCAAACAGATTTTCTAATCCTTTTTGCAGAGCATCAAGATTCATTCAGCTTTTCTACTTCTTAGATCAAGGCTTCCATGTCCGCTTCATCAGAAGAAGTATTTTCAGATAGCTCCATCATCTTTTCAGCATGTTCTCTCCCTTTTGCTTGAGATGCCTTATATTTGACCATAAGATCATCATAGGCTTGCTCAGACTGAGTGAGCCGATGAGTAAGTTCCCTTAGTGCGTATTCCCCCATATCTCTTTCCAAGTGGTTAAATTTATAGAAAGGTAGGCTCTGATACCAATTGATGAATACTAAGAGGGGGGGTGGTGAATTAGTATGCCAAAAATTGGTGTACTTAAACACTTTTCTAGACTAATAGTAAACCAGTAAAATAGTTTAGTAGACAAACCGGTTAGCACACATCCAAACCAAATAGAAAATAATGAATTCACCCACAGAAGCACAAACACCATAACACAAGAGATTTTGATGTGGAAACCCAAATGGGAAAAACTACGTGAGATGGAACTCACAAGTAACTATCTGCAGAATAGGAACTAGACCGGTTAAGGTCATACAATGTTCTTTACTAGAACAGATCCTGTTAGGAATATTAATCTCTGTTAGGAGATAAGTCCGATTAAAGACTACCTTGCTAGAGGATTTTAGATCCACAGATGTGAACCACCTTGTTAGAGGATTTACAAAAGGCTTTTGGACCTACCCGGTTAAGGGCTTCAAACTTGTTGAAGATGTGAGTAATCAACAAGTGAGTGATTTAGCTAATAGCATAGATTGATTGGTTAGATCCTTGATAGCTCATTCCTAATGCATTCCAGCATTACTTTAGTCTTCTACACATTCATACTCTCTCTAACTCATCAACCACCTTAAACCCTAGCAACAACCTAAAACCCTAGACATGATGTCCTTTTAAAGGAATCTGATTTCATGTCGGTCCAATAGGATTACGATACAATTTCCTAGGTTCAATGCATCTAGACATATTCTGTAACACGACACAAAAAGGCACCGCCAGAGTGTCAGCACCGTCAAACAATCGGTGGATGGTAACTCATCACAAAATGTCGATTGGTAACTCATCACAGAGTATTACCGGTTCATACAAAATACCGGTTGCCGGTTTGACAAAAATGAAGACTGGGAAATATGTGTTCTATCGCTTTGATCCTTCGTACCTCTTGAGATCCTCGAACCACTTGGGGTTGACATACCACTTCAGATCAGTAAACACTTTTTGCAAAACACCAATAGTCTAAGGACTATAATGCATCATACCAGTTAGAACAAGTACTGGTTGAGCTTTAACTTATACATACAAAAGTGATCTCAATGCAAGTGTGTGTCCATCAATGACAATCACAACATAATCATCAAAAATGCCAATAGTTTGGTTTGTCAATGGTTGAATCTGACCTCCCAAAACCTTTTGTGGAATCCTCCAATACAAGATCAGAGTCAGGCTCAAAGTCTTCTTTCCACTCCGAAGAGGAAGAGTCAATTTCTCCATCTTCCAATTCAATGCCCATCGAAGAGAGAATCTTATCTCCCATCTCCCCCAGATTTATAGAAGCGTCTTTTTCCTAAGTATAAATTTTTCATTCTTCAATTACCAGCTGACTCCCAGTCTCAAGAGGAGAGGATGGTAGCAAAACCGCTAGTTTAGTTTCAATATCCGCCTGTAAGGTTTTAGTCTTTTCCAGAAGCATGAGTAGATCTTGTTGGCTCTCACTTTGATCAGAGGAAGGAGGAGCTATGTTCAAAGGAGTTGCCTCAGTCAAGGGAATATTCTCATTTTCATGAATTTTGTTTCTCAAATCCTCCCCAGTATCACTAGAAATAGGAGGTTCCAGTTGTAGTTTTTCTTCAATAGGAAATTGCATACAGGAATAACTTTTCTGAATCGTAGCCGAAACATCACAACCTAAGCTAGTGTGATCCAAGGAGAAGCATTTAGGGAAAATATGCAACTGATCTTCTCTATCAATTTTTTGAATCTAGAAATTCCCTGCACCAATAATTTTAACTTCTTCGGAGATCTTGGTGATTTGATCTGTGCAAATGCATATTCTGAGGAAGCTTCCCCATATTTTGTCCTCCAAAATGTCATCAACTGATACAAATGTGCCAAGATCTTTGCATATATCCTTAATGACATCAATATGCTAGTAATCTGAGGGACAATTATAGAGTCTTATCCATACCTTACTGTCCGGTAATACATGAGTCCAGGGATTGAAATTGGGCTACCATTCAATGATGTGAACTTCAATATCATCCAAGATATATGGACCTTTGTTTTTAGCTTGTCATTTCTCCTCATTACTCATAAATTTGATCATATAGAAGTTCTTTGGGAGAATATTGATGTTAATATCCTTTCCCCATTGTGATCTACACCAAGGTTCAAAGTTACACTTAACCCGTTTTCCACCTCCCCACTTGATGAAAAAGCAAAACTCGAGCAAATTCGACCTAGCAAAATTAATTTTATTTTCATCCAAAAAGATAGTAGGTCTTGAAGTTTTTCTTACCGGTTTAGGATGACAGGGACGATGAGGGGGAAAGGTCCATCCTCAAAAATTAGTATTTCCCACTCGATCTGAACAAGGGTTCCGATTTTTAGGATGAAAATTGGATCTCCAAAACTTGGCATGGTCCGCCCTAGAGTGGTCTTGCCTGAAATGCCCATTCCGTATTTGGAAATTACCAGGAGATTTCAGAGAGACCAGATTGGGTTCAAAATGTGGATTGCCTCGCTCGATTGCTACACCAGGGATGCTAGATTCAGACAATGGTTGCCAGTTTCAAGGAAATTATGAAGCAGGATGCTTGGCCTTGTGAAACCAACCTTTGTTATTCAAGTTGAAACTAGTTTCCTTCCATTTTAGCGGATCAATAGGGCACTGGCTGCCACTTGAATACGGATTTCCATAATTCATCCACGGTCTGGAATATCTGTGTCCCTAGAAAATGTCTTTTCTCCTAGAATTAGCCGGTTTCTGAGAGGGTTGAAACCTACCTGCTTCAATGGGAAAGCCAATATCTGCCTCATCACTCCATGAACTGATCTTTGGAGCGAATTTGTATTGATTTGGAATCTTCATAGCTTGAACACCCAAACCTTGCATATCGGCATCCCTGTTCTTGTTGCCGCTGTCACTCCTGCTGCCATCACACAACACCATATTTAAGTATAGGTTTTAATCTTTTATTGTTTTTTTAAAGCATTTTCCTTTTTCGTCTCTAACATATTATTTAGTTTGATATACTAATTATCAAAAAGGAGTTAGAACCTAAATTATTTAGGGCAAGATCATACATAAAGCCTTAGGAGATGCACTTTCTTATAAGAGTTTCTCAAGCATTGTACCCATAAATAACCCTAATAATCTATTTGGCATAGAGGTTTATGTCTTGATGATGAATGTCAAGCATGCCAAACCACTAAAAACTTTAGAAATGTGACAAAATTCCCAAGCCACAAGATGAAATCCTTTGCCTTGACCAAATTAAATCTCTTAGCAACTTTTCCAACTTGTAATAATATGTCTTTTAAATGATTCCAACAAGAACAATAATAAACATGTGTGGCATAAAGCACTTTAGAGTAAATGTAAAATTTGTCGACCAAAGAGAATAGGTTAGTGATTTAGTAAACACAACTTATATTCACTTCAACCTTGGTTACAAACATGACAACAATAAATCAATAGATAAATATATCAACAAGGATAGAAGATTCCCAATTGAAATAAGATGAAATTAATAACCATTCCCATCACTAGAGAATATGCTCAAAATCGTCCTTTGCACCCCTAAAAAAATTATCCTCTTGAAAATATTCATGCACATGAATGTAACGAAGCTAAGGTAGTAGAACAACTTCCTACACTAATCTTGAGGAAGTTTATACAATATTTTTTTATTTTTACAACAATTATAGAAATTAAACATAGATAAACATAATTGTCTTCATACCACTGATGAATAATGATGAACAACAAATACCCTAACTGGTACTGAGAGGGGGGGAGAGGTAAATCAATACATACAAAAACTTCTCTACAACTTATCAAGTTAAAACAATGCTAACCGGTTGTCTTCATTACTGAACTTAACTATGGCAATACCGGTTAAACACAATAAGACTTCAGACAACATAAACCTGTAAAACTGAATGCTTCAGATATCATTCAATACTTGATAACTACTTCACCCATAAACATACGCATGTGGTGTATCAACAATACCATAACCATTAGCTTTGCATGCATAATCACTTAAACACAGAATGCTTAATCATCACATGAAAAATGCACAACTCATGACACACAGATTTTTCACGTGGAAACCCAAATGGGAAAAAACACGATGGGGATGAATACACACAAGCTTGTTTTGAACTCTTTTGAAGCTCGCTCTGTTAGGAGCCTAGTCTGGTTAAAGACTTTACAATAAGGTTCTGCTAGGAACCGATCCTGTTAAAGATCACCCAGTTAAGGGATGGCTATATACCTTGTTAAAGGTTACCTCGCTAGAGGATTTAAAGAACTCAATGAACTTGAGTCACCTAGTTAGAGGATTTACAGTAAGCCTATTAAAGCTACTCGACAAAGGGATTTTCCTTCTGTTGAAATGGCTAGAAGACAACAGGTAAAACTCTGATCTGATAACAACACTATATGCTAAGGCAGATCCTTTTCAGTTCCTCTACTCTGCAATCACACTCTGCAGTTTTCACTCACTGGTCTAGCAAGTATCTCATCACTCAGATACATACACAACTTTTGCCAACACTTACAATATCAAAACTCGTCGACCTTAGAGACAAGAATTAGGTCGGTAACACAAACCCTAAACCCTAAGCATCTTAGGTTTACAATTACAAGCGGTCCAATCCTGACCATCCAAACACTTTTCATAAAATGAAACAATCTCAAACAGATCACAAGTCATTATGCATCGTCCATTCTTCACCACACATAGAAATCAGTAACCCATCACACTTTCTTCTCATACCGCTAAGAAGAATGTTCATTCTCAAGGTAGACATTTAATGCAATCGATCTTCACATGCAAGATCCTCAAGGAAATCCTTCACGTGCACAAAACTGACGTGGCATCTCGATCTTATCCTTATTTCATAACAAAATATCATCG
Organism: Cryptomeria japonica; assembly: GCF_030272615.1. Classification (NCBI taxonomy): domain Eukaryota; kingdom Viridiplantae; phylum Streptophyta; class Pinopsida; order Cupressales; family Cupressaceae; genus Cryptomeria; species Cryptomeria japonica. Next base: position 714,285,107 of record NC_081408.1, on the reverse strand, counting down.
GTTGCATCGCACAAGCTAGATTGCCAAACCGGAAACCCTAAAGCTGAGACTACCAACTGGTAGTCACACTTAGTGAAACCCTGACACTGGTTCACTACATCTCTTCATACTGGTTGACCTGTGTCGCTTCCAAGATTCATACCGATGCATACTGGTGTACCGTCTTGAACACATATTGATATCAATGACAACATACTTTGTCACCGGTTCATCATATGCCAACAATCTCCCCTTTTGGCATTGATGGCAATACTCAGTGTAGCATTGCTATTATAAACATCATAGACCAGTGCATCTAAAATATCTTCATCAGATATCTTCTCCCCTATCATATATCTTCTCCCCCTTTGACAACAATGCCAAAGTGGAGGCACAAGCTTCCATACTCCACTATGCTGCTCCCCCTATGGAGTAGCATCCTTCAACACATCAATCCTGAAAGATTTTTCACTGTAATACTTGATTGATGTGGAGCACACATCTTTAGTTTACTTCCTGAAGGGGCAAAACCCCTAATTCACCTCTCAAATAGGTAAATGTAGTCTTCGGTAAGGGCTTAGTGAATATGTCTGCTAGCTGCTCCTTACTAGAAACATGTTGTAATACGACCTCTCTGTTTTGAACCTTCTCTCTCAAGAAGTGATACTTGAGCTCAATGTGCTTAGTTCTAGCATACAATACCGGATTCTTGGAAATATTGATTACACTAGTATTGTCACAAAATATACTCACTGATTCAGATATAGGTACTTTGAAACCATCCAATACATGTTTCATCTAGATTGCTTGAGTGCAGTTCATAAATGCTGCCACATACTCCACTTCAGCTATAGACTGAGAAGTATAGCTCTGCTTCTTACTTGTCCATGAGACTAGTCTTCCACCAAGAAAGAACGCTCCACCGGTTGTGCTTTTTCGGTCGTCCACATTACCTCCTCAATTTGCATCAGTAAATACCTTGAGATTAAAATCACCATTGTATGGATACCACAATCCATAATAAACTATCCCTTTCAGGTATCTAAGAATCCTCTTGACTACTACCAAGTGGGATTCTATTGGACTTTTCTGAAAAAAAGCTACTATGCCCACTGCATGAGCAATATTTGGTCTGTTGTGCACCACATAGTTCAACTTACCAATGATTGATTGGTACTCCTTCTCATTCACCAATGCTAAATCATCTTCCTTAGTCAGTTTACAGCTAGTCACCATCGGTGTACCAACCGGTTTGCTCTCCTCCATGCCAAAGGTCTTCAATACCTCTTTGACATACTTGGACTGGGTAATAAAGATACCCTCTTTCATTTTCTGAATCTGTAAACCAATGAAGAACTTTATTTCTCCAATCAGAGACATCTCAAACTCTTTCTTCATTTCATCTCCAAAAGCATGACTCATTTCATCATCTCTTCCAAAGATTATGCCATCTACAAATACTTCATAGATTAGAATCTGATCACCTTTAGATTTTAGGTAGATGTTATTTCCCTCACTTGTTCTCTGAAAGCCTATTTTTACAAGATGAGAGTGTAACCATTCATACCATGCCCTTGGTGCTTGTTTCAATCCATACAGGGCCTTGTGTAATCTACACACCATGTTACTATCTTCTGATAAGGCAAACCCATCCGGTTGCTCAATATACACTTCCTCTTCTAGGATTCCATTCAAGAACGCAGACTTCACATCCATCTGGCATACCTTAAATCCCTTGAATGCTGCAAATGCAAGTAGCATTCAGACACCTTCCAGTCTAGCCACAGGAGCAAAGGTTTCTCCATAATCTTCTCCCTCTTCCTAAGTATATCCCTTGCATACAAGTCTTGCCTTGTTCCTCACAACTATGCCTTCTTCATTTAGCTTATTCTTGAAGACCCATTTGGTGCCTATGACATTCTTGTGTTCTAGTCTGGGTACCAAGGACCATGTTGCATTCTTTTCTATCTGGTCTAGCTCCTCTTCCATTGCCTTAATCCAGTCTTCATCTGTAAGTGCTTCTCTGGAAGTCTTGGGCTCCAATTCAGAAATCATGCAAGAGCTTTCTTTCACCTTTCTTCTTATGAGTATACCTGCATCTTTATCTCCTATGATTTGCTTTAGATCATGATGTAGTTTCACATATCTAGGAATGACTCTAGCTGAATCTGCTGCTTCTCCTCTTCTTCTTCACTTACTTCTTCTTCTTCAGCTTGTACCGGTATAGGAACACTGAGGTCTTTACTTGTTTATTTCTTAACCGATTCCCAAAAGGCTATACCTAGTTCATCTTCCACTTTCTCGCTGCAGGTTTCCTCAGGCTCCTCAGGGGATTCATCAACCCTGACATTGATACTCTCAACAATTTTTTGTGTTCTATTGTTGTAGCATTTGAGAGCTTTGCTCTTAGTGGAATATCCCAGAAATATTCCTTCATCACATTTAACATCAAACTTGCTTAGATGCTCACCTCTCTTGATGTAACACTTACTGCCAAATACTTTAAAATAACTCACAGTGGGAGTCTTCTCGGTCCAATACTCATAAGGATTTTTATTTTTACCTTTTTTAATGAGTACCCGATTCATAGTATAGATTGCAGTGCTCACCGCTTCTCTCCAAAAAGTGTGAGCAACCTTTCCTTGGATCAACATTGTTCTGGCCGCTTCAACTACAATCCTGTTATTCCGTTATGCTATGCCATTCTGCTGAGGTGTCCTTGGGGCAGACAACTGCCTCTTGATATCGCTATCTTCATAGTACTTGTTGAATTCATCAGAAGTGAATTCACCTCCTTGATCAGTTCTTAGGCATTTTATCTTTTGACCATTTTCCTTCTCTACTAATGCTCTAAAGGCTTTAAACTTTCCAAATGCCTCAGACTTGTCTTTCAAGAATGTGACCCACATCATTCTTGAGCAATCATCAGTAAGAATCATGAAATACCTATCTCCTTGAATACTTCTAGTTTTCATAGGACCACACAAATCGGCATGCACAAGATCAAGTAAGTTTTCTGCTGAAAAAGACTTACCTTTGAAAGTTGAGGAAGACATCTTCCCAAGTTGACATTCTCTGCGTAAAGCATTCTCTGGTTTGTTCAGCAAAGGCAATCCTCTTACTACCTTGATCTTACTAGCCTTTACAATATTATCAAAGTTCATATGACAAAGTCTCCTATGTTGTATCCAACTGTCATCAAACTTTGCCATCAGACACTGACTAATCTTGGTATTCAACTAAAACAAGTTACCTCTGTTCTGCCTATCGGTGGAAATAAGTTCACCACTCTTTCCAATTATACTGTAGATTCCACCTTTGAACTCCAGAACGAGTCCTTTATCATTTAGCTGAGCAACACTCAACAAGTTATGCTTAAGACCTTCTACCTAGTAGAAATCGTCCACACTACTCTTTCCATTTAGTGAAATGGATCCTTTTCCTTTTACCAAGTATGGTGCATCATTGCCAAATCTGACAACACCTCCATCATATTCTTCTATAGGCAGAAACTTTCCCCGATCACCAGTCATGTGGTGAGAACAACCACTATCAATAATCCACTCATTAGAGTTGTCAATGCGAGAGACAAGTGATTTCTTGTCAGACACTTCTTCCTTTACAACTACAAACACTATGTTCTCATTCTCTTCATCCTCAGATTCTTCATCAATAACACCTTCATCCACTACAACAAGACAATTTCTTCTATTTCCTCCTTTATACTTTCTAAACCTCTCAGGTTTATCCTTATTGTCATTGTTAGGATAGTTAGCAACTATATGTCCTATCTTATTGCAGGAAAAACATTTTAAAGGAAGCTTACCTCTATATTTTCCAGTGCCTTTTGGAAGTCTCTTGGCAAGAAGAGCGTCAAACTCCATCAAAATTTCTTCATCATCCATACCTCTACTTTGCATGGATTCATAATTGGTACTTACTTCTTTTACTTTTCTAGTTGGTGCAATAGATGCTCTAAAAGATGACTCAGTCTTCTGAACATTGCCATCATAGCCATTCAACTGATATTCAATCAACTTTGCAATGATAGAGTCTAAGGAGACCTTGGTTTTGTCAATAGACCTTAGTTCCTAAATAGCAACAACTCTGATTGCATAGACTGGTAACAATGATCTCAAAACTTTACTGACAATAGTGGCATCTTCAATTGTTCCACCAGTGCTCTTGATATCTCCAACAACAGTCTTGATCCTTATACCATATTGCGGAATGGTCTTACCTTCAACCATCCTCATGTCTTCAAATTTTCCTCTAAGGCTCTCTTCCTTAGCTTTCTTGACATGCTCATCATGGCCATAAATAGTTTCCAATGTGTCCCATACATCTTTAGGAGTGTCCTTATCTTGTACATCAATGAACTCAATATCGGACAAACTGCTAATAAGGGCTTCCATAACTTGCCCATTTTCTTGAATCTCTCTTTTTTGATCATCGGCTAAAGTGCCACTGGGGATTACATAGACATTCTCAACATAGCTCCAGTGTTGAGCACCCAAACTCTTGATTTAGATCTTCATTATGTCCTTCCATATTTTGAAGTTATTTCTATTGAACTTAGGACCTTCCCTCTTCATCATTAAGGCAAGATCTTTTACCTCAAGCGGTTAAGCTTATATCACCGAGGACCTAGAGTTTCTCTGATACCAATTGATGAATAATGATGAACAAAAAATACCCTAACTGGTATTGAGAGAGTGGGGGGGGGGGTGAATCAGTACATACAAAAACTTCTCTGCAACTTATCAAGTTAAAACAATGCTAACCGGTTGTCTTCATTACTAAACTTAACCATGGCAATACCGGTTAAATACAGTAAGACTTCAGACAACATAAACCTGTAAAACTGAATGCTTCAAATATCATTCAATACTTGATAACTACTTCACCCATAAACATATGCATGTGGTGTATCAACAATACCATAACCATTAGTTCTGCATGCATAATCACTTAAACAAATAATGCTTAATCATCACATGAAAAATCCACAACTCATGACACACATATTTTTCATGTGGAAAACCAAATGGGAAAAACTACGGTGGGGATGAATACCCACAAGCTTGTTTTGAACTCTTTTGAAGCTCGCTCTGTTAGGAGCCTAGTCCGGTTAAAGACTTTACACTAAGGTTCTGCTAGGAACCGATCCTGTTAAAGATCACCCCGTTAAGGGATGGCTATATACCCTATTAAAGGTTGAAACCATGTTAAAGGTTACCTCGCTAGAGGATTTAAAGAACTCACTGAACTTGAGTCACCTGGTTAGAGGATTTATAGTAAGCCTGTTAAAGCTACCCGACAAAGGGATTTTCCTTCTGTTGAAATGGTTAGAAGACAACAGGTAAAACTCTGATCTGATAACAACACTATATGCTAAGGCAGATCCTTTTTAGTTCCTCTACTCCGCAATCACACTTTGTGGTTTTCACTCACTGGTCTAGCAAGTATCTCATCACTCGGATACATACACAACTTTTGCCAACACTTACAATATCAAAACTCATCAACCTTATAGACAAGAATTAGGTCAGTAACACAAACCCTAAACCCTAAGCATCTTAGGTTTACAATTACAACTAGTCCAATCCTGACCGTCCAAACACTTTTGATAGAATGAAACAATCTCAAATAGATCACAAGTCATTCTGCATTGTCCATTCTTCACCGCACATAGAAATCAGTAACCCATCACGCTTTCTTCTCATACTGCTAAGAAGAATGTTCATTCTTGAGGTAGAGATTTAATCTAGTCGATCTTCACGTGCAAGATCCTCAAGGAAATCCTTCACATGCACAAAACTGACGTGGCATCTCGATCTCATCCTTATTTCTTAGCTAACTCATCACATAATATCATCGATTGCATTGCACAAGCTAGATTGCCAAACCGGAAACCCTAAAGCTGAGACTACCAAATGGTAGTCACACTTAGTGAAACCCTGACACTGGTTCACTACATCTCTTCATACTGGTTGACCTGTGCCACTTCCAAGCTTCATACTGGTGCATACTGGTGTACCTTATTGAACACATATTGACATCAATGACAACATACTTTGTCATCGGTTCATCATATGCCAACAACCACAACATAGTGATTTGCATGGAGAAAAATTTTCAGAAGAAAAGCCTCACACTCCAAAAGGTGCCTAATATATTATTCAAAAATCAACAAGATTACAATATACTTGTAGATCAAGATTTTAATAGGTGTATCATCAACAGGAGATTTAGAGGCAACTCAATAAATATTAGACTCACACAATAAAACAATGCATAGCCGTAATACAATAATATCATAAAATAGGGTTTCGTTCTAGGGAAAGACAAGCCAATAATCTCTAATGTAACATTTCTGACCTAATAATAAAGCCTCCAAATTTATATTAATAAAAAATATATAAAAGGTGACTTTCGGGGATGTGTCTCTTGAGACCTCATTGGGTCGTGTGAATCTTGAACTTCTTGTCATGGGGGTCATTTGCCCAAACCTTGCAAGGGGGTAACCCCCTCTTGCAACCCCCCACACTGAATATAATTACCAGTTATAATTGCAAGGTTGAAACACCATTTTCATATCAATGAAAAGACACAATAAAAAGACACCATGCCATGTACCCCTAAAATAAACCCTCCAAATCGAATACTCATTGAAAAAGGCCCATTTTCAATAAAAGTTAAAGCACATAAATGAAATACATCTAATTAATTAGGTGGGGAATACATATCAAATGATTCTTTGTTGAGTGGACTAAGAGTGGGATATGATTTCTCCTCTTGTGATTCACCAATTAACTCTTGCATGAACAACCTCCTCTAAGTCCACGTTGAACATATATCCAACTTTAGGTGAAGGATCCTTAGTCTTTTGGGTAAAACTTCATCAAAGAGCCACATTCAAAAAATTCAATCTCCAAATAACTAGAGATCTCTAGCCTCATCCAAGTCTATCTAGTATAAATGAACACCTTAAAGACCTTTTGATTCCAATTGAACTTCAATTGCATCAGTGCAATCTCCAAAAGGTCCAAGGAAAAATGACTATTATATTCAATACTATCTACAAGACTACCTCAAATCACTACCAAAGTTCCAATTGCATAATCAAGAACTCTACATGATCTCATGATTTACATCTCCCTCATAGTACCATTTATCTCCAACTTAAATATCTACTTCAAAGAGCACCCATATCACACTAAGACTGAACAAGAAACATCTAGAGTCCTACATGGCACAATATCATATCACTACCAAAGCTTCTAGTATAATGATCTAGAGATACCCATAGGACTATGATGCAAATACCTAATTAAAGATCAATTTTCCTTCACACAATCAAATAAATCAACTACAATATCAATAGCTCCTAAAGGACAAAGTAAAAAATGTGACATCCAAAAGAATATAACTATTCAAAAAATACAACTCCAAGTTACATAGAATAATTCTTACATGCTAGAGTTTATTCTTCAACCCTACAACTCCCATGGATCACTTGCAATCAAACATCTATCGCAAAAAAAAATAAAAAATCAAAGAAATTGCTATGGAGGCCAACAAGAAAATTGATTTAAAAAATCATGAATCTTTATGAATGTGTAGTACTCTCAAAATGAATGAATACAATGATAAATACCGATAAAAGGAAAAAGTATAAAGAAAAAATCAACACTAGATGAAACTTTAGGTGAGGATAAAAATAAATCATGACACATGTCCCAATCCTATGATTTTAGACAAAGAAAGCACATGAAATAAGCAAGTTTAAGTAGCTTGTGTTAAAAGGGACCTAAGTAATTAAATAATTAATGAGGAAAATAGTCCTTTACACTAATACTCCCTTAAGTACAACTTGGGGAGAACCTAAAATCTCTAAATGATAAATACATAAAATTTAGAAGAAGTGTCCCAACCACATGTACAAATAAAAAAGAATTCGCATAACTAGAGAAGAGAGAATCTCATAAAAAAATTCCTCTACAAAAGAGGGAAATACATATGAAGGACCAAGAATCTGTTAAGCACAAAGATATATTGAGAGGGGGAGTGAATCAATATATGCAAATTTCAACTCCATTGAACATTAACTATCATTAATAACTTTCCAAACTATGCATCCAAATTATGATAACTTATCAAGCCATAAAAGCACATCAACACATGAGAACACCAGATTAACATGGAAACTTGGAAAGGGAAAAACCATGGTGAGAATAGTTGCTTTTATCTATTGTCCAAATCCAACCTCACAAAGAAAGTAGGAATATGACAAAAAAATTATAATATGAAGTAGGTACTAACCTATTAGAGACACCAATCCCCAATTGTATTTGTAGGCACCAACCCATAGGAGACACCAATCCCCTACATAAAGATATAAGCACCAACTTAGTATGTGAGAAACAAATTCCACCATAATACAAAGGATATGAATTACAAACCTTCAAGGTTGAATACTCAGCTTCCTTCTAATATGATCAACATCAATACTACCTCACATAGTGCATATGATCTTCAAGAAAAACCACACACAATGATTGGGATGCTACGCACACAACATCACCCACATACTCACATAATTCATAACTTATGAATATTACAATAATGAAAACACTAGTAACAAACCTAGATCTACTATATAAATGAATTACAATTACAATTACATCCTTTTGTTAGCCTAAATAAAGATTAATGCATTTGCAAGTCAACTACAAGATGAAACATCACACCAAACGTATAATAAGCTCAATTCAAAAGTGCACAAGTTGCTCAAGAATAAAGGATGCACTATACGCTATCCAATACAGTTTCCAGTAGCCCCAATGTACATCTACACACTATCTCTAGCTTGCACATGTTACAATCTTCCAACACATAAATTCGAAACATAGACCCAATTAGCCAGTCAAGTATTGTGAACACTTTGTCACTTTTAACTTCTTGCTTGCTAAAGTTCAGCCACTGAAACTTTAGAATATGATGAAACATATGTATCTTTACTTAACTTCTAAATTGCATACCATAACACTCAATTGCAGTAGATGCATAATAAGATACCATGACAATGCAATAGGATTCACATATTATTTTTGAGCAATAACCCTCATAACTATACCACAAATACTTCCACTCAACAAAACATGTGATAAAAACTTAGGGTCAACTTGATCTGGAGCATCATGATAACATTATGAGAGTTATCATCCATAGCTTTCCGTAGTCCTTCCATAACTCAAATTCTTAGACATGTCATGTTAGAATAAATTACACTTGTTGTAGCTACTAGGCATATGAAGTCATTATATTTAACTATCATGATCTTTTGATTCCTATTTCACACCTTTGACATGCCTTTGACATCAATGACAACACGTGTCCAACAATCTCCCCTTTTGTCATTGATGGCAACCAACAAAATACTGCTAGCACATCAACAAAAACTAGGTTAGTTGGAGACTCCCCCCATGATGTATACCTGATATGTTTAAGAAGCTTTTGAGAATTTGTACATATTAATCCTTTTGAGAGATGTAGCATTTTGGATCTCTTTCTCCCCCTTTGACATCAATGGAGAAGGACAATATTTAAGTCTCTTTCTCCCTCTAATAGAATTTAAGTCTTTTTAGATATGCCCCCCCTTTCATCTTGAGTTCCTTACTTCATTAGCTTTCTTTCTCTTTCTTTCTCCTCTGATCATGTACTGAAACACTTAGCAAGACCTGTAAGTTTTCTTAACGAAGGGAGTGAACACTCTTCCTCAACCTATGATTTAAGAGGAGGGAGAAACTACTCTCAACTTTTGTAGGAGATACTCAAAAGTCTCCTTAGGTACAAGTTTTGTAAAAAATATCTACAATTCGCTCCTTAGTCTCAACATACTCAAGCTTCACTTCTTCGTCTACAAATTTTTCTCTTAGAAAATGATATTGAATTGCAATATGTTTTGTCCTTGAATGCATCAACAAAATATTTGAAATATTTATGGCACTTGTATTGTCACAAAGAATATAAATGGGCTCATCAAACTCTACTTTCATCTCCTTCAAGTTATGCTTCATCCTTAAAACCTGAGTGCAACATGAAACTACTACAATGTACTTCATTTATGTTGTGGATAAGGACACTAAATCCTTCTTATTGCTCAAACAAGATACAAGGTTGTCATTGATAAATAAAGCTCTCTCACTTGTACTCTTTCGATCATCTATACTTTCAACCCAATCTAGCTATTTGTATATGTAGTCAAAGTAAAATTTTTACTCTTAGGATACCATAAATCAAAATCTAATGTAGCTTTTAGATATTTAAATATCTTTTTTACTACCTTGATATGAGTCTCCTTAGGTGCTGCCTGAAACCTAGTTGCCATCCCTACTACTTGCATTATATTCGACCTAGATGCGGTCACATTCAACAAAATACCAATCCTTGACCTATACAAGGTATAATTTGTTGAGGTAGATTCATCATCTTTGCACAATTTACACCCAATATCCATAGGTGTACTTAGTTGTTTATAGTTTTTCATCTTAAACTCACTCAACATCTCTTTTATAAACTTGGTTTGAGATATAAATATAGCCTTTTTTTATTGAGAAACCCATAAATCATGAAAAAATGACAACTCACCAAGCATTGGAATCTCAAACTCCTTTTTCATAGCATCCCAAAACATTTTGTCCACTACATCCCTGTTGCCTCCAAAGATAATATCACCAATATAAACAACAAAGATCAACAATTGATCACTTTCTATTTTTATGTACAAGTTGTTGTCTGCACTACCTCTCCTAAAACCTTGTAGTTGTAAGTATCTATCCAATTTGGAATACCATTCTCTAGGGGCTTTCTTGAGTCCATAAAGAGCCTTCTTTAGTTTGCATACAAAATCCCGCTTGTTTGAATATGAGAACCCTTTCAGTTGTTCAATGTAGACTTCTTCTTCTAGCTCTACATTTAGAAAATGAAGATTTGACATTCATTTGGCACACCTTGAAATTCTTAAATGTTGATAATTCCAAACACATTTTGATTGCCTCTAATATTTCTACCAGAGAAAATGTCTCTTCAAAATCAATTTCCTCAACTTGAGCATATCGTTTGCACACAAGTTTGGCTTTGTTCCCATCTTCCTTCAACTTTTTCCTAGAGACCCTTTGATACCAATGACATTCTATTCTTTAGGTCTTAAACCAACTCCTTGGTTTCATTCTTCTCAATCTGAGCTAACTCTTCTTCCATGGCCTCTAACAAATGTTTTTCTTTGCTTTCCTTAGCATAAGTACTTGGTTCAATTTTTTATAGTAAGGAAAAATCTACATGTTCATTCACTTTCTCAATTCTTTTTCGAGTATGAACTCCACTCTCTTTATCTCCTAGGATTTGATCTTCAGAGTGAATCTTCTAGACCTATTTGGTCGAAATATTTGCAACTGTATTTTCTGATCCAATTCCAGTTTCTTCATCTTCATTGGACAATATTCATCACTGCCATCTTTATTCAAAACCTCTATTGATTGTATTATCTCATCAATGCTTACATTAACATTTTCCACTATCCTCCACAATATTTTATTATAATATATTTATGCCTTGCTTGTCATATATAGAATAACCAAGAAAAATGCCTTCATCAGATCTAGAATCAAACTTCCCCAAATGTTCTTCATCTCTCTTGATATGGCACTTGCTTCCAAATATTCTAAGATGCTTGACTAATGCCAGTCTTCCTTTCCACATCTTATAGGGAGACTTAGTAGTCATTGGCCCGATTTGAACTCTATCCAAGATATATATTGTTGCTAGAACCACTTCTCTATAGTACATGTCTGATAACTTTTCTTGAATCGACATGAGTCTTTCCATCTCATGTACAATTTGGTTCTTTATTTTAGCTACTCCATTTTGCCAAGGATTCTCAAGACAATAATATTGTCTCTAGATCCCATGCATCTCATGAAATTATTTATATTTGTCAAAAGTAAACTCTCCACCTCTATCCGATCTTAAGCATTTGATTGTTCTATTAGTTTAATTTCTACCATTGCCTTAAAAGCCTTAAACTTGTCAAAAGCATTTGATTTCTCTTTTAAAAAGGTAATCCAATACATTCTAGAATAACCATCAATAAACATCATAAAATACATGTCGCCTTGTAAACTCTTTGTTCTCATTAGTCTGCACAAATTTGTATGAATTAGATCCAATGGCTTTGTAGTTGAATACTCCTTGGTAGGAAATCTAGTCTTTGTCTACTTTCCCTCATGACATGGTTTACAACTAGTAGATGAAGGTTTCTTGATCTTAGGCATGTCTCTTACCATACCTTTTGAATTGATTCTCAAAAGATCATCAAACTGATATGTTCTAGCCATTTGTGCCAAATCCAACTTTCTTCCCTATGAGTAGCAAAGGAATTCCTTCCATTAACTTCATTGAAATTATTTACATCACTGTAGGTCTTTCTTCCTTTTGCAATTAAACTGATATCAATTTTTCTAATTTCACAACCCTTAACATTGTATGAGAGATTGTAGCCTTTATCACACATCTGATTCACTCAAACTATTATGTTAGCCTTTATCACACATCTGATTCACTCAAAATATTATGTTTTAGTCCTTCTACATACAACAAATCATATGTTTTTATCTTTCCACCATAAAGACTCAAAATACCCTTACCAGTAATCTTAGCAATAGAGTCATTACCAAGAGTTACAACTCCTCTCTCAAACTTCTTGAAGTTCATGAACTTGCTCTTGTCTTTGGTCATGTGACTTGAACATCTCATGCCAATAATATTTGGATTGTTCTCCTTCTGAGCATGTAGAGTAGTTGGAGCCACTACAGATTTCTCCATTCTTGGTCCATCTAGTTTCTTCTTCCAAATCTTCTTAGTTTCATCACTTTGACTCAATATGTTATTTCCTTTTTCATCCAACATAGAATGAATCACAAAGTTGCTTCTACAATTTCTTGCTATATGCCCAAAATTGTTGCATTGATGACAAATAATATTGAGATCAAATAATGTTGAAATAAATTTCTCTAAAAGAGTTTTTCCTTCTTGTCAAGATCTTTCTACAATTCATAGCTTTATGACTAGATTGATTGCAATTAAAATAGTAAATTGAACCTGATATTGTATGCTTGTCCTCTTGAAGCTTTTCTTTTAGAATAAGAGTAGATTTGAGTACAAGGACCATCAATCTACAAAAACTTATTTTCAAGTATGTTTTCATGATGAATTTTTTTATGATTTGTTACGTCATTGCATCAACACTTGGAGGACTTATGTAAAGAGCATTACATCATGAATATTATCAATGCTAAGGTATAATATTGTCAATTCAACATTTCATTTATGTTTTAGCCCATGTCCTACCAAGGGTAAGCTCTCTTTCACATCATCATTACTATAGTGGAGGTGGAAAACCAACATGGGGTTTGACTTATGCAAGACCCTATACAACACAACATTTTCCCTCTTTTATGTGTGCAGATTACAAATTCAACAACTTAAAGGTGTGAAATTATGCAAAGTAGACTGAGAACCACAGTCCCAGACTTTAAATAGATGAAAACCCCCAGAATATGCCAATTATCTCACTCGAATGACACTTTTAGGTTGAATTTTGGAAGGAAAAATCTATAGAGCATCTCTATAAAGCATCTTGATTTGGAATCTAAAGCCTTAGGTGATGAACACACCTTTAGGTCTAGAATGCCTATTTCCATACATTGGCACTTTCAACTTCAAAATTCTACGACAAGTTCCTCGCTGCATCTCATTTATAGACCTCTACTTTTATGTTGATTTTCATGTTTGTATTTTTCTATTTATGTTGAATATTGTCAATTTCCTATCATTTTACCTAGTCATTACATATTCACATCAATTCAAAACAACAAAAAAGAACGGTTAATCAAAGTGTTAAGCTCTCCTTTAGGACTGAAGTTGAACCTTGTTGGTTGTTCCTCAATGAATGTTGGAAGTGGTGACTAAATAAGACCTTAGTTTACATTCCTAGGCTAAGGCTTCTATTTCAAACATTACAAAGATAAGGCACGTTAAAATGAGCATTCTCTACATATATGTAAATGTTTGTTTTTAAAATGACCCAACCAATTTTAAATATATTACAAGAGAAAAGAGAATGATAATTCTAATCAAGATATTGGGACAACACCACTAATAGATAGATTGGGGTTAGGGTATTATTATCTCAGAGTCCTTAATTCAACGGGTTATGATTTTATTGCTAATAAAATAAATTGCCTTTTTAAAAGATTATTTCGATTTGTTAATAAAGGATAACAATGTTCTTTAATAATGCTAAGTTTGTAGGCCCTTCTTGCCTTGCACTGATATTGTGTTATGTTGTAGGCACATATATAACCTCAACCTCCAAAATTAAAGTAAAACATAAATTTATTCCATTTTTCTATTTTTGAAAAAATTATGGAAAAAATCAAGAGATATTATTCTTTAAGTGTTTATTTCTATTAATGTTTTTTTAAAATAGTGATATCTCTCAACATCTTTTTTTTTTATTGGTAATAATAGCATTTTTATTAATATAAAGTAAAGCTTATATCATAGACATTATCATATTTTAGAGTCTATCCCTAACCACTAATATACCATTACCATTTCTATTGCATTATACATTTGGACTACACAAAATTTACAGAGCCATCACACAACAAAACCCTAACCATTACTTGCCCATAAAAGCACTTTCATATCACCCAACATACAAGCTTTTACATATCTACTAAATAAAAATATTGAATTTCAAATTCAATATAAACGCTAAATGCCAAACACCATCTATAATTGAACAAAATCATCATTCATCAAGTTTTCTGTTTTTTGTATAATAAAAAACAACAACATAATTGTCTAGACACAAATCCTCACTCCTTCTTCATCGGTTTCAAGGTGTCATTCACCCAATAATCATTCGAGTCAAAATTGTCTCGCTTGTTGCCCTTTTGCATCATCTTAGTGTCGTCAACTCTTTCCTTTTCTTTCTCCCACAAAAAAGTCTTTTAGTACTTTCTAGTCGATGTATGCCTTCGCACGATGTTCCTCTTTGTCTGAGGATGCACTCGAATGAATGAAAGGTTGCATTGATGAAGTGAGCTCTCCAACCTGAATCCAATCCCCTCCTCTAGTCATAAACCCAACTCTAGGTTGTGCCATAGCCATTAAAGATTTCATTTGGAACAACCATTCTTCCTTTACACATTTCTACATCACCCACTCAACCTCTTCCTTCAGCCCAAGCTCCAATCTCATGCTAGAACCATTGAGACAATATCAATATTGTTTCGATAGTGATGCTTTGCATTTATAAATTCTTCCTTGAGTAATATATCCATTATTTGCAGAAAAATAGGGTCTTCAAACTTGAAAAGACTTCGCATTCTTTTATTTGCACTCTTGCCCAAGAAGGACAATTGTTGTTTGGTGCTAATAAGGGTAAAATTCACTTCCATCTTGCTCGGTCCCTTGTCACCAATCTTCTCACTTGCTCACATATCACAACAACATCACACAAAGTAGGAAAATGCCACCCCCCATTTCATTTATAGAACAACCACCCTAGCTCATTAATTGTCCATCAATTAACTAAGTCTAAGTTTGGTAGTGTATGGTTCCACTCATGAGTTAAGACTCATGTTTCGATAGTCCTCCAATACCTCATTTAAATGCCTATCATTTAATGACACAACAAAGTTGGACAGTGTGTCTACAATAATATTTCCACCCCTTAAGACATGAAATACTTTAAAATTATGAAAAGTAATTAAATAATTTTTAATCACTATAATACATTTATTTAGTTTCCATGCGAGGGCCTCCCCTTTTTTCATTGCATTGATAATTATCATTGAGTCCCTTTTTAAATGCAATCTTGGGATTTCTAATTTTTTGGCTAGTTTTATTGCAAAAAGAGCTGCTTGAGCTTTTGTCTCCTTGTTCGTTCCCTTCGATAATTTCTTCGCAACCAAAGTGATAATGTTTCCACACCAATCTCTTGCCACAAACCTAGCTTTGGATGATCCCAAGTTCCCTTTCGATGTCCCATCAAAATTTACTTTGATCCATCCATCTTTAGATTTGCTCCATTCCACCTCTATCTGACCTGTTGAGACCGAATCAACCCGAACATGCCCATTACCGGGCCATCTCTCAGGGCTGTAACTATTCTGGCTCCAAAATTACATGCTTCCATATGATGCTGAAGGCATACCATTCAAGTATGGCATGTCCATGAGAGCGATGTTCCTAGGACCCACAGATGACATGGAGGAATTCGCGGCTGTGATGACGTGGATGATGTTGTCGTTTTGCGTTTGACGGAAAAGCTTGCTCACGGTTAACACTTTCCTGGCCGTTGTCACCCAATGTGACGGTTACATCGGGTGAGGCGGTTAACATACCACCGGACAAGCATTTTACATTTTCGGTGACCACCAATTTCGATTTTGCCACGCGGTAATTTTTTTGGCTAACCCACTTTATTGCGTCCACGAGTCGACTAACATGACTAACATCGGGCGGCGATCACGTGTTATGGGCACAATTTTCAATTCATTTTTTAAAAAAAATTAAATGAAAACTCGATTTCGCAAAAATTGAAAATATATTCCGTCTAGTAGCTGCATGCAGAACGCACTGGTGGAGGCGAAACAAAATATTTGACCGTGGAAATTCGGGCTGTAAATTCATGTGCCCGGTTGAATCACTGCATGAAGGAGTTGCGCTTCAATTGTAGTTATAGGTATGCATTCTTAAAATATGTGTGGCTCCGAAGGGGAGGAGAAAAGCCGACCTCATGCATAACCCAAGTTGTCTGGGTATATTGTTAGTCGTATTGTTATCACTTGTTAACACGTGGGTTTTTTTTCATGTGCTGGGAGGAGGTATCATAGTGTACAGGGGGTGCTATGATTGAAGATTGTTGTGTAGGGTTATGGTGGCATCGGTAAATTCAAACCCTAACAGATAAAGATAGTTTTATGATTCCTTCGTCAACCCAGTGTTTGAAATTGTAAATTTTTATATCATTTTTGTATCGTAGAGGTGGTTGTGAGTGTGCCCTCAGGAGGTGTCAAGAGGACAACGATTTGGGTGGAGGCTTAGGTGGCTGCGGTAATTTGAAACCCTAAGACATTCAATAATTTTTTTTATTTCCTGTGTCATTTTGTGTTTTGTCTGTGAAAATTAGGCATCATTTTGCAACATGGTCATGTCAGGATACCAAGGTTCCCTGTTTGATTGTTGATGGCTGATTTTTGGGATTTTGTTGAAAACCATCAGGGTTTGCATTGTTTGTTTGCAGTTTGGTGTATATATATTTATATATATATATATGTGTGTGTGTGTGTGTGTGTGTGTGTGTGTGTGTGTGTGTGTGTATATATATATATATATATATATATGTATATATATATATATATATGTATATATATATATATATATGTATATATATATATATATATGTATATATATATGTCAATATGAAGCAATACACACACACACACACTCGTAGAGAGAGAGACACACACAAACATGTCCTCTACAATACAGAGGAAAACAACATAATAAAACATAGATAAAAGAAACTATGGAAATATTATGCTTTGTTTCCATTATTCTTAGGTGCTCATTAGATAAAAAAAAGAAAACCTATAGTCCCATAATTCCCCCTTCAACAATGAGCCAGAATAGATGGAGGTTGCTTCAACAAGGAGCCCTTCAACAATAATGTTTTCGTTCGTGCATTAGTCTTACTTTTTCCACGTTAGGCAAATAAAAAAGGTGCCATGTTTGCTATCATCAAACAAACAACAGATCAACTCCTAATTGTCAGCAAACAACAGATCAACTCCTAAACAAGAGCAGGTCACACACAGTCAAGGAATGGTTGCATCAACCAGTCAACAACCTAATTTTGAGGAGTCTGTTTGTATCAAAAGGCAAACCATAACATGTAAACGAGGTCAAGACCACGTAAAAGAAGCTCAATTTGAAACAAAACATTTTACCTCACTTTGTCTTTCATGTAGCTATTAGGTGTCTGCCACTTGTATTTGCATATATATATTTATTCTTGGACATGTATGTTGATGCATGTCATTGGTACGATATGTCCTTTTTGGAGCCAGAATAGACGTGTGTCATGTATGTCGATTCATGTCGTTGTTACAATCTCATTTTGAAGCCAGAATAGACATGTCTGGCACAAGTTGGAAGCACCTAATCACACTCAAAAAGTGCAGAATAAACTATATGCATATATATGTGGGAGGCTATGTGTATTGTGGCTCGACAGTGGACGTATCGTACCAACAACATGCATCGACATATATTTCGAAGACATGCATACCATGAAAACTTCTCGTGGTGCTCCGACCCATGGTATGTGATGTGGAGTTGTTGTCGAGTTCTCAGTTTCAGTCCTCGGTGCCCACACAAAATTATGTGGAAATGCTAGAGGATGGCTACGACATGCTTCGTGGTTACTGCCGGTTTATTGTGCATAACATGCACATTAAAATCTTGTGAATGAAGGAACCACATTTGGAGGGCATCCTGGCAGGAAGAAGAGGGCGCGGGCTGCAAAAACTTGGTACTTTTGTCAGAGAAAACACTAGCACGAAACTCAAGTTACTCTCGCAGTGGGACGCCTCTATTGTGGCTGCAAAAAATAAAATGGGGGGACTAACACCCCATGTTTGTGGCAGGTTTTTAATCGTAGGTTTTGCATTTGATGGTTGCTTCTGTCTAACACAACATTGTTAGTCTGTATTATTTTTCTATTTTGGAACCAGAAGAGACACAACCTCTAGGACCATTGTTCATGTACGAGTTGTGATTTGATGCAGCTAACAACGGTAAAGCCAAAGGCTAACACGTGATGCAATTTACCATAGGAGATGGAGTTAGTCAATAACAAGGCTTGAGAATAGACAAATGGTACTGCGTGTTAGTGACATGTTATCCAATTGCATCCATTGAATGTAAAATATAGTGTAAAATGTGAGACTAAGTTGCGTGTTAGTCAAACCATAGTGTTGATTTCGAGTCGGAATAGAGGCGTCTGTCCTTGAGTGCACAACAATAGTACGAAAATAGGTGGTTGATATAGACAACTCTGGTACAGCTCTGGTACTATGGCAAATTGACATATATAATTTAGGTGATATAAATTACTTAGTGGTAGTTTATATTGGATGTTAAATTGCAATTTCATATATGAACATGTAGGTTCCTTTTATGTCTTTTGAAATGCATGTACTTCCCAATGTAGACTACTAGTGACATTAGTTATCCATGCAAGTTGTTGATTTTCAAGGACTATTGAGTAGTCCCCTGGCAAACATCCAGACGTTCCCAGGTTGTTGCTCTGTCTCCCTTGTTTAATACTACTTGCACTGTAATGTCCTCTTATTAATAATCTTTGGGCTTGTGCAACTTTTTGAAAGGCGCTTGTTATATATATATATATATATATATATATAGTTTGTTGTATATAACTTTTTTTATGCGGTACAAATGTATGTATAAATTTCAGTTCTTGATCATGTAATATTAATGTCCTTACTTTTACTGAATTTGATAATAATGAAAATGAACAATGCAATTGGCTGATGTGTTTTATTATATGCTATAGATGCACCATATTAGACAATAAGATATAATTTTCGAACCTGAATGCAGTACGCTTGTTATTTATGGATCTTCAAGTCATGAAACCAGTGTTGAATATATGAACCAGAAATCCCGATTCTTGCGAACTATGTGTTATAAATTTGTATATATTTTGTTGATTTGCATCAGAGTGTTAATGTTCATCGTAGTGTATTTGTATTTCTAGATTATTGATGTTCGTGATGTTTGAGAAGTACATGTGTTTGATGATCCAAATCCAATCTGAAATGTGATTTGGGCTTCTGTTTGAGGTGTCTCGGGTTGGCACGACGAACTCCTCATGTGTCTATCCTTCAGAGTGTTTTTTTCTTTTTTCTTTTCGTAACTTAAGAGTATGTTTTTAATAAATAATACTATTCCCATGTCAACAAAGAGATGGAGGCTTTAGAATAGACACTCGTTTCAAAAGACTTGTGTCTTTCAAAAAATGAGTTGGAGGTCTCTGTACCCATTAATTATCGTGAAAAACTTTGTTAATGGTAATGAATCACTGTTTATTCTTTGACATAGATTGACCATCTTAATTATTGCACACTCGTTTTACAGCATCGATTTTGCAATTAGCGGCTACGATTGACTAACCTGTTGGTAACACATTGTAGGAAAGGTCCGTTTTAGAGCCAGAATAGACACAGTCGATCCGTTAAGCATGTTTTGCATTCTTCTTTATCAATCCTTAAGAAAGTCTAGTTTTTGTGTTGTATTTTGGATGGGGAGAACACAGGAAGCCTTTTTAATAGCATTGGCGATGGATCATAGTCATTATTTCGTTGCAATTGCAACCAAATATGTTCTAGAGTGGAATGTCATGGATAGTTTATGGCTAAACTATTAGCTGGGTTGTACTTAACATAGCGACATGCTGACTTTGTATTAGAATGTGGGCATAACCGGTCGTGTGTTGGCTATGTCATTTGTAGTGAATGTGTGGTGTTATTGATAGTGTGACGAATATGAATTGTATTTTTTTTATGTTTCAGTTCAATCATGTCAATTGTGTTGCAAAAAAGGTTGGGGGAAAATGCTAATCTTGATTATGGGTTGCTAGAGCTAAAGGCAGATGATCTCTTGGGAGTTGGACGTGTTCGCTTCCCAGTGACATGTGACATCGGTCTGCCTATAAGCTAAGTAGTTTTAATGGATTATGTAACATGTAGTATTGCTTGGTGTTGTAATTGTTTAATGCTTGTGACTGGAGAACTAATTTTTATACCCAGGAGAGAGGTGGGCTCTCATATGTGGGATGAGTTCGGCATTCATATCTAAAAGATTCAGGAGTTGGGCTTTCACATCTGGGAGTAGTTGAGGATTCGAATCCGAAAGAGTCGGGAGTTGGGCTTTTAGATGTGCAACCAGTTGGAGATTCAAATCTTAAAGTTTTAGGAGTCCGGCTTTCGTATTCAGGACTAGTTGAGGATTCAAATCTGAAAGGGTCAGGAGTTGGGCTTTCAGATGCACGACAAGTTGGGGATTCAAATCTAAAAGATTCAGGAGTTGGACTTGCACATCCACGAGTAGTTGAGGATTCAAATCTGAAAGACTCGGGAGTTGGGATTTCAGATGCACGACAAGTTGGGGATTCAAATCTGAAAGATTTAGGAGTTGGACTTTCACATCCACGAGTAGTTGAGGATTCAAATCTGAAAGACTCAGGAGTTGGGCTTTCAGATGCGGGACTAGTTGGGGATCCAAATCCGAAAGAGTCAGGGGATGGGCCTTCAGGTCAGGGACTAGTTGGGGATTCAAATCTGAATGAGTCACCAGTCAGGTCTCCAATTTTGAACCCATTGTCAAGTCGGCTTCTAAGTGAATGCACAACCACATTGGTAATTATTTCTCATTGCATTATATATTTTTTCCATCATTGCATGGCATGGTTGGTGGAAGTTGGGATTTATAAGTGGAAATGTAGATATATACACAGGCATAAAATGGATCGATGATGTGTGCTATTTTATTGAACAAAATTATGATAGTGGTTGTGCTAGTGAGGAAGATGAGGCCAGTGGAAGTGTAGATGAGGGCGATTATACTGATGCTCGAGGTGGTGAGAGTGAAAAAGGGGACGTTTGTAGCGAGCACGAGGTGAGCATAGAGCAGGAGGCTGAACGGCAACATGATTCTATCAGCGCTCGTGAATAGGAACAAGGGGCGAGTAACAAGGAGGTCCACTATTAGTCATTATATGGATTATCTTTATAATGCTTGATTAGTGCAAAATTGAATGTGACTCTTTGTCTCTATTGGTTGTGTGCAGCAACAGGCCGATCACAAAAGAGAACATATTAATGGCAGGTTGCACTACTTTTGTCTCTTCTGTTATTGTTCTAAAAATGGAGGTCGTCAGTTTTGGGATCTGGGGAGGCTTAATATGCATAGATCCAGAGAACATCAACTACCATTTTTGGGGATTGCATGACGCAGTCGTCAACAGTGTGGAAGTGGAAAGCGCAGCTTGGATCATAGGAAGAAATCAATGTTGGAGTTGAAAAAGAGGGAGTCTACTATTGAATACCAAATAGGCGTACAATGCAATATGCAAAAAAAACGTGTCACTGACCGGGTCTGTATGAAATATGGCAAGAAAACACGTGATGAGCTTCCTACCAAAGGGAAGGAAGAGATAAAGGAAGCAATGTGAGTGTACGACAACAGTCCGGTTAGGGAGGCGAGAAGGAAGAAGGTTTTAGAGTTACTGCAAAGAAAGAATATTGCAATAGAGGTAATTTTTTAGTGATCGTATTTTTTTGTAGTTTACTAAATTCCTTTAAACATGTGAAGAATGAATTATTGAGGTATCCTATCCTGGTGCCCAGATTTTAAGTGACAGTACAGGCCATGGCGAGGAGGTTCTGTCATCGAAGGCTAATTGGAAACAAACGTGCCAGTGAATGAGGCTACATCTGTTTCGTTGGGGAAGCAAGAAAAGAAGAATGCTGCAAAAAAATCAAGGCCGGCTTCAGGTCATCAAAAAAAAGAGGGTGCACCTGTTTTGTTGGGGAAGCGATAAAAGAAGAATGTTGTGGAAAAAAGAAGGCGGACTTCACATCCTGAAACAAACATGCTAGCCAATGAGCCTGCATGTGATTCGTCGAGGAAGCAAGAAAAGAAGAATGTTGTAGAAAAAACAAGTCTGACTTTAGATGAGGTGACATGTTTGTCATCGAAGGTGATTGTCTATTGGCTTGTCCATATGTGTGTTTTCATTGCATGGTATGCTTTGCACTGCACTGTGTAGTATGTTGACTATTTCATCCATGTCATTGTAAGTTGATGGGGTCCGTGGAGGGAGCATGGACTGTCCCGTGGTATTGGATGACACAGAATGCAGTGTGCGCAAAAAATTAAGTCAAAACCTTAGGCGTCTGTTATGTATAAGTTCGTTTCATCAAAGAAGTTGAAGGAGACGTCGAATGAAAAATTGGGTGCATGCAGTGCCGAGAAGATTGTGGAGCAGTCTCGTGACTTGGGGCAGATGACGGACAATACGAGCAAAGAACAATCAATGCAGTTGTCTGATGACACCATGTGTAGTGTTCCCGAAAAACCAAGTCCAAAATCTCAGATGTCTGTTAGGAGGAAGAAGGTGAAGGAGATGATGATTGAAAAATCGAGTGCATGCAGTGGCAAGATGATTGCAGAGCACTCTCCTCAACTGGGGCAGAGGTTGGAGGATAGCTACAAAGACGAACAGGTAATGTGGTGCAATTGTGCATGACATGTAGTGTTATATCATGACATGGTGTGTTATACTATATAGTAACTCTTTTTTTATGCAGTCGGCCGCAGTATTGGACGAGAAACTTCAAAAGTCTATTTAGAGGGAGAAACTGAAGGAGACAGTGAATGGAAATTTGAAAGCATGCAGTGGCGAGAAGATTGCAGAGGATTCCACTCAATTGGGGCAGACATTGGAGGATAAGAGCAAAGATGAATAGGTATTGGGCTCTTCTTTTGGATAACAGGTGGTGAGGGGCAGTGTTATACTAGAGCATTTTTGATGATGTTGTGGTTTGTGTCCATTATCTGTGTTCCTATTATTGCCTTAGTCATGTAAAATTCATCGACCTTGGTCCAATAGTGTTCGTAGGCATATGGGTTTAATGTGCACTTACACTCCTATACAATGTGTCACATTTTGCAGCATAATCCGATAGAAACAAGCATTGAGAAAGAGTCTAGGGGAAATGATGATGGATGTACAAATGCAGACCGTGACCACGATGGGGGCAATGGGCCGGGAGAGGCAGCTACTCTGGTACTGTTGTACTGCATTGGCATGAATTCATTTGACTATGTTTGATCGAGATGTATAAAGAATTTTATTTAAGCGACCATGTCCACTCGTTATTGATGCAGGCAACCGTGGAAGACAAAGAAGAGTGCGCCAATGAAGATGCTCACGCTGTTGCTATTGGAGTTGAAGTCCACCTACTCCTAGATGGGGCAGTGGTTGGGGAAGGCATTGTTGATGGCCTGGGGAAGGGTGTAATGTGTCATGCTATTCCACTCCCATGACATTGTGCTAAAGTTCGCATCGTCAAAGTCTTTGATGCAAATGCCCAGCTGCCTTTCCTAGGTCCTTTCGTTGATGTCTTGTCGATTTCCCTAAACTCATGGGCGGTGTGGCCCATTGAAGACCCGGTATGTTCCCCACTCTTGGTAAGTTTCGAAGATGACAAGATCCCTTCCTCCATCTTCTCATTCCATCCTTTACCTCATTTCAATGGAATGAAATAGGCAGCACTCGTATGATGTCGTTTGTATGTGGCAGGATAAAGTTGACAAAACTGTCCAGCCACAAAAAGAGGATGTTAAACGTGGCCCTGTGAATAGACGGGTAAGTCACAGGCTGTGATCACTTGGCATAACCCCTCCCGAGTTGCATAAGAATGAGAAGAAGCATAAAACATTTTATAGTGCCGTCAACTCCATTGCACAATCCAGATAGTGGAGGCAATAATATTCTTTGATCAGAGTTGTTGTTCCTCTTTCCAAATATTTAGAGCAAGATATTGTGGTTGAATTTCAGTCTTGATAGACTTTATTCAGATGGGAGTTGGAGATGTTATATTGACATGGCTTTTACCTTAGCATAGTTTAAACCCTCTGAATTATTGTTTGTCTTAGATGAATTGTACATTATTATTCAACCTTTCCTGCTATTTTAAGCACCTTTCCTGTTATTTTAAGCAAAATAACTATAAAGGCTTGATTTGTTGGACTCTTTCATGGTGATCCTGCACCATCAACTACCCTTTAATAACTTCACAAACCTTTCTTTGGTGTGCAACATTTTTAATAATGATAGTGGATGGTACAATAAAGTCGATGATAGTCGTTTACTGTTCAAGTTTTGTTCAAGGTCTTTTATATGTTGCATATGCATAGGTTTTGTTATTGTGTACCAATAGGGTCCCTGCAACTCTTTTACGTATACAAATGAAGCGGAATGTTTGATTGAAATTGTGAACCATGTGCTCTTTCCACTATAGCTTACGACAGTTGAATATACCATTGTTATTGTTTGTTTTTTAACACTGAATCTGAAATGAATTAACAACAAAAAAATAACCAAAAAAAAAAAAATCTATTAAAATACACCAGACTTCCGTTATAGTTTCATGGCATATGTGTAATAAGTTGGATGCAAGACGAGGAGTGTTGACTAATGAAGTTATCTTCTCAAAACATGGATTCCCAATTGGCAGGTAACCTGCCACCCAAGTGCCCGGTTTAGTGATCATGTCAACTTTATCGAACACATTAACTTTTTGTATCGTGCATAATGTTATTCATTCCAAAAAATGCAATAGATAGCAGTTCCTTTCTTCTGGGCATAAACTATTGTTTCCTGCATTTTTCATGTTGTCTTGCCCACCTGTCTACAAATACTTCTTTTTGGCATTGTTTGCAGGGATGGCAATGGGAAGACCACAGACAAGAAAAAGAAAGGGTGTCGAAACATCTATTCCGCAGAACGGAACGCCTGCTACGAATTCAAAGGTGAATGGGACGACCGATGTTCTCACCTCTGATGGCAGTTTAGGGAAATCTGCAAGACAACCACCACCGCCCTTTGCAGACTCGAACGATGGGATGGACACAATGAAGTTTGACGCCATGCAAGTAGAACTGCTAACGCAGAAGGTCGAAATGGCCCATGCTGAAAATGAAAGGCTGAAGGGGATTGTTTCTAATCTTGAATGGAGACTCACTGAAGTGAAAAGGAGATGCACCGAATTCAATAAGAAATGTAGTGAACTCAATAAGAAATGCATGGAACTCAATAACAAGGTCATGGACTTGGACGATAAGAATACAGACCTTGAGCTGGAAGTGTGTGGTTTGCAGATGTTGAATGAGAGATAGGAGGTAGTTCGTGAGGTGTGTGCTATAAACAACAAAATCATAAGTGACTAGATGCAGGGGATGCTAGATGTTTGTGTGCAACGCGCTCAGTACTGGAAACAGAGGTATGCAGAGGTGTTTGCCTCTGTAACTGTAGACACCCAAAATTGTCATGTCTAATTAAATAAATATTTTATTTATTTAATTATCTAAGCTTAATTCTTCTATTAATTAAATAAATCTTTATTTATTTAATTAATTCATTTATCCTCTTCTAGCCTTATTTCTCATTTAAATAAATACATTTATTTATTTAAATTATCCTTTTCCTAAATTAAATAAATATTTTATTTATTTAATTATCCCACTTCTTCTATTAATTAAATAAATCTTTATTTATTTAATTAATTCATTAGCCTTTTCTACCCATGACACATGTCATTCATCTCTTAATTCATACACTACCTACCTCTTTCATTGTTTCATTATTTCTTTTACCTACCCTCTAATCATAGCCGACCTCCTTTTACACCTCTCAATCTTATCCCTCCATTTCATATTGTGTCTTCTATATAAGGAGATGCTTCCTTCATTATCAAACCCTAATGACTGAGCCTAATGAATCAATTTATGCAATTGACTACACTACGATCCTACTTGCAACCACATTCCATTCTTTGTTGAGCTCTTGTGCATATAAAATCTAAGAGCAAATATATCAAGCAAGATCAATGGAGATAGGAAGAATGGAGATTCAAACCCTATTGGACATGTGATGGTATAATCTTTGTGATTTCGTTTGATTTGCATTGTCTTAGGTAATCTTCATATGTTATGCTGGATCTTTGTTGTTGTTAGGCTAGGGTTTTGTGGTTGGATTCATTTAACCTTTCAATATTGTTATTATTGTATCTATTTTCACCATACACATTTTGGCACGCCCGGTGGGACTCTTGTCCCTTTTTGCATTTAACATCTTGTTGCAGATTTTTGTATTTTGAAGTTGCAGATCTGACATTTTCGGCAACATTTTGATATTTCCGCATCTACGTACTTTCGGATCACGTTTTTTATTTTCGGGCGCGTCTACGACATCTGGAATCGCGTCTGTGTTATTGGCAATATTTTATTTTGCAGGTTCCAGGAAAGCACGTCTGTGTTGTAAAGTCGCGTCTATGATGTTTTTAGCCACGTCTATGTCCAAGAAGCGCATCTGAGTTCTTTAGTCACGTCTGTGCATCATAGAACCGCGTCTGTGTCACAAAGGCGCATCTATGTAGAGGGTAACCGCATCTGTGTTCACCAGTTTCAAATTTTGGGTTTTTGTTGATTCAGTTTTCAGATTTTGCATTTAGGGTTTCAGATCTGGTTTATTTTGAGCTAACAGTTTTGGATTTAGCTAACAAAATTGGTGCAGCTTGTCTTGGAAGCTAAATCATTTGGTTGAAGGCCCCTATTTTCACAAAGTCTTTTGGGTTTAAAATTTACCTAACTTGTGTGCTTGCAAGAAGGGGTGGTTATTTGAAACAATCCAAACTACTAACAAATCTTTGTTGCAGGACCTTGGCAAGGATTTTTGGATTTTTTTTGTGTGCCTTGTTTTCATAGACTAGCAAACACTTCAATTGGTGCACTAAAATTGAATCATTGTCTTTTGTGTCTTGAGCAATAGGCTCTTTTTGTTTAATCTTTAGAGGGCCTGTCTTCTCGTGTGGTCATTAGGACTACTAGTGAGAAGAGAACGACCCAAGTGGTAGCAAAAAAAAAGCCATCTTCTTCCAAACCACTATAAATAAATGTATTCATGCTGAAAACTATGAATAACGTGTGCTGATTAGTTCATACCGACACTATGTCTCCCCATAAACCCGTTTGATCAAATTTATTTGATCAGTTGTAGGGAGTAACCCCTACCAGCTGGGAGCCTTCTGTATTTATAGAGCTGAAAGTGCCGCATGTATGGCCACACGAGCGGATGCCCTTACTAGCACCTTTTTGTTTTAGAAGCCCAAATCCTTCTAGTTGTTGGGGCAGGAGGTCAGACCTCTGGTAGCGGCCCACACACATACGGTTCTTAGTAGAGATACAAAGCTCGCCACGGGGAGTTTTCTTAGGGGCTGATGCTTCGCTGACCCAAGAAGTGAGTGCCGAGGGTGGAGCCAGTGAGGTCAAGCATCTAAGTATCCGCTCTAAATAGCGTAGCCTCGGGGGTAAAACCCCATGTGGGATCAACAACTATTGTCTTGGCCAGCCATAAGAATTGTGCTTGACTTATGTTAAACATTCAAAACATTCAAGACCAAACAGCAAAACATTGTGTCTTTTGTGTCTTCAAGTGTATGCAAAACATTTTACATCAAACAACACACTTTTCTTGGAGTCATTTTGAGTCTAGACACTTGCAAACATTGAGTTCAGCAACATTGTGTCCTCTTGTCACGAAAAAACAGTCAAACAATCAGATTTGGTCATAGCAAAACAACTTCACAAATTGGAAACATTGCACAAAATTTGCAGAAACGCGTCTGTGTTGGGCATAATAGCATCTGTGTTGTCTAGCCACGTCTGTGAAGGGCAGAAATGCATCTGTGTCCACAAAATCAACATTACACTTTGCAACAAAATCTCAGAAGCGTGTCTGTGTTAAACAAAGCAGTGTCTGTGTCGGGAAACCGCGTCTGTGTCCAGAATTGAAAAAAAAAAACTGTTACAGTCCAGCAAACAAACACAATCAGTTTCAGAATTCTTGAGCCTCCTAGGTCATTTCTCCAGGGTTTCATCTAGCATTCAACCTATCCTTGGGTCTTACAAAGTCAATCATTGCTTTACATCTCACTTTACATTCACAATTGTCTAAACTTGAGTCAAAAGGTCACTTGCTTGTCCTCATCATACTTTGTCAACACACTACATACAACAACACTTTGCTAAGTGGTCCCTCATCAAGGTTTCTTACCTTTGGGTCTCATTTGGTCTTACCTAGAGTCAAGGTTAACTTTCTTCATCAAGAGAAACTATCCTCTCTTTGGAAGTCACACATACTCTACATACATACTTGGTCTTATACTTTGGACATTGCAAGTACATTTCAGATTCATTTACATTCCATCCAACTCTTAGTCTTCCATACTCTTTCCAATTTTCATCTAGTCTCACACATCTTGGTCAATACCTAGTTCATGGTTGAAACTCGTCTTCAAAAATCTAGGAGAGAAACTAAAGAGGCTCAAGAGTCCGCAAACATGAGTTCTTATGAGTATGACAATGATATCTTTTTCAATTTTGATCATACTACATTACTTGACATGGATGTCTATAGAAACATTCCAAATGTTGAGAACATGGACATTATAAACAACAATGCTACACAAAATGACAATGTGGACAACTTTTCAGTACATTCAGCAGATGTGGAAGAATCCATTATGAATCCCCATTTCAATCGATTGGTTGAGGAAATAATGAGGAGGGATAGACAATACTTCTTACAAATGATGGCACAAAGTGGAGCCAAGATACCTCATGATTTTGACATGTCTCAAATAATGGAAAATCGACCTTCGCAACAACCTCACTCCAACATGTATCAAAGGAGACCTGATAGTGGAGGAAATAGAGGACCACACATGGTACCTGAATCACCATCAGCTTTGCTTCAAAAACCAGAGGTCCCACATACACATGGTCAAGCATATGATACTCATCTTCGTAGACCATTATGGAAATCTTATGCAGATAGATATGCTCAATCACACACTAACGCTAAGGATCAACCACCAAAGCAATTGGATATTCAAAGGCATGCTCAAAATTTGGACACAAGGAAACCTCATGTCAAATTTGGGTGCAACACATTAGAACATGACATGCCTATAGAATATGGTATACATGCACAAAATAGATATGGTGTTCCACAACATGAATCTATACCAAGTGGTCCATATACATAGCATTACTATAGACCTCCTCCATATGAACATGTGTATGATCAATATCATCCATATATGCAACATGCTCCTCCTCCAATTGGTGCCTCAAGCATGGGGTATGGTCCAAGAAGTCAATCGCCACCTAAGAGTAATTTCGAACAACAAATTAAGGACTTACAAAAGAAAATGGAGGACATAAATACACCGAAACCAACATACACAATGAGAGACATATGTCCTTATCCATTTGACAAGAGCATTCCAATGCCTCCTTTTCCTACACACTTTGTGACGCATAAATTTGATAAGTATAGAGGAAAAGGGGATCCTAAGGCACACATAAGATAGTTTTTCACAGCTTGCATTGAGGTAGCAGTAGAAGAGACATATTTGATGAGATTATTCCCACAGAGCTTAGGTGATCAAGCTATGGAATGGTTCTCCCAACTTCCACCTGGTATTAAGTCATGGGGTGATCTAGCAAAGGCATTTATCCAACATTTCTCATACAACATAGAGACAAACATATCAGTCACTACTTTGTGCAACACCAAGCAAAAAGAGGGAGAATCTTTTGCATCATTTTTACAAAGATGGAGAAATCTAGCCAGTAGATGCTCTTGTGAAATTCCACAAAAACAAATGGTAGAAATGTTCACCCAGAATGTTAACAAAGACATTGGCTATGACTTAAGGAAAGCTTGTTTGTCCACCTTTAAGGACGTTATTGAAAAAGGCTTAGCAACAAAAAAGGTCCTAATTGAACAAGGAGTTATTAAGATATTCAAGGAAAACAAAGATGACTTTAAAGGAAAAGACAAGCCAAGATTTTGGAATAAAAACAAGAACACAGTCAATGATGGTGTTGTTGATGCCAACACAGTGCGACCCAAATTCATTTTTTTGGGATCAAGTTTTACAAAAAATCAAGTAAATACTCAAACAACTTCTAGATCACGAAGGAAGTACACTCCATTGGGAGAACCACTTGAGTTAGTTTTCAAGAAGCTAGTGGCAAACAAGGTGATCACAATTCCAGATTTCCCGCCATATGAACCAAAGGTCAAACCAAATTGGTGGAATGATGATGAGTATTGTGAATTTCATAAGAGAAAGGGTCATAAGATAGGAAATTATCATCGAATGAAGAACATCATACAGGATCTCATTGACAGAGGTGATATTGAGATTGAGGGACATTCGTCTAATCAAGAACATGAGATGTTTAAGGAACCATTCCCAAAACATGACAAAGGAAAAGCTAAAGCCATAGATGACCAAACCAACTATACCAGAGCATCTTATAACTATGATTCAACCACCAATCACATCTCGATGGACAATTACGTCTCTACTATTATCATCAAGGACAAAGTGTCTGAGAATTCTACCCAGAGACCCAAGATTGTCCTAAGAGGTGTTGGATATTCTTCTGAACCTACCTCTAAATGTCATGTTACAACCCGTCGAGGTAAAATAACTTTGCAAGGTTCTCCAACTAAAAACACCGCTTCTTCATCAACCAAACCTGAGTATAACCTTGTAGAACAGTTAGGGAAAGCACCTATACTCATTTCAATCCTTGAGCTATTATGCATATCTCCCGCACATAAAGCCATTCTTGACAAAATCTTGAGAGATACTGTTGTTCCTACTAATCTAAACATGGACCAGTTTCAAGCCATGGTGGGATACCTTTCCGTTCCACACTCCCTTATATTCATAGAATCTGACGATGCCTCTGTAAGTCAGCCACATAGCACCATTACATGTTGAATCCTTCATACACAAACATTGAATAAAAAGAGTCCTGATAGATGGAGGAGCAGGTCTAAACATTTGCACATTAAGCACTATTACACAATTGGGATATTCTGATAAAGCTGTGAATTCTACAAATCAAATCACCATTAAGGCATATGATGACGAAGAGCGTTCATCCAAGGGCACAGTCACCTTACCTCTCAGAGTTGGGCCAGTTACAAAGGATGTGGTTTGTCAAGTCCTAGATTTAAATCTCACTTATAACATATTGCTAGGACGTCCTTGGATTCATGAAATGAGGGCAGTACCATCCACATATCACCAATGCATTAAGTTTCCTCATAATGGAGTGGAAGTAACAGTTAACGGTGATCCTAATCCATTCATATATTGTAATAACCTGAAATCAAAGACTGAGACCATCATTCCCAGTAATCGTGAAGCTGTTCCTTCGTCGGCATACATTGATCCTAAGTCGTTAAAACCTTCGACCTCAAAACAAGGTGATCTTAAAGGCAAGTTTTAGGACAAAGGCATGGGGGAATATACTTTCAATCAGACCATGTACTTATGACAAGTCATGAGTTCCCCAAAAGAATATGGAAGACCACATCCTAACAAACAAATCTCCATCATGATGCTCAAATGGGACCCTACTACCTTTCAAAGATGGGGTGAATTAGAAGAGGAAGATTTATACAAAATGCTTTTCAGGGACAATGAAGAGGAAACACAAGACCACATCAACCTACCATGTGAGAAATATGGCAAAGGCTTCAAAATTCTGCAAAAATTCGGGTATGATGGAAAAAGCCCTCTGGGGTTATGAAAGGAAGGCATCATGGAAACTTTACAGCTTGAATTGACCTTCAAAAAGGAACGCTCGAAAGAACTTGGTTTCTTAACTTCCAAGGTCCACACCCAAAGGACAAAAGAAGCTTTACAAATCAAAGCTGCCAAAATGCAACAAGAGGATCACTATTCCACAGATTCTAACGAATGGGAATGGGGTTCAGATAAGTCTTCTAGTGACTATGAGCTCAACGAGATATTCAGAGAACCAAATGAACCCACAGAAGAAGAGGAATTTTATAACAAGTTTAGAGTTGGTCAAGAAACAACCCAGGAGGATTCTACACAGTCCTTGTCTCAAGGTTCTAGGTTGAAATCACATAGGATGAGAACACCTGTCCCAGAATGCGCTACTAGTGATGATAATTTGGATTCGCTCATGATCGAGACTGATGAGGAGAGTGCCATCGATGACCTCGATAATTACCTTGACATACCCGAATATAACCACATCTTCACTCTTAGCTCCCCTAACTTCGAAGACATTAACGGCCTTCCCCTTGTCCACCACCAACTCATTGACTGGGATCATGAAGGACCTGCACAGTTTGATACATTCCAAAACAATGAAGCTTTTATTGACTATCTGGGCATACAAGATGATCTTCCTCCTGGAGACCATAAAGTGGGATACAATATAGAACTCAATAGCATGGCATATTTTGGTGAGGGTGTCGGACCTTCCAGTCACAAAAATGTGAAAATAAGAATAAATCAAGGTTCTTATGGCGAAAACCACACTGTGGCGCTGTCTGACCACAAAAAAGTAAAAAGAAAGGACGTATCTAAGGGTGAAAACCTCTCTGAGCCACCCAAAGATGGAAGGCTCGACATTCTCCCAGCATCATATGAGGAAAAGTCATCCATGTTGGTAGAGGAGACTATCAAAACAAACATTAGTACAGAAGAGGTTCCACACAACATATTCCTAGCTCAATCATTGACAGAGTCTGAAAGGTCAAAATTCATAAGTTTCTTCAAAGAATGACAAATCAACTTTGCCTGGTCATACGCTGACATGCCTGGACTGGATCCGGATTTGGTAATGCATCATCTGACAGTCAAACCGGGGGCAAAACCAGTAAAATAGAAATTAAGAAAAATGCATCCACAAGTGGCATTACTAGTCAAAGCACAACTTGAGAAGTTATTGGATGTCGGATTCATATGCCCAATTGATTATCCCGAATGGATCTCCAACTTGGTACCTATTAGCAAACTAGATTGCAACATCAGAATATGTAAAGATTTCAGAGACATCAACAAAGCATGTCCAAAAGATGACTTCCCATTACCAAATATTGACTTGATTATTGATCTCACAGCAGGTCATGAAATGTTATCATTGATGGATGGGTTCTTTGGTTATAATCAAATAAGGATCGCGCCCAAGGATCAACACAAAACGTCATTTACTTGTCCGTGGGGAACTTTCTGCTGGAATGTCATGCCTTTCGGGCTAAAGAATGCAGGTGCCACATATCAAAGAGCCATGACTACTATCTTTCATGATCTCATGCACGTAACCGTGGAAGATTATGTTGATGACCTCTTGGGAAAATCAATAGACAGAAATACACATTTGGACATACTTTCAGTCGTCTTTGATCGGTTGGAAAAATACAAAGTAAGATTAAACCCCAAGAAATATGTCTTTGGAGTAACCTCCGAGAAGCTCCTAGGATTCATTGTATCCAAAAGGGGAATTGAAGTTGATCCAGCAAAAGTCAAGGCCATCTTGGAAATGCAACCACCAAGAAATATTAGTCAACTTTGATCCTTACAAGGCAGACTCCAGTCCATCCGAAGATTCATAGCCCAACTGGCAAATAAGTGTAATCCTTTTCAGCACCTGCTACATAAAAACATCAAATTCAAATGGGATGATAACTGTCAACAGGCTTTCCAGATGCTCAAAGATTATCTTCTGAATCCACCAGTTCTGATGCCACCAGTTCTAGATCAGCCTCTGTTACTATACATATCAGCCACTCCAATAGCACTAGGGGCACTCTTAGCACAACAAATTGTTGAGGGCAAAGAAAAAGTAGTATACTATATCAGTCGCACATTAGTGGGATACGAGCTAAACTATACACCAATTGAGCGTGCATGTCTCGCCATGGTCTTTGCTTTGCAGAAATTACGACATTACATGCTTACTCATAAGACTAAGTTAGTTGCAAGGATAGACCCATTGAAATACCTTCTCAATAAAGCCACACTTACTGGGCGACTGGCCAAATGGGTAATGATCCTAAGTGAATTCGACATTGAGTATGTGGACAGAAAAGCAATAAAAGGACAAGCCATCGCAGATCAATTAGCAGATGCTCCCATGATAGATGATGTTCCTCTAAGTTCAGAATTTCCAGATGAATCCATTTTGACAATGTCACATGCAAAGCCATGGCAACTATACTTCGACGGCTCATACACACAACATGGGGTAGGAGCTGGCATCCTCTTTATAACTCCTCAAGGAGATTCTATACCAAAATCATCTCGCTTATCATTTCCTTGCACTAACAATATAGCGGAATATGAGGCATTAACAACAAGATTACGAATTGCAGTTCAATGGAAGATCCAGGAACTTCGCATTTTTGGGGACTCCCAACTTGTCATTCGTCAAGCAACTGATGACTACCAAACAAAAGATG
Organism: Cryptomeria japonica; assembly: GCF_030272615.1. Lineage (NCBI taxonomy): Eukaryota > Viridiplantae > Streptophyta > Pinopsida > Cupressales > Cupressaceae > Cryptomeria > Cryptomeria japonica. The sequence goes on along the minus strand of NC_081408.1, from coordinate 714,249,817 downwards.
AAAATTTAATGCCTTATAAACAAATGGTGGATGACCTGAAACAACACTTCACAAAGATAGACTTTGAGCAGATACCAAGATAGTAGAATCGCACCGCAGATGCCATGGCTACAATTGCTTCACTGATCGATCTACCTCCAAACGAGACCCGCTATGAGTTCTTGATGGATAACCTTTTGGTCCCTTCATATGAGATCATGCCTACTGAGATAATATGTGATGTCATTCCCGAATCTCAGTTATATGGTTCCATTTTCACATACCTTCGTGACAATACTCTACCTCCTGATCTATCAAATAACCAACGTCGCACTTTCATTCGCCAATCCTCTCAATATGTCATTTTAGTTGATATCCTATACCGGCGAGGTCTAGACGACAGTCTTCTTAGATGTTTAGAAAGCGACGAAGCGCAGATTGCGTTACGGGAAGTGCATGAAGGGATATGTGGTCCACATGCTAGTGGTCATACCTTGGCCAAGAAACTCATCAGGACTGGATATTACTGGCCCAATATGGAGAAAGACTCATATCAGTTTGTCAAGAAATGTAAGCAATGCCAAATTCATGGAGACCTCATACATGCGCAAGCACAAGAACTTCAACCACTTGCATCTCCTTGGCCCTTTTGTCAGTGGGGACTCGATCTCATAGGCAAGATTCACCCTCCTTCTTCCAATGGTCATAAATTCATTATCACTGCTACAGAGTATTTTACAAAATGGATTGAAGTCGTGCCTCTCACACAAGTTACTGGAAAACAAATTGCTACATTCATCCTTAACTATATCATTTGTCGATACGGTATTCCTGTTTCCATTATCACTAATAACGGGCGTCCCTTCAAAAATCAGGATGTTCGTGAACTCTGTGACCGCTTTCATATTTCCCATCGTTTCTCCACACCATATTACCCCCAAGGTAATGGCCAAGCTGAGGCGTCTAACAAAACAATCCTTAAAATCCTAAGGAAGACAGTCGACAATGCTGGTCGTAATTGGCATATCCAACTCAATCCTGCACTTTGGGCCTACCGCACAAGTGTCCGCACACCTACAGGAGCTACACCCTATTCACTTGTCTTTGGCGCTGAAGCTATCTTGCCTATTGAGGTCGAGCTACCCTCTTTATGGATTTCTTTACAAAACATTATCAGTGATGAAGACTATAGGGTCTCTCGCTTACAAGAGCTGGAACTACTGGATGAACGAAGACAAACTGCTTTTAATCATCTCAAGGCTTACCAACAACAAATGAGTCACAACTACAATCACAAGGTCAAGCCTCACACATTTGAGGTAGGTGACTTGGTTCTCAGAGAAAATCCTAAAAATCAACAAGACAGAGAGAAGAAGGGCAAGTTCGAACCAAACTGGCTTGGTCCCTACATTATTACAGCAGCATATGGATCTGGTGCATATCAGCTCTCAACTACAGAAGGTGCAACTTTGGAGGATCCTATCAACAACATGCACCTTCGCAGGTTCTACACATAGCTCTTAAGAATATCCTAAATTCAAAAATACAAAAAAATCAAAAATTTCAAAAATACAAAAAAAAAATTATAAAACAAAAAAATCGTTACTTGGTGAAAACCTGGCAAACAGGCGCCTTGTGACACAAAAAAATCAAAAAAATGAAAAAAGTAAAGAGAAATAATTTCGTCCAATGGTGAAAACCACTTTTGTGGCACCCTGGGCAAGTACCATGGTGAAAACTGGGTCACTAGCGCCATGTGTAGAGACATTGCTCCTCCCTCCTTCAGGATTCACTTTCATCATTTCACTTTGCACACACTCACAACCTGCTCGTTCATAATAAACTTACCCATTCCCATCATGGCTTGTCAATTGATCTACCCAAGATTGGTTAGCCATTCATAATAAACATTTATTTTCATCCCTTTCTATCCATAATAAATCAGATCCTATCTGTGGCTAAGGCAAATCCTACGTCTAGTGATGGGTGTGGAACTGAGAACATCACATGTTTGAGGAGTACAGTTTCTTCCAGCTTTCTTTGGTCTATCCGCGCACAATCTGCAATAAAGCAGCATCTGCATCACAGATCCACAATAAAGTTCCATCTTCTTCGCAATAAGGTATCAGTTTCATGGATTCAGTCAGTTTCAGATGAGACACAGCAGCAATAATGGAGTTCAACAAATCAAATCTTTCAGCAGACCCAGACAACATTATGGTTCAATGCTATCTATCCTTTTTGTGAAAGTAAACATTGTGACCACAATCAAATAAGACTTATACAAGTGACAAGAGACACTAAACTTGAGGACTACAGTGGATGTTGGTGTTGAACCGTGGTTTTCTTTTTTATTTTATCTTTTGATGACATGTCTTTTAGCTTTTCGAGGATGTCTTTGACTAGAGATTCTATCTCCAGGATGTCTTTGACTAGAAAGGCGAGGATGGGGTATCATCACCTATTTTTCTTTGCTGTCTATGGATTGTCTCTTAGTAATGCTATGACTTGTCCAAGGATATGAGGACATTGTGAGTCTAGTGTGAACTGGGGCATTCCTCGTTTGTGACTATCTTATCTCCATGCAAACAGGTACAATGACTTTCTGGATCAAACACATGCCTCGATTGTCATAACCTATTTTGCCATAATAAAACTCAATGATGATAACGCACAAGAAGCTCTTTCACTTTCATATCTTCTGTCTTCCATCCCCCTTTCTTGATTGACCTCCATCGTCCTTCTCGAGTCTGCGTAGCCTGCTATCACATGACTGAGTATAATGACACACCAAAAACATTTGCATGTCATATAGTTACACCTGCATTACCACATATAAGCATTTCATACATACAGATAGATATTACAAATGTATCACATCCTGCACACAACAGCTATTAGCACAATTTACATTTGCATTATCATATTCATTTGCATTTTATACATTCACATTTGCATCATGCATACACATATAAACACATAAAAGAACAAAAATATGGCATTTCCTCATATACACATTTGCATCCATAGCATAAAACAAACATCACATAAGAACATCTCATCACATAGGTACACATGCATATAGCTGCCGCAAAAATGAATCATCTCATATATATAAATAAAGTGTCATGATATAATGATGTCAAAATCATATGGCAAAAAAAGCACCCACAGGTGTCTACAATACAAAAATGGTACAATACTGATACAAAGGGAGCCCTCTATGACTATGATGAACTCCCTCCCTCGGAGCTGCCTGGCCTCGACAGAATCTGAGCCCCTTAAGGACCTGCCCCAGGATCATCCTGCCTATCTCCTCTATCTGGTGGTGGCGGAGGACCCATAACCCCACCACTCGGTGCCTATCTCCTCCGACTCCCTCCCGTAGCTATCGCTGTACGCGACGGTCTATGGAAGCTCCTCGCCCGTTGATCTGCTGGCACTGCACCATAGTAGAGGTCCCTCCAGTAGCCTATCTCCTCCCCCGCCCGTAGGACATAAGCATATACTACCCCTATATCCTCAGCTGCCTGTCTCCCGACCCTCAGTGCTGTCTCAGCCTCTGTATAGTGCTGGATAGCCTGATCCCGCTCTCGCTCAGTATCTCTAAGCCTCATCCTGAGCTGATCCCTCTCCCTCTCCAACTCCTGGATCTCATCTGCCTAGCCCTAGCAGATCTCCCTCAGCTCTAGCAGCTCATCCTCCACTGGGTCAGCCCCCTCTGCCTCTGCTTGTGGCTCCCCCTTTGCGGGTGCCTGCCCCTGTGCCTATACCTGTACCTGTACTGGTACCTGTCTCTGTCCCTATCCCTGTATCTTTACCTGCTTGGGACCCTGTGCTGCTGGCACCTATAAAGGCAATCCACTGCGACCCCTCACCACCCGAGCCTGCCTCTCCTCTCCACCCTCCCTCCAAGGTGCAACCCGCCTCTCTCCAACTACTCCCCTCCTCCTCCGTTGGCCTCTGCCCCCATCACCTCCACCCTCCTCATCATCTCCACCACCATCTCCCTCCAATGCCTCTCCTGGATCTATCAATCGTGGGAATGGATGCTCTGCCCAATAAGTTGTATACTCAGCATCCATGCCGACATCCTCGATCTCTGGCCACATGTCCCAAGGTAGGGGCATCATCTCTACCAGTTGTGTCACTGCCTGATCATATGACAGCAACGGCCCAAACTGTGTCTGATCTCTAACTGTGCGGGCATACATGCCTGAGCCCCAGGGCATCCTCTGAATCCGACCAAACTGTCGGCCAACCCTGTCCACTAGCTATCTCTCTAGCACATAGGGCGTTCGCCTAATCAGGTACCTGCTTCGGAAGGTGTAGGGCAGCTCAACTGCGTCATCCTCCCACTCCTCGCAACCCAGATATGGTCTCCATATGACCACATCAATGTCGTCCAACACTCGCCGCCAATGCTCTAACCTGCCAATCCGCGGCTGTGATGTGATCATATCATACAAATGAACAAAGCTGCGTCCATGACCTCTGCCCCTGAAGTGTATTGGTCGGGTAACCGGTAGATGCTCGTAGGCTCATACCTGCAGCATTGTCACTCCTTAGCCCAATCCTACTGATCCGTGATAAACAAACTGATGAAGCTCATAATACAAATGGGCCAGCACACACGATCCCTAGGCATATCTGGTGTGTTGCGTCACCAGTGTCTCCAGTGCTCCTCCCCAGCCCACAACCAAACCCTGTGTCACCCTATCCAGACACAGGAACCCACTGATAGCTCCTCCTATCACTGCTGGCAATGCCAATCCTGTGGCTGTCATGGTGTCCCATGCCACGTGTCCTGCCCTCATCTCCAGTCCAAGGTCCTGGAACACCCGTCTCAAGGCCTCTCTATCTCCATCTCGATCGTATGGGATCAGCGCACCATCGATTGGTACCCACAATATCCTATATACATCCTCCAGGGTGACTATCATCTCACCCATCGACAAATGAAACGTGCACGTCTCAGAGTGCCATCTCTCAGCCAAAGCAGTCAGCAAACCCATGTTTGCCCGAAACTCGGGCACATATAGCACATGTCTCAATCCCATCTCCTCGATGGCAGCTCTGTCCTCAAAAGACAACTCAGGTCACAACCTCTGCGTCGACGGGAATCTCTCCCGTGACTCCAGCATCGGCAAATACTCCTACAGTCAAGCAAATCAATCATGTCAGTCATAGTGGCATTCACTATTCATCACAAAATGCTACTTGCTATCTAAATGCAGATGGCTATCTATCCTAGTGACACTCACTTTTCATCACAAAGTGTTGCTTCTACCCTAGTGACACTCACTGTTGATCACAAAGTGTTGCTATTTATCCTAGTGGTACTCCCTGTTAATCACAAAGTACTACGTGTGTGACACTCACTGTTCATCACAAAGTGTTACTCACATTTGCACTCACTGTTCATCACAAAGTGCTGTTCATATTCTAGTACTCCATGTTCATCACAAAGTACTCTATCTTGGTACTCACTGTTCATCACAAAGTGTCTTGATCTATCCTAGTCTCCTAGAGGACCTGCTTGAGTGTATCCTCTCAGCAGCTTATCCAATCGACAGCGTATGTTCATCACAGAACTACCGATTTGACCTAGAAGATGCAAATTCACACTTTTTAAAACACAAACGCGCTTACCTGACATAAACGCGCTTATAGACTGCACAGACGCGCCTAAAAAACACAGACGCGCTTGATTGACACAGACGTGCCTATGCTCTGTATAGGCGCACCTGGGTGACACAGACGTGCCTTCTTGGCACAAATGCGCTTGAACATCACAAACGCGGCCAAAATTGACATAGACGCGGGTCCAAACATAGATGCGCCTGGCACAAACATAGACGCGCCTAGCGAGCACAGATGCGCCTGGCACCAAGGCAGACGCACCTGGACGTTTTTTGACACTTTTTGGACCTTAGTGTAAGCTCATTTATGACCCTATCTAGCATGCATTAATGACAAAATTAAATGCGTCAAAGTACGAGGAGGTTTGGTGGTACTTACCGGCTCTCCTGCCTCTGCTGGCCTATGAAATCGGCGAACGCGGTCGAATCTGTGAGTGAAAGCCATCGCTGCTGACTGCTCCTGCTCTATTCTCGCTCTGCAATATGCTCTCGTGGATGTGTAAATGACAATGAGGATGTCTTTTCCCCCATGATCTATCTTATAGCCTACCCTAGCCCTCACCTTCATTTCTCGAGTCAGTCTTCCTCATCTTGTGACTCTGTCACTTTATCCGATCAGTCCATTCTAGCCTTTCTTTCTTATCGAGAGATTGTCTGCAATCTTTTCAGACATTTTCATCCAATCTCTCGAGGGGGCATATCATTCCCATCCTGGGGCAACTCTGTATCAGTTCACCTTATCTTCTTTAAAACAACGCGACAAGCCGCATTGTCTCAAAGAGGGGCAAAATGTAGACACCCAAAATTGTCATGTCTAATTAAATAAATATTTTATTTATTTAATTATCTAAGCTTAATTCTTCTATTAATTAAATAAATCTTTATTTATTTAATTAATTCATTTATCCTCTTCTAGCCTTATTTCTCATTTAAATAAATACATTTATTTATTTAAATTATCCTTTTCCTAAATTAAATAAATATTTTATTTATTTAATTATCCCACTTCTCTTATTAATTAAATAAATCTTTATTTATTTAATTAATTCATTAGCCTTTTCTACCCATGACAAATGTCATTCATCTCTTAATTCATACACTACCTACCTCTTTCATTATTTTATTATTTCTTTTACCTACCCTCTAATCATAGCCGACCTCCTTTTACACCTCTCAATCTTATCCCTCCATTTCATATTGTGTCTTCTATATAAGGAGATGCTTCCTTCATTATCAAACCCTAATGACTGAGCCTAATGAATCAATTTATGCAATTGACTACACTACGATCCTACTTGCAACCACATTCCGTTCTTTGTTGAGCTCTTGTGCATATAAAATCTGAGAGCAAATATATCAAGCAAGATCAATGGAGATAGGAAGAATGGAGATTCAAACCCTATTGGACATGTGATGGTATAATCTTTGTGATTTCGTTTGATTTGCATTGTCTTAGGTAATCTTCATATGTTATGGTGGATCTTTGTTGTTGTTAGGCTAGGGTTTTGTGGTTGGATTCATTTAGCCTTTCAATATTGTTATTATTGTATCCATTTTCACCATACACAGTAACCGATGAAGATGATGGGAATGATGTGCCTCCCCTTACTCCGACCACTGGGGAAAACAAAAGTCATTTAAATACTCAACCTCTGCCTCTATAACAGGCTTGTACTATTATGAAAGTTTTCATGTTCAATAAAACATCAGCAGTGGTGTCGACTTTTTGTAATCAGACATATTCTTTCATTTAGGAAGACACTTTGTATGCTTCATGAATGGTTATTTTCAATAAACTTTATTGACCGAAGTTTTTCTTTCTGGTTCTTTTCTTCGGGAGCCCTTCTTGAACCAGTCCCTTGAACCAGTTGTAAAAATATATTAAGTGGCCTTGGCACCTTGTAAAAAAAAATAAAAAATAAATAAATGTGATTGACTTCACTTAAACATCAATGGTTAATGATTGGTTTGTTGTACACTTTTTCATGCTTTCTGAATGGTTCTATGTGGCTTTCTACACGTCTTCTATGATGAATGGTTTTCGCACTTCTCTTAATAAGTTAATATGACTTCCCAATCAGTGTTCACAAACCAAGGCAGGTGAATCTATACCTGAAACCTAACTTTAGGTTAAAAGCTTTTTTATAGCGGATTTAAAAGAACCACTAATTGTATGATGCCAATTTTTTTTTATAGACTGAAAAAATGCTTATTTATAAATGATGGATAAACTGAATCACAAGCACATAAGATAGACTACTCAATGACTATTATTCTTTGTAAATATTAAATATAAATCAATGAGTATTAACTATCAAATCTTTACGACACGAAAGGTCTGTAACTATTAATCTTGCTTGCAATCTTTGCTTGTCTTCATCACTTTAAATATAGATCAATGAGTATCAACTATTAAAGCTTTACAACACAAAAGGTCTGTAACTATTAATCTTGCTTGCAGTCTTTGCTTGTCTTCATTAATTTTTTTCATATAGCCTCTTATATGTAGAGTCCTCCCTCAACAGAAACTTTATTTGATCTTGATTCAGTTTAGCCACATCTAAGTTTAGTTTGCTAGTGATTCTATGGTCATTCTTTCCAACTTGTCGTATCATCAAATGTCCCAAAGCTTCTTCTCTGTCAACCAATGTGGGTGAGTATCTTGGCTTTAGGATAGATAGCCCATTGTAGAAGGGCGTCCTTGTAGAAGAGCTTTCTGATTTGGAGGCTGCATCTATTTTGGCTTCTATTTTGGCTCCAAAATGGTAGTACGGCATGACTAACACGCGTGTTAGTCATGTGTTTTACATCGCTGATTTTGCAATAAATGACTGTGATTGACTAACCTATTGCCAACACGTTTTACGAAAGGTCTATTTTGGAGCCAAAATAGCTTCAGCTGTTAGCGAAAGGTTGCTCAATCACAGCCGTTAATTGCAAAATCGACGGTGTAAAACGCGCGACTAACAGGCATGTTCGTCAATCCATACTGTCGTTTTGGAGCCAGCCAGTATTGGAATCACAACCGTTAGTTTCACGTGTTAGTGAAAGGTTAGTCAATCAAAACCATAAATGTCACGTGTTTGTGCAAGGTTAGTCATTCGCAGCCGAAAGTTTCGTGTGTTATTGACGGATTAGTCAATCGCAGTAGTAAATTTCACGTGTTTGTGACAGGTTACTCAATCGCAGCAGTTAGTTTCGCATGCTTGTTACAGGTTAGTCAATCGCAGCAGTTAGTTTCGATGGCGTGTTAGTCTAGGTCACCGTTTCGTGTGGCAAAAGGAAAAGTCTGCCAGCCACTAGTCGAATCGCAACCGTTAGTCAACCGCAACCATTAGTTTCGCATTTTTTGATAGGTTAGTCAACCGCAGCCGTTAATATCACGTTTGTATGATAGGTTAGTCAATCACAGTCGTTAGTTTCGCTTTTTTGTGATAGGTTAGTCAATAGCAGCTGTTAGTTTCACGTGTTAGTGAGAGGTTAGTCAATCAACCTTCAGGGGATCAGGATATGATCCAGATCAGGGCCGCAGCTATTCTAGCTCCAAAACAGACCTTTCGTACAGCATGTTAGTGATAGGTTAGTCAATCGCGACCGTTATTGCAAAATCAATGATGTAAAACACGTGACTAACTTTTTGGAGCCAAAATAGACGCATGTTGTTTAGAGAAAGGATTATATTTATTAGATTTAAATTAACATATAAAGTGTATTGCTTTGTAGACAGATAAAGTGCATAGAGACAAACATATAAATTGTAAACATAACCGAGACAAACATATAAATGGTAAACATTCGAGACAAACGACATTCAAAGATCGGCTATGTAACCATAGAAATTAACTGTTTTATAAATAATAGCATAGTCATACAGGACCAGTTATACAATTTTAATTAGAGGACCTCCTCTGCGATGGGAATCTACTCTGTATCCTCACAAACCTCCCTGTTGGCCGTGGACTACCATAACCCATGAAAATGGGGGTGTAGTCCATAATAAGCAAGTTCCATGGAAAGAATGTCGTGACATCCTCGATACTGTCATCAGAGTAAGGCACCAGGGACCATCCACGTCTCCAATGGGGTCTGTCAGCACAAATTATGTGAATCCGAGGGAGAGTGACTGGCTAGTATGCAAGGGCGAAATACACTGGCCACAGTAGCCTATACAAAGCGACCGTCAACAAAGTCGACAATCTGGAGAAGGAGATCACGTCTTCTATGTGGACTGTGTACATATTATCGTCGGTATAATGTCTTCCCATTCGAATGGTCCACTCAATGACCCGTCGGGGAGTTATTTTTCAGATAATATCTGAAACAATGATATCTAGGAGGTGCAGAAATAAGGCAGACTCCTCGTCGTTCTCTGCCAATCTCTCTAGCAGTCTACAGATACATATGATAAGAGTGTTAGTAATATAACTAAAACATTCAAGAAATGTAAGACATAAGAGTATCAAGCACTCAAAAAATGCAAAACATAATCACACCATAAGAGTATTAATTATTTAACTAGAGCATTCAATAAATTGAAGACATAAAAGCGTAATACTGAAAATTAAGTTGCATAAAACCTGCGCCTGTCGCTCGATGTGTATGTGAACGCCATTTAGTGATAAAATAGGGCAAAAAAACAACGGACCTGCATACAAAGATACACTATAAAAGATGGTTAGGGAAAGTTATAGTAAACATTACAATGCAACTACAATAAACAAAGTTGTTCCATATTACGCAACAGGTTGAATGAAGAATGGCTAAACATCAAGGGACATCAAGCACATATATGACATAGTTACAAACAGAAAGCTTGATCTGAACAAATAATACCAAAATTAGTTTCAGCGAGGATCAGTGTGTGATCCCTCTCCACGTAAAAGACCATCAAAAGCCAATCGCTGACGAGGACTCCTATGGCCAGGTGTTGAGGGGGTGCCGAACACTATCACAAATAAGTGTGTATCACTTTCATCGACTACAAGACACAATGACTAAATAAATGCGTGCAACATTCACATGTTTAAAATACACTTACAGTTGACACTAGAGTACCAACCTATATCAGAGACAACCGATGCAGTGGCAAGGACATGCGGTTCCCGTGCTTGGTCCAATTGCCTCTTTCCCCTTCTCCTCCTAGAAGTCTCAAAGGGAAACTCAAAGGTGAGAGGCTGTTGAACATGATGACAGATCTCACTCCTACTACTATGCCTATGTTGCCGCCAATTGCGATGACAGACCCGACTTGCACTGAACCAAGACCGCATACATTCGATGGTTGTATTGGCTGGATCAGTAGACGGTCTAAAATCAAATGACATGGCACCGACATTCTGAAGATCAGCCATGAACCTATCCAGACAACCTACAAATGCCATTAGTTTATCGCTTGAAGCCGGCATTGTTTGCGACAATATGTTTAACTTTTTGTTTGCTTTGTTCCACATTACGGTGTCCACATCCTCTAAATTTGTATGTGCATTAGAAATGGTATCGATGATAGGTTCAGGTGTTGGGTTTTCATTAGTATTAGCAGATGTTGGAGTTGACATACGAATAGGATCTGTATGAAACAAGATCTTAGGGTGAAGTACACATCTTTTAAGTCAGCAAAAATCAACATTCACGAACATCCACTTACCCGGAACACGTGAATCATGGAATGAATTGTTCATCATTGCAACAACCTTCAATGCATGTTTGCACATGTTTCCTCGCAAACTCCACAGACATTCACAGATGTAGAAGTGATCCCCAAATTTCCTAACCACATACCAGTTGCACGAGGACTGAATTTTCACCCAGTACCATCCAGGAGTAGTGTCGTCTGGAACACAATTGGCATTAGGAATTGCCTTTGCCCTCTCCATTCTAGTTTGCAAATGTGTCAACCTGTAGTTTTTGATAAATCCAAAATGCTGCAATTCTTGCTTATGCTGGTAGAATGGTTCCACTTTATACACAAGTTTAAAATACAAATTGTCCATCCTCCTCGAGCACGTCTTTTTATCATCTCTTAGGTGCAGTGACTTCAATTTACCATGGTATGATTCGATGGCATTATTTGTGTCCTGGTTACCATGAGCGAAATTCTTGAATTTTTTCGCCCACATAGCTAGCCAAAAAAAAAAAAATTGAAATAAAAAAATTAAAAATAGGAGTAGGATGTCAACTACCAAATGACAACCAAAACGGGTAACAAGTCATAAAGCCACCACTCGAATGTAATGTTGAACTCACCGATACGGCCTTCTCCTTGACACCATGTGTTGTAGAAGTACTCTAGAAAACGTGGCTGATCACTAAATTCGACAAAGAAAGTGTGCAGCTCCTCCACCGTGCTCTCTTCACTTTCATGCATTGCCATCATTATCGCCCCTAGATGGTGAAAAATGTCCATTGCTCTTTCCTTCGTTGCATACTTGTATACATTCTTCATCCATGCTCGACGCACGTGCCAAATACAAAGTATGACACGACATTCAAAAATAGTCTTGTTATGAACAAAATGTTTAATTGGGCTGAGCCGGGAGTGTGGTCATTTAAAATAAAACGTAAAGCAGTGTACCATACTGTTTGATTTCATGTAGACAAAATATCGCTCTTGCACTTCCTCTATGGCTTGAATCTCTGCACTCGCATCATCCGTGATAAATACATTGATCCTCCAATCAGGCCTCTTTTCCTTTCCTTGTCTCCGCAACTCCATCAACCACACCTGGATATCCTTGATCGTGTTCCTTGATGTCACAACCCATACAACTGGAACCCCCGATTGCTGCTCGTTGAAGATGAGACACGAATACAATTGATACTGTTTTAAACAACAAACAGGAAGATCATGACCATCCACAGATCAAACGGGCTGCATGAAAATAGGTTAAGTTTGAAGAGACATGCCCCATATTTGTTTGTTGCGAATGTCAAGTCCATTGAGATGATTGAGTCATGCGAGAATCGTACCATCATGTCAAGCATCCAAGCCATTTGTATTCCCATAATGAAAGGTTTGTCGACACCTTGTGGCTGCAAGAAAAAAAAGAAATTTGCCTCATCCTATTTTTTCCATTTTAAGATGCTAGTGGCATCATGCACATGCTTTCGTGACCGAATAGAATGGACCCTCGTCGCTGCGTTGATAACATCCTTGCGTGTCACGAATGAATCTCTCTTCTTCAACATGTCATGAAAAATGGGATCATCAAGATGTCTATCCACAATAGCATCAACGCTCACATCCATCAGCAACAACCTCTCTATATATGCTTTGCATTCATCGGAAAGGTTTGGTGCAAATTCAGAGCACAGCTCATTGCTGGTATCATCGACGCCATGACAAGCTTCACCATTCTTGTCTACATGCAACGGTTGCTTGAATATCAAGATGGCCACATCTAGCCTACCATATAACACCTTAACAATGAAGTGGCATGTACAACCTCTTTTTTTCTCATATGTCCGCGCACGCTTCTTATTCGACGACTTCTTCCTATTGTTTTCTGGTCCATATGAACACCAATACTTTCAAAAAACAACTCTCCTATTATCAACAACAGTCGTTAATTTCATTAAATGTAGACAAAGAATATGAAAGAATGTGTCTACGAACCGGTTGTACATCTTTGTTGTATGCGTGTTGTGCAGAGCACTATCGTGCTCACTATGCCACTTTCAGAGGAATTGGGTTTCAACACCTTCGCACAACGATTCCCCTCTCATGAATGCATCCAATCTATCCAGTGGAATTGCTGCACACAGGTTTGTCATTGAATCATTTTCGACACAAATTGGCGTCCACTGAATATCCCTTGAATAGAAATGACACAAACCTTCACCACCATCTTGAACTTCCAATACCATAATGTCCTTCCATTTCCGGTGTTTTCCCATTCTCGTCCTGCACATATCAGAGAAAGAAAGAGATATCATAAACAGTAAACAACCACAACGATTATATCTTTCGTGTGATACTGTTTTGAGATATTGGTTGATGTCAAATGTGTTTGCCATGACATTGGTCGCTTTGCACAAATGACCAAATCTACTTTTCTGTTAGACCTTCATCCTGCCCATCCTGTTAGCACATATTTTTACAAAATATTTTTGTGCTATATGTGGACACTTTTAGTTTCATCATAAGAGCATTTAGTGGTGGATTGTATGTATAGGTGATATGTTGCAGTATCTTCATGAAAAAGCATCACTTCGGCATATTGAAGGTAATGTTGAGTGTTCGACAGGTCTGATTTGGAGCTACAGTAGCCGAGGCCATTTGAAATATGCCTCCAATTCATTTGACCTTTGTTCATACTCATCGGTTTAAATCTGACCGATGAAATAGTGTGAAGAAAATCTGTGATCTCTATCGGCAGGCACAACCTCTATCAGTTCAAGGTGGATGGTTCATTTGTTCAAAATTGTAAAATTTTAATTATCGGCATAAGTACTCTCCATGAAATAGCACTGGCAAGCAAAATATAGAATATCGGCATAACATGTACTGATAATTCAGAGGGCAGATTCATTGGGATGAGGCACTTATGAACCTATCGTTGTAACTTGTAAGGATAAGGCAATGCGGATCATGGAGTTATAGCATCGGCAGATCGGAAGTAATGAGAAAAGTCTATCCCGATACTTGATGACTGAAGGGAACCGAAGGCGGGCCCATCTGAGAAAAAGACCATATCAGGATAGTGCAAAAAATAGTTAGATCAATTCCCGATGACATGGAGAATCAGAAGGCGGAACCATTGGTATTACCTAAACTGATTAATCAAACTCGGAAGCATAAAGCATAAAAATGCACCGGAGACTCATCGGGACTTTGGGAGGAATAGGAAAATGCTATTCCAACGCCCGATGAAGATAAAAGAACCTGCGGGGATATCGGTGTAAATTATATCGATAAAGTAAACATGCATTAGGACTCATTGGGACATCGAAAGAATAAATTTTATGCTATGCCGAGTCTCGATAGGACTATTAAGGTGGATGTAGAGTTGCTAGGAGTTCTTCAGGGTGATTTATGCCGATAACGCGGGGGACTTGGTCACAATGCGGACTGGTATATTGAGATCAATGGGGCATTGGAGGGACATAAATTGAACTATGCCAATACCCAATGGGACATATTGGACTATGTTTCGGCTATCGGGAGGGGTCGGACGAGGCTATTCTAGCTCCAAAATAGACCTGTTGTACAACGTGTTAGTGAGAGGTTAGTCAATCGCAATCGTTAACTACAAAATCCACGATGTAAAATGCATTACTAACACGCGTGTTAGTCAATCCATATCTGTTTGGGTTGCATCTATTCTGAAGGTTTAGGGTTTTTGAAATTTACCGTTTTTATGTCTTGGAATCCCTACGTTCTATTTCTATGTTACTTTTCCACTTAAGTGGAAGGGTCAGTCCGTCGTGAAGGAAGGGGTCCCCCCTTTACTTTTTTTTTTTGCCTTGGGTGGGTCTCTATTAATGTTTTATTTTGCGCCCTTTTCCTAAGTTTTTAGTTCTTTGTCGGGTCCCGTAAAAACCATGCAAGTTCTAGTAGATCCGACGGTGTGCATAAATTCGCAAAGGAAAATACCCCAAACTTTACCTTTTGCGAAGCCGTGAAAAGAGTGGCGGGCTCGGCTGATGGGTTAAAGAATGAAGGTTAACAGATGATATCTTCCTGTTGATCCAATGGCCCACGTTGTTTCATAAAGGAAAGATGCTTGGAGTTTATCTTTCGCGAAGCAACGAAAGGGAAGTGGGCCTAGCATGAGGATGACGTGGAAAGTAAAGAAGGTGCATCTTCAAAAGGATCCGACGGTCTGTGTTATTTTGGTGGGCGAAATAGCATGGAGTTTATTTTTCACAAAGCAGCGAAAGGATGGTGGACCTGATAGATTACACTAGTCCTGGTTTTTAAAGGTTTTACATCTCGAAAGAGATCCAATGATGAGCATTGTTTTGTAGCTCGAAGATGCAAGGTTTTTAAACTTCGCGAAACAACAAAAACCATTTGAGGTGAGGACTTCATACGGTTTGTGAAAAGGATTAGCAGTCACCGTGGAGAGTATAGATTGAGCAAATGCGCGGTTTTTATTCTTCGTGAAACAGCGAAAAGCCAGGACAATGAGATTTCCTTTGTGGTCTGTTGGAGCTTTTTTAAAATTCAATTGCGAATTGATTGCCGAAGCATGTGGATTAATGTTGCAATTCAATGCTCTTTTTCCCTATTAAGCCTCACATCAACGGAATTTTAGTATCAATTCAAGTAAATTTGCAGAGGAACCATTGCGAAGAGTGAATTTCTTCAGGCAACAAGTAAGTTCTGCACTCATTTTGAAAGTTATAGTTCTAATTGGTTTCATCGGGTGTTTAAATTCTCAGAGGTCTATTTGAGTTTTAAATTGAAATACCTATAATTCAAGATGGCACCATGAAGAGATTTCATAGGGAAAGTGAATTATCAGGATAGAGCTATATGTGATGATTTCTTGGAACAATTAACCATGTCTACAAATGTCGCTGCTAAGATCAAAGAATTAGTGCCCAAGGCCCCCCGTTTGAGAATTGGAGATGGTTTGTATGAAAAAGGGAACTGGTTGAGGGATTCACAGACAGGGATATCAGGGTTGGGACTTTTCAAGGTGGGTTTTGGCCAAAGACATTCCTTTGCTCCAATGAACAGTCTGTGGGAATTAGATGTGGGAAAGCTCATAGTCCCTAGGGTTTTTATGGATGTAGATTTATTAACCCAGGTTGCAAATAATTATGACCCTGTTGCTAAATGTGTGAGAAATGTGAATGGGGGAGCCTTAATTGAGATTAACGATGATGAGTTTAGGAAGGTGTTTAAGCTCAGTGAGGTATCAAACTACTTATAGCTAATCAATTTTGATACACTTGCACAGGTCTACAATGTCTAGAGAGATCATCTCAGGAGCGGTCCTTTGAAAGAATTTTTTGTCAAAATAGGAGGGTTAACCATTATAGGCCCTAGTACCATGGAACCCTTCTCTGTGAATTTGTTTACTCTAAGGGCTAAAGGCATGTATTGGTCACTTTGTCAGATTTTTAGGGAAGATGCCCAAACCAATATGCCAACTCACTATATGCTAATGATAGCACAGATCTTAAACCCCTCTCTCACAGTAACTTTTGATTATGCACCTTATCTCACTAATGCAATCCATGCAGGGCTGATAGGGATTAAAAATGGTAAGGTAGATAGACCTTTTGGGTGGTACTCTCTTCTCATGCATATGTTTTGTTTAAAGGTGTTGATTACTTCGCTAATGGAATGGATTTGGTTAAGGAAAAGGATGGTGAAGAGATGCCTGTGCAATTATGGAGCACAATTTTGTCTTGGGATAGAGAGGATGCCAGTTACTTGAAGTTTGACAGATGCTTTGCATCTAGGCTTCGGATTCTCTTGTGGCAACAAAACCCTACGATCCCTAAGGCCCTCATAGAGTTCCTTAGGCCTAAAGAATTTGCTGAAGGTATCAAGATTGTGCACAACTGGGGTGATGTATATTTATACCCTGTCTCTATGGTGTTTAGAGTTTACGGATTCAGAGGAACTCCATATTTGCTTCCTTATCAAGTCCCATTGAAGATAGGAATTGTGGAGATCCTAAGGCAAATTGGGGGTGTCCAAGAGGCAGAGTTAACAAATAGGGGAAAAGGGACCATTTTCCCTACCATCACCATTGCTCATCAATTTGTAATTACCAAGGGTGGCTGGAAACACTTTGATGATTTCTTTCAACCATATAGGTTGCCTATTGCAGTATCAAGATTTGTTGACCCTGAAGATTTCTTCAATGGTATGTTCAGAAAGAGAGCAGTATGTAAAGGTAGACCACATCAGTTCCATTTTCCTAAGGATCTGATCAGAAATGAATTCAATCTAGATGAGCAAGAATTGGGGAAAGAAAAATGGGTAGCATACAAGAAGGCTCTTGATTTTATTCACCAATTTGATGGTGGTTATGATCCTCTGTCTAGTTTTACTCCCTTTGAGGAGAAAATTAAATTCTCAATTCTTCATTTTGAACACCTAGTGCAGACATTGAAGGAGAAGAGGGAGGTTATAATGAGGAACGATCCTGAAAGGGCTAAGTTTTTTTTAGCCAAGCCTGCCTTTGCCAAGGCCATCCCTCCGGGTGATTATGTGATGCATAAGAAGTGAAGGTATACTGTGCTAGTGCCAGTAACTGGTGAGCCCTCTACTTCAAAAGAAAGAGAGCAATAGAAGATGTCACTGACATCCAAAAATCCCCTAAAAGGCAAAGGGAAGGCAAAGAGGTGCAAATAGGTGAACCTCTGCACTCTCCCTCCCAATCCCCTATCCACGTGGGAGATGAGTAGGCAGCTGCATACCAATTGTTGCAGTTAGGAAGTCTTGGTGAGATTGCCTACAGTTATGAGGAAACACAAGAGGGAATGCCCGAAGAGCCACCGAGTACTGAGATGAATTTGACTGCAGATGAGTTCAAAGGAAAGGAGCTAGACCCTGCTATCAAACAAGCCAGTGACGAGTTCCTGGCTGATAATAATTTTGTTACAACATGGTCCTTTATGCAATTTATTTGGAAACAAAACATTGCGCAATATAAGGCAAGATGTGAGAAGAGAAAGAATGAGAAACCCCACAAAGATGCAAATACAGTAGAGGAAGAGGTGAAGCAAGAAATGATGGCAGAATTCAAAGCCATTACTCCTCAAAAGGGGAGAGAAATGGTGTCAAAGGTTGGTGTTTTAATCCTTAATGAATGGGACATAGCAGATGCCTTAGTGCTTGAAGTAGTGAGGAAAGAAACCAAGCCCCTAGAAGGAGTGGCATTCACTAAGGATAATGCTGCTTTGGTTATGTGGTCCCTAAAGAGGCATGCAAGCAGAAGGAGGAAGGACACCTCATAATCCAACTACCTAGGAGGTATGATAGTGAAGAGAGTTCAGGACACTGGAGTGGTGGAAGCTACCAGCACAGTTCTAGAAACTACAAAATCCAGCATGGCAGTGGCTGAGAAAGAAGCTAAGGAGAGAGCTGATCTCCAGGTAAAACTGGAGACAATTTTAAAGGCTTATAATGAGGCCAAAGGAGAGATAGCCAACTGAGATAGCATCATTGCTAGTTTACAAAGTCAATTGGTAGGGCAGTACCAAAAAGGTGAGGCGTCTACTTTAATGATTGCATCTTCTCCAGCAAGACCCCCACCCACCAGTCCTATCATTGAATTTCCCCCTTCTCCTATGACCTCTTATTTCAAAGCAACTGAAACCTTGGAAGATGAGATGGAAAAGTTTAAATAGGTTCATGCCTTACTTAGAAGCAACTATGAAGAAAAGGTCAGAGGTACAATTTTGAAAATTGGTGACTTAGTTAGAGCCTCTATTGTATACATTAACATGAAAAGAATTTTGAATATTTTGACTGATTTGAAAGAAGATAAGGCCACTTTAGACCCAATTCTGAATAAGTGGATGCCTAGGGGAGTGGAGTTGGAACTTATGTGTTCATCTCATGTAGAGGAAGAGGGTGATGCCAATATCAAATCCACTTGTGAGTTAATAAAAGGGATGACTGGATTAGCAGAAGAAAGGGCAGGTGTAAAGAGAAAAGCCCACATATATAGAAAAGAATATTTTGATCACAAGTATGAGTTGTTTCCCAAGGGTTTTGTTGGTCCAAATCAGCTGAAAGAGGAAAAGGCATGGCTTGATGAGTTAGGGTATAACTTGTCGGAGAGGGTAAACGAGGTCATTAATACAGATGACACATCTTTGTTTATTAAGATAGTTGAGGAGATTGAGAAAGGAAAGTCACATTATGGTTTTCTGCAGACAGAGGTTGGAAAATTGAGAATCACATGGAAAAGGCTAAATAAGATGAAAAAGAAGATTGTTAGCTTCTCCTGGCCAAGTGATGGCATGTTCGAAGAGTGGAAAAATAAATATGCAGTACAAGAAGAGGAAGTCCCACAACAGTTAGAAGATGTTGCAGTGGAACAACAAACTTAAAAGGCCGTTAGGATATAAAATGATTGCAGCCATATTGTTATAAAAGGATACCAGGACTTAGAAAAAATCATCACAAGAATTTGTAAAGAAACTCTGCTAAAATATATCTACGGTGTTTCTAGTTCTCTCTGGAATTACATTGAGTCATGTAAAATTCTCAAAATGAATATAAATATATAGATCAAAGTTTCAGCCCTAAATCTTCTTTGTCTTCTGGTGTGCATTCATTAGTTCTTTGCATTCATTCTTTCTTGGGATCAATTACTAAAAATGAGCATAAGTTTTCTTCAATGTTTCAGTTTTATTGAGGTGATGAAGTCCATAGGTTTTTACCATTGGTTTACTGTGGATCTCAATTTAAAAGTGTGAAAGTATTCACAAAAGGTATACCCACCTGAGCTTTGGATAAGTTCGAAGTGTAGAATGTTTTGTTCAAACCTTGTTATATGTTAGTCTGGAATTCTATTTTCTTCATGTCCTCTTTAGCAACAAACAGAGTTATTAAATTTTCTTACAGGGAGGAATAGAGGGTTGAAGCTATTCTGGCTCTAAAACAGACCTTTCATACAACGTGTTAGCGACAAGTTAGTCAATCTCATAACATAAAAGTTCTTCTTCTGACATCCCCATGAATCCTCATTTGATGCGCTCTTTATCGGTACAACTCACACCGATACTCCAACCAATGCTTCCATCTTCATTGGGGGTCAGAATAGCCCTTTTTTATTCCTCCTGAAATCTCGATGAATTCCCGATGCACTTTTGTGTTATATGCTTCCGCGTTCTTTTATCAATATAGGTAATATCGATGGCTTGGACTTCCGATTCTCCATATCATCGGGGATCGGTATAGAAATTTTTGCACTACTCCGATATGAATCTTCTTTCTGATCGGCTCACCTTCACGATCTTTCAAAAAGTGCGTACCAAGTTGAGTATTTTTTAATGTGCTCCAATGAGTCCACTCTTTGTTTCATCGGTATAAGTGATGTCGATAATCCTCCTTTGGCTTGCCAATGTGGTTTCATCTGGAGCTTCGTTTTAGCTAGACGTAGGCCAGCCATACCTTAGTGGAAGGAAAAATCGAAGACCTCTATGTTTTTTCATGGGTTTGGCAGATTCGCATCAGGCCAGTTAGATAAAGTACATAGGAGCAGGGAACTTGATGGCTAGTTCTCATAATAGTAAAGATATGTTGTTCGGACGAACCTTGATTGGAATTCGAGCTTCTTCTGGTCGGTATCTAGACTTAGAAAGTTCAAAACTTTATATAAGGAATGGTTCAGATTGTAGTCTTAAGCCTGGAAGTCTCGATATGAACCGATGGTGCATCATTTTGGTGTCAGTTTCCTGTGTAGAGAGGAATCGATCCAGACCCAATGCAACCAGCTATTTCAAGCAAATGATGTGCTCTAGAATGTTGTATGGTGGGTGGCTAATGGTATATTGGGTGCTAATCGACACTGGTGTGATGGGTTTGTTTATGAGGCTGTCATTTGCCCTATGGTTGTGTAAAGCGGAAAATCGCGATTGAACCCTAGTTGCTCTCCCCTCTTCCAACTCCGAGGAGAGAGAAGGGAGATTCACTAGGGTTGATGGTTTTCACTTAGGGGAGAGACTTTACATTCAAAAGAGGGGTTGAAACCCACAAGATCCAATCCCACGCAATGCAAGATTGGATGCTAAATGAGTTTCAAGGGTTATGACAGCAAGGCTACCCTCTTTTGTAAAGAATGTGCATAGAAGAATTAAGCTAGGAATGCATAGAAAGTGAGAAAGATTCGCTTATAAACTGAGATAGGAATACAGTATGAAGTTGCGGACCTGGAATTAGCAGTAAAATGTCGATACGACGCTGTCCTGCAAATTTGAGCGAAAGTTGTCAGGACGATGGCGCTCGAGCGCCACGGTCCTCCGAAAAATCCGCGAAACGAAGGGGGATCTGTTCGTCTCTGCACAAGGATTCCAGATCTTCAATTTCAGCCGCGTACCTGCAACCTACACACAGAAAAGCGAAGACGATTGGGGGGTTAGGGATTAGGGGTTTGCCTTTAGGTCAAACCCCGGTTTTGGAATTAACCAAGAAATGAGCAAGTGCTGTAAATGTAAATGACTGTAAAACAAGTACTAATACCTTGTTCTAAGGATGTTTGTATCCTTATGTGCGAAGGTATAGATGTTGTATGTTGTTGTAGTATGTTGTATGTTGTATGTAGCAGGTAGTATGTGATCTCCTCTTCAATGGTTGAATCCTTGTCTTGAATGCAACACTTAGCCTTGAATGGAGACTTGAAATGATCAATTGCTTGAAGGAATGCTTGAATGCTTGAATGCTTGAGTATAGTTTCCACGCTTTTTCCATCATATCGAATGAAAGAGGAAAATGTAGTTTATATACTTGTCAATTAGGACTGATAGACTGATTTTCCTGACCTTAGGCCGACCAGGAAAGTTTATTTTCCAAATTGCAAACAAAAAGACCCGAAGTCCAAAGGAGATCGGGCCCAAAATAGGACCCAGGGACCAGGGCGCTGGGCGCCATGGTCCTGGGGGACCAGGGCACTGGGCGCCCTGGTCCTGAAGGACCAGGGCGCTGGGCGCTCTGGTCCCACCTCCTGGGACAGCAGGGTGCAAGGAGGTTCAGGCCAGGGTGCTTGAAAAATGCAGTTTTCAGTGTCATAATCAGGTTTCGGGGTCTCCATTCAGGTTGCGTGTTGCGTCACCATCGTGAAGACCGAAATGCAGTCGAAATTGCAAGTGTCGCAATTTTAGGATGCTACATTTAGCCCCCACTTTAGCGGGAGTATGTATGCTCATACTTCCAGTAAAGTACAAGGAAACAACATTGAAAGACTTTCACCACATCAAGGAGGCAAGATACACCAAGCCCCCAGCGGACTAAGGATCTTACGACTTCGATTGACAAAGTAAAAGGGAAGATCATGAGGGAGAACCATGACTGTCAGTAGTAAGGTTCCCTCACTATGAGTCATGCAAGAAAGATATCAAAAATTTTCAAGGCAAAGCTAAATTTGCCAAGAAATTCTCAAGTATCTTGAAAAGATATGAACGGGATGTATGCCCCCCTACGTTAAAGCGATCGCACACGCCTCACCGGGGGTGATTGCTTTAAGGTAGTGATACATATAAGAAAATGAAAAAGGGAAAGGAGCACGTTATCACAAGGATTTAGCCCCCAAGTGTGAGATAAACCCAAGGATAATAGACACAAAAAACAAAGCACAAGGTGACTTCGCTTTCCTCGGGGTCAGTGTGCTATATGATAATTCATGTATATCATATGTATGTATGCATAATTGTTCTTCATTCCCCAATCAAGGAAGGTCACCTAGAAGAAGGGAACACGTGTGTCTTTTGAGTCAACATGAGAGAGATCGAGAGATCTCAATGCTTTGCATCGTCCTCAAGTAGACAACACTAAGGACAACAAATAGAAGAATGAGAATAACATATAGAAGAAGTAACACAAGAGAGGAGGAGAGAATCTGCTATGCTAATGTATCTAGTCTAGCACGTCATCTACCCCCCGATCTTGCTGACCAATGTTTCGGGAAGGCAGGGAACATGCTAGAGGAGGAACATTCAACACAGCAGATGGAGCTATCACAAGATCCAAACAAGGGCTATGTTCATGTTCCAAGCCACGTTGTTCTTGTTTAGGAGCTAGGATAAGTGCTTTAGAAAATTCATTAAATAAATGGTTATCAATATCAACAAGTTCATATTCACTATCAGAAGCAAGAGGAATAACATGTTCATCATGAGTAACATTTTCATCTATATCATCATCAAGATTTATAAAAATAGGATCTTTAACTCGCACAGGATCAAGACCATCATGCATCTTATGTTTAGGAGATTTCGGCTCAATTTCCGGCTGAGGAGAAAATGGAATAATGCTTGTTGAAGGTGTTTTTGGAGATTGCAAAGTTTGAGAAGCAACTGTCTGAGCTCTAAGACGACGCTTTCGTCGGTGTTCGCGTGCAGAACGATTTCGTCTAGTCTTAGTAGGAAGTGAAGAAGATTGAGGAGGAGGAATGTTCTCATCCTTATCACTTGGGTGTTTAGGTTGTGGTCTCTTAGGCTGGATAATAGGAGAAGAAGAAGGTCTCTTCTCTCTATAAAAAGAAGGAGGAGGAACTGCTCCATATAAGGGAGGAATATTTGGTTTAGGATGCCCCCCTACGTTAAAGCGATCGCACATGCCTCAACGGGGGTGATTGCTTTAACGTAGTGATACACATAAGAAATGAGAAAGGAGCATGTTATTGCCAAGATTTAGCCCCCAAGTGTGAGATAAACCCAAGGATAATAGACACAAAACACAAAGCACGAGGTGACTTCACTTTCCTCAGGGTCAGTATGCTGTATGATAAGTCATGTATATATATCATATGTATGTATGCATAATTGTTCTTCATTCCCCAATCAAGGAAGGTCACCTAGAAGAAGGGAACACATGTGTCTTTTGAGTCAACATGAGAGAGACCAAAAGAGATCTCAATGCTTTGCATCTTCCTCAAGTAGACAAAACTCAGGACAACAAATAGAAGAATGAGAATAACATATAGAAGAAGTAACAAAAGAGAGGAGGAGAGAATCTGCTATGCTAATGTAACTAGTCTAGCACGTCATCTACCTCCCGATCTTGCTGATCAATGTTTCGGGAAGGCAGGGAACACGCTAGAGGAGGAACATCCAACACAGCAGATGGAGCTATCACAAGATCCAAACAAGGGCTATGTTCATGTTCCGAGCCACGTTGTTCTTGTCTAGGAGCTAGGATAAGTGCTTTAGAAAATTCATTAGATAAATGGTTATCAACATCAACAAGTTCGTATTCACTATCAGAAGCAAGAGGAGTAACATGTTCATCATGAATAACATTTTCATCTATATCATCATCAAGATTTATAAAAATAGGATCTTTAACTCGCACAGGATCAAGACCATCCTGCATCTTATGTTTAGGAGATTTAGGCTCAATTTCCGGCTGAGGAGAAAATGGAATAATGCTTGTTGAAGGTGTTTTTGGAGATTGTAAAGTTTGAGAAGCAGCTGCTTGAGCCCTAAGACGACGCTTTCGTCGACATTCGCGTGCAGAACGATTTCATCTAGTCTTAGTAGGAAGTGGAGAAGATTGAGGAGGAGGAATGTTCTCATCCTTATCACTTGGGTGTTTAGGTTTAGGCTGGATAATAGGAGAAGAAGAAGGTCTCTTTTCTCTATAAAAGGCAGGAGGAGGAACTGCTCCATATAAAGGAGGAATTTTTGGTTTAGGAAGAAGACCAAGTCAATCATGACGAGGAGGGATAGGTCTACTTTTAGGAAGTTTATTAGATATAGACATAGTCACATCCATAGGGATGGGTTGGGAATCTTCTTGAGGAAAGACATTAGTTTTATCTTTCAAAGGAAGAACTTCCTTCTCAAGAATGATAGGAATGTCAAGTTTGGGTGTTCTAGGTTCACTTAGAGATAGGATCATATCTTTTTTCCACTTTTGATAAGATTTGAAAAGATGATCACTTCGTGGAGGAAGAGATTGGAATTGTTTAGGCCAAAAGTAATCAAGAGGAACGCTAGAAGTTCTTTCAGCTGGTTTAAAGAGACTATGATTGACAGTAACAACTTCACCATTATGGGGAAATTTCAAACACTTATGAATAGGAGAAGCAATAGCTTTCATGGAAGATAGCCAAAGATAGCCAAGCTTCACACGAAATTGTTCGGAAGATGGAATAATAGCAAAGTTCACATCAAGGGATTTGTTATGGACCTCAATAGGCAATGTAATAGAACCAATTGCAGGAGAAGAAAATGCATCAAATAGTTTCACAATCACATCTGTTTTGTCATATATCACTTGATTCAATTGCAAAGTAAAAAGAAATTCTTTAGTAATAACATTAACCATGCACGAAGGATCAATAAGCACTCCACGGCAAGGTGTATTCTTGACTTTTGCAACTATGTATAAAGGACCATCAGGTGCCCTAATGGTTTCACTGGAATCAAATGTGATGGAAGGTTCTTTAAGGTTTTCTTGCTGCTCTACAAAGTTAATCACATTCGGAGTCATAGACACAAGACCATCAGATGAAAGAGAGGAATCATTAGTATCAATCACATTAGAGGTATGAGAAGGTAATGGATCAGTGAAAATCTGAAGATTTTGGTTAGGAGGAGCTACAGATGTATTGCCTTTATCATTCACTCCAGAAACAGAAATAGTATTATTATCAATCAAATCTTGAATTTTACCCTTTAAAGAAAAACATTTTTCAGTATCATGCCCAGGCTGACGATGAAATTGACAAAAAGCTTTGTTATCAAAATAAGGTGAAGTAATCTTTGCAGGATCAATTTGTCTTATAGGAGGAAGAGTAAGCACATTTTGTTCCAATAACTTATTCATAATACTATGCAATGATTCATTCAAAGGAGTATACTTTCTTTCTTTCTTGAAAAATTTAGAAATAGGAGGCACACCTGATGCTGCATTCACATTGTTGTTGATGATGTTTTCATTGAATTTGATGGAATCTCTGTTCGGTTTAAACTTCCCAAATGGTTGTTGACTGCTATCACCCTTATCACTCGGAGCCATAGGATGTGATTGTTCCATTTGACTCACAGTCAGTTGATAATTGTGAAGAGTTGCACACAACTGTTGGAAAGAAGTAAACTCAGAAAACAGAAGTTTGTCTCGAATATCTTTTTGTAAATTAGAAATAAAGATTCTTTGAATATCATTGTCAGGCACTGGAAAAGAAATTTGAGCATACAAATGCTTATATCTACCAATGAAATCAGTCACTTTTTCTTTAACACCTTGTTTACAATGCATTAAATCAATCAAAGTAACTTTAGGACTTATATTGTTTTGAAATTGTTGAATGAAAGCATTTGCAAGTTGTTCGAAAGAAGTAATAGAATAAGAAGGCAACGAGCAATACCATTGTAGGGCTTTGTCTCTTAATGTTCTAGTAAACAATTTTGCAAGCAACCTTTGGTCATAAGCAAAATCAGTACATATTGTTTGAAAAGTCTTAACATGTGTTAGAGGATCACCTTTACCATTATAAAGCTCCAAATGCGGAATTTCAACATGTTTAGGAGGAATAGCTCGAACAATGTCAAGAGAAAGTGGGCTCGCAACATCAAATGTGGGCACACTAAACTTAGATTGATTCATAGAGGCAATTTGTTGCTGTAAAGAAGAGACAGTTTGTGCAAGATTGTTAATGGTCACTTCAGTCGAAGAGTTCATATTAGACGTGTTAGATTGTGATGGAGGTGTTATGTTATTGAAAGAAGGTAAAGAGTAAGGTGGTGGGACACTATGATAGTTAGTCATAGGAGATGATTGGAAAGGAGGAATGGAATGGTTAAATGAATTGCCCCCTTGTATCATGTTCATTTGTGGAGATATAATAGGGACACTCATTGAAGGAGTGAATGAAGAAGTTGGATTGAATGAAGGAAGAGGGTTAATTGAAGAAGAGGGATTGCCCCCATGACTAGTGATCATAGGAGGAATGTCTTGTGTTGAAGTAGTCATTATGTTTGATGTAAAAGTAGGTATACTAGCAATAGGAGTTGTCAAAGGAATAGAATGATTAACTTGAGTAGGAGGTTGTGTGTAACCTAAGGTTTCAGCACAACTCTTCATAGGCATCACATTCGAATCCACAATGTGTGCAATACCACGCAAAATATCAATTCCATTCTTATCACTTTGAAGCATACGTTTTAGACCCTCAATTAAAGGAAGAGCTTCACTATCGGGGTATTCATGAGACATCCATTGTCGAAAATCGTCAAATTGGTTATCCAATTTTGAAAGTTGTTCTACAGAAACCTCATGGAGAGCTTCTTCATCATTAAGAGGATTAGAGGAATTACCCATGTCCTCGTTAAAAAGGCTATTCAAATTAGGTTCCATCTCCTCGGTAATTAAACCTCGAAAAGACTTAATTCTACGGCTTCGTCTAACGAGAATAGTGTAAGTAGGGCTTATTGTTGTAAAACTCATGCACTAGAAAGGAAGAGAAAATTTTGAATTAAGAGGTAGCAATTTTCAGTAAAATCAGCCAATCTTCTGGATTTAAGCTGTTAAATGCAATTACCACAGTCTCCCGAAATTTCAGAAAAAATGTCCGGGACCGTGGCGCTCGGAGTGCAACACGGTCCTTGCAACTTTTTTCGAAATTTGCAGGGATGAAAGGTATGATGATTTTAAAGCTAATCTGAAAAAATTGAGTGATTTTACGATCTGTAGATAGGCCAAATTAAAGTTGCAATCTCGAAATTGAACCCTACCAAGATTGTCGAAAAATGCAAAATTTGAATTTTGAAAAAGAGAGGGAAACTGAAATTTTGAATTTTATGATTTTAGAGGGAATGTCAAAACCAATGCAAGTTTTGAAATTCAAAAGTTGACTCGATTTCACGCAAAATTCAATTTTGAAAGCGGAAATTAAAGTTGTTGTAATTAAGCACTTAATTTCAAAAGTCACAAATTGCAAGAATTTGAATAAAGCACTGAAATTTCGAATGAATGCAAACACACTTTTCAGATTTAGGACAGTAAGAACACAATTTTGACACAAAATTTCAATTTCAATGATTTTTGAATGTTTAGAAGCCTTAATTCAAGCAATCACAAGACCAACTTTGACTGTAATTTTGAAAGTGTTAGATTTGATAAAATCAGCCAAAATTCCGGATTTTAGCAGGAAAATACAGTACGATCTAGCTCCCGAAATTTCGGAAAAAATGTCGAGGACGATGGCGCTCGGAGTGCACACGGTCCTCGCAACTTTTTTCCAAATTTTCAAGGATGAAAGATATTGTGATTTTATTGCGGAATCCAAAGTTACAGCTGATTTGAAAATGTTTTGATCAATGAAATTGTCGGACAAAGGTTGAATCAAGAGGGTTTCAAAAATTAGGGTTTTAACACTTAACCACTTAATTTTCAAAATTAAAGCATAGATATGAATTGATAATTTGTAATAGAAGGGTAGATCTGAAACAAGCATTAACATTTAGACATTTCACAAGTTCAATTACTAAAAAGAAAATTTAGGGTTTTCATGCAA
Organism: Cryptomeria japonica; assembly: GCF_030272615.1. Lineage (NCBI taxonomy): Eukaryota > Viridiplantae > Streptophyta > Pinopsida > Cupressales > Cupressaceae > Cryptomeria > Cryptomeria japonica. The sequence continues at coordinate 714,221,046 of NC_081408.1, read as the reverse complement.
TCAACCTCTAAAATTTTGCAAAAGATCAAACATGGAAATGTAATCAAGGAATCCAATTTCAGATCTAATCATGAATAATCAGAAAGGATGTTCACGTCGGGTTCACCAAAATGTAAAGTGGAAAATCGCGATTGAACCCTAGTTGCTCTCCCCTCTTCCAACTCCGAGGAGAGAGAAGGGAGATTCACTAGGGTTGATGGTTTTCACTTAGGGGAGAGACTTTACATTCAAAAGAGGGGTTGAAACCCACAAGATCCAATCCCACGCAATGCAAGATTGGATGCTAAATGAGTTTCAAGGGTTATGACAGCAAGGCTACCCTCTTTTGTAAAGAATGTGCATAGAAGAATTAAGCTAGGAATGCATAGAAAGTGAGAAAGATTCGCTTATAAACTGAGATAGGAATACAGTATGAAGCTGCGGACCTGGAATTAGCAGTAAAATGTCGATACGACGCTGTCCTGCAAATTTGAGCGAAAGTTGTTAGGACGATGGCGCCCGAGCGCCACGGTCCTCCGAAAAATCCGCGAAATGAAGGGGGATCTGTTCGTCTCTGCACAAGGATTCCAGATCTTCAATTTCAGTCGCGTACCTGCAACCTACACACAGAAAAGAGAAGACGATTGGGGGGTTAGGGATTAGGGGTTTGCCTTTAGGTCAAACCCCGGTTTTGGAATTAACCAAGAAATGAGCAAGTGTTGTAAATGTAAATGACTGTAAAACAAGTACTAATACCTTGTTCTAAGGATGTTTGTATCCTTATGTGCGAAGGTATAGATGTTGTATGTTGTCGTAGTATGTGATCTCCTCTTCAATGGTTGAATCCTTGTCTTGAATGCAACACTTAGCCTTGAATGGAGACTTGAAATGATCAATTGCTTGAAGGAATGCTTGAATGCTTGAATTCTTGAGTATAGTTTCAACGCTTTTTCCATCATATTGAATGAAAGAGGAAAATGTAGTTTATATACTTGTCAATTAGGGCTGATAGACTGATTTTCCCGACCTTAGGCTGACCAGGAAAGTTTATTTTCCAAATTGCAAACAAAAAGACCCGAAGTCCAAAGGAGACCGGGCCCAAAATAGGACCCAGGGACCAGGGCTAGGCGCCATGGTCCTGGGGGCGCCCTGGTCCTGAAGGACCAGGGCGCTGGGCGCTCTGGTCCCACCTCCCGGGACAGCAGGGTGCAAGGAGGTTCAAGCCAGGGTGCTTGAAAAATGCAGTTTTCAGTGTCATATTCAGGTTGCGTGTTGCGTCGCCATCGTGAAGATCGAAATGCAGTCGAAATTGCAAGTGTCGCAATTTTAGGACGCTACAGGTTGACATATTCGATTCAAAGGAAGCAACCATATAGAGGATCGACGGCTTTGTCTACCCGTCTGATGGGCAGACCCTGGGAAATGCCATTCTAGAGTTGGATTCTGATTGTTGGGTAAGCACCCTTCGCATCTATTTTAACCACACCAGCTATGTCTCCTCTGAATCGGAGGAGTTAGACACTGAAGACGAGGAAATTGCCCAAAAAAGGGCAACACGGGAAAGGAGGAAGAACTTCATCCAAGAGGCGTGGGAGGTGTATAGGGTGGGGGTGAGGAATGGGAATCTGGATCCCTTCCGCAGACTACTGAACTTCGATGATAATTGGCTCTCTACACTAGCCACTGTCAAAGTAATGGAGATTGGAGAGAACATGGGTGTCATACTCCAATACATTGGGAGTTAGTTTTGTTGTTTATCTACAATTTCTTGTTTTGCATATGTCACTCACTACACTTCTATGACCCTATTGCAGACAATAGGATTAATTTTGTAAAATTAGCAGTAGCACTATTTTAGGTAGTTACCAGATAAGTTATAAAACATCTTGTCATGGTAAATAGGAGAAAGTGTCACCATTGTCGGTGCATGAAGCGCCTTCGATGGCCATTTTGTAGCCAATATTTTTATGTTTAAAGATGTCATTTTCATCTACATGTACTGATGAGGGATGGCTGGTGGACATTACAATTTGTAAAGAACCAATGCTTCTTATACACTGCTACCAATTTTTTAACACAATGTTTGTTAAGTATTGATGTATTCAAATAAAAATTTTCTGTCACATGAAGTATTGATCTATAGTTGTTAGTTTTGCCTTTTCTGTAGTTTAATCTTGCTTCAATCTCTCTGTTACCTTCAAACTGTTATGCAAAATCATTGTATAGATTGACCAACACGCGTGTTAGTCACGCGTTTTACACCATCGATTTTGCAATAAACGACTGTGATTGACTAACCTGTCGCTACCACACCACATGAAAAGTCTGTTTTGGAGCCAGAATAGTTGTAGCCCTAAAGGATTACTTTATCGATATAACTTTCATCGATATCCCCGCAGGCGGTTTTATCTTAATCGGGACTCGACATAGCATAACATTGCTTCTTCCGATGTCCCGATGAGTCCTAATGCATGTTTACTTTATCAGTATAATTTACACTGATATCCCCGCAGGTGCTTTTATCTTCATCGGGGGTCAGAATAGCCGTTTTCTATTCCTCTCGAAGTCCCGATCAGTCTCCGATGCACTTTTATGCTTTATGCTTTCGAGTTTGTTTTATCAGTATAGGTAATACCGATGGTTCCACCTTCTCGATTCTCCATGTCATACAATGTCTTAGCGACAGGTTAGTCAATCGCAAGCGTGCGTTACAGACAGGTTAGACAATCGCAGAATGTTGGTCGCAATATGGACGGTGTAAAACGGACTAGAAACACGCCTTAATTGTCTTATCGGGACTCGACATAGCATAAAATTGCTTCTTCCGATGTCCCGATGAGTCCTAATGCATGTTTACTTTATCGGTATAATTTACACCAATATCCCTGCAGGTGCCTTTATCTTCATCGGGGGTCGGAATAGCCATTTTCTATTCCTCTCGAAGTCCCGGTTAGTCTTCGATGCACTTTTATGCTTTATGCTTCCGAGTTTGTTTTATCAGTATAGGTAATACCGATGGTTCCGCCTTCCCGATTCTCCATGTCATCGGGGATCGATATAACTATTTTTGCACTATCTCGATATGGTCTTTTTCTCTGATATGGTTTTTTTTTTTTTAAATCAGGACTAGTCTAATCTACCGGGCCCACCATCCTTTCGCTGCTTCGCGAAAGATAAACTCCACGCTATTTCGCCCAACGAAATAACGCAGACCATCGGATCCTTTTGAAGATGCACCTTCTTTACTTTCCACGTCATCCTCACGCTGGGCCCACTTCCCTTTCGTTGCTTCGTGAAAGATAAACTCTGAGCATCTTTCCTTTACAAAACAACGTGGGCCCTTGGATCAACCGGAAGATATCGTCCGTTAACCTTCATTCTTTAACCCACCAGTCGGGCCCGCCACTATTTTTTCACGGCTTCGCGAAAGGTAAAGTTCAGGCTATTTTCCTTTGCGAATTTACGCACACCGTCGGATCTACTAGAACTTGCATGGTTTTTAAGGGACCCGACAAAGAACTAAAAACTTAGGAAAAGGGTGCAAAATAAAACATTAATAGAGACCCGCCCAAGGCAAAAAGAAAAGTAAAAGGGGGACCCCTTCCTTCACGACGGATCGACCCTTCCACTTAAGTGGAAAAGTAACATAGAAATAGAATGCGAGGATTCCAAGACATAAAAAGGGTAAATTTCAAAAACCCTAAACGTATGGATTTACTAACACGCGTGTTAGTCACGAGTTTTACACCATCGATTTTGCAGTTAACAATTGCGATTGACAAACCTCTCACTAACACGCTATACGACAAGTCTGTTTTGGAGCAAGAATAGCCGCGTCCAGGCAAGATGAAGTGATAAGCACAATTTTGCAGATTTTAGCAGACTATGGAACAAAATCACCCAAAAGTCAAAACAGTAATAACAAGGAGTTTGTCGGGATAAGTTGTGCCGATAATGCGGTGGTCTTAGTCATTGGTATATTGAGATCATTGGAGTATCGAAGGGACAAGAAATAAACTATGCCCACACTAAATGACTCAAGTAAAAAGAAACCAAAGGCGAATGCATCGGAGAGAGTTATGCCGATGGAGCGTTAAAATAAAAGGCAAGGAGGAGACTGAAGTGATGCCCATTGCGATGAAATGAACCATCGGGATAAAGAAAAAATAGGTATTCCAAAACTTGATAAGTGGGTCGGGGTAGTTTGTTCCGATCAGAAAGCAAAAAGTGGTAAAGCAATAACAACCGGCGACAAACATTTGAATCATTGGGAGGAGTGTCGTCAATTAGCCGTTGGTTTTTGTAATGAGAAGAACTGACTGTGACAACATAGTTTCCATTAAATGCATAAATTGAGTACATTCGTCGCCGCACGAAGCAAATCTATCAAAGATTGCAATAATCAATTACAAAGATTGCATGCAAATCTGTCCCAAATAGCTGGTATTGCAGAGCAACATTTCTCACGAAGTAATTGCAGAAAGATATTAAGTGCTTATTGAGAAAAATTATGAGTTACTGACTATAGAGTGAAATAATTTGCAGAAATGGAGGGGTCAAGCTCAAAAGAGAAGCGAAAAGTTGCCGAAGTATCGAGTACCGCAACAAAGAAATCGGGTAGAAAGCTTAATCAGGACATGATAGACCAAATGGGATCTACAGGAGCTAGGTCATGTATAGCTAAGACAAATTTGCCAATTCGCGAGCAGTTAGAGGACATATATAGAGGGATTGGGGATATATTGACCACAGTGCGAGGGCACGAGTTGTTCCTTTTCCATTACTTCTGCAGGGATAACCCCACGCCAATTTCGAACCCATGGAAAACGGGTCTCGGTAAACTTGTAGTACCCAATGTGTTTGTGAACATTGATTTGTTGAAGCTTTTAGTAAGAAATTATAATGCAAACAAACAATGCATTATGTTTCCTGATGGGACTGCTCTAGTGCATTTTGCAAAGGCTACAATTCAGGAAGTTTTTGCAGTAGATTTGGAGGTGGAATTGCTTTTATCTTTTGTAGATTTGGAAGAAGAGTACAGGAAGATGGACACTACATACCAGGACTGGAACCTCGTTGTCCATAAAGCAGAGAAGGGGAGGCTAACAGAGGAAGAAGGTCCTCCATATGACATGACTATTTTTAAGAAGTATCTGCAATATACATATATGGCTTGTGGTCAGGTGGGAGGAGTTGAAGCTCCTGATGTGGCAAACATAAGACCACTTGCTAAGTTCAGAGGCATGAGCCTAGAGCATTTGACTTCGCTTCTTACCTGGTAGACAGATTGCATGAAGGTTTCTTAAACCTGAAAGACAATCCAAACAAATATTTCAAGCACTACTCACTGTTAATGCACATCATTTTATTTTATGGGAGACTTAGAGGGTTATGGCTAGAAGAATTGAATGTGAATACAGTTGGGAAAGATGGAAAGGAGCAACTAGTGCAATTATGGGTTTCCCTTTGGGATTACAGGTTTGCGAGTTCTCATTACCTCAGATTTGAGGAGTTCTTTGTCAAACCAGTTTTCTTTCTCTTTGGTGAGCCTCGGCAAGGATTATTTTCGGAGGAGGTTAAGAAGTTTCTTAGGCCTCACGAGCACCAAAATCCAAAGGTCAATCACAACTAGGGTGATTGGTACTCGTGCCAAAACTTCACTTTTGTTTGATGCTATGGATTTGAGGGTTATCCATATGTTCTCCCTAAGCCTGCACCAGACATGATTACCTTCTTGGAAATTGTAAGGCAGTTAAGTGTGTCTAATGCTAATCATTTCGAAGGAGCACACAAGCAAGCTTTCCTCCCTAGCACACTTCACTTTCACGATTTTAAAATTGTATCAACTAGGGCATACGGGGCCATTGACAGGAAGCTGGTGGATGAATACAATTTGTTTCGGCACGTATCTAGAGCACACTATGATCTTGAGGATTACATCCATTCAAGTAGGAAAAGATAGGATTTGGGAGACTACCTCCATGGGGAGGATGAATTTGAAGACATGTGCAGGAATAAGGAGGTGGAAGAGCTTGCAGGAATTATGGAGACCTTGGAGAAGAAGCTAGAGGAAAGAAGGCAGAGACTAGAAAACATGGAGGGAGAACCAACCCAAAGTGATTCAGGGGAAAATGAAGTAGTCTCCAAGCTCTGTGCCCCTGAGAAGGAGAAGGATTCGGAGGCAGAGGATAGGCTTATTGTTGCTCTAAATGCAGAGATAGATGAAAGAATGGCAGAACACGTTTCTTTTGTATCTGATGATCACTTCATTAAGTCTAAGGAATTCAAATCATTCCTGTACCACTTCAAGGGTAAGAAATTGAGGGAAGAAGTGCCAAATGTGACCCCTGATAATGAAGCATAAATGATGATGAGGTTTAAAGAAGACATTGACAAAGAAGTTGAGACTATGACCCCGCAAAGGGGTAGGCAATTGCTAGTAGACGCAGGAATAATTGTGTTTCCAGGATGGGACCTGAGTGCTTCATTTATTTTTGATTCTTTGTTACATTTAGATAATAAGGATATGAAGTTAAACATCCAAGGAGTGCAAGATATTTTTATTGGATCAAGATATGATCCAAAGGAGGAAGAAATGTTATTGTGGGCCTTATATCCTCCTAATAAGAGGCCAAAAATCATTGATGTAGATAAAGCTTTTGGTCACATGATGACCTTGAAGGTTGGAGAAGTAGATCCTATAGTCACAGCTGACATGGGTATCAATATTTCAAAATTTAATAAGGCCCAAATGAAACATGAGATAGTAGAGAAGAATAAGTATAAGGCTTTGTATGAAGAGACCCTTAAGAGGAGTGGGCACCTTGTTCCCCAAATTACAGATTCAGGAGGCGAATGAAAGAAAAAATTTGAAAAGCTATCTTATGAACATAACAAGTTGAAAAAACAGATGAAGAGCATTAGGGCCGATATCGCTTGCGTGTTTCTAAGTAAGAGGTATGACAATATGGAGAAAGCATTGAACGAATTCTGGGGTGAATATCAGAGTAACATGGACAATATGATTTCACACACCAGAATTCGAGATAGACTCGACATGATGTTACAGGATGCAACGAACAAAGAGAAAGAAAAAAAGAAGTTGCAGGGTCTGCTTGTTACACATGACAGAGTTACAGAGGCATTGAAGTCTGAATTTGTTGAATGCCAGCAGATTGTTGAGCATGGGGTCCCAAGTCTGGTAGATGATGCAGGTGTGATCAAAGAAAAAACCGTATGGATCGCTGAGTGCAAGTCTATGCTTAGTGTAGCCCAGGCCATCGCCAGAGTAGATGTCCTTGACATGAATCGCACGACTGATCAATTGGAAAAAATTTATGCAATTGAGAATGCAGCCAAGGATGCCATCTTCAATGCTACAACATATAAGGATCCGGCCTACTTGGGGCATATTAAAAAATGTGGATAGTGGCTGGATCGAAAGTCCTAGTGTGGTGTTTTAGTTTATGCAATGTAATTGATATCTTGGTTAGGCGTTTTAATTTCTGTTCACTTAGTTGTTAAGATAATGAAAGGGTGTGTCCTTTCATTCGTGTCTTTCAACATTTGTATTTGTATTGAGTCATCTTGCGTAACAAAGGGAGTTTTTTTAGGGGGGGGGTTGGAACATCATTGCTGTAAGGATTGAAAGTTATATGTATTATGAAATTTGATAGGAAGCAGAAGTGTCATTTTGTGTAAGAAAATTGCAATGAAGTATCTCCAAGTGTAGCTTCTGTGTACTGTCATTTCTCAGACATTAATATACAAGATTCACTGTTTCTACTTCAAATGTACTGATTACTTTCTTTGTTGATGAAACATGCTTTGTCCTCTTCATAAATCTGTTTAAGAATTTGTTATAATGTGAATCACATTCTATTACATTAAATGTGAGATTAGGTTCTTATTGTTTATGTGAGACATACTGAACCATTGTAGTGATTATTCATATTGTCTCTTGAGTTGATAATGTTATTTGTCCACAAAGTATCATTATATTCTGAGATAGAGGCACTGCTCTGTTGTTAATTCTTTGAGATCATGATTTAATATGCATTAGGTCCTTGATAGAGAAGTATTCTTCCGAAACCTTTTGAATTATTCAATTGCACATATGTCGAATGTCATGAAACCATTTTACTTCCAAAATATAACAATCTTTGTACACAATTATCTTTTCATTCAGTTTTCAATTTTTAAAAGCATTCAAATAAAAGCAGTTAGTAGCAACAGGAAATTATCTTGCGAAGAACTATCTTAGTAAAGTTTAAATCCACTATAAATAACCTCTTTTGTGCTTGATAGGAAGAGGCACACCCACCTGGGTTTAGTGGAGTCTAAAGTGTAGAGGGAATTGGTCTTCGACCATCCCTGTTCGTTGCCCAAGGCTGATCGCACTATTTCAGGGTTTGGCGAGTCTTTTTGTTTTCCAATCTGTGGTTTTGGGCACCAACAGCTTGTTCAACCAAATGGAAGAGATAGGGAAATTAAGACCATGCTAAGGAGATTCATCATACCAAGTGAGGTGTTAGGAAACTATTTACCATTTTTTATGCATTTTCCACATTTTGAGCTGATGATCCATATTTTGGATTAGGTGTTTGAATAATGCAATACTCAGAGCTCCACATGTGTGTTTGATAGTCATTTCAAGGATGATTGTCCCCTAGGTTGTTACTTTTGTCAAATCTGGCCTATGAGCCCTTGTAAGCCCAAAATAGCATAAATTTGCATTATGATCTAAAACAACTTCTAAAGCCTCATTAGGCATTTAGGCATATCGGTTTAATGTTAGGAAGTCATGCTAGGAGGTTCAGTATAAGTAAAAATGCATAAAAGGCAAAAATGCACATTTGACCAAAAGTTGTCATTATTGCTTGACAACTTTTTGCAACTTTTTGAGAAACTTTGCAATTTTTTAGCAAATTGGTGGTTGGGCAACCGATGAAGTATTGGTTATGACCAAAATGGTATATAAAATGCTCTGAGAATGACCAAAATGACCAGAATAGAAACTCAATTGTGCTACAAGAATTTTATTTTATTTGTAGTCATATATATTGAAATGCTTGACTTTGATGTTATACAACAATTTCATGCACATACAATTAAAAACATTTGTTTTTCCACCATATATAATAAAATGTTAACAACAATTTCAAAACATAGAAGATAAGAGTACTAGTTGGTGTCAACAAAGTTTTTATTTGTCCGATAAAGCTATATTTTATATTAATTCTGAAGATGTTTACATTCTGCAAGATAAACCTCGACGGCTAGTCGACTAGACCATCGAAGTCGGTGGACGGTATACTTAACAGTCCATACATAACACATTCAAAAACATTTAAAAAAAAAACAGTCCTTGCTTCAAAAAAGGTTGTATGTGCCATCTCGCTACACCACATGAACAGTGACCGTGCCCTCTTCCACGTCCAACACTTCCATGTTCCTAACTTGGTTAATTTCTATCTCCTTGCTAGATCCTTCACCGAACTACATCACATGACCCTTCTTAATTGTTCTTCCACAAGGTTGACCCCGTTGTTTTGTGCGTGTAGGAACCGTTTGTTGCACAAGTGCTCTATATTCCGACCAAGGTCCCCATTTTGCCATCTCCACACTCGCTTCCCAGACATCGACCGTCTCAAGGTATTGCATAATACCATACATCCCAGCCTGTGCTACACTTCTTCTGGCCTCTTTATCGAATGTCGCACTCCAGAGAAAGAACGGTCACAAGGGAGGTCTAAATTCACTCACGTGAATCCACGCTCCGCCCACACTGTCAAAGCTGTCCATGTCTCGTGCCAATCCTAATAAAGCTTCCATTCCACCTAGCCATTCCTTCTTCACACATCTGTTCATGATATCTCTGACTTCAGAACAGGTCGGAGCTCCAAACACCATGCCATAAACAGAGACACTATGTCTGCATTCGTTCTGTACTTCCATCCTCCTTCTACATACTCAGGCCCAAGGATCAACTTCACTACAGACAGGAATGCAGTGTCTTCATAGATAAACAGGTTCATCAACCTATCATCACTTATTCGTCCCCAAAATGCGACCTGTGTTTTGGTTGTTTCTAAAGAAAAGTTGGCCTCCATATTTCAAATCAAGATACCTGTTATTCCAAAACGGACATGCAAATATGTCAGACTAACAACAACGTCTATAAATTATTTCAATTTTTAACAACCTATGCCTTAATTTTTTAGTGCTTTCTAATAACTAAGTTCATCCACCACATGTTCCATGTTATTCTACAATCTAAGTTTCTGCACAATAGTCTGTGGACGTTTTTGTAGACTTACACATTTCCATATGATGCACAAAGCTAATCAAAAGTTTCTTCGATTAACAAGGCGCGTTATGCGCTTTCGCCCATGACCGCTCCAAAACGTTAGTACACAATGACTAACACGTCTATTAGTCACACATTTTACACCATCAATTTTGCAATGAACGGGCAGCGATTGACTAACACAACGCTAACAAGCTGTACAATAGGGGCTCCCGCTACAAAGCGAACTACGAATTGACTAATAGTCATGTTAGTCGCGCGTGTTACACCATTGATTTTGTAACAAACGGTTTGCGATTGACTAACCTGTCGCTAACACATTGTCCAAAAGGTCTATTTTGGAGCTAGAATAGCTTCAACCATCTTGCCTCTGGAAGGGACGACTATTCTAGCTCCAAAACAGACCTGTCGTACAACGTGTTATTGAGTTGTTAGACAATCGCAATTGTTAACTACAAAATCGACGATGTAAAACGTGAGACTAACATGCGTGTTAGTCAATCCATACTATATGTCTGAAGGTTTAGGGTTTTTGAAATTTACCATATCGGGATAGTGCAAAAATAGTTATATCGATCCCCGATGACATGGAGAATCGGAAGGCCGAACCATCGGTATTACCTATACCGATAAAACAAACTTGGAAGCATAAAGCATAAAAGTGCATCGAAGACTGATCGGGAGGAATAGAAAAAGGCTATTCCGACCCCCGATGAAGATAAAAGCACCTGCGGGGATATCAATGTAAATTATACCGATAAAGTAAACTTGCATTAGGACTCATCGGGACATCAGAAGAAGCAATTTTATGCTATGCCGAGTCTCGATAGGACTATTAAGGCATGTTAGTAGTCCGTTTTACACCATCCATATTGCGACCAACATTCTGCAATTGTCTAACCTGTCGGTAACACGCGCTTGCGATTGACTAACCTGTCAGTAACGTGCGGTTGCTATTGACTAACGTGTCGCTAAGACATTGTATAAAAAGGAGAATCAGAAGGCAGAACCATCGGTATTACCTATACCGATAAAATAAACTCGGAAGCATAAAGCATACAAGTGCATCAGAGATTGATCGGGACTTCGGGAGGAATAGAAAAAGGCTATTCCGACCCCCAATGAAGATAAAAGCACCTACGGGGATATTGGTGTAAATTATACCGATAAAGTAAACATGCATTAGGACTCATCGGGACATCGAAAGAAGCAATTTTATGTTATGCCGACTCTCGATAGGACAATTAAGGTGTGTTAGTAGTCCGTTTTACACCGTCCATATTGCGACCAACCTTCTGCGATTGTCTAACCTATCGGTAACATGTGCTTGCGATTGACTAACCTGTCGGTAACGCACGGTTGCGATTGACTAACCTGTCGCTAAGACACTGTATCAAAAGGAGAATCGGAAGGCGGAACCATCGGTATTACCTATACCGATAAAACAAACTCGGAAGCATAAAGCATAAAGCATAAAAGTGCATCGGAGACTGATCGGGACTTCAGAAGGAATAGAAAAAGGCTATTCCGACCCCTGATGAAGATAAAATCACCTGCGGGGATATCAGTGTAAATTATACCGATAAAGTAAACATGCATTAGGACTCATCGGGATATCAGAAGAAGTAATTTTATGCTATGCCGAGTCTCGATAGGACTATTAAGGCGGATGGAGAGTTGCTAGGAGTTCTTCGAGGTGATTTATGCCGATAACGTGGGGGACTTGGTTACAATGTGGACTGGTATATAGAGATCATCGGGGCATTGGAGGGACATAAATTGAACTATGCCGATACTTGATGGGACATATCGGACTATGTTTCGGCTATCGGGAGGGAAACAGGGACCAAAAACAGCGTGTTAGCGATAGGTTACTCAATCGCAGCCGTTAATTGCAAAATAGGTTACGCGTTCGGCCACAGCTCCAAAACATACCATTTTTTTGTTATTTTAGACTATTTTATGCAATAAATAGTAAATCATATTAAAAAAAGCAGACAAAAAACCTTATGTAAAATTAACTACAAATTTATCCCAAATTTATATGGGTATTTCTACATATTCATTTGAAGATAATTTCAATATTATTGTTAATTGTTAATCGCCCAAGGAGTAACACGCATAATCGCGTGTTACTCAGTGCGTACGGTGGAGTCGGCAAGGCCGCGACTATTGCGCGACTAACAACGTATGAAAATCCATCGGAGAAGCAGCAAAACCGATAACAACGCATGGAAATCCAAGGTCGGACCTATCGGCATTACTCTCGCTGATTAAATTAATAAGGCAACAACGGTTACATCAGAGAACCGACAAAAGCATAATATTATCTTGCCAATAACCGAAAAGTGCAACAGAAATGACAGACCAAAACGACAGTACAGAGATACTAACAGACACCAAACACCCAGCAAAACGACAGTACAAAGATACTAACACGCGTTTTACAACGACTTTTTGGAGCCAGCAAACACGCGTCCAACCATAATGTACGTGTTAGGCACAACACATCGGCGAGAGCCGCGACCCACAATCCGTCGTCCTCCGACATGTCCACGTAGTTTCGTGTGAACCCCGACGTTTGAAACAGCTGAATCCAGAACAACTCCACATCATTTTCCTTGGATCCGAAGTAAATACGCTAATATATAGACCCTACTCATTAAACACAAAAGAATGAGTCTGTCCTCTCACCTATACAATTTTCATCTATATAAATTTAAGTAGGCAAACCTCGTTTGTCTTCTTTCCTTTCCTTTTTCATAATCGTTACTTACGAAAGCGCTGACGTAATACCTCTATTTTTCAACTTTTTTTTTCCACGCTTTCCCCGAGTAAAGCAAGGAAGGGAAATCGGAATGGCGTTAAAAGATAGCCTACCCTGAGCGCAAAAAGAGATATACCAATCACTCACAACTTAATTGAAGATTGAATTCTCTGAATACCCAAATATTTTAATAAAAATATGAAAGCCGCAGTCTGTTTCGAGGGCCTGAAAAATTGTTTTCCTTTCGATTTTAAATGGCGGCCGAAGAGTGGATTTCATTTTCAATAGAATTGGTCATGCAGATCTCATCAAATAATTTATTGTTGCAGTGGTGGGTAAAATTACTTCTGATTAAATGATTCGAGCAGCAGTAGCAGCTATGCAGAAAATCTTCTTAAGGGTACGTTCTTCTTGCATTTCTAACTCTGCAAAACGTTTGGACATATTGAGGTTACCCATATCCTCTGATTTTTAGGTGACTTCAATTTTGAAGTTTGTTGCTTTTCCAGATGTCCGGAGAAATATGATATGTAGGTCACTAGGTTCATTGATCTTTTGGGTTTCTTTGGTTTTATATTTGAGTACTAGGGTGTTTGGGCCCATCAGACTTTTGAGGTTTGTGATGTTTATTGATGCACTTTTGGGTGGTGGTTCTCCGAATACAATCTCCGATGGGCAACGGGGTTTCTTCTGAAGATTGTTTTTTGTTCTCCTTTTTCTTTTAGTTTTTCCGGGTGCTTGGGTGACTTCTTAGATGCTTTTACTGGTACCTAGTTCCCTTTCATCTGTTTGTCTTCAGTTGGATCTATTAAAAAATTCTTTCAAGAGGTTGCCCAATTGGTAGCGTAAATCTATTTCTGAGTGCACTGAGCTGAGACTATCAGATTTTTACATCTCGCAGGGCTAGGGTGATTTGTCCTGTTATTAGGCGCAATCCACAGGCCACCCCCAGGTCACCAGGATTGTGTGGCCTCTGGCAATCATTACAGCCAGTGTCTGAGAGTTTTGGATCCAGGGATCTTAATAAGCGTGTGCTAGCATTTAAGCTCTGAACGTCACCATCATAAAGGCTTCTAGATTAAATTTCTCCGTTTCTTGGTTCTTTTCCCTGTTTTAGTGGAGGGAATCATTTAGAACTTAGACAAGGACCTTACGGGATCAAGAAATGGGTTCTGACAATGGGGCTGCCGATAATTCGGATGTTGAAGTTGGTGATATAGGAGAGGGAATGGCCGAAGATGATGTTAGTGAAGAGGAAATAGATTTTGATGAATTGGAGAAACGCATGTGGAAAGACCGGGTTAAGCACAGACGACTTAAAGAGCGACAGAAAAATGCTACTGAGCAAACTAATGGCAAGCCAAAACACAAACAATCATCAGAGCAGGCTAGAAGAAAGAAGATGGCCCGAGCCCAAGATGGTATTCTGAAATACATGTTTAAAATGATGGAAGTCTGCCATGCACAAGGATTTGTGTATGGCATAATACCTGAGAAAGGGAAACCTGTAAGTGGTGCTTCAGATAACATGAGAGCATGGTGGAAAGAAAAAGTGAAGTTTGATAAGAATGGCCCGGCAGCAATTGCAAAGTATCAAGCTGAGATCAACTCTAGGGATACACAAAAGAACAATGCAAATGTTTCTTCAAATGTGCATTCACTTCAGGATCTTCAAGACACTACTTTGGGTTCCTTGCTGTCTTCTCTAATGCAACACTGTGATCCACCACAGCGAAGATTTCCTTTGGAGAAGGCTATACCACCTCCTTGGTGGCCTTCAGGGGATGAAGATTGGTGGCCTCAACTGGGTTTACATAAGGGTCAAGGTTCTCCCCCTTACAAAAAGCCTCATGATTTAAAAAAGGTATGGAAAGTTGGTGTTCTCACTGCAGTGATTAAACACATGTCTCCTAATATTGCAAAGATTAAGAAGCTAGTTAGACAGTCAAAGTGCTTGCAGGATAAGATGACTGCCAAAGAGAGTGCAACTTGGTTGGGAGTATTGAATCAAGAAGAAACTCAGACATGGTCAGCTGATAAAGGCAATGGTGCATCTAACAACTGTAACATCCAGTCAGGAAGTAACACAAGAGGGTGTACAACAAGTAGTGCAAGTGAATATGATGTGGAAAGTAGTGACGATTTCCAAAGTTCAGATTCTGCAAAAGATGATACTCAAAACAGGGAGGAAGATGTTAATCCTTGTGAAAGACAGATTTTAAATAAGAAAGATACCAGCAATTCATCTGTGGTTGTTCAGAATGGAGATACAACATCAGCTTCTAAGAAAAAGAGGGGTCGTGGAAAACGTTCAATCAAAGAGCAGCGAACTTTTATGTGTTCTAATGAGGGATGCCCACATCAGGATAAGAGCAATGGCTTTTCTGATATTAATCAAAGGAATTCACATGCAAATAACTGCCCTTATAGATCTCAAGCACAAGTAACCATGAATGAGAATGCTGGTGTAAATCAAGTACCATTATATACAGGGATCTTGGACCAGTTGCATCCACAAGATGGCAGCAGGGAAGACATTTTTAGAACAACCATGGCAGGTAATGAAGTTGGTTCTCCATGCACTTCTGCCTTTCCTCAAGTGCAAGCAGTTTCTCAGCACATGTACGGGGAAGGCGAACCCCATGGTGTATTAAGCAATTTCAACAATACTGATGTGCCTGATGATCGACTCATTGTAGATAGATTCAATGAACTAAATGGATGTTCGAATACTAAACAACAGCTGCAACCACAAACCAGGGCGAATCAAGCAGATCATGGAACTATTGAAATTCATGGTGATGCAAGTGCAGTATTTGGACCACCTTTGGTAGTGAACAGCAGTTCAAATGAACTCTGCGGAGGTATAGCTGATTGGCAGAGGGATGGATTCAATAGTGACACTGTGAAATTTGCTGGGAACCAGTTTGAGTCTTCTACTGATTGCCTTACAGTGGATTATCTTGGTAGTCCTTTTAATTTTGGAATTGTTGGTAGTGATCTGGACTTCCCATTTGATGATTCATTTGATGAAGACATAATTCAATATTGGGGAGCTTAGAATAAGTAGCCCCTTGAAGATGCTGCTTATTTATGAGTGCAAGACCACAATTATTCCCAACTGATTGCATAGGCTAGGGGACATTTGTATTTTATTATGTTACAAGCAAGTAAATTCATGTGAAATAAGATTTTTTTCCTTGTTTCATATAAATGTTAGGGGGGATGATAATGGTATCAGATGTGAAGGCATGCAGGCAGAGGAAAGAAGAATTGTTGTGAGGATGTAGAGCTGTGCAAAGGTATTTGAATAATTCTAAAGCTTATGGTGTCAACATCCCAGGCTGGCTTTATAATGCTTTCCAAGCATCCCAACTTTCAATAAAAATAATGTTGTAAAAGATCTCAGAGATATCTCAACGGTCTCTATGTGTCCACATAAATTCTGTTGTTTAATACTGTGCATTTTGCTTATTGATTTCAGAAAGATCATAGCTCTTTAATGTTGCAGGAAAGATTTTTGGACCATTCGTTGGTTTTCTCTGGGTATATTGACACACACAATGGTTCAATTGTTTTTATTTGATCAGTGAAAAGAGAAGCACCATTTATTTGCTAACCAACTACATGAGGTAAGTAAACCATCAAACTTGGATAGCCATTTGGGTTGGATGCCACTTCTGAGGGGTATCTATTTTATTGAAACTTTATTTTTGATTTTCACTCTGCTGGCTGCTGCCCTGCATCATCATGGTCGATTTACATAGGGAGCTTGCATGAGAGGGTTTGAACTTTGGCTTTTAATTGCTCCATCTCACCACAAGATCACAGTTTGCCAGAATATATTCCTTAACTTTTACCATCAAGCCTGTGTTATAAGCTTTAGATGTTTGATAATCAGTTGAACTGGTTGAGCTGCAACATAGGGTGTTTATTCTTCTATTACTTTGTTTCATTTCTTAATGGTTCTATAAATTGGCTTTGGCATTTGATGTTTTCTTTTCAGCTTTACAAATGAAATACCTTATTTTCTTCTTTAGCATTAGTTCTTTGTCTTTCCTTTGCTGCTATTGTTGGGCCTCAGAACTTTTTTGCTATGAGTGGTGCTATATTCTGTTTTTCAGGCATTACGTTATGCAACATTATGCCTATGGGTGTGTAAGAATGTGAAGCATATAAGGTTTCTTTGTCAAGTTAGCAGCATCACTGCAAGTATGTTTCCAGATTCAAAAGTTTATGGACTGACATTGGAGTCAGCGTTACATAGATTGAGTAGAACAATAAACAAGTATTAGCATTCGAGTAAAATCCTTTAAAGAGTTGTTTAATTAGAAGAAATAATCTGTCTGACAACAAAAAAATGCGCATTTTGAGTAGAACAATAAACTATTAGCTTTGTGATAGCGTACATGTCATTTTTGATGAATTTTAGTGGGCTTTATTACAACAAAAACTTATATAAGTCAAGTTGGTTTATCCGTTCATTCTTCTAGTTCTTGATTTGATAAAGCAGAACAGGTTGCAATTATATTCACCTCAAGATGGGACCTGTCTGTGACGGAGAGAATAGGATGCTATTTTAAAAATTGCCAAAGAGATATTTGGAAATGGCATATCCACATATATGAGACGTCTATGTGGATAGAGATGTTATCAGTTAAGTGAATTTTGTTTATTTGATTGGCTGGAGATGCCCCCCATAATTCTGTTTGAAATGGGACAGAACAGGTTTCCAATCTGGGAGACGAGTAGGGGGATCGGGGTATGATTTCAACTAATGTTTCTAAATTTCTCTCTTTTTGGAGACTTTGATTGCTTCTCATTTCCTATAGCAGGTTCATGGTTGCCCTAGGTTTTAGGAGTGCCTTTAATTATTATTTTTTTAATCTAGATTGTTTTTTCTAGAAATGCTTCTGGTATTACATCAAAGAACAAGACATTTACAACTACTAAATGTTAGTAAATACAAAAAGGCTCTCTCCGAATTAAATCAATCATGGAGAGTGCTGGAGGTTGGTCCTTGTAAGAAAAGAGTTATCATTTTTTATAAAAGCAAGCAAACCTGGCTTTGACAAGCCAGGTTGGTCTTGTCGTACAAATCCTTTGTCACATAGTTATGAAATGGCTTTCTATTGTTCCACTTTCGATCTCTCAATAAAGGGCTGATCATTGTAGTTACACCTTGAAAGGGCAACTTTCTGGGATCATTATGCGTATTTCCGGCATACACTTTTGTATGCCCAAGTCAGCTTTTGAGCTTGATCTAAATCATGTCGCATGTGCCATGGATGCAACTCATGAATACAAACATTTCTCCAATAAACAGACATTTTCTTGCTATTTTTGCTAAGAGGTAAGTAAAAAGGCCAAGCTGATCAGGAGGGGAGTGAAATATACACTGCAAATATATAGTGATGTTAGGTCCCAAGGCTCCCAAGGCCCTTCTGTTGATGTGTTTTTTTAGGACACCTCAAACACAGAATAAAATACCAAGTATTCTATCCTCTCTTGAACAAAGAAACTTCATATGCTAAATGATGTGATCAAATGAGACAACTCCAAGGTTTACAATGCGAACAATGTGACTTTATATTCCGGATAGACTCAGTGTATGATGTGATATGCTCGTAATCACAAAGGGACTTACACTTATGAACATGACTGGAATGTGGAATCTTACCCAACTTGGAAAAATAAAGATAAAAGGGAGAAGGGTTTAGAAAGTCTATGCTACTTCTAACAATGTAAGAAATAATTGTTGACTCGGTGCAACCAAACCAAGCTTTGCTTCGTCATGAGGAAACAAGTACACAAAGATAGTGCAATCTCTTAAAGATAAGCGAATGATTTTCATATTACCTAAGCACACCAGTGTTATGAATAATGAGCAGAAATTGAAGTTAAGCTTTTAGATAAGTTCAATCTAACCACACACTACAACTTGGAATTAACAAATTCCAAGTGGTATGAACACTAGGTTTCACCATTCATCAACAATAAAATCTTCCATTAAACTAATCGACATCTCAAACTTCAGAAGTAGAAACCATGCAACAAGTCTACACCATATCTTCAATGAAAATAGTAATGTTTATTGATTCCATCAAGCCTTAGCAACAATCTCCTTTCCTCCTTATCTACTCTAACCGCTACCTCAAATCTCTCAGGCTACTAACTATTAACCTTTACAAATGAGAGAACTAAGTTTTATATAGAGGTCTCTTTACAATTCAATGGCTCAAATCTAAGTTATTGGGTATGGGGGTCAAGGGTTGGGTGCTGGTGCGGGTTCAGCCTAGGTTCGGAAAAATTCAATTTTTTTTTTCTAATTTCTTTCCTCCTTGCATCGGTTCTGTGTCAAAATTTGATCACTTTTGAAGAAGCAGGCGGGGATACGCAACACTATACATTGGTTACAGCCATTATAATTGGCAGAATGGGCTTCTTCGCTGATGCCTACAACCTCTTCTGCATTACGACTGCTGGGACAAATTTATTACCTTGTCGTTTGAAGTAGTGTCTGCGATCTCATGGGGATGCCAGTAGTTGAATAATATTTACTATTTAATCTTAGAATGTAATATAATCTTAACTATTGTTTTTATTCAATACATGACATGATATTTACTATTTTTTTATTATGTTAAAATGTAATATAATAATATTTTAAAATATTTAAAATTTAAATTAAACTCACATAATAATACATCTATTAGTAATTTATTCATATTATTAAATATTAATAATATTTAAATATTTAAATTAATTTTTTAAACATATTTTATTATTTATTGTTTATTATATTAATTGTTTATTTTATATAATGTATATTCGGACGCACCCATTCTCGTACCCAAGGGAAAAACAATTGCCGTACATGCGAATCAGTACTTGTATTTGTACTCGAATTGGTAACTTAGGCTCAGATTGATTCAAGATCAATGGTCGAGATTACATGATAAAACCCTATTCAGGGTTAGTTACAACTAATTTCCTTTCGACCAATGAAATAAATACAATGCTTAGGACACATGTCCTTCTTTGAATGTGCACCAATAGAAATTGAGGTTGGGTATGTTGAACAATTTCCAATGCAATGCCATGTGTCACTTGCTCCTCCATTTGGTAAATCAGGTTCACTGAATTTGGACTAGTTGATTTGGCATAACTTGATTGGATTGATGATGACTAGATGCCACCTCAGCTTGCGCATACTGTAGATCATCACAAATAAATGTTTGTGGTGGTGCAATATCTCTTGATAGGCAACATTATCCAACCCCAGTGTGATGATGATGGGACATATTTTCAAATCGTATCATCTTTGGGTCATCAAGTTGACTTTCTAACTTTGCTCAACTCTTTTGAAACTATCTACTTGATCATGCTTGCATTCCACCTTCTCCATACTAGTGAGTTTTCTTTGTGCGATGAATTTCACTTTTCATAATGTTTGGAATTCCTCGTGATGATTTGGATTTCATCTTCATTTTTGGAAATCCTCCTTGTGTTGTACCTATCTTGCATTCATCCTCATCATGACACAAATTCACCTTTCAGTAGTGTAACTCTTGATTCTGGAATATCCCTTTGATGTGATTGATTTCCTAGTCGTACTGAGATTGCATCTTTGAGTGTGTTGATGTTGAATTCCTTCATCCGGTTCCTTGGATAGCTTGATCTTTCTCTAAAGTGGTGAAGCTCCTTCTTGATGTGGTCTTCATCTTCGCATTCTCTTGATCTTTTTCCATCAACCCCTGCATTGCATTGCATTGTGAGTCTTCTTTCCACGTTCCATGTGCTTTATTCCTTGCATCAAACCTGGAATGACAAAGGAAATACTGTGAGTTAGTGAAATGAAACCATGAGTTAGTGAAATGCAAGAAACCATTAGTTAGTGAAACCATGAGTTAGTGAAATGCAAGAAATTGTTAGTGAAATGCAAGAAATTGTTAATAAAGCAATGAAAGTTGAACATTTTGCATTTCAAATTCAATTTTCATGGGAATTAGTCTTCAAGAATGCTGGAAATTGCTTTGAAAATCAAGAATTCTGGAAACGATGCTTCCTTCAAATCTTGAAATGTCTGATTTTCTCTTTATAAATCTTCTCCAGGTTATAAATCCTCTCCAGGCTGGATGGATTTGATTTGTCTTAGCTCTCTCCTTTCTATTTTGCTTGTCAATCCCTTCTCTCTTTGTACTTGATCTGATTGGAGGCTTCTTGCTGTGAAAAGATATTTGAACTTAAGCTTGCCTGCTGCTAGAAATCGCACCTCCCAGGTCTGCTCTGCTATTAAAATCAGAATTAAATTTGAATTTGATTTGAATGATTGTTGGATGCCTCTTTCACCTTGCATTTATATGCTTATAATCAACCTTGAGAGAAGTCGGCCCTCGTGATGATTTATTTTGATTTTGATTTTAAATTCCCTCCAAGAGCTCACGTTAGGCTCTATAGCGACCTGGAAAATCGGGGTGCTGCCTCTTGGTCTGGATCTTCACCCCAGTGGAGAAGGAAGGAAGTAACCCTAACCATGGAAGCATTAATCGGGAATAATCGCGACTGAACGTAATCGGGAGTCAGACAGGATGCCGATTCTTTCCCCAAAAAATCGCATAGAAATCGTTGACGATTTTCAACGATCGATGGAGCGTTTAAATCGCAAAAAAACCGGGAAAAAACGCGATTAATTCGCGAAAACCCTAAACCGGCACGGAAAACCCTAAACTGCATGCGAAAACGGGAAAAAATGTAGCAGAAATTGTCTTTCACCAGCGACGCCCACCTCTGATGCCTTCCTGCAACTCTGAAGCGGTCGCAACACCAGCGGACATTTCTTTAGGCATTTTGTTTTTTCGTTTTCGCTATTGTATGAGAATTTGAAAATGTTTATTTTTTTGAGTGTTTTAGTATTGTTTTTTTCTGTTCTTTATAAATTTTAAAATACATTTTTAAAATTTGTTTTTTAATTTAAATGTTAACTTAGTTTTCATTATTAAAGTTCAAAGTGACACATTATTTTATTTGTATTAAATTTTTATTAATATAATATTTTATTATAAAAAAATTAAATGTAAGATCTGTGGAAAACAATAATTAATTAATATTTGTTTATAATGATTTGAAAATGCTTTATAGAAATTTAAATTTGAAAATGCTTTATTGTCTAATGAAAATTTGAAAATGCTTTATTGTATGAAAATGCTTAATTTTTTTTTAGGTGTTTTAGTTATGTTTTTTTCTATTCTTTATAAAATTAAAAATACATTTTTAAAATTTGTCTTTTTTTAAATATTGACTTAATTGTTAATATTAAAGTTCAAATATTATTATTTTTGTATTTATTAAAAAAATTATATATATATATATATATATATATATATATATATATATATATATATATATATATATATATATATATATATATTTTATAGATAAGTGTTATCCAAGGGGGATAACTCCCATACATTCCTTCATCATACATTGTTTGTAACCAAAACAGCCTAATGTCAACTAAAAACCAAGATAATTCACAATAGTAGCCATGTTTTCTCCAATTCCCACCACCTGAACAGCAGCAGCAGCAGAGAGCCAATTTTCTTTAGATCTGAGAAGTCTTCTAAAAGGACCCATATCCCCATTCCGGACTCCAATTCTGAAAACTTCCCAAGCTTCCATATTGAAAGATCTCTTCTTATCCTTAGCCTCGTTATCGTGCATCCTTTCCTCCCTTTCATCCTCCGAGCCATCCTCATCCTCCGAGTCTGAGGAAATGTAGTTAGCACCATTAAAATATATCCCCATCACACTGGCCCAGTAGTCCGTATCCACTTCCAACATTGCATTTGCAACCGCCGGCCCATTGCATGCTCGAACAAATCCACCAATCCTCTGCACACATGCTTCCCTGGAGCCGATAATGTCAATCAGTAGGCAAAGCACCGCTTCATACACAAAACCGTCGCACCAATGTCGATCACCACCCAATACCTCGTTTGCAATCCTCCAAACCGCTCTGTGCGTCAATTCATCTGTGTTAAACAACCTTCTGCATTGCGCACGCGTGGTTTCCTCATTGCACAAGTAGCTAAGCCCAAATCGGTGCACCATTTCTGCTCAACAAACTTAGCCACTCTCCAACCCCTCTGCTTCATTTATAGCATTTTAACTATCTGTATCCTTCGGTCCAATGTCTATCCGATCCATCTCACTTTCCCAGAACGAGTACAAGGTCTGCCAGTTTCCTTCCTCAATATGCTTAAATCTGTACCTTTCCGATTTGGTCAGTCCTCCTCATATACTTTCGATCTTCCTTGGATTTCCTTAATCAGTCTTTTTCAGTCCTGCCAGACCCGTACCTCTTAACCACGCCTATCTGATTCCTTTCTTTTTTCCCCTTTTTCCAGTCTCGTAATCATTCCTAACAATTGTGATAATATCATCACTCCATCCATCTAGTCTAATAAACTCGGTCTCTCTGTTCGCCTTTACCCCCATATTTGCTAACCAGTCAGCAGCTTTGTTCGCTTCTCGGTATACATGAGCGACTTTATACTGTTGTATTTGCATCAAATTTTGTCTTATGTCATCCAGATACTGTTGCAATTTCCAATTGGGTATGTTTTGTTGCATAACTGCATTGATAATTATCTGTGAATCACCTTCCACTTCCACCATGTTATACCCCTGTTCCACACACAATTTGATTCCTCTTGCCATCGCCCAAGCTTCTGCCTCATTGTTAGTTGCTATACCCATATTACCTGCAATGCATCCCAATATACTACCTTCATCGTTCCTTATTATACCTCCATATCCAGCCTGCCCAGGATTTCCTTTCGCAGCCCCATCAAAGTTGAGCTTGACCCATCCTTTCGATGGAAGCTCCCAGACCGCATTTATCCTTCTAACCTTCTTTGATATCACATTTATCTTTGGTGGGATTAATCGTTTCCATTCCATTTGTACTTTCTTATCCCAGTCACTTATATATTCAATTTTTCTACTGTAAACCTTTGCATTCGCCACTTCACATATACTGTTTTGGATTTTTTCTATAATTCTTTCCACAGTGCTTTCCTTTCCTTCAAATATTCTCCTGTTTCTTTCTTTCCAAATCTGCCAAATCACCATTGAAGGTGCTATTATCCATAACGATCCCCATAACGACTTTTGGTACAATAAAGGCCAGCTTGTAATCCAATTTTTTAAACTGATATCACTGGCGCATTCCCATCCTAGACTCTTGTTTAGCCAATTCCAACATTGTCTAGCAAAAGGACAATCGAGCAATAGATGGTTTAGTGATTCCTCATTATGCCTACATAGTGTGCATATGCTAGGACCTTGTATTCCATACAATTTCAATCTTTCACCAGTCAGCACTCTTTCATGGAGAGCTGTCCATAAGAATGCCCCAGCTCTCGGGGCAACTTGTTTATGCCAGCATACCTTATGTGGCCACTCACTTTTCGTTCTTGCAACCTCTTGTATTTGATAACCCAGCTTAACTGAATATTCTCCGGACTTAGCTGCACACCAAATTATCTCATCACTCCTATCCCTTAAAGTAATTCTTTTGCATTCCAAGATTTCCATAAGTGTCCTTAGGTCATCATTATCAATAGATACCAGTTGTATAGCTTTCCATTCGTATTTTCCCGCCTCCTGAGCATCATTTTTAACATAATCCACTACTAATTCACCATATTTGCTTTTGGCCTCGATGATCCATTCCTTATTCCCAACAATCTTGCTAATACTCTCATGTCCATCCCAGGAATCTTCCCAGAATTTAGCACTTTTCCCATCTCCAATCCTCCACGAGATATGGTCCTTTATAATGAATTTGCATTCTCTCATAAATTTCCATATCAAAGACCCCCCCCCTATAATCAATAGCAGTTAGTATTCTAGCGGGATCGTTATTGTCTAGATATTTCTTTTGTATAATTCTGCACCATAATTTCTCAGGTGAACGATACACCTTCCAAATTAACTTTGCTCCAAGGGCCAAATTCTGCATTCCAAGATTTCTAAGTCCAGCTCCTCCTTCCTCTCTAGACCTGCATGCTGTATCCCAACCAATCAATGGTATTTTCTTAACCTGTTTCGCTCCCTCCCAGAGAAACTTTTTGAAAAAGCCTTCAAGTGTCCGTATTGCCTTGTAGGACAATTTGAATATAGACATTGCGTAAATTGGCATGGCTGATAAAACTGTCTTGATTAACAAAATTCGACTAGGGAGTGCAAGCCATTTGTGTTTCCATGTCTCGGTCTTCTGCCTGCATTTTGTGATCATTTCCTCCCAAACGTCTTTCTTGGCTTTCCCCCCAATCAGCGGTACACCTAAATACTTCGCCGGAAGTGTTCCAATTGTGCATCCGAGTATTTTCGCAATCTTAGCTTGTATTTCCTTTTTGGTATTGAAGAAAAACACTTCCGTTTTTTTTCTGTTAATGTGCTGTCCAGAGACCGTAGCATAATTATTCAACACCAACTTTATTATCTCAGCCTCCGTTACCGATGCTTCCCCAAATAGTGTTGTATCGTTAGCAAACTGTGAGTGTGTGATAGCCTGTATATCAGCATGTACTTCGATCCCATTCCACACCTTATTCTCTCTCAACTTTGCAATATACCGACTTAATGCCTCCGCCATGATAACGAATAGGAATGGAGATATCGGGTCCCCCTGTCTCAGTCCGTTCAGGCTTTCAAAGAAACTGAATAAAGATCCATTTATCGCCACTGAATAATGTGGGGTACTTATACATACTTTTATAATCTCAATCCATTTTTGCGAAAATCCCATCTTTTGCATTACCTCAATCAGAAATTCCCATCTGACTTTGTCGTATGCCTTAGAAATATCTAGTTTAATCATCATTGCATTCTTTTTGTCCTGAATGATTGAGTGCAACGTTTCCGTTGTAAGAATGATGCTGTCAATTATTTCTCTTCCTGGAGTAAACCCATTTTGTTCGATTGAAATCAATTTTGGTAATACAACTTTCAATCTGTTTGCTAATGTCTTCGTTATAATTTTATATATGGAGTTGCATAATGCAATTGGTCTGTATTCCTCAAATGATGTGGGATTTGTCTTTTTAAGAATCACAACTAGTACCGTATTATTGATTTCTTTCACAAATTTCCCGTTCTTTCTAACATGTTCTAATACCTCCATTAAATCTGTTTTAATGAACTCCCAACAATTCTGATAAAATCTTGCAGTCATTCCATCTGGTCTAGGAGCTTTGTCAGGATGAAGTCCGAACACAGCCTTCTTAATTTCCTCCTCCGAGAAAGGTTCCAACAACATCCGATTGTCTTCCTCTGAAATCATTCTTGGCACAGCGTCTAACACCATCCCAGAGTCTGTATTCTTTCTACCATCTTTGTCATTCAGAATCTTCTTGAAGTATTCCTCCGCAACCTTTCCAATGCTATCCCTCTCAACGCATGTCATCCCCTCTTCATTCTTTATCTCCTGAATAGAATTTTGTGCCCTTCTTGCCTTGACCGATGCATGAATTTTTTTTGAGTTTTTATCACCTTCTTTGATCCATGTCTCCCTGGACTTATCTTTCCAATAAATTTCTTCTCTGGCTAATATCTCAGCGAGTTCAGCCTTCAATATCTTTTCTTTTTGATAGTCATCGTGCTCCATTCCATTTTTAAAAATTTTGAGATTCAGTGTTTCCAATTGCTTTTCAACTTTTTCCTTTTTAGAGAAAATGTTTTTAAAAACCTCCCTATTCCATATTTTTAACTGGTTTTTTATGAAAGTTATTTTTTTTGTAAAACAATAACTAGGCGTACCTTTAATATCCTTGCATTGTTCCCACCAATTTCTCAGGTTTTCTAACAATTTCTCCTCACGCCACCACATATTTTGAAACTTGAAATAACCACTGCCTGTCTGGATTTCGCTGCCAATTTCTAATTGTACCGGAAAGTGATCAGAAATACTATACGGCAAGGTTTTGACTATAGTTGCAATATTTGCTTCCTCCCAGAAAGATCCTTTTAAGAACCTGTCTAATCTTTCAGCAATATAATCCGATCCTTGTCTTCTGTTATTCCATGTAAACCATCCATTTGACAGCTTGCAGTCAACCACCTCAATCCTTTGTATAAAATTCCTAAATTCTAATATATCCCTGGTTATTTTCTTATTACCTCCTTGCTTCTCCTCCAAGTCCATAATTGCATTAAAATCTCCTCCAATTATAATTTGCTTATTCTTATTCATTTCTATTCTACTTCCGATCTCTTCCCATAACAAAACTTTCTCCTGTGATGTTGTGGGCCCGTATATATTCCATAGTTCAAAATCCATTTTTCTGAGTCTGTCCTGCACATGACAACATATCCACTGCTTCCCTTCAGTCAGCATGCTGATGTTTACCATACACAAATTCCATAATATACCAACCCCCCTGCTCTTCCAACTGCTGGTACAAAGATGCCCATCCAATCCCTGCAGGTTTTAATAAACCTGTCGCTCTCCTCAATGCTACACTTAGTTTCTTGAATCATCACGATATCACTAGCAATTTTTGCCAAATGTCGTTTTAACATTCGGCATTTGTCAGGGGCCATTAGGCCCCTGACATTCCATGTGACAATCTTCATTGCATCCCAAGGGAGCGATTCACTCCCTTGGTACACTTCCTGTTCAGGAATTCAGATACACTGATTAGTCCTTTCTCCATCGCTTCTTCCTCCCTTTTTGTTTTGTTTGACTTCCGGCCTTTCCCTCTAGTCCCTTTCTCCTTAGGTATAACCACTGATTGGCTAATATTTCTAATGTCTGTCATATCCAGTTCATCTCTCTCTTCATCTTCTTCAGACAGTCCTTCATCCATCCATCCGATGTCGTTTTGCTCAATTGGATCATGTTTCCCAGTTTTTTCCTCCATTCCCATTGTGCTCTTTCCCTCGACCATCAATTCCTCTCCTTTCTGTTTCATACCAATGTTTGCATTCACCTGCTCACTATAATTTAATTGTGGAGGCGCATCAATTTTTCCAATACCTACCACCTGTTTCGCCCTCCATACTTGTTTCTCAGTTTTATTGTATTTGCATTTGTCTGAATCATGGTTTCTACGGCCACACCTAGAACAGTAATATTTCTCCTCCTCCACTTCAATTTTCTGGATCCATTCCATTCCATGGCCTCTAAGTTTAATCCGTTGTGGCACTCTCCTGATCGCTGCAAGTTTTATTCTTGCATACAGATACGAATTCCCATTCGCAATTTCCGCATCAACCTCCATTAGGGTTCCCAAAGTTCTGCCTATTTTTTCTAGCGCTTCCTCCGACCAGTATTCCATTGGCAAGTTGTTTAAACGAATCCATATTGGTTTTTCATAAGGCTCTGTTTTTGTTGGGTTGAAATTCCTGCACCACTTCTGAATATATAGCGGTTTCGAATTCATAATCCATAACCCACCGTCCAAAACCTTTTGTCGTTCTTCCTCTGTCGCAAAAACCACTATAAAGAAACCTTTCGGCATAAATTTTGTTATCTGCGGCATTTTCCATGTTTCCACTATCCATTTTTCGATTGTTTTTCTATCTGATTTTGGTCCGATGAACCTGCAAATTATTGCAAGATCTTTTAAAAAATTGATATCATCTTCTATTTCCTCGCTGACATCAATGGTCAATATATTCTCACTGTCGTCGCCGCCAGCTCCAACCTCCATCTCATTCGCCTCGCCATCTGTATTTTGCGAACCCTTCTGCATTTTTTTTTTCTTACTTAACCCCCATACTTAACCCCTATCGCTTCCGCGTCTTGCTCTTGCTTATTCCTTAAAAAAAATAAAATAATAATTAATTAATATTTGTTTATAATGATTTTAAATCTATTTTGCAATGTTAAATTATTTGACAATTTTGTTGATATATTATTTATATTTAAAAAAAATAAAAAATAATCCAAATTTTATTGTTGTTGAACTCGAATTTGAATTCGACGATGTGACTTAGGCGAAAATGCTACAAATCACGTTGTGCGACACCTCTACCGTCATCCGACATGAGCAAGCTTGGTAAGAACAGCTGTAATCATCTCGTAGGGAAACTTCAGATTTTAATGTTATTCAAGTTGACTTGCATTGCATTCCTAGAAAGGAGTTTTCAATGGGAGACCCCATATCCATATTGGTTTCAACTTCATATTGTTGATATTATGGATGCAATGTAATCACCCATATGAATATAAACAACGTGTTGAAGTCTCTATACTAGTTGCTTACCATATCTCTATGCTATGGAAATGTCCTTAAATATATAAAAAACGAGTAGTTTTTGACTTTATTTTTACAATTTTTTACCTTTTTTTTTTTGTAAATCATCGATTTTTTTTTAAAATCTGTTACTTTTGTTTTGCCAATTAAATCCCCAAACGATTAATGCTTCAATGACCCTAATTAGCATTGGGATTCCCTCTATGGGTATACCCATCGCCCCTGACTGAAAGTATGGGGTTTCGACGCGACATGGACGTAGCCCCTTCTCTTAGGCAGGGGCTGAGGACCGTCCTTTCCTCAACCACATCAGTAAACACATCAGGGAAAGCACATCCCTTTATCTCTTTGCCCCAATAGGATATCGATCCTCAAATTTATTAATTGGATACCTTTTCTCCTTGGATGGAAGGATAGGTGAGGCAACAAACAAACTCTGGGAGAGGGAGTCCTAAAATTCTTGGGGAATCGACGAGGAGACAACATCAGGTTGGCCTCATATAGAATGCATTATGTTTGAATGGAATTTGTCCTTAAAGTGGCCGACTTAGGGCCTATTCTTTGCTGAGCGGGTTTTAGGGGTTGAGGTGCACAAATGGGAGTGCATTTGGAACCCTCATATGCATAACTAGTGCACTTCATATAGAAGCTTGCACATGACATCATTTGATTTAACTCTCTTAACCCCAACTAGGTCGACTGAGTTAAGTGTAATTACTTGGGCGCCTACTAATATAAGGTAAGTTCTTCCCACCAAACGCCAATTCAAATCAGATTTGCCATCGCTCTGCTCTGCTTATTAAGATTAGGTCTGATGTCCTATGACCTAGGTTTGGTCCTTACACCCTTAGGTCTAATTTCTAAAATTCCTAGGTTTGATCTTTATGTTCTATGTTGCAACTCTGATTTTCTGATGTTTGAAGTTTGATTTGATTGCTTTTAGGTCTGATTCATCCCTTTGGAGGTCTGATTTCCTATCTTCCAAGGTGATTTTAATGCCAACAAGTCTGATTTTAAACTTGAGCCTTACCTCCTTTTCCACTTTAGGCCTTTAATCACTTCCTCCTCTTGAGCTCATATGACCCCTACCTCTGCACAACGGGTTTTGGATGTATGCTTGCACAATGCTGTAGTGGGTTTAGGTAGGCGATGTGCATAAGTAAGAAGCATGGGCGAGATTTTGGGGTAAGTCTGCACAACATGCAAAGGTGAGCGCATTTTAAGCCCAGCCTGGTTTAGAGGGGTCAAGTCTACAAAGAAGTGAGATGAGCGCATATCAAGGGTAAGCTTGCTCAAATGGACACCTTGAACACATTTCAACATTTAAACGACTTTAGAACTGCATTCCCCTTGAGCACATTTCAAGGGTGGTCTTGCACAAACAAACAAATTAATCCCACTTGAACCAACACTTAAGGAATTTTCATGACATTAAGTATAATGAGGGCGACCTTAAAGGGGATTTGTTGCACAACATTTAACCTTGTGAGTGCATGAGAGGGGTATGCTTGCACAAATCGATTCCTTGGGTGGGATTTAAGGTCAAACTTGCACTAACATTGTGCTAGGGCGCATGTAAGGGGTTGTCTCTCACAAAATGATAGAGATTGAGTGCATATTGCAAGTATGCATGCACAATAAGCTTAATTCTAGCTTACCCCTCTAACAATAGGTGCACAAAGAAGGTTCCTGTTGTCATTTTTTAACACCCTTGGTCCATCAGTGAGAACCGATCAGAGATATGTTCCATGGACTAGCGCGGCCCTAGTTGATCAAGGAGAGAAGAATCATGAAGTGTGAAGTGTTGCCTTGTCCGGAGGAAGTTCCTCCCTTGGCCTTTTCTTCTTCCCTGGAACTCCGGAACCCCGAGGTTCCGTAGTTCTCTTCTCTTTGCCCTTGTCTCTTTTCTTCTTCCTTTTCTGGAACTCCGGAACCCCGAGGTTCCAAAGTTCTTTTCTCTTTTCCCTTGTCTCTTTCCTTCTTCCTTTTCCGGAACTCCGAAACTCCGAGGTTTCGAAGTTCCCTTCCTTCCCTTAGCTTTTCTCCAGTTTCTCCGAAACTCCAGAACCCCGAGGTTTTGAAGTTCTTTCCCTAGCTTAGCCCCTCCTCTCCCTGGCCTTTCTCTCTTTTCTCCAAAACTCTGGAACCCCGAGGTTCTGAAGTTCCTTGTCCCTTTTCTCCTTCCCTCTGGAACTCTGGAACCCCGAGGTTCCGAAGTTCCTAGCCTTCCTTTCCTTCGCCTCTTCTCTTAAGATTCTCCTTTGCTCAGAACTTCGAGGTTCCGATATTTCCGAAGTTCCTTTGAGTAGTTTCCCGGAACTCCGGAACCCTGAGGTTCCGAAGTTCCTTCCCGTTTGCCTTCCCTCCCTAGTTCCCCCGGAACTCCGGAACCCCGAGGTTCCAAAGTTCCTTGGTTCTTCCCTTGTCTTCCCACTTCGGAAGTCTGTGCTTCCGAAGTCTCCAGGCTTCCTTCTGACTGGCGACACTTCCAGATGGCGTGATCGACACTCAAGGCCTTAAATGCTCCGATAGTTTTGGTGACTTGTGCACTTTCTTTGTGGAGCCACAAGGGTGCATTAAATGTTTTTGGTTGGATTGCCATGCTTGGTGACTTATGTCATGCCCGACTTTGGAAGGTTAGTCAATCCACCTTCTCAGGATTGCCCTTTGTGGGTATGGCTAGGTTGCTTGCATGTACAAGTCAAGTGCATGCACTTCCTTGCACCTCCAGACTGAAATGCAGGGGTCATGATCACCCTTGTAAGCATTTTTTCTATATAAAGGCTGTTAAGCCTCATTGTAAAGGGTTCTCTCTCTACTGGCTTGAGCTTTCTTATGCTTTTCTCTTCTCTTAAAGACTTGTAATTATTTTTGCATTTCTACAACTGTAAGATTGGCTTTTGGCCTTATGATTAATTGAAAATCACCATTCTTGCCTCCTTCTAACCTATGTATGCTGTGTACCCTTTCTTACCTTCATTATAGGTGTATGTCTTGTGGCTTTTCTCTCCATCTATGCTGTGTTAACTTGTTTTCTGAGTGTGACTTGTGGGAATCCTTCTCCCCTCTTGACACTTAGCAAATTCTAACCTCCATACATGCGTTTGGGTCACTTATGCAATTGAAGTTGTGCATCTCTTGGGTTTTTTAGTTGGTTCCTTGTGCCATTTCGGTAGAGAGAGAAACAATCTCTTCTTGGTGCATCACCTCTTTTTATTTCAAGCAATTCTCTCTTCCTTTTACCTCTGCAAGTTGTTAGGATAGGCTTAGGAGTAAGTTTTGAAGTGTTGAGTTGGTTCAACACCTGCACCTGGATTGAGAAGGAAGCCGGCCTTCTCCGGAGATTCAACCCCCTTGCGCAAGGTCCCACACTTCGGGGTTGTTTCCATGTTTCACAAGGTTGTTGAGTTGATAGCTCAACAAGGGTCCAAGCTTTTGTGATAACAGTTCCTATGCACAAAATGACTCGAGCGCACCTAGCATGTGTACATGAACAAATTTGTATGTGAATTTGCCCCTTGGTTCAACACTTAGTTGATTTCTTGATTATGAGATTAGGTACTAGTGCACAATTTACCCCCCTAAACCTCGCACAAATTCGTACATGAAATGAGGGGGTTGGTTCTTTACTTAGTCAAATTTTCATGATTTTCCCTCACCTAGGTCGTACACAATATGATCTTGCAACTCGTGACCCTAAGGTGAGGTGCTTGCAGTTCCTGATGGAACTACAATCAAACTTACAACTCCTTAATCAATCCACTCGTAACGACCTCCTGCACCCCTAGCAACTTGACAACTTTCAACATTGACAACATGACAGTTTTAGCAACTTACCTCAATCCTCAACTTAAACAAAATCCACCTCCTCTCACAAGCAGGGGTTAACAACTACAATCACTGCCAAGCTCGAAGGTGACCTAACCTAAAACACCAAAGCAAAAAACGAAAAAGTGGGTTCCCCATTTGCAATGGGACATGTATGTTTGCAACATAACACCTTCATATTCCAATTAAGGTAGTCAGACACTCATTGCCAAGCAGTGCAAATTCACTTCAGAGGAGCTGAATTATTAAGTTGAGAGGGGTGGGAAAGTAAAATTGTGCAACGGAGAGTACGTACAAGGAGCATATTTTTTCACAAGTCTGGTTATCCATTTACCTGAAGGGCTGGTCCTTGCACTCTAATATCAGGGATTCCTAATTTTTTTGATACCTTGGAATGGAGCATGAAATACTTTGGGGGTTTTGTTTTACCCTTCTTTGTGTCCCCCAACATAAGTTCCTGAGAAATTTTTTATCCATGTAAAAACCTGCTCGAGAGCTGAAAAGGTAAGATTAATAATAAAAAAAAAGACATCCTACTGCTAAAATTATGCCAAGATTTGTTAAAATCCATATTTGGCTTTTGTTGGATGCTTGCTTTCCGTAAAAGGATCCACTCTTCATTCTCAACTTGAGCAGGCATTGAATTCTAAACTCTCATAATACTCAAGTCTCAAGCACATTTCTATTTCTAGAAAAGAAAACAAGAAACATTTATCTCAAATGAAGGCTGCGTATCTGATTATCTGTCCCAAGTAGCATGGTAGCAGAAATTGGTAAACGAGCTTGGTCTAATGATGCAAATGTTCACATGAGTTGATCTTGACTTACCAGAGAAGTATGTGGCAACATTAGTTTACATAATAATGCCTGTCAAGTAGTTCCATGTGTTCAATTTACTGCTACCAATCTGCTGCCTGCCTTTTGAATCAACTGTAACACCCGGCAAAAGCAAGATGCCTTTGTACCCAAACAATTTGTGACCTTAGAATTTTGTTGCGAGTATTTGTAGCTGACTTCCCTTCAATCTGAAGAGTTTTGTTGCAGCTCCCTATCCCATTCAATCATATGAATGCCTCTTTGAAGGACCCACTCAATAGAAGCAAGACTTCGGGTCATTTTATCTCAGAGCTGGGTTCTTCCATTTAGGTCATTGGGAGCATGCACCAAATAAGAATCATCACTTTGCCAGCTATCACAAGTTTCATGACTAGAAATTGCTTCGTTTAAATGTTGGGGGGAGTGATAATGGGATCACTTATGAAAGATGTTTGGACCTTTTCTGGTTTTCTCTGGGGAATATTACAAACACAACCCTTCAATTGCTTATGGACTTTGACATTGGCGTCAGTGGTATAGATTGAATAGCATAATAAACAAATATTAACATTAAAGTAAAATCCTTCAAAGGGTTGTTGAATCAGAAGAAATAATCTGTCCAACAACAAACTGTACATTTAGCATAATAAACAAATATTAACATTAAAGTAAAATCCTTCAAAGGGTTGTTTAATCAGAAGAAATAATCTCTCCAACAACAAACTGTACATTTTGAGCATTCTGCTCATGTTTAGGGTATGATTTCAACCCATGTATCTGAATTTGTTTATTTTTTTGAGGCTTTGATTGCTTCTCATTTCCTCTAGCAAGTTCCTGGTTGCCCAAGCTTTTAGGAGTGCCTTTTGTTAATTTTATTTAAGTTGGATTGATTTTTATGTTAATGCTTTTGGTATTACAACAAATAACAAGATAATTCCAACAGCTGAACACTCTTGATTTAATGAGTGCGGAGAATGTGGAAGGTTGGTCCTCGTTAGAAAAGAGTCTACCATTTTTCTATAAAAGCAAGCAAGCCTGGCTTTGACCTTGTTGTACAAATCAACCTTTATTGCTAATTTTTTCTCTGGCTCCAACTCTCACTTCTGGTGCATTGTCTTTGGTGTTGTTATTTGCTTCCTCAAATATAATGCCAACTATAACATTTTAACATTGAGAAGAGTTTTTGGTGCAATTTTTTTTTGGTCAAATTTGTGGCGACCATTTTTTTAGCACCACCACAAACACTTCGTAAGATCTTTGATGTAGAACTTAGTTATGGATTCAAAAGAAATGTTGCAGTAAAAACCCATCCTGCAACTAGACGTTAGAGCTCTGTAGAGTGCAGTCAAGTCATGCCATACCCGAGGAAGAAAGCAAGTTTCCAAATGTTTCACATGAGTATTTAGTATCACAAGTGCTAAAAAAATTCAATTGCATAAATAGATGATTGGGGGAGTAGATTCCAAATGGCAATGGAGTTGACTAGAGTTAAAACTAGAAGTGTGTCATGTCCTTATTAGAATAAGATTTTGGGATGTTTTTAAAGTCTATTTTTCATTTCTTTTGCGTTTGGGGAAATAAATTAGGGAAATAATTTTGTAGTGTTTAGGGGTGTCTTATTTTGTGAGTGCCTAGATTATGGGGTCTTTTATGTTATATAATGAAGTTTTATATTTTTAAGTCGTTGGCCAAGGGTTGTGAGCAAGGTTCTTTGGAGGAAAAATGAAGACTTTAAAGTTGTGTTTTGGAAGGAAACTAAATGTTCAAGTGCCTACTTTATCCTAAGTCAAAGATCAATGAGGACATCAACATCCATGTTTTATGAAATTATTCCCTCAAATAAATTACACATCTATTTGTTTGTCATTGGAGATTGGAGGATGGAAATCCCCTAATTTCAATATATGGTTAGTAGACGGAAACCCCTACATGGCATATAGTAATTATATTCAGAGTTTGTGTTTAAGCTTCATAAATTTGTAGTTTGGGTGGCTTCTATAGTGGTTATTTGTTTCAGTGCCAAGAAACTCCCTTAGCACCTAGGGCTTATAGTATGTGGTGGCTCCTTTAGCATCCATTGTTATCGATTATAAAAGCAACGTTAACAAGGGCGCTGACCCTTCACATAGCCAAAAGGCTATCTATTAGCATACAACAACCCATAGGCGGCAAAAAAGAGACAAACTAAGTAGGGGTACAAACCCCAAACAAACAAGGTCAAACAGGCCAAACAAACTTGTCAAACTTGTAACAACTCAAAACCACAACTCGAGTGGGGAGAAACAACCAAAACTTGACAAAGAGGGGTTTGGGAAAGGGGGCAGATTTCCCCTTCCGCCTATGACAAACAACAGTCCAGGCAACATCGTCATTAGGAACAGTCAAAGAAAAATCAGGCGGGGAGGACCTCGCAGAGTTACTGCCAGGCTGCAGCTGTAGATCACTAGTAGGCTATTGCTGCAGAATAACAACAAGAGTAGAATCACCAGGAGTAGAGCGGAGTTGTGGAGCAGGAGCAACATAAGTAGGAGCCATTGTTGTTAATCTGTTCCATTTTTTTATAATAATAATTATTTTGTTCCAATAGATCTAGTAATCTTGAATTATTTGTAAATTGAAATCATTTTGAATAAATAAAGAGTAGACAATTATTGTGGTTGTCATGTTGATGACTCACTTTCAAATAGGATTCTAATCCATTTCTAAATGTTTGTTGAGAAGAAAATTTGTTATATTAGATCTAATCTTGTTATAAATCGAAACATTTATATTGATTGGAATTGAGTCAAGTAAAAATCTCCCATTGGTAATTGATGAGGATTCATAAGGTATACATAGGATATATATAAATTATTAGCTTAGTATTATTTTTAATAGTTTTATCCCTATGTAAATGTCAAAAAGAAAAAGTTAAAAGTGAAATGTAAAATGTTAGTTTCCTAGTTGTTAGGAGGTTAGAATAAATTAATAATATATGATCGTACTTGTTAATGTGAGGTATTGTTGTCCACCTCATGTAGAAATTGGAGAAAAATATTGTATTTGTTTTCTATCTCACGTTAAGATTGGAAAATATTTCTAGATCCTTTATTTTAGGTATATTAATGCTTATATATTTGTAGCCTCTGCCTCACGAGGCATATTGGAGAATGCAAGTTTTTCGTTTATTTTATTGCAGAGATTATTGTCTATTGTTTTTGTTGAGCTTATGTTATTTTGCTTGCAAGTTTAATCTCTGATTGCTGGTTTGCTTGCCTCTTTCCATATCAGTTGGTATCAGAGCCTTCTTTGATCCATGGATTTGGAGTGTTCATTCAAATCCATTTATCAAAAATAAAATAAAAATCAATCTTGAAGTTCTTAACAATAGCATGTGATTTTTGAAGATTTTACACTCATTTCAGGAGTGTTAGTCATCCAGAAGCAACTAGAGGTGTGTTTGCTTGAAAAAATAAGCATTTTTCTCTTTAATTTTTTTTTTGTGATTTTGCTTTGTAAACCCATGCTGTTCTTTCATTAACAAATTTCTACATAAGAATTATTTTGTTAAATGGTTTGTGGATTTAGAAGCACCTTTCTGAGAGCTTTCTGGAACATTTTAAGGTTCTTAATTTCATTATGTTTTGATAAAGTTATGACAATTTTAAAACTACTGCTGCAGCTGCTAATTTCAAACGACTAGGTGGTTTTGTTGGTGGTTTTGAGTATTAAAATGTGGTTTTGGGTAGCAAAATGTGGTTTTGATCATTTTGGCATGGTTTTTCATTAAAAGTTATGGAATTTAAGTTCCTTGGCTAATAGAATTTTATTTTGTTAAGTTCTCTCAAATGTTTCTCAAAGTTTTCATCTTATATATACTTAGGATAGTATTAATTCCATAATTTGTGACCCAATAGGTATTTTTTTGTAAAATTTTGTCACATTGAGTTTAGTGGCATTCCATGTTGGCATTTTTGATGATTATGTTGTGATTGTCATTGATGAACACACACTTGCTATGAGATCACTTTTTGTATGTATGAGTTATGCTCAACCGATATTTGTTTCAAACTGGTATTATGTTATAGTCTTTAGACTATCGGTGTCTTGCAGAAAGTGTTTACCGATCTCAAGCGGCATGAGGACCTCAAGCGGTTTGAGGATCTCAAGAGGAACGGAGCAAAGGAACTAGAAGCGACAACTATCATTTTCCCAGTCTTCATTTTTGTCAACCAGTAATCTGTTTAATAGTTAAATTGGTATTACTCTGAGTTACCAACCGGTAATCGGTAAAGTTGTATAAACCAGTAATACTTTGTGATGAGTTACCATCCACCGACACTTTGACGGTGATTTTGTGCCGTGTTACCAAATGTGTCTAGATACAATGAACCTAGGAACTTGCAATGTAATCCTATTGGACCGACATGAAATCAATTTCCTTTTAAGGACATCATGTCTAGGGTTTTAGTATGAGTGTAGCTGTTAGGGTTTGTGGTGGTTGATGAGTTCTTGTATGTGCGATCTTAATAGAAAAGATCAAATCTGTGTGCTGTAACAGAGTGTGGATTTACTGAAGACTGAAGTAATGCTGAAATGCATTAGCAATGAGCTATCATGGATCTAACCAAGCAGACTGTGCTATTTGCTAGATCACTCACTTGTTGATTACTTACATCTTTGACAAGTTAGAAACCCTTAACCGGGTAGGCCCAGAAGAGCCTTTGTAAATCCTCTAACAAGGTGATTCACATCTGTGGATCTAAAATCCTCTCACAAGGTAGTCTTTAATCAGACTTATCTCCTAACAAAGATTGAGATTCCTAACAAGATCTGTTCTGGTAAAGAACATTGTATGACCTTATCCGGTCTGACCTTAACTGGTCTGACCTTAACCGGTCTGACCTTAACCGATCTGGTTACTATTCTGCAGATAGTTACTTGTGAGTTTCATCTCACCATGGTTTTTCCCATTTGGGTTTCTACGTCAAAATCTCTTGTGTTATGGTGATTGTGCTTCTGTGGGTGAATGCCTTACTTGCTGTTTGGTTTGCATTTGTGTTAACCGGTTTGTTAGTTAAACTGTTATATCGGTTTACTGCTAGACTGATAAAGTGTTTGAGTTCAGTATTTTTTGGTATACTAATTCACCCCCCCTCTTAGTATTCATCATTTCAAAACCACCTTGTCAATTGGTTTTATTTCAGCACCCATAGATCTCTCAACTCAATTATTTTAATTCAAGTTTGGTAGAGTTGGGTCATAGTGTTTGTTTATTTTTATTGTTGGGAGGTGTAAAGCACCTGCTTGGCTTTAATTCACAATAATATGACTACTAATTTGTCCGAGTGAGTTGTTGAACTTGTCAATGATATTGCAATTCAATGACTTCCTGGTCGTGAAAGCCACTGACCTCCAGCCAAATGTGAAGTAAAGATATATGATGGATCTTGCGATCCTGAACTACTCTATTCGTGGATTCTTGACATGGAGATATGGTTCACTTACAATGAGATCATTGACAATGATAAGGTTCATGTTGTGAGGTATTCACACATCACCCAGATTGCAAATGGGGACCCCTACTTTTCGCTTTCTAGGATTAGTCCTCTTTGCTCAGTCCAAGGCTGTCTTAGAGTCCTTGCTATTAATCTTTGCATTGAAGGGAGATAATTTCTTGAGTAGCTAGAGAATTCATCAATTCAGGTGGAAAGGGATTGAATGAGGAGTCTTCCCTAGGGTCACTTTTGAAGATTAATTTGACATGGACATTGAAGTGACTTAAGAATTGGAAGTTTGGATGAATAAAGTATAGGCAAGGGGAGAGATTGAACGAAGTGTCTACATAGGGTCATGTCCCTTGCTGGAGAAAACTTGCCTTAGACCCATCCTTTGCCTCAAGATTAGAGCAAATTCCTTCCTTGAGCATTCTTGAAGGGTAAAAGTTAACATGTTTCGTGAAGATTTGGGATATGATCTAGTAGAGTGAAGGAAAGTGAAGGATTGAGTTTAAGGTTGTTTGAGATCATGTACCTCTATAAGGACTTAGATCAAAATTTTACATTTAGCTCCCGTACCTTGCCAAGGGTCAAGAGTGAATTTGGAAAGTCTTGTCCTTCCTAAGGTCCTAGAGCGAACTTGATTCATGTACTTCCTAAGGTCCTAGAGTGAACTTGATTTATGTCCTTCTATAGGTCCTAGAGTGAAACCTCCATGTCTTGTCCTTGCCAAGGTCCAAGAGCAATTTTTATCTTTAAATCCATGTCCTTCCAAAGGACATAGAGCAAATTTCTTACTTGACCTTTTCCTACTAGAGGACGGTGAGAAAATTCCTTTTTGAAGCTGTCCTTAGAAAGGTCTTGGAGTGAAAATTGTCATATAGGTCCTATCCTTCCAAAGGACATGGAGCAAAATTATCACCTTGCCTTGTCCTTGCTGAGGGTCTAGAGCAAACTTGAATATGTATCTTGGAGAAGTCTTGAAGCGAACTTTGTTTAGAAATATGAGCTTACCTTGCCATGGTCCAAGAGCAAACTTTATCATTTGAAGCTGTCCTTCCAAGGGACATTGAGCGAACAACATTATAGGTCCTGTCCTTGTCAAGGACATAGAGTGAATTTTTGATTTAGGGCTTGTCCTTCTGAAGGACAGAGGGTGAGGTTTATCTTAGGACTTGTCCTCCTAAAGGACAGAGAGAAAATTTTCATTATAGGTCCCGTCCTTCCTAAGGACGAAGAACAAATTTTTATTATAGGTCTTGTCCTTCCTAAGGATGAAGAGCGAGTTTTCATTATAGGTCCTGTCCTTCCAAAGGACATAGAGCGAACCTCAAAGTCATGTCCTTTCAAAAGGCCTAGAGCGAATTTATCAAAAGACAAGATGAAGAAAGTTTGTCTTGAGTCGGCCAACATGAGGAAGACAATTTATTATTTTGTCAAAGTAAGTTGGCCTTATACCCCAAAAGATACACCTTTACCCTAAATCGCATATATAAGAGAAGTCAAAAGGGTCATTTTAGCATCAGTTCAAAACATAATTCCTCTCTAAAAGCGAATTTTGTTAGTAGGCTAGCAAATTACTCCAATTGAACAATGAACTTGAGCAGAACATCATCAAATTCCATCAGCATAAGATTGAATTTCATCATTGGAGATGCATGTCTAATTTTTTGTAGTAGGCAAGATTCATCATTTGAGCACCAAAGAGAAGCGAATTTGCTCAGCCAACAAGCTTATCAACCAGTGAATTCACCTTAAGACAACCCAAATTTGTCCTAGGGCACTCAACTTATCTTCCACACAATGAATTTATTGATTTTTATCAATTCTCTTTGATCAGATTTGGAGAAAATCACATAAAATTAGAATAAGAGATTATATAAGCTATACATCTTATATGTTTGATGCTCAATTGTTTGTTTTATAGGAGGTACAGAAAGAGATCAAAGGATCAGGTTGAAAGAAGATTAGAGTGGGGATCTTAAGGAGAAGTCATACAATCACTCCAAGGCAAGCAAGCAAGGATTGAAGAAGGACTCAGTTACATCAATAATTCCCATCACCACTACTTTGAGCGAGCTAGATAATGTTGAGTATCAAGAGATATCTCTTGATATCCCTTTATGATGATGAATCAAATCAAGACTATGAAGTGCAAGATAAAGGTCGAATCCTAGTCATCGTCCCAGTCACTACCTCCACCAATTAGAAAGGTTCCACTTCAACACATCCAATTTCAATGAATCAAGCTCATATATGAAGGCACAAACTCCAATGTACCTACCTTTGAAATCTATTGGTTCACACTCATTGAATGTAATTTTCTCATTGGCTAAGGATACTTTGTTGTAACAAACCCTAACTAGGGTTTCATTGTAAAATCTTGGCCATTGATGAAGATTCAATCCTGGCCATTCATTGTAAATGAGCTCTCTATATAAGGCTCAAACTCTTCATTTGTAAAGGTTAATAGTTGGAGAATAGTTAATAGTGAATAGAATAGTGAGTAGCTAATAATTAGTGAATAAGAATAGAATAGAGGATAGAATAGAAGTAGATTAGGAGAGGGAAGAATTGTTGGTATGGCTTGTAAATGAGATACTCTTTTCATTGAAGTTTGGTGAAATTTGTTATTTCAACAAGCCTCATGGTTCTACTTCTCAATTTATTTTCATGTTGATTAGATTGAATGGAAGAAATCGTTGAATGAATTTGTGTGGAATTCGTTTTGTCCATACCACTAGCCTCTTGCTGATTGTAAGTGTGCCGTGTGTGGTCAACTAGAGTGATATGAACTTAACTTTGAATCGTTATATGACCATTGCTTATGCATTAACTTAAATGGTGATCAATGTCGATGGTAATGATTTAAACATCTTTGAAACATCCTTAGAAGATTGCCCGGAGCTTGTGTCAAATTGTTCAGTTTGATGGCGAGACCTTGCCCAGTAGGATCCCAGCTAATCATTCAACTATCTTCTTACATTCTAGGTCTTAAAGTAGACTCTCTCAACCCTTTCCTTTTGCCCTTTTTTTTCAATTCAAGCTAGTTTAGGACAAAGAGCATCACCATATAGCAACATCAGATGATCGAGTTCCAACAAATCAAGCATTCAGACATTCGAATGTAAGTCCCCTTGTGATTCCAGCATAATCACATCAAACCAATGAGCTTATCCACACGTAGTGACCCTAAATTCATGAACCTTGGAGTCTTCTCAAGGGATCCTTAAGCTAATCTTCAACATTTGAGAAATTCTGTTCAAAAGAGGATAAGATACTTTTTGGTATTTTATTCTGTGTTCGCATGTGCGTAAAAAACACATCAACAGTTCCTTTTGTCAAATTGAATCTCTCTGGAGTTGCTAAGGTTTTGGTCACTAAGCGACAATATGCTTAGGACCCTATCACTACATGGGATCAACTCATCACTGCCTTAAATGATACATTCTATCCTTCAAACTATGAGCAAAATTTGCACATCAAGCGGCTTTGCCTGCGACAAGGATGACAAATATCTGTGCAAGATTATATTTACCAGTTTAATTGACTAAGAATACTACTACGAGTGCAAGAACCAAATGTTGCTTCAATCTTAAAGTTCCAGAGTGGATTTCAAGAGCATTTGTTTAGGGAGTTGAAATATACTACCATAGAATCGCTTGATGCTGCATTCAACCAAGCACAATTGGTAGAAGAAAAGCTTGTTGCCTAATCTCATGCATCTCGACCATCATTTTTTGCAAGTTCTCCAAAAGCTTCGAGTTCTCAGCCATGGTAAATTTTTTCTAAAGATAAATTTTCTTCTCCTTCCTTTTCTTTTCAATCTCTTTCTTCTAATACCAAGAAATCTAATTTTGTACTTATTGTAAAAAGAAGGGACATGAAAAGTTTGAATGTTTTAAGTTGAAGAAGAAGAATCTAATTGTACAGTCTCATGATGAAGAAAAGAAAAATGTTCCCATCAAGACTTTTGGTGATGATAGGAATTATGATGAG
The DNA here is from genome assembly GCF_030272615.1 of Cryptomeria japonica. NCBI lineage: Eukaryota > Viridiplantae > Streptophyta > Pinopsida > Cupressales > Cupressaceae > Cryptomeria > Cryptomeria japonica. The sequence continues at coordinate 714,177,603 of NC_081408.1, read as the reverse complement.
TTAAAAGGTAGACTCAATAAGGCCACCTTAATGAGCCATCATTTTGTTTCAAGGGGACATGACAATTTATTTGTCACTCCTGCTCACTTAACACATAATTTCTCTGCGGATTGTATCATTGACAATGGCTTGTAGAAAAAAATGACTGTGAAGTCCATTGTTGACAAGCTTCATTTTTTGATGGTTCCACATCCTCATCCATATTCACTTGGATGGAAGGATAATGATTCGTCCTCACAAATCATACACACTTGCACTGCCTCTTTTGCATTTGGTCCCACGTTCATTGATAAGATCACATGTGATGTGACCACCATGGATTGTTGTGGTTTGTTGCTTGGAAAACCCTATTAGTATGATAGGAAATCTCATTATGATGCTTTTAATAACACCTATACACTACAACAAAATAATTAGACATACCTAATAAAATGTACTAAGAGCATTGCAAATCTAGTGTTTAGTTGCAGATAGGCAAGAAAAGCTATCAATTAGGCACAAGAGCTTGCATTAATTTTCATAAGGCCGTAATTTCAAAATTGTAAGGAAAAAGTCATTATGTCTAAGCCACATGCTACACTAGAAAAATTGTTGCAAGAAAATTCACATGTGTTTCAAGAGCCTAAAATGCTTCCACTAGAATGAACAATCAATCACAATATTCTTGTTGCGTCTCTTCCTAATGCCCTATTGTATCGACAATTAGTTATTCAAAATAATGAGATTAAAAGACAAATTCAAGATTTATTGTCCAAAGGATTCATTAAACCAAGTACACCCCCTTGTGCTTCACCAGTTTTATTGGTGCTCAAGAAAGATGGAACTTGGCACCTTTGTATTGATTTTAGAGCATTAAATAAGATCACCATAAAAAATCGATATTTGTTTCCACGCATTGATTACCTTTTGGATTAACTTGAAGGTGCAAAATTATTCTCTAAGATTGATTTGAAAAGTGGGTATCACTGAGTAAGAGTTCAGTCAGAGGACACATGGAAGACAACTTTCAAGACCAAAATGAGACTTTTTGAGTGGCTTGTGATGACATTTGGTCTCACCAATGCTCTTGCCACTTTCATGCAATTGATGCATGAGGTGTTTCGTGATTGTTTGGACAAATTTGTTATCATCTATTTAGATGATATTCTCATATTTTCTAAAACTTGGGAAGCGCATCTTCAACATTTGGAACATGTTCTTTGCACTCTTCAACAAAACAATTTGTATGCCAAATTTTCCAAGCGTTCTTTTGGTCAGACATCCATCTCCTATATTGGGTATATCATTGATGCACGTGGTGTTCAAGTAGATCTTGCAAAAGTGAAAGTTCTTCTCAAGTGGCCTACTCTAAATATCACCGAATTGAGGAGTTTTCTTGGTCTTGCCAATTCCTATCGCAAGTTTATTCTATGTTACTCATACATCACCACACCTCTGCACCAATTGACAAAGATTAATGTTGCATTCAAGTGGATAGATATCCACTCTCATGCTTTCAACACATTGAAAGAAAAAATATGTTCAATACCTGTTCTTGTTCTACCAGATTTCTCACAACCTTTTGAGATTGAGACAAATGCTTCACATTATGCACTTGGAGTTGTTTTGAAGCAAAATTGTCATCCTGTGGCCTATCATTTTGAAACTTTTTTCTGGTAAAAGGAACTACTCCATGTATGATAAGGAGTTATGCATTGGTCCAAGCCATCAAGTATTGGAGGCATTATCTTTTGGGGAAAGAAATAGTTGTTCAAATTGATCACTTGCCTCTATAATTTCTTCAATCTTAGAATAAATTTGAAGAAGCAAGGCATATGAAGTGGGCTTCATATTTACAACAGTTTCACTTGGTCATCAAGTATAAGAAGGGGAAGACCAACAATGTTGTAGATTGTTTGAGTTGGCCTCCTACAACACATGCTTGAACTATAGTGACCATTTCTCATTTGGGATTCCAGACTTGGTCTTCTCAGTATGCTAAAGATCCTGATTTTGGCACCACATACACAAGTCTTTAGAGTCCTTCAACTTCCAATTTAACACCTTTTCAAGATTTTCATATTGAGGAGGGGTTACTGTACAAGTTGGATAAACTTTGTGTCCCTCAAGATAATTGAACTTCACTTCTCAAGGAGGTACATTCTACTCTTTATGGTGGTCATTTTGGCAAATAGAAAACACTTCATCATTTGCAACAATTCTTTTATTGGCCTCATATGCAACAAGACGTTCTCCTTTTCCTCAAGAGATGTGCAGTTTGTTGCTTCTCAAAACCAACCATTAGGAAGATGGGCTTGAGTATTCCTCTACCTATTCCTTCTCGTCCTTTGGAGATAATTTCTATGGATTTGGTTAGTGGCTTTGCATTGACTATTTGTCACCATGATTGTGTTTTTGTGGTTGTTGATTGATTTAGCAAGATGGCTAAGTTTATTCCATGTTGCAAGACAAGTTTTGCACATGACTTAGCCCAACTCTTCTACAAATATGTTTGGAGATCTTTTGGTTTACTAACTAGCATAGTTTCTGATCGCGACTCATGTTTTGAGGGCCATTTCTGGTGATCTTTGTGGAAGATTTTGGGAGTTTTCCTTAACTTCTCCACTGCTTTTCATCCTTAGTCAAAATGGTCAAATTGAAGTTGTAAACTGACCTCGTATAAAGAGTTTGAGGATTTATCACTATAGCTCTCCCACCAAGTGGGATTTGACCCTGACCCACATAGAGCATGCATACAACCAGGTAGTTCACTCATCTATAAGTCACTCATCTTTTGAGTTATATCTTGATTTTCAACCTTTGTCTTCATATGAGTTGCCCTTATCCTTGTAATCTCCAACCACTATGCATATTCAAAAAGAGAAAGCTAAGGCCCAAACTTTCATTCAAAATTTGCAGAATCTTCAGTCCAAAGTAGTTGAAATTATTCAAAAGACTCAAGAAAAGAAAAAACAACTTATGGATTGTCATCGTGCCCCCCATACTTTTCAAGTTGGGGATAAAGTTTGGCTATACTTGGACAAACATCGTTCCAAGAGAAAGCACATATTAAGGTCAAGCCACTTCGTTATGGGCCTTACACTATTCTTTAGAAGGTGTTCGAAAATGATTTTTGACTTGATATTCAAGCTTAGTTGGGCATCCATGATGTTGTTAATGTTGATCTTCTCAAGCACTACCATGAGTGAACATTAAAAAACTAATCTTCATGTCAACCATCTTGCAGATGTTGTTCCTGATTTCTAGCTTCTGCTTGATTCTGATAGAGTTTTTGATACAAAGACTCATCAGACATGACATGGTTCCACCATTTCCTACCTTGTTGCCAAGCAAGGTCAACTTCTGCATCAAGCCCGTTGGATCTTTTACCATCAACTTTCTGAGGAATTTCCTTCTCTTTTACAAGCATTGGAGTCCAATGTTGTTTTTGTTGGGAGGATTGATGATGATTAATAGGGTATACATAGGATATATATAAGTTATTAGCTTAGTATTATTTTTAATAGTTTTTTATCCTATGTAAATGTCAAAAATAAAAAAGTTAAAAGTGAAAAGTAAAATATTAGTTTCCTAGTTTTTAGGAGGTTATGATAAATTAGTATATGGTGATTGTATTTGTTAATTTGAGATATTTTTGTCCATCTCACATAGAGATATGGAGGAAAATATTGTATTTGTTTTCCATCTCATGTTGAGATTTGGAAAATATTTCTAGATCCTTTATTTTAGGCATATTAATGCCTATATATTTGTAGCCTCTTCCTCATAGAGGCATATTGAAGAACACAAGTTTTCAAGTTTCTTTATTGCAAAGATTATTGCTTATTGTTTTTGTAGAGCTTATGATATTTTTCTCATAAATTTAATCTCTGACTACTAGTTGGCTTGCCTCTTTCCATATTAGGGATATTAAAGTGGTATCAAAGCCTTGAGCCTACCAACTTGTGGAACAAAGGTTTTGAAGCAATTTGGAAACAAGATAGTAGATAGAAGGATGTGCAATTTGATAGATAGAAAATATTCATACAATATGTGATGCAATGATTAATTTGTATATAGGGAAGAAAGAAATGGCCAAAGCACTCAAATATACAATGGCAATGTTGATACAAGTCATGAAAGGTTAGAAAGCTCATGGAACCTTGAAAACACATATCATTTAAGGGGAAGTGCATTAGGGGTTAACCAAATTGTGGGTTCTTCACCCAATCCCTTCCAACCCAAATTATTGCAAAGAGGAGAAAATCAATAGAAGAAGAGGCAACTAAGTTGATAGAAGAATTTTCAGCCCTTCATGTTAATTATAGAGCTCTTAAGCCAAAATTAAAGTAACAAGTAATTGCAACAATGCTTGGGAAAGGTTCTTGTTCCTATGTTTGATGGGACACAAAATAAATTAACCCATACTTGGATATATAAAATAAATACATAAATGTTTCTAAATAATGTATGGAGAAGCTACCAATTTTTCTTCTTTACACCTAGAAGGGGTGACCCATGAATGGTGGTATCATAACATTGTGACACAAGGGCATAGTCTCATCATTGCTTTTGAAGAATTTAGCCAAATATTGGTTGAAATAATTAATAGGGTTGATCTAGAGATCTAGTTTTGAGAATTGGGCAAACTAAAACATTATAGAATAGCGAAGCATTACATACAGGAATTTTAGAGGATAGGGTCAAAGTCTTGATGTGTTTATGAGGAGAATCATGGTTTTTTTTGTAGGACTAGTTGAGCAACTAAAGGTTTTGGTCAATACATTAGATCTTTCGTCTTTGTAAGATGAAATCAAAATAACCCTCACCTTAGAGTCCTTTTTGCCTCAATAAATCATATTCTAATACTCATCCTATAAACCAAAATAAGTTCCAAAATGGTGAGACAAGCACACAAAATATTCTATCACTAATGAAAAGAAATGAAGACAATCTAAATGAACTAAGGAGAAAGTAACTTTGTTTCCATTGCAAAGAACCTTGTGAATATGGACACAAATGTCTTGGCAAAGGGAAAATGCACTATATCAAAGTCAATTTTGATAAAGAAGTATAAAAAATAAATTTGAGAAGGAATATGAAGAATTTAATAAAGGAGAGGACACAGGTGGAGGAACACTCACTACTATGACTGAAACTTAAAGGTACAATGTGAGTATGGTTGATGGTTTCATCATATCATGTGCATAGAGTATTTAACAACTGGAAATGACTATTGGAGATCATCTTATCTGTGAAGATTTCTTTGTGGTTGGATTGGAAGATATTGATATGATGCTTATAGTATAATAGCTACATTATGTGTGATAATGCTCACAAAAATACCAATCTACGGAGTTGAAATTCATAAATGAAGGAAATGAAGTAGGTCTCAAGGGAATCAAGAGTAAAGCACCCTTAGTGATTATTGTTAATATAATGGAAAGATAATTCAAAAGTAGAAAATTTTCTTTGGCAATAAATTGCTTAATCACACCTAAGTGGTCATCCTTAAGGATAAAGGATGCTTATCATGTTGATGTACAAGATATGTTGGACATGAACAACATGGGTTTCTAAAAAAGTCTTCCTGGACTAGCACTTGATCAAGAGTTCCAAAATATTATTGAGCTTGAAACAAGTGCAAAGCCAATGATCACAATTCCCTACCATAATCCAAAGATCCCTAAGGAAGAGATAGAGAAGGAAATAAAGGAGTTGATTGATATAGGCCACATTAGACCAAGTTATAGCTCATTCACCTCTACAGTAGTACTAGTAAAAAAAAGTGATAGACTGGATGAGGAGGTGTATTGACTACCAAGCATTAAATAAGAGATTAATCAAGAATATATATCCTATTCTTATGATTTGTTTTCTTCTCTAAAAATAATTTATGTTCAAGATACCACCAAATCAAAATGAGGGATGAAGATATTCAAAATACTAATTTTAGGTATTACTATGGACACTTAAAGTTTCTAATCATGCCCTTTGACTTTATTAATGCCTTAACAACCTTTCAATAATCCCTAAACAAGATATTTGACAAGAAATTAAGAAATTTTTCTTTAGTTTTGTTTGATGATATTTTGAAACATAATAAGACTTGGGAGGAGAAAAATAACATAGATGAAGTCTTGAGCATATTTGAACAACACTTGTGCTTTGCCAAACAATTAAAGTGTGAGTTTGGGATTGAGGATATTTTGTATTAAGGACATCTTAACAGTGAACACAAGATCCAAGTGGACCAACAAATTATCCAAGCCATTCGAGATTGACCACCTCTTCAGAATGTGTCACAATTGAGAGGATTCTTAAGACTGTGCAACTACTATTGAAGGTTCATAAAATGATTCTCCAAACTAGCAATTCCACTCACAAATCTAACTAAGATGGGACCATTCAAGTGGAAAAATGCATCATAATAAACTTTTAATAAATTTAAAGAGGTAATATGTTCATGTCTAATGCTTCTTGTTCTAAATTTTTTTAATTTCGTTTTGTATTGGAATGTGATTGATGCCAAGTTAGAGAAGGAGTTGGAGTATTCTTTTATGTAAAATCATCCCATTTCTTTATAATGAAGAAAACTATGATAAGGGGATTCTAATGATCATGCATGTCTTAGTGAAGTTCCAATAATATTTGGTGTGTGGTAAGTTTGTGGTCAAGAGATGACAATAGTCTAAAGTTCTAAAACAAGGAAACAACATAAATGGGCAAGAAAGTTATAGGCATATATGGTTTTGATATTGAATATGTGAAAGGGAAGCATAATGTAGTTGTTGATGCATTATCTTGAATACCTATTTTATGTTCCATTTTTGATATCTCTACTAATTAAGTCACAACTATCATTTTTGAATATGCTAAGAATTATTTTGTTACTAGCATGCTAGATGGAAGGATCAAGATGACAAGTTTAAAGTGGTGGGAGATCTAATTATTCAGAATGAAAGGTTATATTTAGTCCTAAAATCAAATATGAAGGAGAATAATTTAAGAGCCATAATTTGTTGACATCCAATATATTCAAAACAAACAAATGGGCTAGAGAGAGATTCTCCTAGAAAGGAATGAAAGAGAATGTGCTCAAGCACAATAATGAATGCTCAACTTGTCATTAGAACAAGGTCAAAAAAGTCTATTCTACAAGACTACTTTAGCCCCTATGCATTGTTGATTTTATGGTAGTTCTCGTTAACCACAGGCAAACATCAGATCTGTTGCCTTCCCAACCATAGACGATAAGCTCTTATCGTCACCCTTGAGCACATTACATGTCCTTCATGTTATTGAATTCATATCTATTGATGCAATCATGACCTTGCATATATATGAATCAATAGTTCTTAATAGACCTCAAGTTGGCCATATACTTTTGGCACCAAGGATAGGGTCAGACCTATATATTACAAGTTACACATGAGTCTCCCTTAGTTGCAAGTTACATTTAACTTAATCACAAGTTACACACAAGTGGTTCGCCCAAATAGGGTCTACCCCAAATTAGACTCATACAACTGAGATATCCAAATGCCAAGGCCGACATGCCACTTGGCATTTTGTGCACTAGGTTGGCCCTAGAAGGGATCCGACCTAGCTACACAACAACACTCCCTCTTAGCTAGGGAGGATTCCTTCTGAATAACCAAGTCACATAGTGACTACCACCATGGCTACTCCCATGAATAATACGTTCACCATAGCTACTCCCAGAGGGTAAACAAGCACATCATGGAATTTCTTCCATGATACCCACCATACCTACTCGCAGAGGGTGGGCTCACCATGCCTACTCGCAGAGGGTGGAAGAGGCCTTTCACCTTAACCTTCTCCCAGAGAAGGGTGCATTACCAGCATACCTACTTGCAAAGGGTGGATCCACCATACCTACTCATAGAGGGTGGAATGAGGGCTTTAACATAATACTTATCCCAAAGAAGAATGCATCTCCACCATGCCTACTCATAGAGGGTGGAATGAGGGCTTTCACCTCAAACTTCTCCCTCACAAAGAAGAACTCATTAATAAGGGATTGCACCTCGAACTTCTCCCTTATAGATAAGAACTCATTAACAAGGGATTGCACCTCAAACTTCTCCCTCATAGAGAAGAACTCATTAACAAGGGCTTTCACCTCAAATTTCTCCACAGAGAAAAATGCATTAACCAAATCTTCATGATGATGTGGCTCCCTCTGAAGCTGAAATGTCAGGCTCCCTCTGAAGTGGAAGTGTCAAGCTCCCTCAAAAGCATAATATCTACCTTCAAGCGATTAGTCTCTATAGATGGAACCCACTCTGATACCATGTTGATTTTATGGTAGTGCTTGTTAACCATAGGCAAACATCAGATCTGTTGCCTTCCCAATCATAGACGATAAGCTCTTATCGTCACCCCTGAGCACACTACATGTCCTTCATGTTATTGAATTCATATCTATTGATGAAATCACGACCTTGCATATATACAAATCAATACCTCATAATAGACCTGAAGTCGGCCATATACTTTTGGCGCCAAGGATAGGGTCAGACCTATATATTACAAGTTACATATGAGTCTCCCTTAGTTGCAAGTTACATTTAACTTAATCACAAGTTACACAGAAGTGGTTCACCCAAATATGGCTTGCCCCAAATTAGACTCATACAACTGAGATATCCAAATGCCAAGGCTGACAGGCCACTTGGCATTTTGTGCACTAGGTCGGCCTTAGAAGGGATCCGACCTAGCTACACAACAACATGCATCCCTAAACAAAAACATAAGAATGCATATTTATAAATTCATCTCTAGATAACCCAAAGTAAATGGTAAATATTGCATTTATGTTGTAACAAAAGGCTTACTATGTGAATTTTTAGCAAAATCCTCTAATTTCAAGGTTTCAAAATTGTTGATTTATTATTCAAGGACATATTCAAATTACATGGTTTTCCTAAGCATATTGTTAGTGATAGATGAAATAGTTTTTGTCATTTTTTTGCAAGAATTGCTTCATAATTTGGCAAGAACATAAATCATCTCTAACACAAGTTATCATCCCCAAATTGATAAGAAAATTGATATTGTCAACAAATGGATCAAAAGGTATCTAATAAATTATGTTTTAGACAAAAAATAATTTGGTTAAAGTGGGTACATTTGATAAAACATTTCTAATGCCTCCCACCATATGTCCTGATAGCTCTGAAAATTGATTGCATGAAATTTTCAATTTTGAACTTAGAATATTGATTTTCTGGTTTTATTTGTATCCTCTATAAATGATCCAAGGTTTAGGGTTTATCAAGATTTCTTACGTTTTGTGAAGAAAACCCTAGAAATGATATATTCTGTTGTTACTTTCTCCCATTTAAAGTCAAGGGTTGTTTACCATGAGCAGGGCCATTCCATTCCCTAAGTGTAAGTGGTGGTCAACTAGTTTATGAAATGTGATTTTTCCTAAGTTGCAAAAATTTCCCTATGACCGGTCTCCTTTTAAAAAAATTGCGCTCACAATTTCCCTAAGCCCAAAAGTCCTAATTATTTCAACGGTTTGCTAAAGACATAATGAATCCAACGGTTCGCGCTTCCCTGTGATCAAAGATGCAAGGATGATAAAGATTGCGGCACCGTGAGATTGTGCCACGTGTTCTCAACGGAAATCAGAAAGGTTGGCAGTATAACCGGTCGAAGCATTGTGTTACCTGTTCTCAGGTGGTAAAGGTTGATTTACTAACATTCTTATAAATTTGCACATGTTCAAAATGAACGGAGATTTTTTGTCTTGACGTAAAAGTTGCTCGATCTTTAATTCTAGAGGAATTAACGGGCATTGTGCAAAGAAGTAAAGTTTGAATAGATCTGACGACCCCCGTATCCCTGCGATGGAAGTTGCAAGGTTGTTATGGACTGCGGAATCACGAGATGATGCCACGTGTCCTAGGCTGACCAGGAAGACCTATGGTGGGGCTGATGACAGAGTCTGATCGAAAGATGATATGGCACTATTTAGTCAGGATTTGGTGGGTCTGTGGATACATATGGAAGGTCAAATGCCGCGTCAGCAAACAATGACCATTAGATTTGCCAAGCTAGGTAAGATCTGCGGTTGAGTTTCAAATATGAAATTAGGAGGGATTTTGGAGGCACCGATTGTAGCCCGCGGGGAAGAAGTAAGATGAACATGGATACAAACTTGTCAAGTTAGGATTGATTAGACAGTCAAAGATGATATCTCAGAGATGTGAAAGGATCAAGAAAAGTTTCAGGTTTTGATATGATGGATTATGAGTTCTCTGATAAATTCAGAGATTTGCTTGTTGACAGGAATCCTGAAGTAGGAGACTGTACACTGAGAAAGGAATAAGATCAGATTAAAATCATTCACGTGAGGTGAACACAATCATGTGGCAATGGAGTGATGGCCTAGAAAATGGTGGTGATTTGAGTTATAGGCATGATTGATGGAATCCATAGCTAACAAGATGAGCAGAAGATATTAGGATGATGATTCTTCACATGGATTAGCACCACCACATTGAAAGGAATTTCTAATTATAAATTCACTAGGCAGATGATAGAATGGGTAGGAGGATGGTGTTCGAACAAAACTATGAATGGAGTCGTTGCATATGTTGTGACATTGGTGGATATTTTTTCTCTAGTATGAGGTTTCTCATTATCAAAGGGGCTGAGAAAGATCAGAGGATTGTCAGAGGGGGTGTGAAATCCTTTTCTTATTAGGAAAAGCCACCCAAGGCATATCCTCTGCTCTTACTTTGCATTTCGTTGGCAGAGTGTTCTAAGAAGGAGCTCACAAGGAGCTCAAAGAAGGATATGTTTGAGGGAGGATTGACAACCAGTCATCTCTATAGTAACATGGAAGCCACAATGCCTCCTCAACAAATGCTATTTACCCCCAAGCTCGTCTTTCCATTTTCTCTGATCCCCAGATTTTCCTCTATTTCGGTGGAAAAATCTTGTTTCATGCTTTCTTTTTCAGGAAGTGAAATGCTATGGGGTAGACTGAGCATCTAAGGGTCCATCCGGAAGTGTCTGGGTGATATCGACATGGCTCAAGTGTTTTTGTTTCTACCAATAGTCAGTTGAAGATTTTGGTTCCACCTCATCACAGGCACCAACATGTGGATAAGGAATATTTTGTAATGGAATGGTGTACAACCTCTAAGGCTTGGTTTTGATGACAAGTTTATTTTGGCATGAAGCTTGTCACTCCCTTGTTTTCTATAAAAGAGAAATCAAGGCCATTAGTTGGGTTCCAAATTTTCTGAGAAGGATCTCTATAAAGATAGGTCTATTTTGCAGGGTTAGGTTCCATGTAGTTCTAGAGAGTAATAGAATATAGCAGGGACTGTAACGTCATTTTGCAAAGCAACAAGTAATAGAACAATTGTGAGTTTCCTTTTCAAGTGGGTTATTCTGTACTCAAATTTGTTGGTTGTTATATGATAAAAGATAGCTTATGATTTTAATGCAAATATATTTCCTAATCTTCACTCTCCTGTGTATGATTTTATTTTCTTTTAAGCAAATGGGATCAAGGGTTTCATTTGTTTGTTGCATTGTTATGATGTATGTAATTTTGCATACAATGCTTTAGTCCAAGGGGTTAATTAAAATGCTTGAATGAAATTAAAGAGAAGAAAGACTTGTAACAAGATTTGATAAGTAGTTCAGGTAAAGGATTGTAAGCAAAACAATATTGTAAGGCAGTATTGTTCAAGGTTAGACCAGCTATAAGATGAGTTTTTATCAGATTTTAGTAATGTTTTTCAAAGACTCTATAACCCAAATGAACAAGGCACTGGTATTTGCTAGCAAACCTCATTAGGTTTTCAGTTTCTGGTTCACTTTCTTTGTGATTTATCAGAAACAAATCTTCTAAAAATATCAGAATATCATTTGTTGAGTTTTATGTATTTTTTGAAAGTTGTCCCGCCCCTTCTCATACTCTAGATTAAGGTTGAGGATCACTAAAGGATTTTCCATCCTTGAGCATTCTCCCTTCCTGTTGAGTCCTTTCATGAGATAATCTTCTTTGATTTCAGTAAGTACTTGAGTATTGTTGCAGAGAGCAGGAGATTTACTGAAGGGATCACCCTCCCGGGTCCTGCAAAGCCCGAAGTGTAGAAGGACTTTATGTCCTTGTTAAAATTGGTCCAAGTCTGATGGATATTGATAGTTGGAGGTGGCTCTCCATAGATATTTGGAGAAATTAGCTTGGTCTCTTCCCAGTGATAGTGTAAACCCATCCATTTTTGGGAACTAACATGTCCATTGCTATGTTATCTCTCATGGATTTGTAGGGATATATGCTCTAACTTTTGTGGATCTTGCAATAAAAAAAATAGGGCAACTGAAACAATATATATGATCAAGCAATTAAGAGATATCAAAGTCTCTTAAGGACTATCATGAGCACACTCAAACCCAACATAATCTATATGCATGCTAATGACATACCAAAAGAGTGTTTCAAGTTGGAGACATGGTTTACTTGATGCTACAACATTCCAAGTAGTTTTTATTGAAGAAGAAAGGAGTAGAGGGGATTTAGTAGTTGAGCATTCTCTTTTGTGCCTCTCAAAATCTTACATGATAGTTTATTTGGCAAGTCCCTTAATTATCATTGATGTTGCAGGTCCACACCATCTAAAATAATACCACATTAGCATGCTTTTTGTTGAGGTTTCCAAAATAACCCTCCAAAATTTAGACCAATAGTTGTGCATTAGGTCATGTTTATTTGTGTGTTGATATAACATCACATGATTTGTCTCTTTTTAGACCTAAGGAATACATTTAATTCAATTATTAGTCCTCATGATCAACACAAATGACTTTAAAGTCATAGCTATTTGTTCTACAATATTCAAAATGTTGGGCATTAAATAAAAAATGCTATATTGACTATTGGAACATGCTCACTTATTGGATCCTCTCCCCTAGAAAATCCACACTAATTGATCTCTTTGGAAGAGTATAAAAGTGAAGGTTGTATGGTGGTGACAAAATATAAATAGAAACACTCTATGAAAATAAGAGTAGACACAAACAATTTTGAATGCTTAGTATGGATAATGTGGTACTGTTATGAAAACATAAGATAGATGAAAATTCAGTAGGATAACATAGTGAGAGATGGTAATGAGAAAATTATGTAGTAGAATGGTATTTTGGAAAGTGTTTGGATATGCCATGGTTATTGAGGTTTTGATCCTAAGGATTTCATACAAGTTGTTGAGTATGGTGTACAACTTTGATTAGAATTAGTTAGGGTTACTCTTAAGCATGTTTACTTAACTAGTCAATCTTGAGAGTGGTGATAAAATTACTACCTATTCTATTAAATCTTAACACAACCTCAAGGTGTGTGGAAATTAAGGATTAAGTATTGATATTAACATGAATGTGAACCGTGAGCAAAGATTTTAAATTCTCATTTTGCTATGGTAGAGGACTCAATAATCAAGCATCCTAACTTTGCATCCCTCCAATTCTTAAATGTTAAGTCATTTTTTTGCAAACATTTAGCAAGTCTTTGAAGGTAAATTAAGACCTTACAACTATTGTTTGAGGTTCTATACATAATCAATGTAGGGACATCAATAAACTCTTGATTGAGTTGTGTCATCTACATAAATATAAAAGTGGTCTATGCAATTAAGACTTTGACACAATCCCATCGATCTAAACTACTATGCATTGATTTGTCTTTTCTCAAACTTCAAAGATTGACTTAAATGTTTGTGACCTACTCTATTTGACTACACAGTTTTTAGGGGCACCTCTGAAGAGTTTGCTAAGCAATGTACTTTTCTCTCTTGGTCAAACCCCAAGATGGGTTGACTTAACAACTATGAACAAGAATAAAAAATAATGAGTGATTGTGCATAGAATGTCCAAGATTTTGATGCAAGTAGATAGTACATTAATGAATTATGTATGAAGACTTGAATGATAATGCTATATCATTCTCTAGTAGTTCCTAGTTCATTTAAAATTAACTAGAGTTGGTCCCTAAATATAATCCCAAAGGATGTAAGAGAAATGTTTTGCACCTTAATTCTATACACAATGAAAGGGTTAACTCAGACCTAAATTCTTTATTTTATTTTATTCTATTAAAGATCATTTCAACAAATTGTGCATTTGACCAAAGCCATTTGTATAAATTGTGAATATGACCCTAAGCGAGGAAATAGAAAAGTTGAAGATTAGACTAGTCCTTGGCTGTGACTATAGGTGAAATGAGGCAAGGTTTAAGTTATGTGTCAAACCTTACTAGAAATTACACTTGTCATTGCGTAAGAAACAACTAATTCAAAATGATGAAGTATTATAGAATGTACAAGATGCACCTTTATTGTATATACTATAATGTCTATGTAACATACAAGATGCATCTCTATCATGATTATTAATTGACTAAAAATTAAAATTTATTATATCCTAATTTTTAATTAATTAATAATTAATGTGAAAAAATACATCTTATATGCTGCATAAACTAAAATAATATAGACAAAGCTTCCTTTCCTTTCCTTTCCTTTTCTTTCCTTGTCTCTTTGTTATTAGTACATACCAAAGTGCTAATGTAATCCATAGAAAGAACAAAATCGAGGTAACACTTTTTTTCATACTTTCACCAATTGAAGCAATGAAATTAAAAAGGAAGGGATTTAAAAACTAGCCTACTACATGATGAGTAGAGGATGTGTCATTAGTTTGCTTTACATTTTACGCCTTTACCCTTGTTCTTGTCCATGTTCCTGTCACCATTTGATGAAGGAACCTTAATATTTAATAAGATATGGAAAGGAAATTAGGAATTAATGAGTTACTGAAAATCATGACAATTCTGATTATTTTGCTATTACAATGACAGGAAATGAATGAACGGTCAATCCAGCCGTCAAGAATGCGGGTGATGGAAGGACACAATAGATATAACCCAATTTTGGGATAGTTGTTTAGTGGTTATTTTGGTGTCACCAAAGAAAGGCATTTGTTAGACAAATACTATTTTAATTTAGATATTAATTGTTGCTAAACAGGTATTGATCTGTGGCCATTTTGTAATGTAATGTATTGTGGTAAGATATTGGCCGGAAGCTATAACAAATTGAGATTTAATCTTTACATTATAAATATGGATGTAAACCAAAGACATAGATACCTTTTTGTTCATCATATGAATATATGCTCCTTTTAATCTATCAATTCAGTATTCGATGTATTGTATGGTTGAAGTAGCGTAAGGACTCGTGTGTGTGGCATTCCCCTGGTGACCGAGGGGGCAGGGCCCCCTTGCTCGTGTTATCAAGTGACTTCTGTAAAGTGTGGAGTGAGTGGTTTTCTGCTTTGATTGTGTGATTTATATATTCATTGTTGATGATAATAGCAGTGTGATTAAATGAACCTTTTAGCTCATAGTTAGCCTAGTATCAGTTTGAGGGAATTGTGAGTTTGTAGAACATTTAATACAGTAGAATATCTTTGTTCAAACTATAATACTGTTTCTATATTCACAAATCTAACCGGAAATTGCAGAACAAGGAAAAGGTCTCAGTTCTATATTCATATTTGATCTGACTAAATAAGCTGTGATTCATAATTTGAAGGCTCAAACAAATATGTGTTTGCTGTGACAAAGATGTGTTTAATCCGATAAGTTGAGATTTCATAATTTGGTATTCTTACATAGTGTTCCACTTCCCGTCACTACCGTGACCGAAAGCAGAACTATCTTATTTTCACTCCTAGATTGCTAAGCAAAACACAGTTGAATGTTCTAAGTTGGTGTTTATAAGGTAGGTGTTTAAGTAAAGAGACTTGATTGAAAGTGTGTGACTTAAGTTTAAATATTTTAAGTGTAAGATTCAATTTGTTAGTGAATGAGCCTTAGATTTGTTCTTGGAATAAGCGTGTAAATTAGAAATGCATTCATAATCACTTACCCTACATTTTTGGCGCCCCTGCTGGGGAGAGGTATTAAAGGCGTGAAGCCGTAGTAAGTTAAGATAGAAACAGTGCACCTTAGTGAAATCTTGAACAATTATCGACCTTGCTTGAGCTAGTACCTTAGGTTTGCATTGTAGTAATTCATCTAGGTGCATGAATAGAGCTAGAGATAGTAAAGGTACATTTGTTAAGAAGCAAGAGTCAACTTCAGAAAAATCAAAAAGTAAGTCCAAACTTTTGAGTCCTCAAACATCTTTCAAAGGGAAACAAATACAAAAAGAGAACTTGCAACAAGAAATACAACCAAAAGGGGAAGTCAAAGACAATAAAGAAGTTGATGGTCCATTGAAAGACACGTCTAGTGAACCAGATATAGAAAAATACGCCATTGAGTCTACTCTTGTAGAGGTTCCAGTGGAGCAATCTCTAGTGTCCTTAGAGGAAGCATATCAAAGGGTTGCCAAACAGTTCAACGAGTCCTAGGACTTAAGAGTAGGTTCATCTTTGGTAAATAACAAGCCAACTATAGTTGTTTATACCCTTTGGGCAATAGACATCATGGGTGATGTTAATAATAATAATGGGGAAAAATTGGGTGGACACTTGAGAGGTCAAAACCACGATAATAATAATGAAAGGGCATTAGTAAACAATGAACCTATTGCTTTTGGGTTCCCCATTGAACACCCAGATGAGGACACCCCCATGAAAAACATTCCTCATTCTGCATTACCTATTTTCCATGGTTTATCTATTGAAGATCCTGATATATTTTTGTTTGAATTTGAAGTCCTGTGTAACAGCTATGATTACAGGCATGATGCTCAAAAGCTTAAACTATTTCTAGCTACACTCAAGGATGCAGCATTGCGATGGTTTATGAGCCTGTGAAACATCCAAACTTGGGATGAGATGAAACGATTGTTTATGGACAAATATCAAGACTACTGCAAAACAAAAGACATGTGGGACGAAGTTTTTCGCATGAACTAAAAGGAGGATGAATCAGTGGAAGATTACCTAGAACGTTTCATTTTCAGTCTTCAACGATCAAGATGGCCAAGACTCACTTCTGACACTACTAAAATGTTATTTCTTAGAGGAATAAGGGATCAGACTATGGATGCTTTAAATTTAATGGGTAAAGGAAATATTTCAAAATTGAGTTTTGATGATATTATTGAAATTTGCAGGAATTACTCCAGGTCTCAACGCCCCCTAAGGAGTCACTCCAGTAGGTTGCCTACTTGAGGAGGAGCATCAGGTATTTCAAAACGTGAAATAGGTAATCTACTTGAGGATCTTAAAACCGATTTATTAAATCATATGGGAAAACAGATAGACACTTTGTATACCCTCAGGAAACAGGAAGAAGCAGAAAAGGCTTTAGCAGTATATTGTCCTACATGCCATAAAAAGAATGGTCGTGAGGATTGTCCATATAATAGAATGAATATTTCATCCCTAGAGGAGGCAAGTAAGCATTCTACCTTAAGACCTCTTCCAAAAGGACTAGCTAGTATGGAATATGCTGATGAACCTGTATATTTTATGGCCCCACGATGTCCTTTTCCGCCAAGAGCAATGTAGCCAGGTTTCCCTAATGAGTATTTTCTTAGTCAAAGTCATACCTTCCCCAATTCAAATACATGGTATGGGGGCTGGCAACAACCTTCATTCTATCCTCAGTGGTCCGAAAATTACCAGTTCAGAACTCAACCGTGGCAACAGGCATGGAGGCTGCATGCGCCACCACCTACATCATATCCACAACCATATCCCAACCCTATCCACCTCAAACTCAATTTCCACCTCCACCTTTAATAAATCCTTATCAACAACCACAACAATTCCTTCCACCTATTCCATCATCCTCCTCTAATCTGCTACCTAACCCACCACAACCACCAAAGCCAATGTCAATGCCCACTCAACCAAATCCCAATCTTAATAATAAGCCATCCCAACTAGTGTATAATAATGAGGTGGCAGGTTATCCCACTTATCCGGTTAATACAGTAGAACTCGAAGGAGTACAATTGAGGTCGGGAAAAGCCCTCCAAGGTCCCACAATCACAAAAAAAAATGAAGAACTTGAAGCAGAGTCCGAAAAAGAACCTCCATTTCCTGACCAGTTGCTTTCTAAACCTGTACAAAAGGAACCTATGCAAACTGAATTCGATCTCATTAATGAACTCTGCAATGTTAACATTAAGATTCCTTTGTTGCAGGCTATCAAGGATATTCTGGTGTATAATAAAATAGTTCAAGAGTTATGTACATGAAGGAAAAAGAAGAAAGAAGATCCAAAGACTGTTCAAGTTATTGGGCAATTGGCAGATCTTATGCTTGGCAATTTGATAATTCCCAAATATGCAGATCCTAGAAGCTCAGTAATCCAGGTAAGCATTGGTAAGATTACTATTCCTAATACACTTGTGGATTTGGGTGCTGCAATTAATGTAATGACTAACGAGACCAAAACAAAATTATCTCTTGAAGGACTTAGGTCCACACCTACAGTTCTCCAGATGGCTGATCGTTCATTGGTCAAGCCTGAAGGGGTTATTGAAGATGTGGTCCTTTCTATTGATTCATGGGAATTTCTGACTGACTTTATGATCTTGCAGCCTAAAGTTAAGCTAGGGGGGTACCCCTTAATCTTGGGACAACCTTGGCTAGCTGCTGCTAATTCTTTTATCAACTATCAGTCAGGTAATATGGTTATCTCTAATGGTGAACAAACTAAGCAGTTAACACTATATCCACCGGCTCAACCCCTGCTAAAAATGGAAGATCCTACTTGGATTGATAGTGACTTGGAAGATTCCTTACCGGTCCTAACTATTGAACAAGCATATGATTTTGAAGAACCCACAGAGGATAACCTTCTTGTTAATTTTCTTCAAAATAGGTAGGGTCAAATGACATTTTGGACAACTTGGTTCTTCCTTTGCAAATAACTACTAGTTGTCCTTTTGGCAGTTTCCCTCTAGTAGGTGGTTCTTAGTCTATTCGTCACTTTTTCATATTACACTAGTTGTTGCCTCATCAGTGTTTGTATAGTCCATTACTATCTTTAGAAAGTTATGATTCATCACAAGTGTTAGCTCTGGATTCCCCTATGCAGTCGCAACCTATGGAGATTTTACCGAGTCGCACCCTTAATATTAATCCACAGTTAAGCACATAACAGATGAAGGACCTTATTACCATGCTTAAGGGCAATAAAGCCGCATTTGCTTGGGAGTACCAAGATATGTGTGGTATCCATCTTGACACTTGCACACATCACATTTACATTGAAGAAGGAAGTTGTCCTGTCAGACAGCCACAACGAAGACTTAACCCTATTTTGCGGGACATAGTCAAGGAGGAGCTACAGAAATTGTTAAATGTTGGTTTCATCTATCCTATTTCGGATAGCAGGTGGGTATCTCCTCTAGTAGTGGTACCAAAGAAAAATGGTAAGGGGTGTATTTGTGTCGATTATAGAGCTTTAAATAAAGCAACTAAAAAGGGCCATTTTCCATTACCATTTATTGATCAAGTTTTGGACACTCTTGCAGGGAAACAATTCTTCTCATTCTTGGATGGATTTAGTGGATATAATCAGATCCACATAGCACTTGAAGACCAGGATAAGACCACCTTCACTTGTCCCTAGGGGACATTTTCCTACAATGTGTTCCCATTTGGATTATGTAATGCCCAGCTACCTTTCAGCGGACTGTGCTAAGTATTTTTGCTGACCTTGTGAATGATTGTGTAGAAGTTTATATGGATGACTTTACAGTTCATGGCAATACTTATGAAGAGGCAAAAGCAAACTTAGAGAAAGTGCTTAAAAGATGTATAGATACTAATCTATCTTTAAGTCATGAAAAGTGTCACATTCTTATGAATGAGGGCATTATGTTAGGACATTTCATTTCTTCCAAAGGCATTCAAGTTGATCCTAAAAAGGTCCAGATAATTCAGGACCTACCTACACCATCCAATCCAAAAGATGTTAGGAGCTTTCTTGGCCATGCTGGGTATTACTGATGATTTATTCAAAATTTTAGCAAGATTGCCTCTCCTTTGTTTTCTCTTTTAGCTAAAGATGTTGTCTTTTCTTGGACGCTTGAGTGTCAGGAGGCTTTTGAAACTATTAAAACCAAGCTTGTGACCACCCCAGTCCTTAGGGGTCCAAATTGAGAATTTCCATTCCACATCCATACCGATGCCTCTGACTCTTCTATGGGCGCAGTGCTTGGACAAAAAGAAGACAATCTCTTTTATTCTATTTACTACGTCAACAAGAATTTCACTGGTGCAGAGGTAAATTATATGGTAACTAAAAAGGAATTTTTAGCTGTTGTTTATGCTATTAACAAATTTCGTCATTATATTACTGGATATAAAGTGTTTGTTCACACAGACCACTCGACAATTCGCTTTCTAATGAATAAGCTAGTAGTCACTAGCATAGTCATTAGGTGGTTGCTTTTATTACACGAATTTGATGTCACTATACTTGATAAGCCTGGTCAAGAAAATGTGGTTGCAAATTTCCTATCTAGGTTGCAACTACCAGACAATGAACCAACTCCAGTTGATGACACCTTTCCAGATGAACACCTCTTTGCTATCTCCGCAAAGAGTCCCTAGTTTGCTGATATTGCCAACTACTTGGTCACATGCAAGTTCCCTCCTCACTTCTCACCTTGTGAACATCATAAGTTCGTGGGCCTTAGTGGATAGTATACTTGGATTAATGGTCTCCTCTTTCGCACCGACATTGACAACATCATGCGTAGATGTGTACCTGAGGAGGATGTCTTTGACATTCTTCGAGCTTGTCATACTGAACCATGTGGAGGACACTTTGCTGCTCAGAGAACCACTCAGAAGATTCTCACTACTGGGTACTATTGGCCTACAATTCATAAGGATTGTAAGTGGTATGTTCATCATTGTGATCAGTGCCAATGGATGGGTCATCCTACATGCTCCGATGAGATGCTGTTACACCCTCAGCTATGTCTGGAACCCTTTGAGAAGTGGGGCCTTGATTCCGTAGGTCCTATCAATCCACCTTCTCAGAACAAAGAATATATTCTTGTTTGCACAGATTATGTCACCAAATGGGTTGAAGTCATTGCACTCAAACATGCACGAGACACTAAAGTGGCTGACTTTCTATATTCATAAATTTTCACTCGCTTTGGCGTTCCTCGAGAAATCACTACAGATCAAGGACCCCAGTTTACTTTAGAACTTATTGTTGCTCTAGTCAAAGAATATGAGATCCGTCCCTGGAAGTCCACTCCTTACCATCCCCAAGCTAATGGACAAGTTGAGGTCACCAACAAAGAGCTTGAGAACATTCTTACCAAGACGATTGCTCTTCATAAGCGTGATTGGGCCATGCGGCTTCCTGAGGCTGTATGGGCCTACCACACGACGTGGAAGACCACTACAGGTCTGACCCCTTATGAACTCATTTATGGTAAGAAGGCAGTTCTTCCGATTGAGTTTGAGATTAAGACTCTGCAAACTGCATTGCAACTCAGCCTAAGTCTCTCTGATGCCCAGAAGGATTGCATTGTCCAACTACACTCTTTAGATGAGCTCCATCAGGATGCGCTCTTTCACACAGAGGTCATCCAGAAGCAGCGGGCTCTGTGGCATGATCGACATATTCGCCAACGATCCTTTCAACCAAGGGATTGGGCGCTCTTGTATGACTCCCGATTTCAGGATTTCAAAGGCAAGTTTCATACAAGATGGCTGGGACCTTACGAAGTTGAGCATGTATATGATAACAGTGCTATTCAACTCTGCACTGTGGATTCTAAATGGCGCAAGCTCCTCGTTAACGGTCATCGCTTGAAGTTGTATCGAAAACCTCTTTCAAAGGAAGCCTTCTTTCTTGATGTGGCTAAGGAACTCACCATGGTTCCCTTTGGCCTCCTTCAAAATTGAATATGAAAAAAACAAAAAAAAAACATATATATATATATATATATCCAATAGTGAAAACCTATGGGCGCTATTGGCCAGTTGGCAGCTGAAAACCGGCTTCTCGGCGGCTGTCCATTGCTAAATAATCTTAGGGGTGAAAATTGGTCTTCTGACACCCCAAGGCAGTGATAGACTGAAAACCGGGTCTCTGGTGGTTTATTGTCGAAAAAATAAAATAAAAATAAAAATATATAAACAAAATAATTAAAAAAAAAAACTATAAAAAAAAAATAAAAATAAAAATATATATATATATATATAAACAAATAAAAAAATAAAAAAAAATACAAAAGTCAACAACTACACCTAACAATAATAAAGGGTCAACACCCCTCTTCACCTTCCTATCTTTCCTGTGCCAGGGACCCTCTGCTGCTCCTCCCTGTCACCTTTTTGGCCAGGAGGTCGGTGAGTTTGCTTGTTGATTCACCGCCGGTCCTTTCTGCTGACATGGCTCTTTCTTGCTGTCCTTTCATACGTTGGCTCTTTCTTTCACGAGACTCCTCGCCATGTCCTTCTTGCACGTGTGGTACAACTGCTTCCTCATCATGGTTCTTTATTGACGGCTCTTTTCAAGATCATGTGTACCCTGCTGACCTCATCACTGGGCATGCCGATGTGCCTGCTTCCTGTCCCTCTCCGAATTCCTCATGGTGATTGGTAACTTGTTCTCTTCTTGATTTCTTTTTCCTTATTTATTTTATATTATGTGTTCTCTTTGTCCAATGGTGTGTTGCCCCGTGGATGGCTCAACCTATTTGCTTGGGGGGGAAAGGTCTTGTCTCTATTAAGTCCACCATTATTTTCCATCCCTCCGAACTCCTGGACTGTCCTTGTCATCATTGCTAGTTTACCGTCATATGTATTGCTTGATTAGCTATGTTTTAATACTTTCCCACAATACTGCTTTTGTCCTAGTTTCTGGTATTGAGCTACAGAATGGTATTTGCAAACATGTCGAAGCATATCCGTCCTCACCATGAACCCACTTCTCTGCAAGGTTTGAAGGCCTATCCGGAGGCATATGCCGAGTTCCAGAAGGCTCACTGGGACGTTTATTTCAAGAGGTTAAGAGGGTTTGATGTGTCTGTGGCCAAAGATTTTGCCTTCAATTTTCATAAATAGTCTGCACTGGTCTGAGGTTTACAGGTTACAGTTACCATGGAAACTATCGCTGAAGCATCTAGTTTGCCATTAATGGGAGAACAATATTTCCTAGTGAAGTCTAAGCAATCTTTGGAATTACAACCAACACACAAGAAGTTCTTGCAGTGGGGCGAGTTTGTGCAGATGGTTGCTGGTCAAGGTATCAAATTGAAGTCCCTTCCACAACATTGGCCTGATGTTGCCAGGTACATTATTCACTACATTACCTGTGAAGGCAGATTCCTGTATGTATTCGCTCAACATTTTAAATTAATGCTGCATTTAAGACAGGGGTTGTTGATTAACATTCCATATTTTCTTTATCGTGCCTTGCAACGAATGGCTAAATCAATGAGAAGTGGAAAACCCCATTGTCTTTCTCATCATGGTTTAATTAAACTTCTGGTTATTCGAGAACTAAAATTATTATCTCCTTCTGGCGACTGGGACTCATTTGTCCACTCTCAGGATGATGAGGATATTGAGCCTTCTGAGGAAGAGGACCAGTCCACTAAAGGTTCCTCGGAAGATAATTCAGTAGATGAGGATGAGGTTCATGAGGAGGAAACCATTTCTGAAGAAGAACCCCCTTTACAGCCAAGTAAAAAGAAATCTAAAGGCAGCCCTAGCAAACCCTCTATTCAAACCACAAAATCTGGAGGTAGGGTAACCCGCAGTGCCACCAAACAAGTTGCATATGGATCTATGCCATTTCTAGCAACTGAAACAAGTAGAGAAAGGTAGCAAACCCCACAATCTCTAACAATTGAATAATCCAGTGGCAAGAAGGGCAAACAAAAAGAGAATACCTCAACAAAATTGGATCATTTGGCCCATGTAGCTAACACAATAGGTTTGGATGAAATTGAAATTTTGTCTGCAGTGATTGGTAAACGAGGAAAATATCATAGGGAGTTTAGCAGGGCCAAACGCCAAAAAATGAAAGCACAACGATTTCAGCAACATGTAGAACCATTGACAGGTAATCTTAATGTGTTGGCAGATAATCTTGAGAATGTGCCCATGGATGCGCAACAAAGGAAAACTGAAGATGTTAGAGTTGAATCCTCAACAAAAGAAAACCAGGAACCAGAAATAGACATTAGGGTGTCTCTAAACACACCAATTCCTGAGGATCACAATGACAGTGATAATATTCATCCAGAGATTGAGGATAAGGGGGACAGTCCTCTTCAGGAACCCACGGATAAAACCTCTCATAAACTAGTTGATGAAGATAATGCTAATGCACAGGACCTGAATACAACAACAATCATAACCCATGGAACAGGGCAGGCGAAATCAACACATGATCAAAACAGGGGACATGATGAGCTGTTAAGCAACAGTCCACATGATATTGAAGTAGTAAATGAATTGACCCTAAACACAAATCCTCAGGTTGAAAGTCACGCTGTTAAGGGAGGTTTCAACAAGGAAGACCCTCACAAGACAGTAGGCAAAGAGACACTAGGTTTGAGTGCTAAAGTGATTGCACTACAGAAGGAAAATAACACTCTGTATGAATTGTTACAGGAAGCTCATTCAGTTATCCAATCATAGATACAAGAACTAGATAAGCTCAAGGTAGAACTCAACCAGGTCACTGTTTCTCATATGCCCATTGAGGAGCATAAGCAGAAAATTCAAAATATGCGGCAACAGTGGCTCAGTGAAATCCATGGTACCTTGTAGAGGCTTACTACTCTACCTGGTTTGTAGCTAATATTCCTTTGCATGAGGACATGCAAAACATTTAGCTGGGGGGGAAATGATGAGTAGAGGATGTGTCATTAGTTTGCTTTACATTTTATGCCTTTACCCTTGTTCTTGTCCACGTTCTTGTCACCATTTGATGAAGGAACCTTAATATTTAATAAGATATGGAAAAGAAATTAGGAATTAATGAGTTACTGAAAATCATGACAATTCTGATTATTTTGCTATTACAATGATAGGAAATGAATGAACGGTCAATCCAGCTGTCAAGAATGCGGGTGATGGAAGGACACAATAGATATAACCCAATTTTGGGATAGTTGTTTAGTGGTTATTTTGGTGTCGCCAAAGAAAGGCATTTGTTAGACAAATACTGTTTTTAATTAGATCTTAATTGTTGCTAAACGGGTATCAATCTGTGGCCATTTTGTAATGTAATGTATTGTGGTAAGATATTGGCCGGAAGCTATAACAAACTGAGATTTAATCTTTACATTATAAATATGGATGTAAACCGAAGACATAGATACCTTTTTGTTCATCATATGAATATATTGCTCCTTTTAATCTATCAATTCAGTATTTGATGTATTGTATGGTTGAAGTCGCGTAAGGACTCATGTGTGTGACGTTCCCCTAGTGACCGAGGAGGCAGAGTCCCCTTGCTTGTGTTATCAGGTGACTTCTGTAAAGTGTGGAGTGAGTGGTTTTCTGCTTTGATTGTGTGATTTATATATTCATTGTTGATGATAATAGCAGTGTGATTAAATGAACCATTTAGCTCATAGTTAGCCTAGTATCAATTTGAGGGAATTGCGAGTTTGTAGAACATTTAATACAGTAGAATATCTTTGTTCAAACTGTAATACTATTTCTATATTCACAAATCTAACCGGAAATTGCAGAACAAGGAAAAGGTCTCAGTTCTATATTCATACTCGATCTGACTAAATAAGCTGTGATTCATAATTTGAAGGCTCAAACAAATATGTGTTTGCTGTGACAAAGATGTGTTTAATCCGATAAGTTGAGATTTCATAATTTGGTATTCTTACATACTGTTCCACTTCCTGTCACTACCGTGACAGGAAGAAGAACTATCTTATTTTCACTCCTAGATTGTTAAGCAAAACATAGTTGAATGTTCTAAGTTGGTGTTTATAAGGTAGGTGTTTAAGTAAAGAGACTTGATTGAAAGTGTGTGACTTAAGTTTAAATATTTTAAGTGTGAGATTCAATTTGTTAGTGAATGAGCCTTAGATTTGTTCTTGGAATAAGCATGTAAATTAGAAATGCATTCATAATCACTTAACATACTATCTTCATCCCTTGAGCAAATAGACACTATACCTCTCATCAGTTTACGAATCCTAGATTGACACTTTTAGGTGTAACTGAGGCTGTTTGCATCAAATTAGACCTAAGTTAATCCAAAGAATCAGACCACAGTTTTACCCTACACTCCATACAAGAATTACCAAGCCAATAACATACAAATTGACTTGGAAATAATTGGCCTTAACAAAGGAATTGATCTCAATCATAAGTAATTATGGACAATGCATAGATAAATCAATGCATCTTTTCCTTTCCTTCAGTGCAAACAGTTTCTCAACCCATGAATGAGGAAGGCGAACTCAGTAGCGAATTCAAACCAGCCCATTGCAACCATAAATCAGGGTGAATCAAGAAGGTCATGGAACTATTTAAAATCATGATGATGTAATCACAGTATTTGGACCGCCCTTGGTAGTGAACAAAAACTCTAATGAATTCTCTTGAGTTGTAGCTGATTTGTAGAAGGATAATGAAACTGGGAAATTTGATGGGAACCACTTTGAGTCATCTTCCAATTGCCTTACAGTGGATTATCCTGGCATTCCCTTTGATTTTGGAATTGTTGGTGATGATCCAGACTTCTCATTTGATGATTTAGTTTGCATGTCATTTTTGGAGGACACTTTTAAGAAATTAGGTTTGAAGTTTAGCTCAACATATCATCCCCAGATAGATGAGAAAACTAAAGTTCTTAATCAAATATTAGGAAATTTTTTAAGATGCTTGGTTGGTGACAAGTCTAAGCAACGATATTTCATACTGCCACAAGCCAATTTTGCATATCAATCAATAGGAGTTCAGGTAAGACTCCATTCCAAATCATTTATGGTTAAAGTCCTATGAGTATTTCAAAATTAAGGGAGCTGGCAAACAATGAAGGATATAAGAGAAGTGTTGAAGGAGAAGAGTTTACTAAACACATGCAAGATTTACACCAACAAGAGAAAAACTTAATGGAGCATGCAATAGTATAAAGAGAAGGCAACTTTAAAAAAGGAGAGAAAATAATTTTGAAGTGGGAGACATGGTGTTGGGACATCTACAAAAGGAATGATTTACCAACCATACTTGCAACAAGCTCAAGTAGAAGAACATTGGTCTGTGCAAAATTGTCAAGAAGTTTTCATTGCATGCTTATGAACTAGAGCTACCTATAGGTTTGGACATCTCTCCAATTTTTAATGTTTCAGATTTATACACTTACTATGAGGGAGATACATTGAAACAAGAAAAATAAGAGATCATATCACTAAATAAATGGATGGAACAATTGCTAGGGAGACAACGTGAAGAGATTGAATGTATATTGGATTGAGAGAGGTTAGGAAGACTAGGAGCAAATAATATAGTGAATTTTTAGTGAAATGGAAGAATAGGCCAATAGAGGAATCTACATGGTTAAGCCCAATAGAGTTAGAGTCATTTTAGTTAGCCAATAGCAACAGGGTTGTTGACATAGAGCAACAAGTTTATCATCCTACAAAAATAGACAGTAACTATGATAAAAACATTGTTCCTGCAACAACTAATTTTGACTTGGAATGTCAAATATTTCTACTTAGTGAGTAGGGGCTCACAAATTTTGTACCATAATAGTTTTATTAGGGGCATCATAATTTAAATTATTATTTTTTTCTCTTTTTATCTAAACTTCATGTAACCATTGTTATGAGTAAAGGGAAAGTTATCTTCAAAATTTTTTAATTTATGAATTTTTAATTGTTTGGGGCAGCAAATAACCATGTATAGTCTCATTTATGCCCCAATAGGAAGCCCAATTGGTAGGATAAGGTTTAGAAGGGATTTTTTATGTAAAAATAGGTTGGTGAGCATTTATGACAAATTCCCATTCGTTGCAACCATTTTAGGTGGGATTTAGTAGAAGTTTTTAGATTTTTGAGGGATTTAAGGAAAAACAAGTCCAGGAAAAAAAGAAGAGAAAAAGTAACATCAGAGAATAGAAGAGAAGAAGAGAGGATATCAAGGGAAAGCAGAAAAAGACAGTCCAACATACACAAATGGGGACAAAGAGAACAAGGGAGCACATGAGGTTAAGGAGATAGAAAAAAGAACAAAGGGTTCTCAAAATTTAGCCCAACATTTTGAAAGAAATGCATATGTTTGTACAAACGACTGTAAAAGACTGTATTTTGCCAAATAATAAAATATTGCTCTTCCAAGTTTGATTTCTATCTTGGACTGTGTGTGTGTTCTTGTGAGTGTTGAGATCCATGAGTTGTGGTGCTTGAAAAGGGAGTTATTTTTTGTGTGTGAGAATTTGGGTATTTAATGAGTGGTTATTATGTGATATAAACTCTTCAAACACAATTTATGTTTCCTTATGTAGTTTTTAGGTGTGTTCCTATAGTTGCAAACTAGTCCCTGCAACATTTCATTTTATGTTCCTATAACTTCTAACAAATCTTTGCAGTTTGTTTTATGCTCTTGTAGCACATATCAAGTGTTTGTATCATATATATCTATTACTGTTGTATTTTTCTAGCCTTTGTAGATTATTATGAGTTTTTGTGGCTAAGTATTTGGAAGTCCAACAAGTTCTCTAGCCCTCTGTAACATCTGTTACACCTTGTTTGTGTAAGTTT
Organism: Cryptomeria japonica; assembly: GCF_030272615.1. Taxonomy (NCBI): domain Eukaryota; kingdom Viridiplantae; phylum Streptophyta; class Pinopsida; order Cupressales; family Cupressaceae; genus Cryptomeria; species Cryptomeria japonica. Next base: position 714,148,828 of record NC_081408.1, on the reverse strand, counting down.
GGAAATCTATAATAGTGTGGGTGCCATCATGGGGTCACCTCCTTCTTAAATCAAATTTTAAATTTTTTAGGATGGCATGAGATTAACCTTGCAAATCCTATGTCATTCATTTGTCTTCATGTTCCTTGGAAAGTATCTATAAGACATGAGAGAAAAAAATAATATTTTTACGTTATGGAAAATTGTAACTGAATTTTCAAGAGTTGAAAATATAATGGTGATAAAGATAAATCAAAATGGATAAAATTCCATCTTTTAGGCATGCACATTGGGATATAAAGAGTCATGATTTGGGTGCCCAAGATTGGAAGGTTAAAAGTTGTCCGTTGGGTGATCTGAAGAGTCATTAGGAAGTTACAAAGCATTTGGGAAGCGAAAGATTTGAGTGGCTATGAGTAAGACACTCATGTTATAACCATACTAGGGAAATTAATATTTTATTATGTCTCATGACTATTCATTATCCTAGGCATGAGTTTTTTCAAGTTATTATTGTATCTTTTTTTTGGGTTATGACTATGGTTTTCCCTCAATGCTATAAATTGGAGCCATGACATAGTAGTTTTGTATGATTTATTTGCTGGTGTAGTGCCATTAATTGTACAATCTTAATTAGGTTGTCCACTTCCACTCTTAGTTAGCACTCACCTTAGTGTGTCCCATTGCATTTTTCATTATAGGACTTCTTTAGGAATTTAATTAAAACTAAGTCCTCTCCCATCAATCCACATAGCATAAAATTGGGCCCTTAATCCTAGGTGTGCCCCTTTTTATCATTTAATCTTGATTTAATTCTAATCTTACCCTAATTTCAATCTTCAAAGCACATCCCGTATATATACACATATTGGTTTGAGCCATTAAGCTAGAATTGACATTAGAATCCTATTATCCCATATCCCTAGAAATTTAGAAAAAACATTGATAGGACCAAGGCAAATCTTTTTTTTCCTTGAATTTTGGGAGGATAATTTGGTAGTGTTTTTTAATTCAAACCATAATCCATGTCAAATTATATCATTTATAAGTTGGCTTTTCATCAAATTCAAGCCTAGGGTTATATATATATAATGCAAGTCTTTCCCTAATTTGGGGATCTATCTAGGAATTCAAGAGGAGATCCTAGTGATGTGAAAGTGCTGCCATATGTGAAGTTCCAAACCTACAAACTCATCCATCATTCAAGTCTTCACCAACCATTGAAGTTTCAAGAAGCATTGGAGGATAATAAGGGAATCACTGATCGCTGATTGACTTGTACCTCTTCCTAAGGATTTGATATGGTTTCATGTTGTTCTCATGTCACTACATAGAACTTCAAATCTGCATCACATTATTTTTCAGACTTTACATCATTATTTTAGGGTCGCATCATAATTGTGATCTAAAGCATATTCATTACAATCATTTAGGATTTTCTCTAACATACTTGGGTATAACTCTAGTTTACATTTAGCTCATAGTAATCTTACAAACACATAAGATTCAAGAGTGCACACACTTTTTTAGTTACAATACCAACTATTTGTGGAGGTGAAAATCACCAAAAGTAGGGGGTTGACTAAGGCAAACCCCTATATAGCCACAAACATACCATTTTCAGCTTCCAAGTATAGTTATAAGTATCTGATAGAGCGGGAAGTTCCTGGAAGTAGATAAGTGTAGGTTCTCTGTTGGTTTTGAGGTTTTTCTGGGTTTTCTAAGCTCATCCACAGGGTTCTAAGAGCAAACTTTTTGGAGTTGTTTTCATGACTTACTATTTTTAGTAAGTGCCATTTCAGGCAATACTATTTTTAGCAGTTCAGTGCAGAGCTCCAACCCAATTCAGTTTGATAGTTTTCATCACTTCAATTCATAGTTCAATTTGGTATTGATCAATATTTGCTTTGCAAGTGATTTATTAAATATTAATACTTTATCCTAAAGTTTAATATTTAATTATTATAATGGTCCAAAATCATATTTTTCAGGTTTATGCTTAGTCTGTCTTAGAAACCAGATCTTCATATCATAGGACAACAAACCAAGGCACCCAATTTCATGGTCTTGTCAATTCTTCTATAGATTTTGATCATAGGTGGACAAAAAAACCCTCTTCTTAGATCTATATCTATTATCTTAGTTCAGTTATATGTTAGTGTGTTTCAGTGCTTGTTTGTTCACTTATCGTCGTTCCTTCATTATAGTTTAATAGTCTCACATACTTTGCATATCCCTTTACATAACAATGGAGGAATAGAAAGCCTAGAAGTACCCCTTGACTCTCTTTCACAAGAGTTAGTCAAGGACAATCACTCCTCTAGGTGCTTTCATATTGCAATGTTTGTGTGAAAATGGATTTAGGTCCTAATACTACCCAATTCCATTTTCATCCAAAACATTTTGGTGAACCCAAATTTCTTGCATTGCATTTTCTATTCAGATCTTATCATTGCATGTCAAAAGCATTAAAAAATCAAATAAATCTTGTTTTATACATTGTGCTTGTTTACATTTATATGCACTTTTCATTTCAAAAGTTAGTTTTCAATAATGTCAAATCTCTATTTGCAAGATTTTAATACATGTGATAATCCTTTTTCTCATTATGATTATACTTTTAGTAAGGAAGAACTTGATGAAGCTCTTGATGAGTTCCTTTATCCTAAGCCTTCTAAACAAACATTTTTGCAAAGGTTCATTAATTAACACAGTAACTATGCCATTTCATAGTGATTATTTAGATCATTCCGATGACTCTCCTCATGAAGACATCCCTATCAAGTCATCCTCCAAATCTAGTAACTGGTGGTATATAACAATCCTCTTTATGATGATTTACCTCCTTTCACCATTTGTAGTGATGACTATGCTATGCTAGATGACGTTCTTGATGTTTTAATTTTTACTAAAACTTATTCAAACAAAATAACCATATCTATGTCTAAAAGATTGATTAACATGATAGATGTGAATGACTATGAACCTAATTTCCAAAAACCTAATAAGCCTATTTTTGTGGTTCAAGGTGCTAGTTCGCCTCAAACTTGTCAATCTATCAACAAGCCTTTCTTTGTGGTTAAAGGTGGTTATGGTAATGATAGCTTTTGCACTCCTAACAAACTAGTTATTACTGTGCAAAGAGGTTATCCCACCAAGAGTCCTTATGAGTATGCTAAATAAATCACTTGAGAGAGTTATAATTCAGTTGCCCATACCTATAATACAAGAAACAATAGGCAACCTAATCCTCCTTCAGTTATTCCTTCTTCTCTACCTTCTTCTCAACCAATACTTCCACTAGCACCTCGTTTATCACAACATCTTGATAAAGAGTATGATCTTATTGAACAACTTAAAACTACTCCTACCAAGATTTCTCTTTGGGATTTGATTCAAACTTCATCCACACATCATGAAGTGTTACGTGATGCTTTAAAGAACTTAGATGTCCCACCCATAGTGAGACCTAATAATGTGACTTATTTGATTGATTCGATGAAAACACCTAAAGCTCAAATTGTGTTCTTAGAAGATGAGTTAGCTTTTAGGGAAATTCAAAATTAATATGATCCTCTTATGATTGTTGTCCTTATTAATGGTAATTCTATAAGACGAACCCTTGTGGACAATGGATTTGGCCTTAATGTTTGTAGCATTGATTTATTACATAAGATTAATTATTTGGATACTTCTCTTATAAAACCTAAATCTCTTTCTATTCATGGTTTTGACAATGTTGCTAGAGCTTCTTTAGGTAATATAACCTTGCTTATTAAGGTAGGACCTGTTATTTTATCTACACCTATTCAAGTCATGCTTAATAGCCTTACAATATTTTGTTAAGATGACCTTGGATTCATAGTATGCAAGCTATCCCTTTTACTTTTCATCATCAAGTCAAATTCATTTATAACAAGATGTATACTTTGCACAATGATACCAATTTACAAGCTTGTTTGCAAATCTCATCTGATTCCAAATATTCTTCAAGTACTCCTACTTCTATAACCCAAGATGAGTAACCATCTCCTCTTGAAGATAATTCTTCACTTGAAGAGGTACTCTTAAATTAAGATTGGGGTCTCTCAATTTTATGCCTTCTTTTATAGGAGAATATAAAATCCCCCCAATATAACCTAAGACTAAAAAGGAGGATGATATGGTTGAACCTGAAAAGCAACCCACTTTGTCTAAAGTAACAATTTTGTGGCTGCTCCAAAATCAAACACTTCTTCTACTTCATCTACTTATGACATTGAGACATATTAGGCCCCACCTTCATTTATGGAAATGACCTCTCTTTTTGGTCCCGATTTCCACATCTTAGCAAAAAGTGGGTATAATAGCAATGGTTGTGGGACAAATGAACAAGGGATAAAAGTTCCTTTAGAGAGTCATATTCATGAGGAATCTTTTGGACTTGGCTATAATCCCTCTAAGCCCACCAAAGCATATAAGAGACCATCCTTCAATGTCAATGTCATATTTTCCTCTAGTTCTCTTTCTCTAATGCATCCTCACTTAGTTGATTTTGACTCATGGACTTCGCTTGATATGTTTTCTACATATGATTCCTTGGTTGAATTTTTAGGACTCTATGATAATCTTCCTTGTTATCACCATAATTGTGGGTTTCCTTATTGTTTAAATGCTGAGGTATAATTTGGGAAAGACATTGAATTAGGAGGTGAAATTGAAGAGATGATTCATGAATTTCCTCAACCAATGGATGTTCCCCAACAAAGTAATCTTTTTGTGAGTGATACCATTTATGTTAAAATGGACCCTTACAATGAGAAGAAAATCATAAAGATCGAGAAGTGTTTAAGTAATGATGAGAAAGATGAATATTCTTCATTATTACATGCCCTAAAATATTTTCTTGGATTTATTCAGATATGCCTGACATTGACTCTAAGATTGTGACTCATAATATTGTGTTGATTCCCGATGCTAAACTTGTGAAGTAGAAGATTAGGAAAATGAACCCCAAAATAGCCTTGCTTGTTAAAGCTGATATAGAGAAACTTCTAGAGGCTGGTTTCATCTGCTCTATTGATTACTCTCCTTGGATTTTGAATATTGTTGCCATTGCTAAACTTGATAATAAGATTATAATTGATAGTTCTAATACTTAATGTTAAGTACAGATGCCAATCTAATAAGATAAGGGGGGAGGGTGAATCATACAAACTTAATCTTCCATAAAAACAACAGATTCAACCTTGGTAACATATACTTCAGTAATATAACCAAAAATGGTAAACATGCAAACTCATAAGCATATAAACATCATAACACTCATAACACCAGATTTAAGGTGGAAACCCAAATAGGGAAAAACCACTGTGGGATTTTAGACCCACTAAGAAATATACTCTTCTAGAGTATGCTCGGTTAAAAGCAAATCCTGTTAAAGATTACAAACACATTGCTACATGTGACCCGGTTAAGGGATTTCCCTCAGATCTGTTAGGATCTTCACCTTGTTAGAAGTGACCTTGTTAAAGGATTTCAAACACTCAATCAGAATGTCACCTTGCTAGAGGGTTTTACAAATAAGACTGTTAAGTCCACTCGGTTAAGAGATTTTTTGTCACTTTACAAAATAACAGTAATAAAAATCTATCCGCAACTTCACATCTAAAATGCTAAAGCAGATTCTTATTTTCTCAATACAATTTAGTCATAGGACTTATCTTGTCCATCTGCTGGGCTCTATACTTTGTTATTCAAAATAGGTCTTCAAGCTTTTGTGCTTGGTAATCACTATGTAGCATCCCTGTGCATACACTTGCCCGCATGCATTGTTTATCAATAGTTCCTTATTTATAAACAATTTGCCAACCACTTAATCTCCTTGATCACATATCCCATGATCAATCATAGCCATCATATCTTCAAACTTGACCAAGTTCAATGTATCCTTCAATCTGAAAATGTTTTACCTTGCCTTGGAACTTGCATACATTTCTTGGAACTTGTGCTAGGGTATTGCGGTTCAATCTGAGCTGTAGATCTTCTTGCCGATCTTCCTTTGCCATAGATCCTTAACAACCTTTATACACATTGTAACAATCATTTAATCATAACCAGCTCGTCAACTTCCTTCATTAAATAATGCTTTTATTCATTCAATGCATTTTGTTATTACTTGGTTGCAACTCGGTAAATACTAAACTTCACTCGGTAGACATACCGCCTTCATTAATCGATAGTGATAACCTTAGGGTTTACCGACTAGGTTCTTTGCTCGGTAACATAGTATGGTATTAATCTTACAATCAACAACATATGTAGGATATCAAAACAATCTAAACATCGTGATCTCATCATTGTCTAACTCGGTAATAGTTGCCCATTGAATAACTTATTTCTCCCCTTATTCATCACATTTTTTGTGTCTTTTACCGACATCTTTATACTCACCAAATAATACTTCTTAAGATATGGCAACATCATACCGAATTAGAAAATCAATTTCTTGACATCAATGACAAAATAATAATATTAAGACAGTAAACATCCTTTAGCAGTTATATCCATAATCATCAACAACCTTCTCAATATCCTTATTGAAATGCCAACAATCTCTTATTGTAATTGAAATGCTAAAAATCTCCCTTTGTCTGTTATAATGCCAACAATCTCCCCCTTTGGCAATGATGGCAAAACCAATTGATATGACCTAATTGATTCGTATGGTTGTGAGATTCTGAAATGCTCTCCCCCTGTCATTAGTCTTCTCCCCCATACATTAGTCTTCTCCCCTTTTCTTCAGTCTTCTCCCCCTTTGACAACAATGCCAAAAAGTAAAGAACTAAAACATAATTTCTTCCTGTATGAAGTGATTTCTTGTTGTTATGTGTCAACTTAGTCTCGGTTAGAGTATTTTGACTTCAATTCCTGTTCCTTGTTATTGTTTCCTGCACACCTTTATAAAACATCCTAAAGTGTGTAAATCAGCATCAACTTCTAAAAGATATTGTGTAGAGTCATCAAATTGATGCTTTCACCGAACTTGGTCAGTGAATGGAAGATAGTGGTAGGACCCCTGACTGACTTTTGAGATACTCAAAAGTGTCCCATGGTAGTGGCTTGGTGAAGATATCTGCTATTTGTTTCTTTGTGCTAACATACTCCAACACCACTTTCTTCTCTTGAACTTCTTCTCTAAGATAATGATATTTGATAGAGATGTGCTTTGTCTTAGAGTGCATAACAAGATTCTTTGAAATGTTAATGGCACTAGTATTGTCATAGAATATAGTTACTGGCTTGGTAACGTTCTCATTTATACCTTCCAACAGTTGTTTGATCCATGCTATATTGGTACAATTCAATGTTGCAGCAACGTATTCAGCTTCTGCTGTTGACTGTGAAACACATCCTTGTTTCTTGCTAAGCCAACTCACTAGTCTTTCTCCTAAAAAGAAAGCTCCTCCACTTGTGCTTTTTCTGTCATCAATGTTGCCTACCCAATCAACATCAGTATAAACTTTTAAATCAAAAAAATTTCTTTTCTGATATACTAAGCCATAATATTTAGTGCCTTTTAGGTATTTGAAAATTCTCTTGATTACTATCATGTGTGTTTCCTTGGGATCTGTAGAGAATCTTGCAACTATACCTACTGCATGTGCTATATCTAGCTTGCTGTGAACAACATGTTGTAGCTTTCCAATCATGGATCGGTAAAGTGTCTCATCAATAGATGCAGATTCATCATTCTTTGATAATTTATAGTTGGTAGTCATAGGAGTACTTACTGGCTTTGAATCCTCCATTCCAAATTTCTTCAAGATTTCCTTTATATACTTGGATTGAGTAATGAAAATCTCATCTTTCACTTGCAGTATTTGTAAACCTATAAAATACTTTATCTCACCAATTAATGACATCTCAAATTCTTTTCTCATTTCATTTCCAAAGTTCTTGCATAGAGAGTCATTTCCACAAAAGATAATATCATCAACAAATATGGCTAAGATCAGTATTCCATTTTCATCATTCTTCATGTACATATTGCTGTTTTCACTTGTCCTTATAAAACCAATCTTGATCAAATAAGAGTGTAATCTCTCATACCGTGCTCTAGGTGCTTGTTTTAGACCATATAAAGCTTTGTTCAATTTACATACCTGATCTTTATTCTTGTCTTTAATAAATCCTTCAGGTTGTTCAATAGAAACTTCTTCTTCTAACATACCATTCAGAAATGCAGATTTGACATCCATTTGATATACCCTGAAATTCTTGCAAGCAACATATGCCAACAATGTTCTTACTCCTTCAAGTCTTGCCACAGGTGCAAAAGTCTCACCATAATCAATTCCTTCTTCTTGGGCATAACCTTTGCAAACTAATCTTGCTTTATTTCGAATGACCTCACCTTTTTCATTCAGCTTGTTTCTGAAAATCCACTTTGTACCGATTACATTTTTGTCCTTCGATCTTGGGACCAGTGTCCATGTGTCATTCTTCTTGATTCAATCAATCTCTTCTGTCATAGCATTTATCCAATCTTCACTGTTAAATGCCTCTTTCACTATCCTCAGTTCAAATTCAGATATCAGACATGTGTTCTGTCTCAGTTTGTTCCTTGTCATCACTGGATCATCCTTATCTCCTATAATCTGACTTGATGCATGATGTCTTCTGACATACTTGGCTAATACAAGCTCGGTAGGCTCTGTATGATCTTCTTCATCACTCGGTAATTGGATATTCTCTTCATTTTCTTCAACAATTCTCTCGGTAAGACTTGTCGGTTGAACATAGACAAATCCTTCATAATCTTCTCGTTCTTTGGAGTTTCCTTCATCATTTCTTTATGCAAATTCATCAATTTTCACATTTGCACTTTCTACTATTTTGTTAGATGATTTGATGAGACATTTAAATGCTTTACTTCTAGAAGAATAACCAAGAAATGTTCCTTCTTCACTTTTTTGATCAAACTTGCCATTTCTATCATCTTTGTGAACATAGCATCTACTTCCAAAGATTTTAAAATAACTTACATTAGGTTTCTTGTCATACCAGATCTCATATGGTGTCTTCAAAGTTCCTTTCTTTAGTTGTACTCGGTTCAGGGTGTAAACTGCTGTGCTTATTGCTTCTCTCCAAAATGTTTGTGGCACTTTCTTTTCAATCATCAGGGTTCTAGCACAATCCACAATAGATCTATTTCTTCTCTCAGCTATCCCATTTTGTTGTGGAGTTCTCATTGCAGAGACTTGTCTTTTTATACCATGATCATTGTAGAATAAGTTGAGCTCATCAGATGTGAACTCTCCTCCTTTGTCCGATCTAAGACATTTCAGTTGTCTTCCTGTTTCATTTTCAACTCTTGCCTTGTACCATTTAAACATTTGAAAAGCTTCTGATTTTTCTTTTAAAAATATTATTGACATCATCCTTGAGTAATCATCCAGAAATAATATGAAATATTTATCACCATAATAACTTTGAACTTTCATAGGACCACAAAGATCAGTGTGCACAAGATCTAAAATTCCCTTAGAAGTGTAGGACTCGTAAAGCTTGATCTTGTCATTTTACCCATCTGCATCCTCAGCACATAGCATTCTCAGGTTTTTCAAGACACAGTAGACCTCTTACTCAGTGCTTCTTGCTTATTTTGATCAGATTATCAAAATTTACATGACAAAACCTTTTATGCCATAACCAGGTATCATCTATCTTTGCATATAGACACTTATTCCGAGTTGAGTCAAGGTGAAATGTGTTACCTTTTGTTTGTGTCTTGGTAGCTGTTAACTTTCCATGCTTGTCATGGACTTTGATAATTCCTTTCTGAAATTCTATTCGATAACCTGTGTTGTTTAGCCGTGCTACACTCAACAAATTGTATTTCAAACCTTCAACCCAATAAACATCATTGCATTTTGCATTGTCAAGAAGTGTTATCGATCCTTTACCTTTTACTGACATGGTGCATCATTACCAAATCTTACATAGCCTCCATCAGAATCTTCTAATATAACAAACTTGTGTTTATCACCTGTCATGTGATGTGAGCATCCACTATCTATAATCCAAGAATCATTAGTATTTATGTGAGATATTAGGGCTTTTTCTTCATACCTTTTCTCATCTGATCCATCTTTGATAGCCACATAAACTACTTCCTCTGTATCAGTTTCATCTGATTTATCATCATTGGATTCCTCATCGGCTATTAAGCATGACTTTCTATCTCTTCTTCTGAAGTCTTGGTGTCCTTTGTAATGATTATCTTTCTGTCTGTCATCTCAGTAATCTCTCTTTTCAGTAGAATCTTTGTCAGGACAGTTAGAAACCATATGTCCTATCTTATCACAATTGAAACATTTCAAAGGTAGTTTTCCTTTATACTTACCTTTGCCTCTCGGTAACCTTCTGGCTAATAGTGCTTCAAACTCTTCTTGCTTTCTGATTTCCTCATATAGTTTGTGTACTTTTTCCATGTTCTTGTGAAATCTCTCACTTGCTCCACTATGATCCCCTTCAGTGTACTTACTCATTCTATCATTGTAATCATCAAATTCACCAATATGAAAAAACTAAATGCAGATTCAACTTTATTTACCGATGACTCACTGTTATCAAAATTACTTAACTCAAATGCATGTAGCTTACCAATAGTAGCATCTAAAGAAACTAGCATATTGGGTACAAACCTCAATTCATTGATTGCAGAGACTCGGATTGCATAAGCTGGTAGAAGGGTTCTTAACAATTTACTTGTTATATCCTTTTCTTCAATAGTTCCACCTGCTCCTTTGATTTGATTGACAATCTCCTTTAGTCTTGTACTGTACTGAGTTATGTTCTCACCTTCATTCATCCTCATAGATTCAAGTTGTCCTCTTAGACTGTCCACTTTTGCTCTTTGAATATGTTCATCTCCACCATACATAGATATGAGCTTGTCCCACATTGCCTTTGCATCATTGCAACCTTCTAGATCATTAAACTCTGAGTCGGTCAATGCAGATGTTATTTCAATCATTGCTTGGATATGTTCTTGCTTTGCCTTTATCTCTTCCATTGTCGATGGATAGGTGTTCGGTGTAATGAAATCATTCTCCAAATAATATATAGTATATTCTCCAACTCTTGATAGGTGCAGCTTCATCCTTTTCTGCCATGTAGAGAAACTTGACTTGTTCAGCTTTGGTGCATCCCTCTTGTACATCCTTGGATCTTTGCCTCAAGTACCTTTAAACTTTTCTTTCGGAGTCCAAAGCTTTGATACCAATTGATAGTTCTGATACTTAATGTTCAGTATAGATGCCAAGCTAATAAGATGAGAGGGGAGGGGCGGGGGGGAATCATACAAACTTAATCTTCCATAAAAACAACATATTCAACCTCGGTAACATATACTTCAGTAATATAACCAAAACTGGTAAACATGCAAACTCATAAGCATATAAACATCATAACACTCATAACACCAGATTTAACGTGGAAACCCAAATAGGGAAAAACCACTGTGGGATTTCATACCCACTAAGAAATATACTCTTCTAGAGTATGCTCGGTTAAAAGCAAATCCTGTTAAAGATTACAAACACATTGCTAGATGTGACACGGTTAAGGGATTTCCCTCAGATCTGTTAGGATCTTCACCTTGTTAGAAGTGACCTTGTTAAAGGATTTCAAACACTCAATCAGAATGTCACTTTGCTAGAGGGTTTTACAAATAAGATTGTTAAGTCCACTCAGTTAAGATATTTTCTGTCACTTTACAAAATAACAGTAATAAAAATCTATCTGCAACTTCACATCTAAAACGCTAAAGCAGCTTCTTATTTTCTCAATACAATTTAGTCATAGGACTTATCTTGTCCATCTGCTGGGCTCTATACTCTGTTATTCAAAACAGGTCTTCAAGCTTTTGTGCTCGGTAATCACTATGTAGCATCCCTGTGCATACACTTGCCCGCATGCATTGTTTATCAACAATTCCTTATTTATAAACAATTTGCCAACCGCTTAATCTCCTTGATCACATATCCCATGATCAATCATAGCCATCAGATCTTCAAACTTGACCAAGTTCAATGTATCCTTAAATCTGAAAATGTTTTACCCCACCTTGGAACTTGCATACATTTCTTTTAACTTGTGCTAGGGTATTGCGGTTCAATCTAAGCTGTAGATCTTTCTGCTGATCTTCCTTTTCCATAGATCCTTAACAACCTTTATACACATTGTAACAATCATTTAATCATAACTAGCTCATTAGCTTCCTTCATTAAATAATACTTTTATTCATTCAATGCATTCTGTTATTACTCGGTTGCAACTCGGTAAATACTAAACTTCACTCGGTAGACATACCACCTTCATTAATCGATAGCGATAACCTTAGGGTTTACCGACTAGGTTCCTTAGGGTTTACCGACTAGGTTCTTTGCTCGGTAACATAGTATAGTATTAACCTTACAATCAACAACATATGTAGGATATCAAAACATCATTATCTCATCATTGTCTAACTCGGTAATAGTTGCCCATTGAATAACTTATTTCTCCCCTTATTTATCACATTTTCTGTGTCTTTTACTGACATCTTTATACTCACCAAATTATACATCTTGAGATATGACAACATCATACTGAATTAGAAAATTAATTTCTTGACATCAATGACAAAATAATAATATTAAGATAGTAAACATCCTTTAGCAGTTATATCCATAATCATCAAAAACCTTCTCAATATCCTTATTGAAATGCCAACAATCTCTTATTGTAATTGGAATGCCAACAATCTCCCTTTGTCTATTATAATGCCAACAATAATGTGTAGTGGCTTTTGAGATCTCAATAAGGCTTTTTAAAAGATGACTTTTCTCTTTCAAACATTGATATGCTAGTTGATTCAAGGACTAGCCATGCTTTGTTATCTTTCATGGATGGTTTTTTTGGATACAATCAAACCTTTATTAATCTTCAAGATCGGTATAAACCCGCTTTTATAACTCCTTGGGGTATGTTTTGTTAGGTTTGTCACAACCCTCTCACTTAGAATATTCAAAAAATAAATCTGATTAATTTTGGGTAAGGTTGGAAATGATCAATTATTTATTTGTAATTTAGGTAAGGTTGGAATTGATCAATTATTAATTTGTAATAAATTAATAATTAACTAGTAAATCAAACAAACTTAAAATGAATAAATGTATTAAATTAAATAATAAACTTGATTAAATATAATATGAGAGTAATATATATAAAACTAATTTTACTAAGAAACTAAAAATACATATATATAAATATACATTCTTTACATTGTAATAATAAATAGATGCAAGTAATTAATTTTAAAATTTAAACAATAGATAAATACTTATTTTGTATTTATTTTAATGCATATATTTTTATTTAAGCACATGGTGTAGGAGAAAAGGGAAGGCCAAGACATTTGCACAAAAGAAGAGTAAAGTTATTATAAGCATATTCTATGACAATTGGAAGTTTACAATATTTATTTATTTTGGAAGGAATAAGTAATATTTTAGCAAATGCTATGACATGGGAGTTACAAATTAATTCTATGATTGGAATATCTCTATTCATGGTATTTTTATGACAAGAGAGTTACAATTTTATTTTGACATATTCTCTTACAACTATTAATTGAAGAATCTATTCATGGTATTTTATGACAAGGGAGTTACTGTAGTGTCCACCCTCGACTTGACTTTTATTCCATGCGTGATAGACTTATCTCGACTATTTATGATAATTTGGATTATGATTAATCATGTGTTTTAGTTACGCATTGTGATGATAGATATCATTGGGCATATGCTATTTTGGATGATTTATACGATGTTGATACTCTCATTATTGATCACGTGATTTGATGGATACTATATGCTTACTATGTGATAGATTATTGAAAGATTATATCGATCATGGATTTGATGTTGATTATGATTACACTAATCCTATTTCATGATTACATTTGATGAGATGCTAATGAGATGTGTTTGACTATTGTCTGACTGTCTTCATGATAGAGACGATTCCACATCACTCATTGTGAACAGGATGTGTCGTCACGACTGTCTATCACTTGCCTGTTATGATACACACACACACGCGCGCATGCACACACACACACACACATGTTGTATTATCATTTTGTGGTTGCAGGACCTTGTAGGTAGTAGACATCGACTCCACCTCGCTTCACAGGTCTGAGCATGTCTTTAATTCCAATGGCTTATGTGGTTCGGAGATGACATGAGTTCCCTTCACATACTCTAGGTCCAAGATGTTCACCTAGTGTCGTTAGCGTCTTGGCGTAATTCACCACGTCAGTTAGTGAGTTTGATCTTTTCAGTACTGTGAGTATGTTTAGAGATGGTTGATTTATTTGACTATGTTTAGATTAATTATGTGATCCTTGATGAGTGAATTTATAATTAATAATGCTTATTTTAATGTATTTAATTATTTGATATTTTATGTTTATTTATTTTGTGTGATTTTAATATTTATTCAGTATTTATTATTTAATCTTTATTGTTGTTTAATATCTATTTAATATTGGTGGTTTAATCTTTATTGAGGTTTGATCATTTATTTGATATTTAATTATTTATCATTTTTTTTAATTGGTTTAATTATTTATTTGGTATTTAATGTTTATTTATTTATTATTTATTTATTATTTATTGTTTAATAGTTAATGTTGATTAATATTTATTGGTGACTTTTAATTTATTTATTGAGCCTTGGTTATTTTAATTTATTTATTTAGTTGGCTTTTATTTCATTAACCTTGGCAATTTGTATTTAATTATTTATTTGGCTCTTTAATTCATTTATGAGCTTTTGGTTTTAACTTCCCCATTTAATTTAATTAATTAATTTATTTAAGGCTCATGTTTATTTATATAGTTGACTTTTATTTATTAGTGGGGGTGTGTAAACACATTTGAATAAAATAATAATATCTCCCCACTTAGTTGTATAAGAAGATTTTATATTACTTTTACCTACCCTCCATTCTCATTGGTTGAGTTTGAAAAGGAAAATATAAAAGTAACCTAACATGGGGTTGGAAGAAAATATCATATTTTGGTTTATTTTCATTGACTAGAGCTTTGCTTTGGATTTATTTTTATTCGATAGTCTGGGCTTGTTGCCGGGTTACCATTCTTGGAGATTTTTTGCAACATTTTGAATTTTGACTTGGTTTTTAGATTGTTGGAGCTTGTGATTTGGATTTGGATTAGGAGCTCCTCATCAAATTCCTTCCATAACTTCTATTTCTAGGTTGGAGCTCTTGTCTCTTATAAAGATTTTTATTTATTTGTATTCTCCGTGTCTCCAGAAATTGCAATTTGTGGGTTTTATTTGGGGAAATGATTTATTATAAAGTTTATACTATAGTTTTTTGGAGAAATATTTATGTGCATGAAATTTATTATAAAGTTTAACTTTAGGATGGGGAAAAATATTTCATTTCTATTGGCTGGTTTGGTTTGCCGTGAGCGCACGACTCTGCATCTTTTTGACAAATTCGATTATGTGAAAATCCAGTTCTCTTCTTTTGTGAATGATGTCTTTTGGGTGATTATTGGGAGATTTGCTTGTTGGTAGAGATTTTGGGAGAGTTTGTATTAGATTTGGAGAGATTTGGTTAATTTTGCCATGAGGGAGTTTTTGAAGATTTCTCTATTATTTTCCTATTTTGGTTTGATTAGAGGGATTCCCTAGTTTTCCTTGAGTGAAAAAATGATTTAGGAATGAGTTTTATTTGGTTTGGAGCATTTTGTGAATTGATTTTGGTTTGAATTGAGTTGGAAGCTCTTGGATTTTTCCTTCTTAAGTTAATGATTTTGCAATATGTTTGTTGCTGGTATTGAGTCTTTTGAAGGCAACTTGGAGCCATTTGGTTTCAGTGTTGGATTATTTTTCTGTGAATTTTAATTTAAGTTTGAAACTTAGTGCTTTTTCCGTGTTTTTTGTTCTCTTGGAAAAATGCATTAAAATATTGTGTAAATGCGCTAAAAGACTATGTGTACACGCTAATGCAAATGCACTAATCTATTTAATGAATGCGCTATAATAGTGAACAAATGTGCTAGAACAGAGGATGCCTGCACTTCAAAAACTTTAAAATGCGCTAAAAGATTTGACACATGCTCTAAAATAGTGAACGTATGTGCTAAACTGTCTTTTTTTAGTGTTTTTCCAGTTTGTCAATCGAGATGTCATTTTTAGATTTGGATTTCATACTAGAGGCTTTTTGGATGTTTTATGATTATTTCCAGATTATGCTTTTGATCTATTTGATGAATCTTTATGGTTTTTGCTTCTATGTTGTTGTGGAAATCTTTATGTTGGATTTATGCCTCTATCATGTTGAGAAGCCATGGTAGAGAGAGTTGTTTATTGTGCTCAGTCCAACAAGTTGATGTGCCTTGCTGTTGATACTTATTTTATTTGATGAGCAAATTTGGTTATCTTATTCATGCATTTTTATGCTATGAGGCTCCTTGATGTTTATTTGGCCTTATGACCTTTGGATGATCATGTATGTGTATGGTTGTACGATGATAATGTTTTCAGATTTAATTGTTGATATGAGCCTCTTGTTGCATTCATTGTTTGGGCCTTGTTAGGGGGAGTGGGTTTCCATGTGATGATCGGGGTCACGAGAGATAGGCTTGCATGAGGTTCCTTGTAAGGATGCATGAAGTCTAGACCGCTAGGGCACATTGGGAGTTTACCATGATTTGTAAACAAGTGATAACATTAATAATAAAATTATGGGATGGGAAAATTTATTAATGAAGATAATTAATAGTTTGGACCCCATGATTTGATCCTAGGTAGGATGTTTTAGGATGAGCATGGGAAGGCCACTGCGGTGGTAAGTCATACTCCCTTGGTTCTCTCATAGGGAAAATGGCTCCACATGTCTATCAGGTGATGTTATGTCGTAGTATCGTTTGGCAATGTTTGGAGGATAGCATGTGATGACACTCCACTCCTACATGTGTCCCCTTGTTGATTTATGATTATGCCTTATTGGATGCATTTATTCCTTGTTGAGTTGTAAGCCTCTGGGAGTTTATCCTTGTTGCATTGTGTTGCTTCTTGTATGAGAGTCCTTGTGTGATTAGTATCTTTGGTTATAGGTGCCATCTTAGGTTTAGAGTGCGTGTTGGGACCTTTTGTCATCTCCTAGCACAGGGGGTGGTTTCTTTGGTTCCACATGGCCAGGTGGTTGGTGCTTTTTAGCCATTGAGATGTTCTCTTGGATTCCTCTTGCATGGATATGATTTCCCCTTCTTGATGGATTATGGAAGTACCTTGTAGCAGATTTATGTATTGACTATCTTGGAATTCATGTAATGTAATATTCTTGTATGTAGTAGTTGGAATTATTGTAATAGGAAGAGCTATGCTCACAATGTATTTTATGTTCTTGTAATTGTAAGATAGTTTTAATTGGAAATTAGGATTATGTCATAAAATATAATGAGACATTAGGGATATAATTGTATTATTGTAAGGATGTGATTTTATGTACCTTGGAATTAAAATGGATTTTGATTGAAATAGAAATGGATTTGCATTGTGGTTTAATTGTATTATTCTATGGAATGTTTAGGATGTAAATAAGAATGCAAAGGGACCTTAGAAGTGGATTATTCATAATGTAAGAAATGAATATGTTAGAAGATGTTAACTAGGTCTAGTGAAGATGAATGACTCATGTAGATGCATTGATAGAAGGAAGTTATGTATATCATGTA
The DNA here is from genome assembly GCF_030272615.1 of Cryptomeria japonica. Classification (NCBI taxonomy): domain Eukaryota; kingdom Viridiplantae; phylum Streptophyta; class Pinopsida; order Cupressales; family Cupressaceae; genus Cryptomeria; species Cryptomeria japonica. Next base: position 714,131,048 of record NC_081408.1, on the reverse strand, counting down.
AAGGATTGTAAGTAAGAAGTTTGCATTAAGATTCTTGCATTATGCATTTGGAATTAATTGATAAAGAAGATGATCATGTTAGTATTAGATGCAATTGAAGTATGTTTTAAATGGATTGGTAGAGATGGATCATGCCTATGCATTAGGATTGTATTATCATGGAAAAGAATAAAGAGCATAAAATGAATGTAGGATTAAGGGGTTGTCTTGCATTTTTAAAGAAGAAATGTAATACACTAGTAGAATGATAGAAGGTTATGCATATCTTAATGGATAGATAATCAAGTAGGTTGCATATCTCATGGTTAGGAAATTTAAAATGATGGATTAATTCAAGATGGAATATGTTTATCATGTGAATAGGATGTTATTATGATAGTTAATCAAGTAATGACGTTGAAGTACCCTAGGGAAAGGTTAATGATGTTATGTTATTTCCGCTTGTGTAAATTAATGAAATGAGTAATGATGCATGTTCATAATGGTTAAATGGTTAATGAATGTAGTTAAATGGAGATGTTATGTGTTACATTGGTTGTTAATAGATGTTAATAATTATTATTATTATTTTTTTAATCTCCAATAGTATGTTAGATGTTTAGTTTCTCTAGGGTATTTTGGCAGGCATTACAATTACAATTTTATTTTGGCATATTTTCTTACAATTACTAATTGAAGAATCTCCCTAATTTGAAAATTATTCTATAAAAAATATTATACAACTTCAAAATCTATAAATTAGAAAGATATTGTATGCATTTGACACCTTTTTTTGGGGGGAGATGTTATGAGATTTTTGTAAACTAGTTTTAGCTTTGATAATTTTTTTTTATGAGAAATTTTATGAAGATTTTGAAGGAAAATGAGTAGAATATAGATATCCTTTTAGAGTTGTTTAAGATTTTTGGAGGTTATGAAATTTTAGCTTTGATATTACATTTAGAGTGAAGAAAATTTCCTTGAGAGAATGTTTATGGGAGAATGTTGTATGCATTGAAAAAGTTTTGTTTTTGGGATACTTTTTTTTAAAATGTTGTTTTTGGAGTTCTTCTCTTTCTAGATTTTAGTAGAAAATTTTACTTGAGAATTGAAGAAAAGTTAAGAATTTTTGAAGGGAACAAGAGTAGATTCATGAAGAAATCAAAGGTGTTAGAAGATCTTCAACAATGAGGAAAGTTTTACCAGATAAGTAAATTTTTTCCAATGCAAACAAAATTGAATCTTACTGTAGGCTTAATTTTATCTTGAAGAAATATTGGCAAAACTTCCTTTCCATTTAATAAAGAAATAAATATAAATTTGATTTATTTGTATTCATAAGAGCAGTATATATAATTATTTTGAAAATGAAGTTTATAAATTTGGAGGTTTCTAATTTTTTGATTAATACAACAATTATAATATATTATGTTTTAATTTTTAAAGATATTAATCTAAAAAAAGAAAAGAAAAGAAAAGAAAGAATAATAATAAAAAATTCACATAGTTAATTCTCGAAGTTAACAATATGAACCGTGGAAATCATATATCTACAAAAAATAATGTTTTTAAATTTTAATTTCTTTTTTATATATGTTTGAGAGAATTATTGATAGATATAAAGTTCATATTTTTATTTAATGGTTTTAAAATGATGATTTGTAAAATTAAAATAATAGTATTATATTTTATTACATATATATTTCAATTTTTAATAAGTTATCTCATAATTAATATATAATCTAAAATTAGAAACATCACATAATATTATTAAATATTAAACAATAAATCAAACAATATTTTTTTCTTAGATTGTAATAAGATTAGATTTTTTTTTTATACTTGGTTAGGATGTTTTAATCCTACCAAGGATATTAAAATAATAAATAAATTATCAAATTTAGAAAAAAATTACAAAAATTAAAACCCTACCTCATAAAATAATGTTAAGTTTTCCTATTTTGAAGACATAGTAAATTTTATTATTTCAATTGAATTTATTTAGAATCAACATATTGTTTAAAATTGAACATGCAAAATGATTTGTATAATTGAATTGACTTTTTAATCAATTACTTCACTAAAATTAGTTATGAACACGCAAAAAATTGGTAATTAATATTGATATGTGGTTCCAGTAAAGAAACTTAATTAATGAATTATTGAGTTGAAGAGTTTTATTTAAGAAATATTTATTGATAAATTAAAAGAAATTATTGACTGGAAATAGAAAGTAAATCTTATTGTAAGAGAAAAGCTATAAGATAAAAATCAATTTGAATGTGGTTGTACTCATTCTGTGCAACTCTAAAATTTTGCTTTTAAAAGACATAATAAATCAATATAATTAGAAATAAGACCTTCAAAAAAGTAAGAATTATTTAGAATCTTTATATTTTGGTTTTAAACCTTTTGTTAAATCTGGTTGTCTAGTGGCTTGATTAGAAACCT